>NC_063273.1:0-625000 GCF_910591885.1 Bombus terrestris
CACCGACCTCGTCCAGGAAGTCCCCGAACAAGGCCACTCCGCTGTTGGGCGAGACGTAAATGCCCACTATCGCGATCCCGTTCCACTCGACGGCGACGAAGCCGTTACCGCGATCCAGCAGGGCGCCGGGCGAACACAACGCCGGCGTCCATGTTATGGCTGTAGATCCGTTCAGGTCCCCGATCCAGTTGGGGGCGTCGGGGACGCGGTATGGTTCAGCCACCACAGCGAGTGCGACCCGATTCTCCCGTATAGCCTGGAGAAGCAGGTCCTGCGCCCGTCTGGCTCTTCCTATGTTACATTGGAGCAGGCGGTTGAAGTTACTCCGCCAGCTCCATGGCCTCCTCCCGGCCACTCGTCACTGCTGATGGTGACTCCGCCCCGGTAGCGTTTCCGCCGTAGTTCTCGTTGCCGCCGGCGATGGTAGTGATAACGGTGTCGGCGGCGGCGGCAGACCGACGGGTAAGCTGCTCCTTACTTCTCTTGATTTTCGGGGGGGCACATGCCACTCCGCCCATCCTGTGTCCGGATGGAGCTCCCAGCCGCTCGCATAAGGGACATTTCGGCGCCAAGGCGGGACATCCCCTGGCGCGGTGCCCGCTTTCACCGCACCTGTAGCAAAGACGGCTTCTATCCTCGGCGGACGTGCAAGTTGCCCGTACGTGCCCCAACTCCAGGCACTTGAAGCACTGTAAGGGTCTCTTCGGTATGGCAGAGACCCTCGCGATGGACCACCCCAAGACCACCCTGCCCGCCTGAGCTAGCTTACGGGCACCGGCCGCCGGACACCTGACCCATGCCGATCCGAGTCCGCCCCTGGAGACGCCGATCTCGCCGATCCGAACATCCTCGCTGCTGCATCCCGCGGCCAAGGCCAGAGCCTGACGCAGCTCCTCCTTGCCCATTGAGATGTCCACATTGGTGACTCTCAGCTCGGCTTTGATCGTGGGAGTTCCGACCCTTACCTTGGTCGGGTCCAGAACGTCTGCCAGGCGCGTCGCAAGGATCGACGCCTTTTCTCTGCCCTTGTCCCTCGGGACTCTGATGACGATGGCGCCCGTCACCGCCTTCTTCATCGTGACGGCCTCCACGCCTATCTCGCCGAGGGGGATAGCTCTTCTGGCCATCGTTACGACGTCGGCATACGACATGTTGGCACCCTCGCTTAACGTCAGTGTTACCGCGGATGTACTCGGTGCGCGAGGGAGCTTGACTGTTGGCGACGTCTTTTCCTCCCTGAATGGCTTTTTAACGGTGCCACCGCTGCCCGATTTCGGCGCGCCTCCCATCCTATCTGCCCACGGTTTTTGGACAGTCGCTGGTGGCCGGGACTTCTCCTCTCCTCCAGCGGCGTCCAGCTTCCTTTCGGCGATGTTCTTCTGCCCCATCTTACTTTTTCTCCCTACCACCACGCTCCACCCGCCGTCCTCCCGAGTCCTTGGGGGCGGCGGGGGATCTGTGCGGGCGGGGGGGCGAGTAGCGGAGTATTCCGCGCTCCGTCGGGTTTCGGGAGTGCTTTGTTGCTGCTGCCGCTGTTGTTGCAGCTGTTGTTGTTGTTGCTGCTGCGGCCTCAATAGACTCCCGAGTTGTCTCTCCACCATCTTCGTTATGGAGGGACCCAACTCTTCTAGCTTTCTCTCGAGGGCGTCGAGTCGCGCTTCTTGTGTTGCAGCCTCGACCCGTGGGCGGTCCGCGTCGGCACCGCCGCCCCGCAGGCCTTCGATCGCGGGCATAGACCTCCTTGCCAGCTCTCTCCTAAGGGCGGAGTTCTCCTCCTCCAACGCGGACAGCCTCGCCTCCACCAGCCTCATCGCCGCGTTGTTGCCGCTGCTGCCCGCTTGTTCTCTCCTTCGCGGGGCCTCGCTCTTCCATGCGGCCGAGATATAGCTTGCCGCTTCCTTCAGCGCTTTGACGTACGTGCCCTTGAGGTTGGACGATGTGGTCGCCACCTTCATGATCTCGGACACGTGTCTCGTTAATTCCGCGCTGACGTCCGCGGCCGAACTCGTCCTCACTTGTATCTCCAGATCTTCGGAGACTTCCAAGGTGGCTGTTGTCGCCAGTCTCCTCTTCTTCCCCCTGGATGCGATTGATGCCAGTGATGAGCGAGACGCGAACGAGGCTACCGATTCTTCGTCGTCCGACCTCGCTCGCTCCCGCGATCCTCCCGCAGCAGATGTTGTTATTGTTGTTGCTCCGTCTGACGGGGCCGGCGCAAGGAAAACGCTGCCCGCCCGGCACCCGCTTCTCGTCCTCGGAGTTCTCGATGTCTCCATGTATTCTTCCGAGAATAGACTTCTCGCTTCGCCAGGCGTGGTAACACGTTCGGGGGCCTGGCGGCCCACCCCCGAGCGGCCGTGGTCGTATGTTGACGACGTAGTGGGGCCCACTTGACTACCCCCGACTACGCCGGTACTGGGGTCTCCCTCCCCTGTACTGTACGTGTTTCTCCTATCTGTTGTGCCTTCCATGGTGAATGAAGTTGTTTCTCGCCGGGTCGTCATCGGGAATCTGTCCTGGTGCCACTCACTCTTTCGCACCCTGTCCCGGAGAGTCCGGAGCAGGGTGACAGGGAGCCCCACGAGAAGGTGAGGTGAGTGGTCTTGACAGGCATGGGCCCACCAACTTCTCCGAAGTTCCTCGCACCGGATCAGCGACCTGACGGGTACCAGAGGCACCGACCGGCCGCCACCCTACTATAGGGGAACATCAGATCCATCGGGGTTTCCCGGGGGGTGGTCCTACGCCCCGAGAACCCATGCCCGCCTCATGCTCCCCAACCTAACCCCAACCTAACCCCCACCTAACCCCAACCTAACCCCACCCTAACCCCAACCTAACCCCAACCTAACCCCAACCTAACCCCAACCTAACCCCAACCTAACCCCAACCTAACCCCAACCTAACCCCAACCTAACCCCAACCTAACCCCAACCTAACCCCAACCTAACCCCAACCTAACCCCAACCTAACCCCAACCTAACCCCAACCTAACCCCAACCTAACCCCAACCTAACCCCAACCTAACCCCAACCTAACCCCAACCTAACCCCAACCTAACCCCAACCTAACCCCAACCTAACCCCAACCTTTTTTTTTTTTTTTTTTTTTTTTTTCGTGGAGAAATCCTCATGGACTCCCAGCTGCGAGCAGCATGGGAAGTGTCGGACTCTTACCGACTAAAACTCCACGGTGGTCTTCCAGACGGCTGTTCGAGGAGGGCTCAGGGTCTCTTGCGAATACTACCAAGCGCTCCTCGCCGTCTATCTCCCTGCTGGGCGGGAGACTTCCTTGTTAGACAGAAGATCGGGGCCGCCAGGGGGGACCACGCCCCCTAGCGCCCCTTTCCTTGGGTCTTGTTACTTCCTTGATGACTCCTTGGGCGCGTTCACGGCGGCGGTACCGCCAGTCCGTGACGCGCGGAGACTCCTTGTTGCCGCGCCCTGCTGGTATGCTGGGCTTTCTCTCTTTCTCTCTCCGCCCGCTCCTTCACGAGCATAACTTGCTCGCAGAAGGTGCGGACGGCTCTGTACTCCTGGGGCCCCCTGAGCATAGCTTCGATGAGCGTCTCGGGGGCCAATCTCTCGCCGATCTCGAGTCGTAAGACACGTCGCGGTACCTCCCACGCCGGGCAAGCCTCCAGCGTGTGCCGCGCCGTGTCCTCCTCCTCCCCACAGTGGTGACAGATGGTCGTCACCTCTCGCCGGATCTTGAGCAGGTAATCGCCGAACACCCCGTGGCCGGTGAGCACCTGAGTCGTCCTGAATGTGAGCGGGACCCCGCCTTTGTCTCTCCACTTGTCCCAGTTGGGCAGGACGGCGCGGACGGCCCGATGAGGGCGCATCGCATCCTCTTCCAACAGCTGCGAGTGCCACCGCTCCCATGCTTCTAGTCTTGTTTCCTCCCGAACGTCCACGGTTGGTGCCGTCGGCGTGGCACGTCGGTCCAAGGTCGCGGCCCTCCGGTGTTCGTACACCCGGCGAAGGGCAAGGGCCTGTAGCTCGAACGGGGGGGACGCGGCCAGCACGGTCGCTGTCGCGTAGGACACCGTCCTGTATCCCCTCGCTGCCCGGATGGCGATCGTCCTGTGGAGCCTTCTCACCAGAGTCCGGTTACGCCGGCTCACCGCCAGATCGTCGGCCCATACGGGCGCTCCGTAAAGGACTCGTGACCGGATCACTCCTTCGTAGAGCCTGCGGACTCCCAATCCTGCCCCGCCGATGTTAGGTAAAAGGCCGCACAACGCGTTGGCTGCGGCCGTTACTTTCGGGGCTAAGTACTCAAAGTGTGGCTCGAACGTCCACTTACTGTCGACGATCAGGCCCAAGTACTTCATCCGGTGTCCCACAGGGACCTCTTCTCCGTCGATGACTATAGTCGACAGCTCCGCAGGCGGCGTTCCTCTGCGTCGTTGGTCGTAGAACCACAGGGCTTCCGATTTCGCCGGCGACACGCTCAAGCCGAGTCTTCGAATGGCGTGCACCGCGCACGCCACGGCGGTCTCGGTCAGGCATGCGGCGTCGTTCCACCAACGTCCGCTGGCCAACACCAGCGTGTCATCCGCGTAGCATATCATGCCAGCCCCCGGCGGCATGGGACTTCGGAGGACCGAGTCGTAGGCAGTGATCCACAAAATCGGTCCGAGTACCGAGCCCTGCGGCACGCCGCGCTCCACCGGTCTTCGCTCCTTCACGCCGTTTCTGCCTGTGTAGGTGATCCACCTATCGTTCAGATAGGCCTGAATCACCCTGACGAGGTATGGCGGGGACTCGAAGTGTCGCAGCGCCTCCACGATCCTGCTCCAAGGAATGGTATTGAAAGCGTTGGAGATGTCCAAGGAGACGGCTACCGCCACCCCTTCTCGCACGACCATGTCCTCCGCCATGGATCTCAGCCTCTTTACCGCGTCCACGGTCGAGCGGCCCCGGCGAAATCCAAATTGGCTATCGTGCCATCCGGGAATCCGTCTCTCCATGTGTGCCTCCAGGCGGGCGACTATGATCCTCTCGAAGAGTTTACCCACCTCGTCGAGAAGACACACCGGCCTGTATGCCGATGGCGCGTCCGGCGGTCGACCCTCCTTCCGTAGCAACACGAGTTTCGCCGTGCGCCACGCCCGAGGATAGGCGCCCTCCTTCAGGCACCTGGAGAACAGGTGCCGCAAACGGGGAGCCAAGATGTCGATCGACTCCGTCCAGACTCGGCCCGGGATCCCGTCCGGACCCGGCGCCACGTCGCGGGATGCCATCTTCTTCGCGGCTTCGAGCAACTCTTCCTCAGTCACTCGAAGTTCCTCGTTCCAATCCGTCGGCGCCGTCCCGTCGATGGTGGTAGGGGCTGGCGCGGACGTCTCGTTGTTGTCCCGCCGTGGGAACAAAGTCCCGATGACGTTGTCCAGTAACGCCGGATCCATGTTTTCGGTCAGCGGGGGGGCCGAAGGTCGCAGTTTCTTCGTAACGATGCGATAGGGCCTCCCCCACGGATCTGAATCGACCAATTCGATCAATCGATCCCAACACCGGGCCTTGGCTAGTTTGATCTCCCGTTGGAGAGCGCGTCTCGTTTCTCTGTATTCTTCATAGCGGCGAGAGATCTCCTCCTCGTCGTGTGTCCGTCTGCGGCGACGCGCCCTTACGAATCTTCTCCGGGCCCGCATGCAACCCGCCCGCATATCGGCTATTTCCGGTGTCCACCAATACACGGAGCGGTCGCCTCTGTTTCCCGGGGCGGAGCGCGGCATAGAGGCGTCGCATGCCGCGATCATGTATCCGTGGAGTTCGTCAGCCTCCTCGTCGACGCTACCCAATGTGGAGGTGGTGGCGGGGGGAGTTGTGGTGTTGTCCCCCCGTGCGTCCCAGCTCCAGGCGGAGACAGTGACCGCCGCCCGCAGCATGTCCTTGTCCCTCTCCTTCAAGCGCCACCTAGGTGTGGGTGGTGGTGGTCGACGGGACCGGTTCTCCTCTCGTTGTCGTCGGGCACTGCTGTCGCGCGCGGCGGCCTCCCCCTCCATTTCCATCATTATATAGAGGTGGTCCGATAAGGTCTCCATTCTGTCGGCCACTCTCCATCCGTGGATCTTTCGGTAGAGCCCGGCGGTAGCCCAGGTAACGTCGACGATGGACGATCCCCTCCACGCCACGCAGGTGCTAGTTGTGCCCCTGTTCACCAGGACCAGTCCGAGCGTCGCGGCCCAGTCTGTCAGCATCCTTCCGCGGGAGTCCGTCCTGGTGTCCCCCCATTGCGACGAGCGCGCGTTGAAGTCCCCAAGGACGAGTACCTGACGAGGCATGCATCCACGAACGCAGTCACCGACCTCGTCCAGGAAGTCCCCGAACGAGGCCACTCCGCTGTTGGGCGAGACGTAAATGCCCACTATCGCGATCCCGTTCCACTCGACGGCGACGAAGCCGTTACCGCGATCCAGCAGGGCGCCGGGCGAACACAACGCCGGCGTCCATGTTATGGCTGTAGATCCGTTCAGGTCCCCGATCCAGTTGGGGGCGTCGGGGACGCGATATGGTTCAGCCACCACAGCGAGTGCGACCCGATTCTCCCGTATAGCCTGGAGAAGCAGGTCCTGCGCCCGTCTGGCTCTTCCTATGTTACATTGGAGCAGGCGGTTGAAGTTACTCCGCCAGCTCCATGGCCTCCTCCCGGCCACTCGTCACTGCTGATGGTGACTCCGCCCCGGTAGCGTTTCCGCCGTAGTTCTCGTTGCCGCCGGCGATGGTAGTGATAACGTTGTCGGCGGCGGCGGCAGACCGACGGGTAAGCTGCTCCTTACTTCTCTTGATTTTCGGGGGGGCACATGCCACTCCGCCCATCCTGTGTCCGGATGGAGCTCCCAGCCGCTCGCATAAGGGACATTTCGGCGCCAAGGCGGGACATCCCCTGGCGCGGTGCCCGCTTTCACCGCACCTGTAGCAAAGACGGCTTCTATCCTCAGCGGACGTGCAAGTTGCCCGTACGTGCCCCAACTCCAGGCATTTGAAGCACTGTAAGGGTCTCTTCGGTATGGCAGAGACCCTCGCGATGGACCACCCCAAGACCACCCTGCCCGCCTGAGCTAGCTTGCGGGCACCGGCCGCCGGACACCTGACCCATGCCGATCCGAGTCCGCCCCTGGAGACGCCGATCTCGCCGATCCGAACATCCTCGCTGTTGCATCCCGCGGCCAAGGCCAGAGCTTGACGCAGCTCCTCCTTGCCCATTGAGATGTCCACATTGGTGACTCTCAGCTCGGCTTTGATCGTGGGGGTTCCGACCCTTACCTTGGTCGGGTCCAGAACGTCTGCCAGGCGCGTCGCAAGGATCGACGCCTTTTCTCTGTCCTTGTCCCTCGGGACTCTGATGACGATGGCGCCCGTCACCGCCTTCTTCATCGTGACGGCCTGCACGCCTATCTCGCCGAGGGGGATAGCTCTTCTGGCCATCGTTACGACGTCGGCGTACGACATGTTGGCTCCCTCGCTTAGCGTCAGTGTTACCGCGGATGTACTCGGTGCGCGAGGGAGCTTGACTGTTGGCGACGTCTTTTCCTCCCTGAATGGCTTTTTAACGGTGCCACCGCTGCCCGATTTCGGCGCGCCTCCCATCCTATCTGCCCACGGTTTTTGGACAGTCGCTGGTGGCCGGGACTTCTCCTCTCCTCCAGCGGCGTCCAGCTTCCTTTCGGCGATGTTCTTCTGCCCCATCTTACTTTTTCTCCCTACCACCACGCTCCACCCGCCGTCCTCCCGAGTCCTTGGGGGCGGCGGGGGATCTGTGCGGGCGGGGGGGCGAGTAGCGGAGTATTCCGCGCTCCGTCGGGTTTCGGGAGTGCTTTGTTGCTGCTGCCGCTGTTGTTGCAGCTGTTGTTGTTGTTGCTGCTGCGGCCTCAATAGACTCCAGAGTTGTCTCTCCACCATCTTCGTTATGGAGGGACCCAACTCTTCTAGCTTTCTCTCGAGGGCGTCGAGTCGCGCTTCTTGGGTTGCAGCCTCGACCCGTGGGCGGTCCGCGTCGGCACCGCCGCCCCGCAGGCCTTCGATCGCGGGCATAGACCTCCTTGCCAGCTCTCTCCTAAGGGCGGCGTTCTCCTCCTCCAACGCGGACAGTCTCGCCTCCACCAGCCTCATCGCCGCGTTGTTGCCGCTGCTGCCCGCTTGTTCTCTCCTTCGCGGGGCCTCGCTCTTCCATGCGGCCGAGATATAGCTTGCCGCTTCCTTCAGCGCTTTGACGTACGTGCCCTTGAGGTTGGACGATGTGGTCGCCACCTTCATGATCTCGGACACGTGTCTCGTTAATTCCGCGCTGACGTCCGCGGCCGAACTCGTCCTCACTTGTATCTCCAGATCTTCGGAGACTTCCAAGGTGGCTGTTGTCGCCAGTCTCCTCTTCTTCCCCCTGGATGCGATTGATGCCAGTGATGAGCGAGACGCGAACGAGGCTACCGATTCTTCGTCGTCCGACCTCGCTCGCTCCCGCGATCCTCCCGCAGCAGATGTTGTCATTGTTGTTGCTCCGTCTGACGGGGCCGGCGCAAGGAAAACGCTGCCCGCCCGGCACCCGCTTCTCGTCCTCGGAGTTCTCGATGTCTCCATGTATTCTTCCGAGAATAGACTTCTCGCTTCGCCAGGCGTGGTAACACGTTCGGGGGCCTGGCGGCCCACCCCCGAGCGGCCGTGGTCGTATGTTGACGACGTAGTGGGGCCCACTTGACTACCCCCGACTACGCCGGTACTGGGGTCTCCCTCCCCTGTACTGTACGTGTTTCTCCTATCTGTTGTGCCTTCCATGGTGAATGAAGTTGTTTCTCGCCGGGTCGTCATCGGGAATCTGTCCTGGTGCCACTCACTCTTTCGCACCCTATCCCGGAAAGTCCGGAGCAGGGTGACAGGGAGCCCCACGAGAAGGTGAGGTGAGTGGTCTTGACAGGCATGGGCCCACCAACTTCTCCGAAGTTCCTCGCACCGGATCAGCGACCTGACGGGTCCGAGAGGCACCGACCGGCCGCCACCCGACTATAGGGGAACATCAGATCCATCGGGGTTTCCCGGGGGGTGGTCCTACGCCCCGAGAACCCATGCCCGCCTCATGCTCCCCAACCTAACCCCAACCTAACCCCAACCTAACCCCAACCTAACCCCAACCTAACCCCAACCTAACCCCAACCTAACCCCAACCTAACCCCAACCTAACCCCAACCTAACCCCAACCTAACCCCAACCTAACCCCAACCTAACCCCAACCTAACCCCAACCTAACCCCAACCTAACCCCAACCTAACCCCAACCTAACCCCAACCTAACCCCAACCTAACCCCAACCTAACCCCAACCTAACCCCAACCTAACCCCAACCTAACCCCAACCTAACCCCCACCTAACCCCAACCTAACCCCAACCTAACCCCAACCTTTTTTTTTTTTTTTTTTTTTTTTTTTTTTTTTTATACGTGGGGAAATCCTCATGGACACCCGGGCGCCACCAGACGCGTCCGGGTAGTGTCGGACTCTTACCGACTAAAACCCCACGATGACCATCCTGGCGTCTTGTGGACTTAGGGTAGGTTCTCTTGCGAATACGACCACCGCTTGTAGTCCGACGCCGCTGGTGTTGTCCTCCGAGATGTTGTTCCGGAGCCAGAGGCAGGTCATCCACCTCTGGCCACGTCGCCGTTGCCTACTTTCAGCCTCCGGGTCCCCCAGTTGGCGTCCGAGCTTCGTCCATCTGCAGGTTTCATCGGGGGGAGGGGGGAGAACTCGCCGTTCGGGGGCACCAATCCCTACTAGGCGCTCTTGCCCCCACCCAGCCGGAAACTCTCGTCGGCGTACCACGATGTCGCCCACAGGTGGAACGGTTGTCCCCCAAACCGACTTCCCCACCCGAACATCCTCCTGGTGGCCCGTACTGCTTCCTCCTGGTTTGGGGTGCCCTCTAGTCTCTCCTGGTCCTTGGTGGAATCCGAAAAAACCGGATTTGGTCACCGCAATCCAAAGCGCCAACGTCATCACGGAGCGGTCACCCATCCCAGACCGCCCCGCAACCTGGGGTGCTTAACTTTCGTGATCTAACGGGAACGAGTGTTTCACCCCAGCCAACGGACGTTGACAACCTAACCCCAACCTAACCCCAACCTAACCCCAACCTAACCCCAACCTAACCCCAACCTAACCCCAACCTAACCCCAACCTAACCCCAACCTAACCCCAACCTAACCCCAACCTAACCCCAACCTAACCCCAACCTAACCCCAACCTAACCCCAACCTAACCCCAACCTAACCCCAACCTAACCCCAACCTTTTTTTTTTTTTTTTTTTTTTTTTTTTCGTGGAGAAATCCTCATGGACTCCCAGCTGCGAGCAGCATGGGAAGTGTCGGACTCTTACCGACTAAAACTCCACGGTGGTCTTCCAGACGGCTGTTCGAGGAGGGCTCAGGGTCTCTTGCGAATACTACCAAGCGCTCCTCGCCGTCTATCTCCCTGCTGGGCGGGAGACTTCCTTGTTAGACAGAAGATCGGGGCCGCCAGGGGGGACCACGCCCCCTAGCGCCCCTTTCCTTGGGTCTTGTTACTTCCTCGATGACTCCCTGGGCGCGTTCACGGCGGCGGTACCGCCAGTCCGTGACGCGCGGAGACTCCTTGTTGCCGCGCCCTGCTGGTATGCTGGGCTTTCTCTCTTTCTCTCTCCGCCCGCTCCTTCACGAGCATAACTTGCTCGCAGAAGGTGCGGACGGCTCTGTACTCCTGGGGCCCCCTGAGCATAGCTTCGATGAGCGTCTCGGGGGCCAATCTCTCGCCGATCTCGAGTCGTAAGACACGTCGCGGTACCTCCCACGCCGGGCAAGCCTCCAGCGTGTGCCGCGCCGTGTCCTCCTCCTCCCCACAGTGGTGACAGATGGTCGCCACCTCTCGCCGGATCTTGAGCAGGTAATCGCCGAACACCCCGTGGCCGGTGAGCACCTGAGTCGTCCTGAATGTGAGCGGGACCCCGCCTTTGTCTCTCCACTTGTCCCAGTTGGGCAGGACGGCGCGGACGGCCCGATGAGGGCGCATCGCATCCTCTTCCAACAGCTGCGAGTGCCACCGCTCCCATGCTTCTAGTCTTGTTTCCTCCCGAACGTCCACGGTTGGTGCCGTCGGCGTGGCACGTCGGTCCAAGGTCGCGGCCCTCCGGTGTTCGTACACCCGGCGAAGGGCAAGGGCCTGTAGCTCGAACGGGGGGGACGCGGCCAGCACGGTCGCTGTCGCGTAGGACACCGTCCTGTATCCCCTCGCTGCCCGGATGGCGATCGTCCTGTGGAGCCTTCTCACCAGAGTCCGGTTACGCCGGCTCACCGCCAGATCATCGGCCCATACGGGCGCTCCGTAAAGGACTCGTGACCTGATCACTCCTTCGTAGAGCCTGCGGACTCCCAATCCTGCCCCGCCGATGTTAGGTAAAAGGCCGCACAGCGCGTTGGCTGCGGCCGTTACTTTCGGGGCTAAGTACTCAAAGTGTGGCTCGAACGTCCACTTACTGTCGACGATCAAGCCCAAGTACTTCATCCGGTGTCCCACAGGGACCTCTTCTCCGTCGATGACTATAGTCGACAGCTCCGCAGGCGGCGTTCCTCTGCGTCGTTGGTCGTAGAACCACAGGGCTTCCGATTTCGCCGGCGACACGCTCAAGCCGAGTCTTCGAATGGCGTGCACCGCGCATGCCACGGCGGTCTCAGTCAGGCATGCGGCGTCGTTCCACCATCGTCCGCTGGCCAGCACCAGCGTGTCATCCGCGTAGCATATCATGCCAGCCCCCGGCGGCATGGGACTTCGGAGGACCGAGTCATAGGCAGTGATCCACAGAATCGGTCCGAGTACCGAGCCCTGCGGCACGCCGCGCTCCACCGGTCTTCGCTCCTTCACGCCGTTTCTGCCTGTGTAGGTGATCCACCTATCGTTCAGATAGGCCTGAATCACCCTGACGAGGTATGGCGGGGACTCGAAGTGTCGCAGCGCCTCCACGATCCTGCTCCAAGGAATGCTATTGAAAGCGTTGGAGATGTCCAAGGAGACGGCTACCGCCACCCCTTCTCGCGCGACCATGTCCTCCGCCATGGATCTCAGCCTCTTTACCGCGTCCACGGTCGAGCGGCCCCGGCGAAATCCAAATTGGCTATCGTGCCATCCGGGAATCCGTCTCTCCATGTGTGCCTCCAGGCGGGCGACTATGATCCTCTCGAAGAGTTTACCCACCTCGTCGAGAAGACACACCGGCCTGTATGCCGATGGCGCGTCCGGCGGTCGACCCTCCTTCCGTAGCAACACGAGTTTCGCCGTGCGCCACGCCCGAGGATAGGCGCCCTCCCTCAGGCACCTGGAGAACAGGTGCCGCAAACGGGGAGCCAAGGTGTCGATCGACTCCGTCCAGACTCGGCCCGGGATCCCGTCCGGACCCGGCGCCACGTCGCGGGATGCCATCTTCTTCGCGGCTTCGAGCAACTCTTCCTCAGTCACTCGAAGTTCCTCGTTCCAATCCGTCGGCGCCGTCCCGTCGATGGTGGTAGGGGCTGGCGCGGACGTCTCGTTGTTGTCCCGCCGTGGGAACAACGTCCCGATGACGTTGTCCAGTAACGCCGGATCCATGTTTTCGGTCAGCGGGGGGGCCGAAGGTCGCAGTTTCTTCGTAACGATGCGATAGGGCCTCCCCCACGGATCTGAATCGACCAATTCGATCAATCGATCCCAACACCGGGCCTTGGCTAGTTTGATCTCCCGTTGGAGAGCGCGTCTCGTCTCTCTGTATTCTTCATAGCGGCGAGAGATCTCCTCCTCGTCGTGTGTCCGTTTGCGGCGCGCGCCCTTACGAATCTTCTCCGGGCCCGCATGCAACCCGCCCGCATATCGGCTATTTCCGGTGTCCACCAATACACGGAACGGTCGCCTCTGTTTCCCGGGGCGGAGCGCGGCATAGAGGCGTCGCATGCCGCGATCATGTATCCGTGGAGTTCGTCAGCCTCCTCGTCGACGCTACCCAATGTGGAGGTGGTGGTGGGGGGGGGTGTGGTGTTGTCCCCCCGTGCGTCCCAGCTCCAGGCGGAGACAGTGACCGCCGCCCGCAGCATGTCCTTGTCCCTCTCCTTCAAGCGCCACCTAGGTGTGGATGGTGGTGGTCGACGGGACCGGTTCTCCTCTCGTTGTCGTCGGGCACCGCTGTCGCAGGCGGCGGCCTCCCCCTCCATTTCCATCATTATATAGAGGTGGTCCGATAAGGTCTCCATTCTGTCGGCCACTCTCCATCCGTGGATCTTTCGGTAGAGCCCGGCGGTAGCCCAGGTAACGTCGACGATGGACGATCCCCTCCACGCCACGCAGGTGCTAGTTGTGCCCCTGTTCACCAGAATCAGCCCGAGCGTCGCGGCCCAGTCTGTCAGCATCCTGCCGCGGGAGTCCGTCCTGGTGTCCCCCCATTGCGACGAGCGCGCGTTGAAGTCCCCAAGGACGAGTACCTGACGAGGCAGGCATCTACGAACGCAGTCACCGACCTCGTCCAGGAAGTCCCCGAACGAGGCCACTCCGCTGTTGGGCGAGACGTAAATGCCCACTATCGCGATCCCGTTCCACTCGACGGCGACGAAGCCGTTACCGCGATCCAGCAGGGCGCCGGGCGAACACAACGCCGGCGTCCATGTTATGGCTGTTGATCCGTTCAGGTCCCCGATCCAGTTGGGGGCGTCGGGGACGCGGTATGGTTCAGCCACCACAGCGAGTGCGACCCGATTCTCCCGTATAGCCTGGAGAAGCAGGTCCTGCGCCCGTCTGGCTCTTCCTATGTTACATTGGAGCAGGCGGTTGAAGTTACTCCGCCAGCTCCATGGCCTCCTCCCGGCCACTCGTCACTGCTGATGGTGACTCCGCCCCGGTAGCGTTTCCGCCGTAGTTCTCGTTGCCGCCGGCGATGGTAGTGATAACGGTGTCGGCGGCGGCGGTAGACCGACGGGTAAGCTGCTCCTTACTTCTCTTGATTTTCGGGGGGGCACATGCCACTCCGCCCATCCTGTGTCCGGATGGAGCTCCCAGCCGCTCGCATAAGGGACATTTCGGCGCCAAGGCGGGACATCCCCTGGCGCGGTGCCCGCTTTCACCGCACCTGTAGCAAAGACGGCTTCTATCCTCGGCGGACGTGCAAGTTGCCCGTACGTGCCCCAACTCCAGGCACTTGAAGCACTGTAGGGGTCTCTTCGGTATGGCAGAGACCCTCGCGATGGACCACCCCAAGACCACCCTGCCCGCCTGAGCTAGCTTGCGGGCACCGGCCGCCGGACACCTGACCCATGCCGATCCGAGTCCGCCCCTGGAGACGCCGATCTCGCCGATCCGAACATCCTCGCTGCTGCATCCCGCGGCCAAGGCCAGAGCCTGACGCAGCTCCTCCTTGCCCATTGAGATGTCCACATTGGTGACTCTCAGCTCGGCTTTGATCGTGGGAGTTCCGACCCTTACCTTGGTCGGGTCCAGAACGTCTGCCAGGCGCGTCGCAAGGATCGACGCCTTTTCTCTGTCCTTGTCCCTCGGGACTCTGATGACGATGGCGCCCGTCACCGCCTTCTTCATCGTGACGGCCTGCACGCCTATCTCGCCGAGGGGGATAGCTCTTCTGGCCGTCGTTACGACGTCGGCATACGACATGTTGGCTCCCTCGCTTAGAGTCAGTGTTACCGCGGATGTACTCGGTGCGCGAGGGAGCTTGACTGTTGGCGACGTCTTTTCCTTCCTGAATGGCTTTTTAACGGTGCCACCGCTGCCCGATTTCGGCGCGCCTCCCATCCTATCTGCCCACGGTTTTTGGACAGTCGCTGGTGGCCGGGACTTCTCCTCTCCTCCAGCGGCGTCCAGCTTCCTTTCGGCGATGTTCCTCTGCCCCATCTTACTTTTTCTCCCTACCATCACGCTCCACCCGCCGTCCTCCCGAGTCCTTGGGGGCGGCGGGGGATCTGCGCGGGCGGGGGGGCGAGTAGCGGAGTATTCCGCGCTCCGTCGGGTTTCGGGAGTGCTTTGTTGCTGCTGCCGCTGTTGTTGCAGCTGTTGTTGTTGTTGCTGCTGCGGCTTCAATAGACTCCCGAGTTGTCTCTCCACCATCTTCGTTATGGAGGGACCCAACTCTTCTAGCTTTCTCTCGAGGGCGTCGAGTCGCGCTTCTTGGGTTGCAGCCTCGACCCGTGGGCGGTCCGTGTCGGCACCGCCGCCCCGCAGGCCTTCGATCGCGGGCATAGACCTCCTTGCCAGCTCTCTCCTAAGGGCGGCGTTCTCCTCCTCCAACGCGGACAGTCTCGCCTCCACCAGCCTCATCGCCGCGTTGTTGCCGCTGCTGCCCGCTTGTTCTCTCCTTCGCGGGGCCTCGCTCTTCCATGCGGCCGAGATATAGCTTGCCGCTTCCTTCAGCGCTTTGACGTACGTGCCCTTGAGGTTGGACGATGTGGTCGCCACCTTCATGATCTCGGACACGTGTCTCGTTAATTCCGCGCTGACGTCCGCGGCCGAACTCGTCCTCACTTGTATCTCCAGATCTTCGGAGACTTCCAAGGTGGCTGCTGTCGCCAGTCTCCTCTTCTTCCCCCTGGATGCGATTGATGCCAGTGATGAGCGAGACGCGAACGAGGCTACCGATTCTTCGTCGTCCGACCTCGCTCGCTCCCGCGATCCTCCCGCAGCAGATGTTGTTATTGTTGTTGCTCCGTCTGACGGGGCCGGCGCAAGGAAAACGCTGCCCGCCCGGCACCCGCTTCTCGTCCTCGGAGTTCTCGATGTCTCCATGTATTCTTCCGAGAATAGACTTCTCGCTTCGCCAGGCGTGGTAACACGTTCGGGGGCCTGGCGGCCCACCCCCGAGCGGCCGTGGTCGTATGTTGACGACGTAGTGGGGCCCACTTGACTACCCCCGACTACGCCGGTACTGGGGTCTCCCTCCCCTGTACTGTACGTGTTTCTCCTATCTGTTGTGCCTTCCATGGTGAATGAAGTTGTTTCTCGCCGGGTCGTCATCGGGAATCTGTCCTGGTGCCACTCACTCTTTCGCACCCTGTCCCGGAGAGTCCGGAGCAGGGTGACAGGGAGCCCCACGAGAAGGTGAGGTGAGTGGTCTTGACAGGCATGGGCCCACCAACTTCTCCGAAGTTCCTCGCACCGGATCAGCGACCTGACGGGTACCAGAGGCACCGACCGGCCGCCACCCGACTATAGGGGAACATCAGATCCATCGGGGTTTCCCGGGGGGTGGTCCTACGCCCCGAGAACCCATGCCCGCCTCATGCTCCCCAACCTAACCCCAACCTAACCCCAACCTAACCCCAACCTAACCCCAACCTAACCCCAACCTAACCCCAACCTAACCCCAACCTAACCCCAACCTAACCCCAACCTAACCCCAACCTAACCCCAACCTAACCCCAACCTAACCCCAACCCAACCCCAACCTTTTTTTTTTTTTTTTTTTTTTTTCGTGGAGAAATCCTCATGGACTCCCAGCTGCGAGCAGCATGGGAAGTGTCGGACTCTTACCGACTAAAACTCCACGGTGGTCTTCCAGACGGCTGTTCGAGGAGGGCTCAGGGTCTCTTGCGAATACTACCAAGCGCTCCTCGCCGTCTATCTCCCTGCTGGGCGGGAGACTTCCTTGTTAGACAGAAGATCGGGGCCGCCAGGGGGGACCACGCCCCCTAGCGCCCCTTTCCTTGGGTCTTGTTACTTCCTTGATGACTCCTTGGGCGCGATTCACGGCGGCGGTACCGCCGGTCCGTGACGCGCGGAGACTCCTTGTTGCCGCGCCCTGCTGGTATGCTGGGCTTTCTCTCTTTCTCTCTCCGCCCGCTCCTTCACGAGCATAACTTGCTCGCAGAAGGTGCGGACGGCTCTGTACTCCTGGGGCCCCCTGAGCATAGCTTCGATGAGCGTCTCGGGGGCCAATCTCTCGCCGATCTCGAGTCGTAAGACACGTCGCGGTACCTCCCACGCCGGGCAAGCCTCCAGCGTGTGCCGCGCCGTGTCCTCCTCCTCCCCACAGTGGTGACAGATGGTCGTCACCTCTCGCCGGATCTTGAGCAGGTAATCGCCGAACACCCCGTGGCCGGTGAGCACCTGAGTCGTCCTGAATGTGAGCGGGACCCCGCCTTTGTCTCTCCACTTGTCCCAGTTGGGCAGGACGGCGCGGACGGCCCGATGAGGGCGCATCGCATCCTCTTCCAACAGCTGCGAGTGCCACCGCTCCCATGCTTCTAGTCTTGTTTCCTCCCGAACGTCCACGGTTGGTGCCGTCGGCGTGGCACGTCGGTCCAAGGTCGCGGCCCTCCGGTGTTCGTACACCCGGCGAAGGGCAAGGGCCTGTAGCTCGAACGGGGGGGACGCGGCCAGCACGGTCGCTGTCGCGTAGGACACCGTCCTGTATCCCCTCGCTGCCCGGATGGCGATCGTCCTGTGGAGCCTTCTCACCAGAGTCCGGTTACGCCGGCTCACCGCCAGATCATCGGCCCATACGGGCGCTCCGTAAAGGACTCGTGACCTGATCACTCCTTCGTAGAGCCTGCGGACTCCCAATCCTGCCCCGCCGATGTTAGGTAAAAGGCCGCACAGCGCGTTGGCTGCGGCCGTTACTTTCGGGGCTAAGTACTCAAAGTGTGGCTCGAACGTCCACTTACTGTCGACGATCAAGCCCAAGTACTTCATCCGGTGTCCCACAGGGACCTCTTCTCCGTCGATGACTATAGTCGACAGCTCCGCAGGCGGCGTTCCTCTGCGTCGTTGGTCGTAGAACCACAGGGCTTCCGATTTCGCCGGCGACACGCTCAAGCCGAGTCTTCGAATGGCGTGCACCGCGCATGCCACGGTGGTCTCAGTCAGGCATGCGGCGTCGTTCCACCATCGTCCGCTGGCCAGCACCAGCGTGTCATCCGCGTAGCATATCATGCCAGCCCCCGGCGGCATGGGACTTCGGAGGACCGAGTCATAGGCAGTGATCCACAGAATCGGTCCGAGTACCGAGCCCTGCGGCACGCCGCGCTCCACCGGTCTTCGCTCCTTCACGCCGTTTCTGCCTGTGTAGGTGATCCACCTATCGTTCAGATAGGCCTGAATCACCCTGACGAGGTATGGCGGGGACTCGAAGTGTCGCAGCGCCTCCACGATCCTGCTCCAAGGAATGCTATTGAAAGCGTTGGAGATGTCCAAGGAGACGGCTACCGCCACCCCTTCTCGCGCGACCATGTCCTCCGCTATGGATCTCAGCCTCTTTACCGCGTCCACGGTCGAGCGGCCCCGGCGAAATCCAAATTGGCTATCGTGCCATCCGGGAATCCGTCTCTCCATATGTGCCTCCAGGCGGGCGACTATGATCCTCTCGAAGAGTTTACCCACCTCGTCGAGAAGACACACCGGCCTGTATGCCGATGGCGCGTCCGGCGGTCGACCCTCCTTCCGTAGCAACACGAGTTTCGCCGTGCGCCACGCCCGAGGATAGGCGCCCTCCTTCAGGCACCTGGAGAACAGGTGCCGCAAACGGGGAGCCAAGGTGTCGATCGACTCCGTCCAGACCCGGCCCGGGATCCCGTCCGGACCCGGCGCCACGTCGCGGGATGCCATCTTCTTCGCGGCTTCGAGCAACTCTTCCTCAGTCACTCGAAGTTCCTCGTTCCAATCCGTCGGCGCCGTCCCGTCGATGGTGGTAGGGGCTGGCGCGGACGTCTCGTTGTTGTCCCGCCGTGGGAACAAAGTCCCGATGACGTTGTCCAGTAACGCCGGATCCATGTTTTCGGTCAGCGGGGGGGCCGAAGGTCGCAGTTTCTTCGTAACGATGCGATAGGGCCTCCCCCACGGATCTGAATCGACCAATTCGATCAATCGATCCCAACACCGGGCCTTGGCTAGTTTGATCTCCCGTTGGAGAGCGCGTCTCGTCTCTCTGTATTCTTCATAGCGGCGAGAGATCTCCTCCTCGTCGTGTGTCCGTCTGCGGCGACGCGCCCTTACGAATCTTCTCCGGGCCCGCATGCAACCCGCCCGCATATTGGCTATTTCCGGTGTCCACCAATACACGGAACGGTCGCCTCTGTTTCCCGGGGCGGAGCGCGGCATAGAGGCGTCGCATGCCGCGATCATGTATCCGTGGAGTTCGTCAGCCTCCTCGTCGACGCTACCCAATGTGGAGGTGGTGGTGGGGGGGGTTGTGGTGTTGTCCCCCCGTGCGTCCCAGCTCCAGGCGGAGACAGTGACCGCCGCCCGCAGCATGTCCTTGTCCCTCTCCTTCAAGCGCCACCTAGGTGTGGGTGGTGGTGGTCGACGGGACCGGTTCACCTCTCGTTGTCGTCGGGCACCGCTGTCGCGCGCGGCGGCCTCCCCCTCCATTTCCATCATTATATAGAGGTGGTCCGATAAGGTCTCCATTCTGTCGGCCACTCTCCATCCGCGGATCTTTCGGTAGAGCCCGGCGGTAGCCCAGGTAACGTCGACGATGGACGATCCCCTCCACGCCACGCAGGTGCTAGTTGTGCCCCTGTTCACCAGGACCAGTCCGAGCGTCGCGGCCCAGTCTGTCAGCATCCTTCCGCGGGAGTCCGTCCTGGTGTCCCCCCATTGCGACGAGCGCGCGTTGAAGTCCCCAAGGACGAGTACCTGACGAGGCATGCATCTACGAACGCAGTCACCGACCTCGTCCAGGAAGTCCCCGAACGAGGCCACTCCGCTGTTGGGCGAGACGTAAATGCCCACTATCGCGATCCCGTTCCACTCGACGGCGACGAAGCCGTTACCGCGATCCAGCAGGGCGCCGGGCGAGCACAACGCCGGCGTCCATGTTATGGCTGTAGATCCGTTCAGATCCCCGATCCAGTTGGGGGCGTCGGGGACGCGGTATGGTTCAGCCACCACAGCGAGTGCGACCCGATTCTCCCGTATAGCCTGGAGAAGCAGGTCCTGCGCCCGTCTGGCTCTTCCTATGTTACATTGGAGCAGGCGGTTGAAGTTACTCCGCCAGCTCCATGGCCTCCTCCCGGCCACTCGTCACTGCTGATGGTGACTCCGCCCCGGTAGCGTTTCCGCCGTAGTTCTCGTTGCCGCCGGCGATGGTAGTGATAACGGTGTCGGCGGCGGCGGCAGACCGACGGGTAAGCTGCCCCTTACTTCTCTTGATTTTCGGGGGGGCACATGCCACTCCGCCCATCCTGTGTCCGGATGGAGCTCCCAGCCGCTCGCATAAGGGACATTTCGGCGCCAAGGCGGGACATCCCCTGGCGCGGTGCCCGCTTTCACCGCACCTGTAGCAAAGACGGCTTCTATCCTCGGCGGACGTGCAAGTTGCCCGTACGTGCCCCAACTCCAGGCACTTGAAGCACTGTAAGGGTCTCTTCGGTATGGCAGAGACCCTCGCGATGGACCACCCCAAGGCCACCCTGCCCGCCTGAGCTAGCTTGCGGGCACCGGCCGCCGGACACCTGACCCATGCCGATCCGAGTCCGCCCCTGGAGACGCCGATCTCGCCGATCCGAACATCCTCGCTGCTGCATCCCGCGGCCAAGGCCAGAGCTTGACGCAGCTCCTCCTTGCCCATTGAGATGTCCACATTGGTGACTCTCAGCTCGGCTTTGATCGTGGGAGTTCCGACCCTTACCTTGGTCGGGTCCAGAACGTCTGCCAGGCGCGTCGCAAGGATCGACGCCTTTTCTCTGTCCTTGTCCCTCGGGACTCTGATGACGATGGCGCCCGTCACCGCCTTCTTCATCGTGACGGCCTCCACGCCTATCTCGCCGAGGGGGATAGCTCTTCTGGCCATCGTTACGACGTCGGCATACGACATGTTGGCTCCCTCGCTTAACGTCAGTGTTACCGCGGATGTACTCGGTGCGCGAGGGAGCTTGACTGTTGGCGACGTCTTTTCCTCCCTGAATGGCTTTTTAACGGTGCCACCGCTGCCCGATTTCGGCGCGCCTCCCATCCTATCTGCCCACGGTTTTTGGACAGTCGCTGGTGGCCGGGACTTCTCCTCTCCTCCAGCGGCGTCCAGCTTCCTTTCGGCGATGTTCTTCTGCCCCATCTTACTTTTTCTCCCTACCACCACGCTCCACCCGCCGTCCTCCCGAGTCCTTGGGGGCGGCGGGGGATCTGTGCGGGCGGGGGGGCGAGTAGCGGAGTATTCCGCGCTCCGTCGGGTTTCGGGAGTGCTTTGTTGCTGCTGCCGCTGTTGTTGCAGCTGTTGTTGTTGTTGCTGCTGCGGCCTCAATAGACTCCCGAGTTGTCTCTCCACCATCTTCGTTATGGAGGGACCCAACTCTTCTAGCTTTCTCTCGAGGGCGTCGAGTCGCGCTTCTTGGGTTGCAGCCTCGACCCGTGGGCGGTCCGCGTCGGCACCGCCGCCACGCAGGCCTTCGATCGCGGGCATAGACCTCCTTGCCAGCTCTCTCCTAAGGGCGGCGTTCTCCTCCTCCAACGCGGACAGTCTCGCCTCCACCAGCCTCATCGCCGCGTTGTTGCCGCTGCTGCCCGCTTGTTCTCTCCTTCGCGGGGCCTCGCTCTTCCATGCGGCCGAGATATAGCTTGCCGCTTCCTTCAGCGCTTTGACGTACGTGCCCTTGAGGTTGGACGATGTGGTCGCCACCTTCATGATCTCGGACACGTGTCTCGTTAATTCCGCGCTGACGTCCGCGGCCGAACTCGTCCTCACTTGTATCTCCAGGTCTTCGGAGACTTCCAAGGTGGCTGTTGTCGCCAGTCTCCTCTTCTTCCCCCTGGATGCGATTGATGCCAGTGATGAGCGAGACGCGAACGAGGCTACCGATTCTTCGTCGTCCGACCTCGCTCGCTCCCGCGATCCTCCCGCAGCAGATGTTGTTATTGTTGTTGCTCCGTCTGACGGGGCCGGCGCAAGGAAAACGCTGCTCGCCCGGCACCCGCTTCTCGTCCTCGGAGTTCTCGGTGTCTCCGTGTATTCTTCCGAGAGTAGACTTCTCGCTTCGCCAGGCGTGGTAACTCGTTCGGGGGCCTGGCGGCCCACCCCCGAGCGGCCGTGGTCGTATGTTGACGACGTAGTGGGGCCCACTTGACTACCCCCGACTACGCCGGTACTGGGGTCTCCCTCCCCTGTACTGTACGTGTTTCTCCTATCTGTTGTGCCTTCCATGGTGAATGAAGTTGTTTCTCGCCGGGTCGTCATCGGGAATCTGTCCTGGTGCCACTCACTCTTTCGCACCCTGTCCCGGCGAGTCCGGAGCAGGGTGACAGGGAGCCCCACGAGAAGGTGAGGTGAGTGGTCTTGACAGGCATGGGCCCACCAACTTCTCCGAAGTTCCTCGCACCGGATCAGCGACCTGACGGGTACCAGAGGCACCGACCGGCCGCCACCCGACTATAGGGGAACATCAGATCCATCGGGGTTTCCCGGGGGGTGGTCCTACGCCCCGAGAACCCATGCCCGCCTCATGCTCCCCAACCTAACCCCAACCTAACCCCAACCTAACCCCAACCTAACCCCAACCTAACCCCAACCTAACCCCAACCTAACCCCAACCTAACCCCAACCTAACCCCAACCTAACCCCAACCTTTTTTTTTTTTTTTTTTATACGTGGGGAAATCCTCATGGACACCCGGGCGCCACCAGACGCGTCCGGGTAGTGTCGGACTCTTACCGACTAAAACCCCACGATGACCATCCTGGCGTCTTGTGGACTTAGGGTAGGTTCTCTTGCGAATACGACCACCGCTTGTAGTCCGACGCCGCTGGTGTTGTCCTCCGAGATGTTGTTCCGGAGCCAGAGGCAGGTCATCCACCTCTGGCCACGTCGCCGTTGCCTACTTTCAGCCTCCGGGTCCCCCAGTTGGCGTCCGAGCTTCGTCCATCTGCAGGTTTCATCGGGGGGAGGGGGGAGAACTCGCCGTTCGGGGGCACCAATCCCTACTAGGCGCTCTTGCCCCCACCCAGCCGGAAACTCTCGTCGGCGTACCACGATGTCGCCCACAGGTGGAACGGTTGTCCCCCAAACCGACTTCCCCACCCGAACATCCTCCTGGTGGCCCGTACTGCTTCCTCCTGGTTTGGGGTGCCCTCTAGTCTCTCCTGGTCCTTGGTGGAATCCGAAAAAACCGGATTTGGTCACCGCAATCCAAAGCGCCAACGTCATCACGGAGCGGTCACCCATCCCAGACCGCCCCGCAACCTGGGGTGCTTAACTTTCGTGATCTAACGGGAACGAGTGTTTCACCCCAGCCAACGGACGTTGACAACCTAACCCCAACCTAACCCCAACCTAACCCCAACCTAACCCCAACCTACCCCCAACCTAACCCCAACCTAACCCCAACCTAACCCCAACCTAACCCCAACCTAACCCCAACCTAACCCCAACCTAACCCCAACCTAACCCCAACCTAACCCCAACCTTTTTTTTTTTTTTTTTTTTTTTTCGTGGAGAAATCCTCATGGACTCCCAGCTGCGAGCAGCATGGGAAGTGTCGGACTCTTACCGACTAAAACTCCACGGTGGTCTTCCAGACGGCTGTTCGAGGAGGGCTCAGGGTCTCTTGCGAATACTACCAAGCGCTCCTCGCCGTCTATCTCCCTGCTGGGCGGGAGACTTCCTTGTTAGACAGAAGATCGGGGCCGCCAGGGGGGACCACGCCCCCTAGCGCCCCTTTCCTTGGGTCTTGTTACTTCCTTGATGACTCCTTGGGCGCGTTCACGGCGGCGGTACCGCCGGTCCGTGACGCGCGGAGACTCCTTGTTGCCGCGCCCTGCTGGTATGCTGGGCTTTCTCTCTTTCTCTCTCCGCCCGCTCCTTCACGAGCATAACTTGCTCGCAGAAGGTGCGGACGGCTCTGTACTCCTGGGGCCCCCTGAGCATAGCTTCGATGAGCGTCTCGGGGGCCAATCTCTCGCCGATCTCGAGTCGTAAGACACGTCGCGGTACCTCCCACGCCGGGCAAGCCTCCAGCGTGTGCCGCGCCGTGTCCTCCTCCTCCCCACAGTGGTGACAGATGGTCGTCACCTCTCGCCGGATCTTGAGCAGGTAATCGCCGAACACCCCGTGGCCGGTGAGCACCTGAGTCGTCCTGAATGTGAGCGGGACCCCGCCTTTGTCTCTCCACTTGTCCCAGTTGGGCAGGACGGCGCGGACGGCCCGATGAGGGCGCATCGCATCCTCTTCCAACAGCTGCGAGTGCCACCGCTCCCATGCTTCTAGTCTTGTTTCCTCCCGAACGTCCACGGTTGGTGCCGTCGGCGTGGCACGTCGGTCCAAGGTCGCGGCCCTCCGGTGTTCGTACACCCGGCGAAGGGCAAGGGCCTGTAGCTCGAACGGGGGGGACGCGGCCAGCACGGTCGCTGTCGCGTAGGACACCGTCCTGTATCCCCTCGCTGCCCGGATGGCGATCGTCCTGTGGAGCCTTCTCACCAGAGTCCGGTTACGCCGGCTCACCGCCAGATCATCGGCCCATACGGGCGCTCCGTAAAGGACTCGTGACCTGATCACTCCTTCGTAGAGCCTGCGGACTCCCAATCCTGCCCCGCCGATGTTAGGTAAAAGGCCGCACAGCGCGTTGGCTGCGGCCGTTACTTTCGGGGCTAAGTACTCAAAGTGTGGCTCGAACGTCCACTTACTGTCGACGATCAAGCCCAAGTACTTCATCCGGTGTCCCACAGGGACCTCTTCTCCGTCGATGACTATAGTCGACAGATCCGCAGGCGGCGTTCCTCTGCGTCGTTGGTCGTAGAACCACAGGGCTTCCGATTTCGCCGGCGACACGCTCAAGCCGAGTCTTCGAATGGCGTGCACCGCGCATGCCACGGCGGTCTCAGTCAGGCATGCGGCGTCGTTCCACCATCGTCCGCTGGCCAGCACCAGCGTGTCATCCGCGTAGCATATCATGCCAGCCCCCGGCGGCATGGGACTTCGGAGGACCGAGTCATAGGCAGTGATCCACAGAATCGGTCCGAGTACCGAGCCCTGCGGCACGCCGCGCTCCACCGGTCTTCGCTCCTTCACGCCGTTTCTGCCTGTGTAGGTGATCCACCTATCGTTCAGATAGGCCTGAATCACCCTAACGAGGTATGGCGGGGACTCGAAGTGTCGCAGCGCCTCCACGATCCTGCTCCAAGGAATGCTATTGAAAGCGTTGGAGATGTCCAAGGAGACGGCTACCGCCACCCCTTCTCGCGCGACCATGTCCTCCGCCATGGATCTCAGCCTCTTTACCGCGTCCACGGTCGAGCGGCCCCGGCGAAATCCAAATTGGCTATCGTGCCATCCGGGAATCCGTCTCTCCATGTGTGCCTCCAGGCGGGCGACTATGATCCTCTCGAAGAGTTTACCCACCTCGTCGAGAAGACACACCGGCCTGTATGCCGATGGCGCGTCCGGCGGTCGACCCTCCTTCCGTAGCAGCACGAGTTTCGCCGTGCGCCACGCCCGAGGATAGGCGCCCTCCTTCAGGCACCTGGAGAACAGGTGCCGCAAACGGGGAGCCAAGGTGTCGATCGACTCCGTCCAGACCCGGCCCGGGATCCCGTCCGGACCCGGCGCCACGTCGCGGGATGCCATCTTCTTCGCGGCTTCGAGCAACTCTTCCTCAGTCACTCGAAGTTCCTCGTTCCAATCCGTCGGCGCCGTCCCGTCGATGGTGGTAGGGGCTGGCGCGGACGTCTCGTTGTTGTCCCGCCGTGGGAACAAAGTCCCGATGACGTTGTCCAGTAACGCCGGATCCATGTTTTCGGTCAGCGGGGGGGCCGAAGGTCGCAGTTTCTTCGTAACGATGCGATAGGGCCTCCCCCACGGATCTGAATCGACCAATTCGATCAATCGATCCCAACACCGGGCCTTGGCTAGTTTGATCTCCCGTTGGAGAGCGCGTCTCGTCTCTCTGTATTCTTCATAGCGGCGAGAGATCTCCTCCTCGTCGTGTGTCCGTCTGCGGCGACGCGCCCTTACGAATCTTCTCCGGGCCCGCATGCAACCCGCCCGCATATTGGCTATTTCCGGTGTCCACCAATACACGGAACGGTCGCCTCTGTTTCCCGGGGCGGAGCGCGGCATAGAGGCGTCGCATGCCGCGATCATGTATCCGTGGAGTTCGTCAGCCTCCTCGTCGACGCTACCCAATGTGGAGGTGGTGGTGGGGGGGGTTGTGGTGTTGTCCCCCCGTGCGTCCCAGCTCCAGGCGGAGACAGTGACCGCCGCCCGCAGCATGTCCTTGTCCCTCTCCTTCAAGCGCCACCTAGGTGTGGGTGGTGGTGGTCGACGGGACCGGTTCACCTCTCGTTGTCGTCGGGCACCGCTGTCGCGCGCGGCGGCCTCCCCCTCCATTTCCATCATTATATAGAGGTGGTCCGATAAGGTCTCCATTCTGTCGGCCACTCTCCATCCGCGGATCTTTCGGTAGAGCCCGGCGGTAGCCCAGGTAACGTCGACGATGGACGATCCCCTCCACGCCACGCAGGTGCTAGTTGTGCCCCTGTTCACCAGGACCAGTCCGAGCGTCGCGGCCCAGTCTGTCAGCATCCTTCCGCGGGAGTCCGTCCTGGTGTCCCCCCAATGCGACGAGCGCGCGTTGAAGTCCCCAAGGACGAGTACCTGACGAGGCATGCATCTACGAACGCAGTCACCGACCTCGTCCAGGAAGTCCCCGAACGAGGCCACTCCGCTGTTGGGCGAGACGTAAATGCCCACTATCGCGATCCCGTTCCACTCGACGGCGACGAAGCCGTTACCGCGATCCAGCAGGGCGCCGGGCGAGCACAACGCCGGCGTCCATGTTATGGCTGTAGATCCGTTCAGATCCCCGATCCAGTTGGGGGCGTCGGGGACGCGGTATGGTTCAGCCACCACAGCGAGTGCGACCCGATTCTCCCGTATAGCCTGGAGAAGCAGGTCCTGCGCCCGTCTGGCTCTTCCTATGTTACATTGGAGCAGGCGGTTGAAGTTACTCCGCCAGCTCCATGGCCTCCTCCCGGCCACTCGTCACTGCTGATGGTGACTCCGCCCCGGTAGCGTTTCCGCCGTAGTTCTCGTTGCCGCCGGCGATGGTAGTGATAACGGTGTCGGCGGCGGCGGCAGACCGACGGGTAAGCTGCCCCTTACTTCTCTTGATTTTCGGGGGGGCACATGCCACTCCGCCCATCCTGTGTCCGGATGGAGCTCCCAGCCGCTCGCATAAGGGACATTTCGGCGCCAAGGCGGGACATCCCCTGGCGCGGTGCCCGCTTTCACCGCACCTGTAGCAAAGACGGCTTCTATCCTCGGCGGACGTGCAAGTTGCCCGTACGTGCCCCAACTCCAGGCACTTGAAGCACTGTAAGGGTCTCTTCGGTATGGCAGAGACCCTCGCGATGGACCACCCCAAGGCCACCCTGCCCGCCTGAGCTAGCTTGCGGGCACCGGCCGCCGGACACCTGACCCATGCCGATCCGAGTCCGCCCCTGGAGACGCCGATCTCGCCGATCCGAACATCCTCGCTGTTGCATCCCGCGGCCAAGGCCAGAGCTTGACGCAGCTCCTCCTTGCCCATTGAGATGTCCACATTGGTGACTCTCAGCTCGGCTTTGATCGTGGGAGTTCCGACCCTTACCTTGGTCGGGTCCAGAACGTCTGCCAGGCGCGTCGCAAGGATCGACGCCTTTTCTCTGTCCTTGTCCCTCGGGACTCTGATGACGATGGCGCCCGTCACCGCCTTCTTCATCGTGACGGCCTCCACGCCTATCTCGCCGAGGGGGATAGCTCTTCTGGCCATCGTTACGACGTCGGCATACGACATGTTGGCTCCCTCGCTTAACGTCAGTGTTACCGCGGATGTACTCGGTGCGCGAGGGAGCTTGACTGTTGGCGACGTCTTTTCCTCCCTGAATGGCTTTTTAACGGTGCCACCGCTGCCCGATTTCGGCGCGCCTCCCATCCTATCTGCCCACGGTTTTTGGACAGTCGCTGGTGGCCGGGACTTCTCCTCTCCTCCAGCGGCGTCCAGCTTCCTTTCGGCGATGTTCTTCTGCCCCATCTTACTTTTTCTCCCTACCACCACGCTCCACCCGCCGTCCTCCCGAGTCCTTGGGGGCGGCGGGGGATCTGTGCGGGCGGGGGGGCGAGTAGCGGAGTATTCCGCGCTCCGTCGGGTTTCGGGAGTGCTTTGTTGCTGCTGCCGCTGTTGTTGCAGCTGTTGTTGTTGTTGCTGCTGCGGCCTCAATAGACTCCCGAGTTGTCTCTCCACCATCTTCGTTATGGAGGGACCCAACTCTTCTAGCTTTCTCTCGAGGGCGTCGAGTCGCGCTTCTTGGGTTGCAGCCTCGACCCGTGGGCGGTCCGCGTCGGCACCGCCGCCACGCAGGCCTTCGATCGCGGGCATAGACCTCCTTGCCAGCTCTCTCCTAAGGGCGGCGTTCTCCTCCTCCAACGCGGACAGTCTCGCCTCCACCAGCCTCATCGCCGCGTTGTTGCCGCTGCTGCCCGCTTGTTCTCTCCTTCGCGGGGCCTCGCTCTTCCATGCGGCCGAGATATAGCTTGCCGCTTCCTTCAGCGCTTTGACGTACGTGCCCTTGAGGTTGGACGATGTGGTCGCCACCTTCATGATCTCGGACACGTGTCTCGTTAATTCCGCGCTGACGTCCGCGGCCGAACTCGTCCTCACTTGTATCTCCAGGTCTTCGGAGACTTCCAAGGTGGCTGTTGTCGCCAGTCTCCTCTTCTTCCCCCTGGATGCGATTGATGCCAGTGATGAGCGAGACGCGAACGAGGCTACCGATTCTTCGTCGTCCGACCTCGCTCGCTCCCGCGATCCTCCCGCAGCAGATGTTGTTATTGTTGTTGCTCCGTCTGACGGGGCCGGCGCAAGGAAAACGCTGCCCGCCCGGCACCCGCTTCTCGTCCTCGGAGTTCTCGGTGTCTCCGTGTATTCTTCCGAGAGTAGACTTCTCGCTTCGCCAGGCGTGGTAACTCGTTCGGGGGCCTGGCGGCCCACCCCCGAGCGGCCGTGGTCGTATGTTGACGACGTAGTGGGGCCCACTTGACTACCCCCGACTACGCCGGTACTGGGGTCTCCCTCCCCTGTACTGTACGTGTTTCTCCTATCTGTTGTGCCTTCCATGGTGAATGAAGTTGTTTCTCGCCGGGTCGTCATCGGGAATCTGTCCTGGTGCCACTCACTCTTTCGCACCCTGTCCCGGAGAGTCCGGAGCAGGGTGACAGGGAGCCCCACGAGAAGGTGAGGTGAGTGGTCTTGACAGGCATGGGCCCACCAACTTCTCCGAAGTTCCTCGCACCGGATCAGCGACCTGACGGGTACCAGAGGCACCGACCGGCCGCCACCCGACTATAGGGGAACATCAGATCCATCGGGGTTTCCCGGGGGGTGGTCCTACGCCCCGAGAACCCATGCCCGCCTCATGCTCCCCAACCTAACCCCAACCTAACCCCAACCTAACCCCAACCTTTTTTTTTTTTTTTTTTTTTTTTATACGTGGGGAAATCCTCATGGACACCCGGGCGCCACCAGACGCGTCCGGGTAGTGTCGGACTCTTACCGACTAAAACCCCACGATGACCATCCTGGCGTCTTGTGGACTTAGGGTAGGTTCTCTTGCGAATACGACCACCGCTTGTAGTCCGACGCCGCTGGTGTTGTCCTCCGAGATGTTGTTCCGGAGCCAGAGGCAGGTCATCCACCTCTGGCCACGCCGCCGTTGCCTACTTTCAGCCTCCGGGTCCCCCAGTTGGCGTCCGAGCTTCGTCCATCTGCAGGTTTCATCGGGGGGAGGGGGGAGAACTCGCCGTTCGGGGGCACCAATCCCTACTAGGCGCTCTTGCCCCCACCCAGCCGGAAACTCTCGTCGGCGTACCACGATGTCGCCCACAGGTGGAACGGTTGTCCCCCAAACCGACTTCCCCCCCCGAACATCCTCCTGGTGGCCCGTACTGCTTCCTCCTGGTTTGGGGTGCCCTCTAGTCTCTCCTGGTCCTTGGTGGAATCCGAAAAAACCGGATTTGGTCACCGCAATCCAAAGCGCCAACGTCATCACGGAGCGGTCACCCATCCCAGACCGCCCCGCAACCTGGGGTGCTTAACTTTCGTGATCTAACGGGAACGAGTGTTTCACCCCAGCCAACGGACGTTGACAACCTAACCCCAACCTAACCCCAACCTAACCCCAACCTAACCCCAACCTAACCCCAACCTAACCCCAACCTAACCCCAACCTAACCCCAACCTAACCCCAACCTAACCCCAACCTAACCCCAACCTAACCCCAACCTTTTTTTTTTTTTTTTTTTTTTTTTTTTTTTTTTTTTCGTGGAGAAATCCTCATGGACTCCCAGCTGCGAGCAGCATGGGAAGTGTCGGACTCTTACCGACTAAAACTCCACGGTGGTCTTCCAGACGGCTGTTCGAGGAGGGCTCAGGGTCTCTTGCGAATACTACCAAGCGCTCCTCGCCGTCTATCTCCCTGCTGGGCGGGAGACTTCCTTGTTAGACAGAAGATCGGGGCCGCCAGGGGGGACCACGCCCCCTAGCGCCCCTTTCCTTGGGTCTTGTTACTTCCTTGATGACTCCTTGGGCGCGATTCACGGCGGCGGTACCGCCGGTCCGTGACGCGCGGAGACTCCTTGTTGCCGCGCCCTGCTGGTATGCTGGGCTTTCTCTCTTTCTCTCTCCGCCCGCTCCTTCACGAGCATAACTTGCTCGCAGAAGGTGCGGACGGCTCTGTACTCCTGGGGCCCCCTGAGCATAGCTTCGATGAGCGTCTCGGGGGCCAATCTCTCGCCGATCTCGAGTCGTAAGACACGTCGCGGTACCTCCCAAGCCGGGCAAGCCTCCAGCGTGTGCCGCGCCGTGTCCTCCTCCTCCCCACAGTGGTGACAGATGGTCGTCACCTCTCGCCGGATCTTGAGCAGGTAATCGCCGAACACCCCGTGGCCGGTGAGCACCTGAGTCGTCCTGAATGTGAGCGGGACCCCGCCTTTGTCTCTCCACTTGTTCCAGTTGGGCAGGACGGCGCGGACGGCCCGATGAGGGCGCATCGCATCCTCTTCCAACAGCTGCGAGTGCCACCGCTCCCATGCTTCTAGTCTTGTTTCCTCCCGAACGTCCACGGTTGGTGCCGTCGGCGTGGCACGTCGGTCCAAGGTCGCGGCCCTCCGGTGTTCGTACACCCGGCGAAGGGCAAGGGCCTGTAGCTCGAACGGGGGGGACGCGGCCAGCACGGTCGCTGTCGCGTAGGACACCGTCCTGTATCCCCTCGCTGCCCGGATGGCGATCGTCCTGTGGAGCCTTCTCACCAGAGTCCGGTTACGCCGGCTCACCGCCAGATCATCGGCCCATACGGGCGCTCCGTAAAGGACTCGTGACCTGATCACTCCTTCGTAGAGCCTGCGGACTCCCAATCCTGCCCCGCCGATGTTAGGTAAAAGGCCGCACAGCGCGTTGGCTGCGGCCGTTACTTTCGGGGCTAAGTACTCAAAGTGTGGCTCGAACGTCCACTTACTGTCGACGATCAAGCCCAAGTACTTCATCCGGTGTCCCACAGGGACCTCTTCTCCGTCGATGACTATAGTCGACAGATCCGCAGGCGGCGTTCCTCTGCGTCGTTGGTCGTAGAACCACAGGGCTTCCGATTTCGCCGGCGACACGCTCAAGCCGAGTCTTCGAATGGCGTGCACCGCGCATGCCACGGCGGTCTCAGTCAGGCATGCGGCGTCGTTCCACCATCGTCCGCTGGCCAGCACCAGCGTGTCATCCGCGTAGCATATCATGCCAGCCCCCGGCGGCATGGGACTTCGGAGGACCGAGTCATAGGCAGTGATCCACAGAATCGGTCCGAGTACCGAGCCCTGCGGCACGCCGCGCTCCACCGGTCTTCGCTCCTTCACGCCGTTTCTGCCTGTGTAGGTGATCCACCTATCGTTCAGATAGGCCTGAATCACCCTAACGAGGTATGGCGGGGACTCGAAGTGTCGCAGCGCCTCCACGATCCTGCTCCAAGGAATGCTATTGAAAGCGTTGGAGATGTCCAAGGAGACGGCTACCGCCACCCCTTCTCGCGCGACCATGTCCTCCGCCATGGATCTCAGCCTCTTTACCGCGTCCACGGTCGAGCGGCCCCGGCGAAATCCAAATTGGCTATCGTGCCATCCGGGAATCCGTCTCTCCATGTGTGCCTCCAGGCGGGCGACTATGATCCTCTCGAAGAGTTTACCCACCTCGTCGAGAAGACACACCGGCCTGTATGCCGATGGCGCGTCCGGCGGTCGACCCTCCTTCCGTAGCAGCACGAGTTTCGCCGTGCGCCACGCCCGAGGATAGGCGCCCTCCTTCAGGCACCTGGAGAACAGGTGCCGCAAACGGGGAGCCAAGGTGTCGATCGACTCCGTCCAGACCCGGCCCGGGATCCCGTCCGGACCCGGCGCCACGTCGCGGGATGCCATCTTCTTCGCGGCTTCGAGCAACTCTTCCTCAGTCACTCGAAGTTCCTCGTTCCAATCCGTCGGCGCCGTCCCGTCGATGGTGGTAGGGGCTGGCGCGGACGTCTCGTTGTTGTCCCGCCGTGGGAACAAAGTCCCGATGACGTTGTCCAGTAACGCCGGATCCATGTTTTCGGTCAGCGGGGGGGCCGAAGGTCGCAGTTTCTTCGTAACGATGCGATAGGGCCTCCCCCACGGATCTGAATCGACCAATTCGATCAATCGATACCAACACCGGGCCTTGGCTAGTTTGATCTCCCGTTGGAGAGCGCGTCTCGTCTCTCTGTATTCTTCATAGCGGCGAGAGATCTCCTCCTCGTCGTGTGTCCGTCTGCGGCGACGCGCCCTTACGAATCTTCTCCGGGCCCGCATGCAACCCGCCCGCATATCGGCTATTTCCGGTGTCCACCAATACACGGAACGGTCGCCTCTGTTTCCCGGGGCGGAGCGCGGCATAGAGGCGTCGCATGCCGCGATCATGTATCCGTGGAGTTCGTCAGCCTCCTCGTCGACGCTACCCAATGTGGAGGTGGTGGTGGGGGGGGTTGTGGTGTTGTCCCCCCGTGCGTCCCAGCTCCAGGCGGAGACAGTGACCGCCGCCCGCAGCATGTCCTTGTCCCTCTCCTTCAAGCGCCACCTAGGTGTGGGTGGTGGTGGTCGACGGGACCGGTTCTCCTCTCGTTGTCGTCGGGCACCGCTGTCGCGCGCGGCGGCCTCCCCCTCCATTTCCATCATTATATAGAGGTGGTCCGATAAGGTCTCCATTCTGTCGGCCACTCTCCATCCGTGGATCTTTCGGTAGAGCCCGGCGGTAGCCCAGGTAACGTCAACGATGGACGATCCCCTCCACGCCACGCAGGTGCTAGTTGTGCCCCTGTTCACCAGGACCAGTCCGAGCGTCGCGGCCCAGTCTGTCAGCATCCTTCCGCGGGAGTCCGTCCTGGTGTCCCCCCATTGCGACGAGCGCGCGTTGAAGTCCCCAAGGACGAGTACCTGACGAGGCATGCATCTACGAACGCAGTCACCGACCTCGTCCAGGAAGTCCCCGAACGAGGCCACTCCGCTGTTGGGCGAGACGTAAATGCCCACTATCGCGATCCCGTTCCACTCGACGGCGACGAAGCCGTTACCGCGATCCAGCAGGGCGCCGGGCGAACACAACGCCGGCGTCCATGTTATGGCTGTAGATCCGTTCAGATCCCCGATCCAGTTGGGGGCGTCGGGGACGCGGTATGGTTCAGCCACCACAGCGAGTGCGACCCGATTCTCCCGTATAGCCTGGAGAAGCAGGTCCTGCGCCCGTCTGGCTCTTCCTATGTTACATTGGAGCAGGCGGTTAAAGTTACTCCGCCAGCTCCATGGCCTCCTCCCGGCCACTCGTCACTGCTGATGGTGACTCCGCCCCGGTAGCGTTTCCGCCGTAGTTCTCGTTGCCGCCGGCGATGGTAGTGATAACGGTGTCGGCGGCGGCGGCAGACCGACGGGTAAGCTGCCCCTTACTTCTCTTGATTTTCGGGGGGGCACATGCCACTCCGCCCATCCTGTGTCCGGATGGAGCTCCCAGTCGCTCGCATAAGGGACATTTCGGCGCCAAGGCGGGACATCCCCTGGCGCGGTGCCCGCTTTCACCGCACCTGTAGCAAAGACGGCTTCTATCCTCGGCGGACGTGCAAGTTGCCCGTACGTGCCCCAACTCCAGGCACTTGAAGCACTGTAAGGGTCTCTTCGGTATGGCAGAGACCCTCGCGATGGACCACCCCAAGGCCACCCTGCCCGCCTGAGCTAGCTTGCGGGCACCGGCCGCCGGACACCTGACCCATGCCGATCCGAGTCCGCCCCTGGAGACGCCGATCTCGCCGATCCGAACATCCTCGCCGTTGCATCCCGCGGCCAAGGCCAGAGCTTGACGCAGCTCCTCCCTGCCCACTGAGATGTCCACATCGGTGACCCTCAGCTCGGCTTTGATCGTGGGAGTTCCGACCCTTACCTTGGTCGGGTCCAGAACGTCTGCCAGGCGCGTCGCAAGGATCGACGCCTTTTCTCTGTCCTTGTCCCTCGGGACTCTGATGACGATGGCGCCCGTCACCGCCTTCTTCATCGTGACGGCCTCCACGCCTATCTCGCCGAGGGGGATAGCTCTTCTGGCCATCGTTACGACGTCGGCATACGACATGTTGGCTCCCTCGCTTAACGTCAGTGTTACCGCGGATGTACTCGGTGCGCGAGGGAGCTTGACTGTTGGCGACGTCTTTTCCTCCCTGAATGGCTTTTTAACGGTGCCACCGCTGCCCGATTTCGGCGCGCCTCCCATCCTATCTGCCCACGGTTTTTGGACAGTCGCTGGTGGCCGGGACTTCTCCTCTCCTCCAGCGGCGTCCAGCTTCCTTTCGGCGATGTTCTTCTGCCCCATCTTACTTTTTCTCCCTACCACCACGCTCCACCCGCCGTCCTCCCGAGTCCTTGGGGGCGGCGGGGGATCTGTGCGGGCGGGGGGGCGAGTAGCGGAGTATTCCGCGCTCCGTCGGGTTTCGGGAGTGCTTTGTTGCTGCTGCCGCTGTTGTTGCAGCTGTTGTTGTTGTTGCTGCTGCGGCCTCAATAGACTCCCGAGTTGTCTCTCCACCATCTTCGTTATGGAGGGACCCAACTCTTCTAGCTTTCTCTCGAGGGCGTCGAGTCGCGCTTCTTGGGTTGCAGCCTCGACCCGTGGGCGGTCCGCGTCGGCACCGCCGCCCCGCAGGCCTTCGATCGCGGGCATAGACCTCCTTGCCAGCTCTCTCCTAAGGGCGGCGTTCTCCTCCTCCAACGCGGACAGTCTCGCCTCCACCAGCCTCATTGCCGCGTTGTTGCCGCTGCTGCCCGCTTGTTCTCTCCTTCGCGGGGCCTCGCTCTTCCATGCGGCCGAGATATAGCTTGCCGCTTCCTTCAGCGCTTTGACGTACGTGCCCTTGAGGTTGGACGATGTGGTCGCCACCTTCATGATCTCGGACACGTGTCTCGTTAATTCCGCGCTGACGTCCGCGGCCGAACTCGTCCTCACTTGTATCTCCAGATCTTCGGAGACTTCCAAGGTGGCTGTTGTCGCCAGTCTCCTCTTCTTCCCCCTGGATGCGATTGATGCCAGTGATGAGCGAGACGCGAACGAGGCTACCGATTCTTCGTCGTCCGACCTCGCTCGCTCCCGCGATCCTCCCGCAGCAGATGTTGTTATTGTTGTTGCTCCGTCTGACGGGGCCGGCGCAAGGAAAACGCTGCCCGCCCGGCACCCGCTTCTCGTCCTCGGAGTTCTCGATGTCTCCATGTATTCTTCCGAGAATAGACTTCTCGCTTCGCCAGGCGTGGTAACACGTTCGGGGGCCTGGCGGCCCACCCCCGAGCGGCCGTGGTCGTATGTTGACGACGTAGTGGGGCCCACTTGACTACCCCCGACTACGCCGGTACTGGGGTCTCCCTCCCCTGTACTGTACGTGTTTCTCCTATCTGTTGTGCCTTCCATGGTGAATGAAGTTGTTTCTCGCCGGGTCGTCATCGGGAATCTGTCCTGGTGCCACTCACTCTTTCGCACCCTGTCCCGGAGAGTCCGGAGCAGGGTGACAGGGAGCCCCACGAGAAGGTGAGGTGAGTGGTCTTGACAGGCATGGGCCCACCAACTTCTCCGAAGTTCCTCGCACCGGATCAGCGACCTGACGGGTACCAGAGGCACCGACCGGCCGCCACCCGACTATAGGGGAACATCAGATCCATCGGGGTTTCCCGGGGGGTGGTCCTACGCCCCGAGAACCCATGCCCGCCTCATGCTCCCCAACCTAACCCCAACCTAACCCCAACCTAACCCCAACCTAACCCCAACCTAACCCCAACCTTTTTTTTTTTTTTTTTTTTTTACGTGGGGAAATCCTCATGGACACCCGGGCGCCACCAGACGCGTCCGGGTAGTGTCGGACTCTTACCGACTAAAACCCCACGATGACCATCCTGGCGTCTTGTGGACTTAGGGTAGGTTCTCTCGCGAATTCGACCACCGCTTGTAGTCCGACGCCGCTGGTGTTGTCCTCCGAGATGTTGTTCCGGAGCCAGAGGCAGGTCATCCACCTCTGGCCACGTCGCCGTTGCCTACTTTCAGCCTCCGGGTCCCCCAGTTGGCGTCCGAGCTTCGTCCATCTGCAGGTTTCATCGGGGGGAGGGGGGAGAACTCGCCGTTCGGGGGCACCAATCCCTACTAGGCACACTTGCCCCCACCCAGCCGGAAACTCTCGTCGGCGTACCACGGTGTCGCCCACAGGTGGAACGGTTGTCCCCCAAACCGACTTCCCCACCCGAACATCCTCCTGGTGGCCCGTACTGCTTCCTCCTGGTTTGGGGTGCCCTCTAGTCTCTCCTGGTCCTTGGTGGAATCCGAAAAAACCGGATTTGGTCACCGCAATCCAAAGCGCCAACGTCATCACGGAGCGGTCACCCATCCCAGACCGCCCCGCAACCTGGGGTGCTTAACTTTCGTGATCTAACGGGAACGAGTGTTTCACCCCAGCCAGCGGACGTTGACAACCTAACCCCAACCTAACCCCAACCTAACCCCAACCTAACCCCAACCTAACCCCAACCTAACCCCAACCTAACCCCAACCTAACCCCAACCTAACCCCAACCTAACCCCAACCTAACCCCAACCTAACCCCAACCTTTTTTTTTTTTTTTTTTTTTATACGTGGGGAAATCCTCATGGACACCCGGGCGCCACCAGACGCGTCCGGGTAGTGTCGGACTCTTACCGACTAAAACCCCACGATGACCATCCTGGCGTCTTGTGGACTTAGGGTAGGTTCTCTTGCGAATACGACCACCGCTTGTAGTCCGACGCCGCTGGTGTTGTCCTCCGAGATGTTGTTCCGGAGCCAGAGGCAGGTCATCCACCTCTGGCCACGTCGCCGTTGCCTACTTTCAGCCTCCGGGTCCCCCAGTTGGCGTCCGAGCTTCGTCCATCTGCAGGTTTCATCGGGGGGAGGGGGGAGAACTCGCCGTTCGGGGGCACCAATCCCTACTAGGCGCTCTTGCCCCCACCCAGCCGGAAACTCTCGTCGGCGTACCACGATGTCGCCCACAGGTGGAACGGTTGTCCCCCAAACCGACTTCCTCACCCGAACATCCTCCTGGTGGCCCGTACTGCTTCCTCCTGGTTTGGGGTGCCCTCTAGTCTCTCCTGGTCCTTGGTGGAATCCGAAAAAACCGGATTTGGTCACCGCAATCCAAAGCGCCAACGTCATCACGGAGCGGTCACCCATCCCAGACCGCCCCGCAACCTGGGGTGCTTAACTTTCGTGATCTAACGGGAACGAGTGTTTCACCCCAGCCAACGGACGTTGACAACCTAACCCCAACCTAACCCCAACCTAACCCCAACCTAACCCCAACCTAACCCCAACCTAACCCCAACCTAACCCCAACCTAACCCCAACCTAACCCCAACCTAACCCCAACCTAACCCCAACCTAACCCCAACCTAACCCCAACCTAACCCCAACCTAACCCCAACCTAACCCCAACCTAACCCCAACCTTTTTTTTTTTTTTTTTTTTTTTTTTCGTGGAGAAATCCTCATGGACTCCCAGCTGCGAGCAGCATGGGAAGTGTCGGACTCTTACCGACTAAAACTCCACGGTGGTCTTCCAGACGGCTGTTCGAGGAGGGCTCAGGGTCTCTTGCGAATACTACCAAGCGCTCCTCGCCGTCTATCTCCCTGCTGGGCGGGAGACTTCCTTGTTAGACAGAAGATCGGGGCCGCCAGGGGGGACCACGCCCCCTAGCGCCCCTTTCCTTGGGTCTTGTTACTTCCTTGATGACTCCTTGGGCGCGTTCACGGCGGCGGTACCGCCAGTCCGTGACGCGCGGAGACTCCTTGTTGCCGCGCCCTGCTGGTATGCTGGGCTTTCTCTCTTTCTCTCTCCGCCCGCTCCTTCACGAGCATAACTTGCTCGCAGAAGGTGCGGACGGCTCTGTACTCCTGGGGCCCCCTGAGCATAGCTTCGATGAGCGTCTCGGGGGCCAATCTCTCGCCGATCTCGAGTCGTAAGACACGTCGCGGTACCTCCCACGCCGGGCAAGCCTCCAGCGTGTGCCGCGCCGTGTCCTCCTCCTCCCCACAGTGGTGACAGATGGTCGTCACCTCTCGCCGGATCTTGAGCAGGTAATCGCCGAACACCCCGTGGCCGGTGAGCACCTGAGTCGTCCTGAATGTGAGCGGGACCCCGCCTTTGTCTCTCCACTTGTCCCAGTTGGGCAGGACGGCGCGGACGGCCCGATGAGGGCGCATCGCATCCTCTTCCAACAGCTGCGAGTGCCACCGCTCCCATGCTTCTAGTCTTGTTTCCTCCCGAACGTCCACGGTTGGTGCCGTCGGCGTGGCACGTCGGTCCAAGGTCGCGGCCCTCCGGTGTTCGTACACCCGGCGAAGGGCAAGGGCCTGTAGCTCGAACGGGGGGGACGCGGCCAGCACGGTCGCTGTCGCGTAGGACACCGTCCTGTATCCCCTCGCTGCCCGGATGGCGATCGTCCTGTGGAGCCTTCTCACCAGAGTCCGGTTACGCCGGCTCACCGCCAGATCGTCGGCCCATACGGGCGCTCCGTAAAGGACTCGTGACCGGATCACTCCTTCGTAGAGCCTGCGGACTCCCAATCCTGCCCCGCCGATGTTAGGTAAAAGGCCGCACAACGCGTTGGCTGCGGCCGTTACTTTCGGGGCTAAGTACTCAAAGTGTGGCTCGAACGTCCACTTACTGTCGACGATCAGGCCCAAGTACTTCATCCGGTGTCCCACAGGGACCTCTTCTCCGTCGATGACTATAGTCGACAGCTCCGCAGGCGGCGTTCCTCTGCGTCGTTGGTCGTAGAACCACAGGGCTTCCGATTTCGCCGGCGACACGCTCAAGCCGAGTCTTCGAATGGCGTGCACCGCGCATGCCACGGCGGTCTCGGTCAGGCATGCGGCGTCGTTCCACCAACGTCCGCTGGCCAACACCAGCGTGTCATCCGCGTAGCATATCATGCCAGCCCCCGGCGGCATGGGACTTCGGAGGACCGAGTCGTAGGCAGTGATCCACAAAATCGGTCCGAGTACCGAGCCCTGCGGCACGCCGCGCTCCACCGGTCTTCGCTCCTTCACGCCGTTTCTGCCTGTGTAGGTGATCCACCTATCGTTCAGATAGGCCTGAATCACCCTGACGAGGTATGGCGGGGACTCGAAGTGTCGCAGCGCCTCCACGATCCTGCTCCAAGGAATGGTATTGAAAGCGTTGGAGATGTCCAAGGAGACGGCTACCGCCACCCCTTCTCGCACGACCATGTCCTCCGCCATGGATCTCAGCCTCTTTACCGCGTCCACGGTCGAGCGGCCCCGGCGAAATCCAAATTGGCTATCGTGCCATCCGGGAATCCGTCTCTCCATGTGTGCCTCCAGGCGGGCGACTATGATCCTCTCGAAGAGTTTACCCACCTCGTCGAGAAGACACACCGGCCTGTATGCCGATGGCGCGTCCGGCGGTCGACCCTCCTTCCGTAGCAACACGAGTTTCGCCGTGCGCCACGCCCGAGGATAGGCGCCCTCCTTCAGGCACCTGGAGAACAGGTGCCGCAAACGGGGAGCCAAGATGTCGATCGACTCCGTCCAGACTCGGCCCGGGATCCCGTCCGGACCCGGCGCCACGTCGCGGGATGCCATCTTCTTCGCGGCTTCGAGCAACTCTTCCTCAGTCACTCGAAGTTCCTCGTTCCAATCCGTCGGCGCCGTCCCGTCGATGGTGGTAGGGGCTGGCGCGGACGTCTCGTTGTTGTCCCGCCGTGGGAACAAAGTCCCGATGACGTTGTCCAGTAACGCCGGATCCATGTTTTCGGTCAGCGGGGGGGCCGAAGGTCGCAGTTTCTTCGTAACGATGCGATAGGGCCTCCCCCACGGATCTGAATCGACCAATTCGATCAATCGATCCCAACACCGGGCCTTGGCTAGTTTGATCTCCCGTTGGAGAGCGCGTCTCGTTTCTCTGTATTCTTCATAGCGGCGAGAGATCTCCTCCTCGTCGTGTGTCCGTCTGCGGCGACGCGCCCTTACGAATCTTCTCCGGGCCCGCATGCAACCCGCCCGCATATCGGCTATTTCCGGTGTCCACCAATACACGGAGCGGTCGCCTCTGTTTCCCGGGGCGGAGCGCGGCATAGAGGCGTCGCATGCCGCGATCATGTATCCGTGGAGTTCGTCAGCCTCCTCGTCGACGCTACCCAATGTGGAGGTGGTGGCGGGGGGAGTTGTGGTGTTGTCCCCCCGTGCGTCCCAGCTCCAGGCGGAGACAGTGACCGCCGCCCGCAGCATGTCCTTGTCCCTCTCCTTCAAGCGCCACCTAGGTGTGGGTGGTGGTGGTCGACGGGACCGGTTCTCCTCTCGTTGTCGTCGGGCACTGCTGTCGCGCGCGGCGGCCTCCCCCTCCATTTCCATCATTATATAGAGGTGGTCCGATAAGGTCTCCATTCTGTCGGCCACTCTCCATCCGTGGATCTTTCGGTAGAGCCCGGCGGTAGCCCAGGTAACGTCGACGATGGACGATCCCCTCCACGCCACGCAGGTGCTAGTTGTGCCCCTGTTCACCAGGACCAGTCCGAGCGTCGCGGCCCAGTCTGTCAGCATCCTTCCGCGGGAGTCCGTCCTGGTGTCCCCCCATTGCGACGAGCGCGCGTTGAAGTCCCCAAGGACGAGTACCTGACGAGGCATGCATCCACGAACGCAGTCACCGACCTCGTCCAGGAAGTCCCCGAACGAGGCCACTCCGCTGTTGGGCGAGACGTAAATGCCTACTATCGCGATCCCGTTCCACTCGACGGCGACGAAGCCGTTACCGCGATCCAGCAGGGCGCCGGGCGAACACAACGCCGGCGTCCATGTTATGGCTGTAGATCCGTTCAGGTCCCCGATCCAGTTGGGGGCGTCGGGGACGCGATATGGTTCAGCCACCACAGCGAGTGCGACCCGATTCTCCCGTATAGCCTGGAGAAGCAGGTCCTGCGCCCGTCTGGCTCTTCCTATGTTACATTGGAGCAGGCGGTTGAAGTTACTCCGCCAGCTCCATGGCCTCCTCCCGGCCACTCGTCACTGCTGATGGTGACTCCGCCCCGGTAGCGTTTCCGCCGTAGTTCTCGTTGCCGCCGGCGATGGTAGTGATAACGTTGTCGGCGGCGGCGGCAGACCGACGGGTAAGCTGCTCCTTACTTCTCTTGATTTTCGGGGGGGCACATGCCACTCCGCCCATCCTGTGTCCGGATGGAGCTCCCAGCCGCTCGCATAAGGGACATTTCGGCGCCAAGGCGGGACATCCCCTGGCGCGGTGCCCGCTTTCACCGCACCTGTAGCAAAGACGGCTTCTATCCTCAGCGGACGTGCAAGTTGCCCGTACGTGCCCCAACTCCAGGCATTTGAAGCACTGTAAGGGTCTCTTCGGTATGGCAGAGACCCTCGCGATGGACCACCCCAAGACCACCCTGCCCGCCTGAGCTAGCTTGCGGGCACCGGCCGCCGGACACCTGACCCATGCCGATCCGAGTCCGCCCCTGGAGACGCCGATCTCGCCGATCCGAACATCCTCGCTGTTGCATCCCGCGGCCAAGGCCAGAGCTTGACGCAGCTCCTCCTTGCCCATTGAGATGTCCACATTGGTGACTCTCAGCTCGGCTTTGATCGTGGGGGTTCCGACCCTTACCTTGGTCGGGTCCAGAACGTCTGCCAGGCGCGTCGCAAGGATCGACGCCTTTTCTCTGTCCTTGTCCCTCGGGACTCTGATGACGATGGCGCCCGTCACCGCCTTCTTCATCGTGACGGCCTGCACGCCTATCTCGCCGAGGGGGATAGCTCTTCTGGCCATCGTTACGACGTCGGCGTACGACATGTTGGCTCCCTCGCTTAGCGTCAGTGTTACCGCGGATGTACTCGGTGCGCGAGGGAGCTTGACTGTTGGCGACGTCTTTTCCTCCCTGAATGGCTTTTTAACGGTGCCACCGCTGCCCGATTTCGGCGCGCCTCCCATCCTATCTGCCCACGGTTTTTGGACAGTCGCTGGTGGCCGGGACTTCTCCTCTCCTCCAGCGGCGTCCAGCTTCCTTTCGGCGATGTTCTTCTGCCCCATCTTACTTTTTCTCCCTACCACCACGCTCCACCCGCCGTCCTCCCGAGTCCTTGGGGGCGGCGGGGGATCTGTGCGGGCGGGGGGGCGAGTAGCGGAGTATTCCGCGCTCCGTCGGGTTTCGGGAGTGCTTTGTTGCTGCTGCCGCTGTTGTTGCAGCTGTTGTTGTTGTTGCTGCTGCGGCCTCAATAGACTCCAGAGTTGTCTCTCCACCATCTTCGTTATGGAGGGACCCAACTCTTCTAGCTTTCTCTCGAGGGCGTCGAGTCGCGCTTCTTGGGTTGCAGCCTCGACCCGTGGGCGGTCCGCGTCGGCACCGCCGCCCCGCAGGCCTTCGATCGCGGGCATAGACCTCCTTGCCAGCTCTCTCCTAAGGGCGGCGTTCTCCTCCTCCAACGCGGACAGTCTCGCCTCCACCAGCCTCATCGCCGCGTTGTTGCCGCTGCTGCCCGCTTGTTCTCTCCTTCGCGGGGCCTCGCTCTTCCATGCGGCCGAGATATAGCTTGCCGCTTCCTTCAGCGCTTTGACGTACGTGCCCTTGAGGTTGGACGATGTGGTCGCCACCTTCATGATCTCGGACACGTGTCTCGTTAATTCCGCGCTGACGTCCGCGGCCGAACTCGTCCTCACTTGTATCTCCAGATCTTCGGAGACTTCCAAGGTGGCTGTTGTCGCCAGTCTCCTCTTCTTCCCCCTGGATGCGATTGATGCCAGTGATGAGCGAGACGCGAACGAGGCTACCGATTCTTCGTCGTCCGACCTCGCTCGCTCCCGCGATCCTCCCGCAGCAGATGTTGTCATTGTTGTTGCTCCGTCTGACGGGGCCGGCGCAAGGAAAACGCTGCCCGCCCGGCACCCGCTTCTCGTCCTCGGAGTTCTCGATGTCTCCATGTATTCTTCCGAGAATAGACTTCTCGCTTCGCCAGGCGTGGTAACACGTTCGGGGGCCTGGCGGCCCACCCCCGAGCGGCCGTGGTCGTATGTTGACGACGTAGTGGGGCCCACTTGACTACCCCCGACTACGCCGGTACTGGGGTCTCCCTCCCCTGTACTGTACGTGTTTCTCCTATCTGTTGTGCCTTCCATGGTGAATGAAGTTGTTTCTCGCCGGGTCGTCATCGGGAATCTGTCCTGGTGCCACTCACTCTTTCGCACCCTATCCCGGAAAGTCCGGAGCAGGGTGACAGGGAGCCCCACGAGAAGGTGAGGTGAGTGGTCTTGACAGGCATGGGCCCACCAACTTCTCCGAAGTTCCTCGCACCGGATCAGCGACCTGACGGGTCCCAGAGGCACCGACCGGCCGCCACCCGACTATAGGGGAACATCAGATCCATCGGGGTTTCCCGGGGGGTGGTCCTACGCCCCGAGAACCCATGCCCGCCTCATGCTCCCCAACCTAACCCCAACCTAACCCCAACCTAACCCCAACCTAACCCCAACCTAACCCCAACCTAACCCCAACCTAACCCCAACCTAACCCCAACCTAACCCCAACCTAACCCCAACCTAACCCCAACCTAACCCCAACCATTTTTTTTTTTTTTTTTTTTTTTATACGTGGGGAAATCCTCATGGACACCCGGGCGCCACCAGACGCGTCCGGGTAGTGTCGGACTCTTACCGACTAAAACCCCACGATGACCATCCTGGCGTCTTGTGGACTTAGGGTAGGTTCTCTTGCGAATACGACCACCGCTTGTAGTCCGACGCCGCTGGTGTTGTCCTCCGAGATGTTGTTCCGGAGCCAGAGGCAGGTCATCCACCTCTGGCCACGTCGCCGTTGCCTACTTTCAGCCTCCGGGTCCCCCAGTTGGCGTCCGAGCTTCGTCCATCTGCAGGTTTCATCGGGGGGAGGGGGGAGAACTCGCCGTTCGGGGGCACCAATCCCTACTAGGCGCTCTTGCCCCCACCCAGCCGGAAACTCTCGTCGGCGTACCACGATGTCGCCCACAGGTGGAACGGTTGTCCCCCAAACCGACTTCCCCACCCGAACATCCTCCTGGTGGCCCGTACTGCTTCCTCCTGGTTTGGGGTGCCCTCTAGTCTCTCCTGGTCCTTGGTGGAATCCGAAAAAACCGGATTTGGTCACCGCAATCCAAAGCGCCAACGTCATCACGGAGCGGTCACCCATCCCAGACCGCCCCGCAACCTGGGGTGCTTAACTTTCGTGATCTAACGGGAACGAGTGTTTCACCCCAGCCAACGGACGTTGACAACCTAACCCCAACCTAACCCCAACCTAACCCCAACCTAACCCCAACCTAACCCCAACCTTTTCTTTTTTTTTTTTTTTTTTTCGTGGAGAAATCCTCATGGACTCCCAGCTGCGAGCAGCATGGGAAGTGTCGGACTCTTACCGACTAAAACTCCACGGTGGTCTTCCAGGCGGCTGTTCGAGGAGGGCTCAGGGTCTCTTGCGAATACTACCAAGCGCTCCTCGCCGTCTATCTCCCTGCTGGGCGGGAGACTTCCTTGTTAGACAGAAGATCGGGGCCGCCAGGGGGGACCACGCCCCCTAGCGCCCCTTTCCTTGGGTCTTGTTACTTCCTCGATGACTCCTTGGGCGCGTTCACGGCGGCGGTACCGCCAGTCCGTGACGCGCGGAGACTCCTTGTTGCCGCGCCCTGCTGGTATGCTGGGCTTTCTCTCTTTCTCTCTCCGCCCGCTCCTTCACGAGCATAACTTGCTCGCAGAAGGTGCGGACGGCTCTGTACTCCTGGGGCCCCCTGAGCATAGCTTCGATGAGCGTCTCGGGGGCCAATCTCTCGCCGATCTCGAGTCGTAAGACACGTCGCGGTACCTCCCACGCCGGGCAAGCCTCCAGCGTGTGCCGCGCCGTGTCCTCCTCCTCCCCACAGTGGTGACAGATGGTCGCCACCTCTCGCCGGATCTTGAGCAGGTAATCGCCGAACACCCCGTGGCCGGCGAGCACCTGAGTCGTCCTGAATGTGAGTGGGACCCCGCCTTTGTCTCTCCACTTGTCCCAGTTGGGCAGGACGGCGCGGACGGCCCGATGAGGGCGCATCGCATCCTCTTCCAACAGCTGCGAGTGCCACCGCTCCCATGCTTCTAGTCTTGTTTCCTCCCGAACGTCCACGGTTGGTGCCGTCGGCGTGGCACGTCGGTCCAAGGTGGCGGCCCTCCGGTGTTCGTACACCCGGCGAAGGGCAAGGGCCTGTAGCTCGAACGGGGGGGACGCGGCCAGCACGGTCGCTGTCGCGTAGGACACCGTCCTGTATCCCCTCGCTGCCCGGATGGCGATCGTCCTGTGGAGCCTTCTCACCAGAGTCCGGTTACGCCGGCTCACCGCCAGATCATCGGCCCATACGGGCGCTCCGTAAAGGACTCGTGACCTGATCACTCCTTCGTAGAGCCTGCGGACTCCCAATCCTGCCCCGCCGATGTTAGGTAAAAGGCCGCACAGCGCGTTGGCTGCGGCCGTTACTTTCGGGGCTAAGTACTCAAAGTGTGGCTCGAACGTCCACTTACTGTCGACGATCAAGCCCAAGTACTTCATCCGGTGTCCCACAGGGACCTCTTCTCCGTCGATGACTATAGTCGACAGCTTCGCAGGCGGCGTTCCTCTGCGTCGTTGGTCGTAGAACCACAGGGCTTCCGATTTCGCCGGCGACACGCTCAAGCCGAGTCTTCGAATGGCGTGCACCGCGCATGCCACGGCGGTCTCAGTCAGGCATGCGGCGTCGTTCCACCATCGTCCGCTGGCCAGCACCAGCGTGTCATCCGCGTAGCATATCATGCCAGCCCCCGGCGGCATGGGACTTCGGAGGACCGAGTCATAGGCAGTGATCCACAGAATCGGTCCGAGTACCGAGCCCTGCGGCACGCCGCGCTCCACCGGTCTTCGCTCCTTCACGCCGTTTCTGCCTGTGTAGGTGATCCACCTATCGTTCAGATAGGCCTGAATCACCCTGACGAGGTATGGCGGGGACTCGAAGTGTCGCAGCGCCTCCACGATCCTGCTCCAAGGAATGCTATTGAAAGCGTTGGAGATGTCCAAGGAGACGGCTACCGCCACCCCTTCTCGCGCGACCATGTCCTCCGCCATGGATCTCAGCCTCTTTACCGCGTCCACGGTCGAGCGGCCCCGGCGAAATCCAAATTGGCTATCGTGCCATCCGGGAATCCGTCTCTCCATGTGTGCCTCCAGGCGCGCGACTATGATCCTCTCGAAGAGTTTACCCACCTCGTCGAGAAGACACACCGGCCTGTATGCCGATGGCGCGTCCGGCGGTCGACCCTCCTTCCGTAGCAACACGAGTTTCGCCGTGCGCCACGCCCGAGGATAGGCGCCCTCCTTCAGGCACCTGGAGAACAGGTGCCGCAAACGGGGAGCCAAGGTGTCGATCGACTCCGTCCAGACTCGGCCCGGGATCCCGTCCGGACCCGGCGCCACGTCGCGGGATGCCATCTTCTTCGCGGCTTCGAGCAACTCTTCCTCAGTCACTCGAAGTTCCTCGTTCCAATCCGTCGGCGCCGTCCCGTCGATGGTGGTAGGGGCTGGCGCGGACGTCTCGTTGTTGTCCCGCCGTGGGAACAAAGTCCCGATGACGTTGTTCAGTAACGCCGGATCCATGTTTTCGGTCAGCGGGGGGGCCGAAGGTCGCAGTTTCTTCATAACGATGCGATAGGGCCTCCCCCACGGATCTGAATCGACCAATTCGATCAATCGATCCCAACACCGGGCCTTGGCTAGTTTGATCTCCCGTTGGAGAGCGCGTCTTGTCTCTCTGTATTCTTCATAGCGGCGAGAGATCTCCTCCTCGTCGTGTGTCCGTCTGCGGCGCCGCGCCCTTACGAATCTTCTCCGGGCCCACATGCAACCCGCCCGCATATCGGCTATTTCCGGTGTCCACCAATACACGGAACGGTCGCCTCTGTTTCCCGGGACGGAGCGCGGCATAGAGGCGTCGCATTCCGCGATCATGTATCCGTGGAGTTCGTCAGCCTCCTCGTCGACGCTACAAAATGTGGCGGTGGTGGAGGGGGGGTTGTGGTGTTGTCCCCCCGTGCGTCCCAGCTCCAGGCGGAGACAGTGACCGCCGCCCGCAGCATGTCCTTGTCCCTCTCCTTCAAGCGCCACCTAGGTGTGGATGGTGGTGGTCGACGGGACCGGTTCTCCTCTCGTTGTCGTCGGGCACCGCTGTCGCGCGCGGCGGCCTCCCCCTCCATTTCCATCATTATATAGAGGTGGTCCGATAAGGTCTCCATTCTGTCGGCCACTCTCCATCCGTGGATCTTTCGGTAGAGCCCGGCGGTAGCCCAGGTAACGTCGACGATGGACGATCCCCTCCACGCCACGCAGGTGCTAGTTGTGCTCCTGTTCACCAGAATCAGTCCGAGCGTCGCGGCCCAGTCTGTCAGCATCCTGCCGCGGGAGTCCGTCCTGGTGTCCCCCCATTGCGACGAGCGCGCGTTGAAGTCCCCAAGGACGAGTACCTGACGAGGCAGGCATCTACGAACGCAGTCACCGACCTCGTCCAGGAAGTCCCCGAACGAGGCCACTCCGCTGTTGGGCGAGACGTAAATGCCCACTATCGCGATCCCGTTCCACTCGACGGCGACGAAGCCGTTACCGCGATCCAGCAGGGCGCCGGGCGAACACAACGCCGGCGTCCATGTTATGGCTGTTGATCCGTTCAGGTCCCCGATCCAGTTGGGGGCGTCGGGGACGCGGTATGGTTCAGCCACCACAGCGAGTGCGACCCGATTCTCCCGTATAGCCTGGAGAAGCAGGTCCTGCGCCCGTCTGGCTCTTCCTATGTTACATTGGAGCAGGCGGTTGAAGTTACTCCGCCAGCTCCATGGCCTCCTCCCGGCCACTCGTCACTGCTGATGGTGACTCCGCCCCGGTAGCGTTTCCGCCGTAGTTCTCGTTGCCGCCGGCGATGGTAGTGATAACGGTGTCGGCGGCGGCGGCAGACCGACGGGTAAGCTGCTCCTTACTTCTCTTGATTTTCGGGGGGGCACATGCCACTCCGCCCATCCTGTGTCCGGATGGAGCTCCCAGCCGCTCGCATAAGGGACATTTCGGCGCCAAGGCGGGACATCCCCTGGCGCGGTGCCCGCTTTCACCGCACCTGTAGCAAAGACGGCTTCTATCCTCGGCGGACGTGCAAGTTGCCCGTACGTGCCCCAACTCCAGGCACTTGAAGCACTGTAAGGGTCTCTTCGGTATGGCAGAGACCCTCGCGATGGACCACCCCAAGACCACCCTGCCCGCCTGAGCTAGCTTGCGGGCACCGGCCGCCGGACACCTGACCCATGCCGATCCGAGTCCGCCCCTGGAGACGCCGATCTCGCCGATCCGAACATCCTCGCTGCTGCATCCCGCGGCCAAGGCCAGAGCCTGACGCAGCTCCTCCTTGCCCATTGAGATGTCCACATTGGTGACCCTCAGCTCGGCTTTGATCGTGGGAGTTCCGACCCTTACCTTGGTCGGGTCCAGAACGTCTGCCAGGCGCGTCGCAAGGATCGACGCCTTTTCTCTGTCCTTGTCCCTCGGGACTCTGATGACGATGGCGCCCGTCACCGCCTTCTTCATCGTGACGGCCTGACGCCTATCTCGCCGAGGGGGATAGCTCTTCTGGCCGTCGTTACGACGTCGGCATACGACATGTTGGCTCCCTCGCTTAGCGTCAGTGTTACCGCGGATGTACTCGGTGCGCGAGGGAGCTTGACTGTTGGCGACGTCTTTTCCTTCCTGAATGGCTTTTTAACGGTGCCACCGCTGCCCGATTTCGGCGCGACTCCCATCCTATCTGCCCACGGTTTTTGGACAGTCGCTGGTGGCCGGGACTTCAAATTTGAAGTTTCATATTTGAATTTTCTAATTTGAATTTTAAAAGCTGAATTTTTAAATTTGAATTTTCAAATTTGAATTTTCAAATTTGAATTTTTAAATTTTCAAATTTGAATTTTCAAATATTCAAATTTGAATTTTCAAATTTGAATTTTTAAATTTGTATTTTTAAATTTGAATTTTCAAATTTGAATTTTTAAATTTTCAAATTTGAATTTTCAAATATTCAAATTTGAATTTTTCAATTTGAATTTTCAAATTTGAATTTTCAAATATTCAAATTTGAATTTTCATATTTGAATTTTCTAATTTGAATTTTTAAATTTGAATTTTTAAATTTGAATTTTCAAATTTGAATTTTCAAATTCGAATTTTTAAATTTTCAAATTTGAATTTTCAAATATTCAAATTTGAATTTTCAAATTTGAATTTTTAAATTTTCAAATTTGAATTTTTAAATTTTCAAATTTGAATTTTCAAATATTCAAATTTGAATTTTTAAATTTGAATTTTCAAATTTGAATTTCTAAATTTTCAAATTTGAATTTTCTAATATTCAAATTTGAATTTTTAAATTTGAATTTTCGAATTTGAATTTTGAAATTTGAATTTTTAAATTTTCAAATTTGAATTTTCTAATTTCCAAATTTGATTTTTTACATTTTCGAATTTGAATTTTCAAATTTGAATTTTTAAATTTGAATTTTCAAATTTGAATTTTTAAATTTGAATTTTTAAATTTGAATTTTCAAATTTGAATTTTCAAATTTGAATTTTCAAATTTGAATTTTCAAATTTGAATTTTTAAATTTGAATTTTCAAATTTGAATTTTTAAATTTTCAAATTTGAATTTTCGAATTTGAATTTTCAAATATTCAAATTTGAATTTTTAAATTTTCAAATTTGAATTTTCAAATTTGAATTTTTAAATTTTCAAATTTGAATTTTCAAATTTGAATTTTTTAATTTTCAAATTTGAATTTTCAAATATTCAAATTTGAATTTTCAAATTTTCAAATTTGAATTTTCAAATTTTCAAATTTGAATTTTTTAATTTGAATTTTCAAATTTGAATTTTTAAATTTTCAAATTTGAATTTTCAAATATTCAAATTTGAATTTTCAAATTTGAAATTTCAAATTTGAATTTTTAAATTTTCAAATTTGAATTTTCAATGTTGAATTTTCAAATTTGAATTTTCAAATATTCAAATTTGAATTTTCAAATTTGAATTTTCAAATTTGAATTTTCAAATTTGAATTTTTGAATTTTCAAATTTGAATTTTTAAATTTGACTTTTGAAATTTGAACTTTTAAATTTGAATTTTCGAATTTGAATTTTCAAATTTGAATTTTGAAATTTGAATTTTTAAATTTGAATTTTCAAATTTGAATTTTTAAATTTTCAAATTTGAGTTTTCAAATTTGAATATTCAAATTTGAATTTTCAAATTTTCAAATTTGAATTTTCAAATTTTCAAATTTGAATTTTCAAATTTTCAAATTTGAATTTTCAAATTTTCAAATTTTCAAAAATTCAAATAGTCAAATTTGAATTTTCAAATCTTCAAATTTTTAAATTTGAATTTTGTTGTCCAACGGTGTCCCACGTTGTCCCACGTTGTCCCACTTTGTCCCACGTTGTCCCACGTTGTCCAACGATGTCCCACGTTGTCCCACGTTGTCCCACGTTGTCCCACGTTGTCCCACGTTGTCCCACGTTGTCCCACGTTGTCCCACGGTGTCCAACGGTGTCCAACGATGTCCAACGGTGTCCAACGGTGTCCAACGGTGTCCCACGGTGTCCAACGATGTCCAACGGTGTCCAACGATGTCCAACGGTGTCCAACGGCGTCCAACGGTGTCCCACGGTGTCCAACGGTGTCCCACGTTGTCCCACGTTGTCCCACGTTGTCCAACGGTGTCCAACGGTGTCCAACGATTTCCAACGATGTCCAACGTCGTCCAACGGTGTCCAACGGTGTCCAACGATGTCCAACGTCGTCCAACGGTGTCCAACGATGTCCAACGGTGTCCAACGGTGTCCAACGGTGTCCAACGAAGTCCAACGTCGTCCAACGGTGTCCAACGGTGTCCCACGGTGTCCAACGATGTCCAACGGTGTCCAACGATGTCCAACGGTGTCCAACGGCGTCCAACGGTGTCCCACGTTGTCCCACGTTGTCCCACGTTGTCCCACGTTGTCCCACGTTGTCCCACGTTGTCCAACGATGTCCAACGGTGTCCCACGTTGTCCCACGTTGTCCCACGTTGTCCCACGTTGTCCCAAGTTGTTCCATGGTTTCCCACGTTGTCCCACGTTGTCCCACGTTGTCCCACGTTGTCCAACGGTGTCCAACGGTGTCCAACGATGTCCAACGATGTCCAACGGTGTCCCACGATGTCCAACGATGTCCAACGATATCCAACGGTGTCCAACGGTGTCCCACGTTGTCCCACGTTGTCCCACGTTGTCCCACGGTGTCCAACGATGTCCAACGGTGTCCCACGTTGTCCAACGGTGTCCCACGTTGTCCCACGTTGTCCCACGTTGTCCCACGTTGTCCCACGATGTCCCACGTTGTCCCACGTTGTCCCACGTTGTCCCACGTTGTCCCACGTTGTCCCACGTTGACCCACGTTGTCCCACGTTGTCCCACGTTGTCCCACGGTGTCCAACGGTGTCCAACGATGTCCAACGGTGTCCAACGGTGTCCCACGTTGTCCCACGTTGTCCCACGTTGTCCCACGTTGTCCCACGGTGTCCAACGATGTCCAACGGTGTCGCACGTTGTTCCACGTTGTCCCACGGTGTCCAACGATGTCCAACGGTGTCCCACGTTGTCCAACGGTGTCCCACGTTGTCCCACGTTGTCCCACGTTGTCCCACGTTGTCCCACGGTGTCCCACGTTGTCCCACGTTGTCCCACGTTGTCCCACGTTGTCCCACGTTGTCCCACGTTGTCCCACGTTGTCCCACGTTGTCCCACGTTGTCCCACGTTGTCCCACGTTGTCCCACGATGTCCCACGTTGTCCCACGTTGTCCCACGTTGTCCCACGTTGTCCCACGTTGTCCCACGTTGTTCCATGGTTTCCCACGTTGTCCCACGTTGTCCCACGTTGTCCCACGGTGTCCAACGATGTCCAACGGTGTCCAACGGTGTCCCACGGTGTCCAACGGTGTCCCACGTTGTCCCACGTTGTCCCACGTTGTCCCACGTTGTCCCACGTTGTCCAACGGTGTCCCACGGTGTCCAACGGTGTCCCACGTTGTCCCACGTTGTCCCACGTTGTCCCACGTTGTCCCACGTTGTCCCACGTTGTCCCACGTTGTCCCACGGTGTCCAACGATGTCCAACGGTGTCCAACGATGTCCAACGGTGTCCCACGATGTCCAACGATGTCCAACGATGTCCAACGGTGTCCAACGATGTCCAACGATGTCCAACGGTGTCCCACGATGTCCAACGATGTCCAACAATGTCCAACGGTGTCCAACGGTGTCCCACGTTGTCCCACGTTGTGCCACGTTGTCCCACGGTGTCCAACGATGCCCAACGGTGTCCCACGTTGTCCCACGTTGTCCCACGTTGTCCCACGTTGTCCCACGTTGTCCCACGTTGTCCCACGTTGTCCCACGTTGTCCCACGTTGTCCCACGTTGTTCCATGGTTTCCCACGTTGTCCCACGTTGTCCCACGTTGTCCCACGGTGTCCAACGATGTCCAACGGTGTCCAACGGTGTCCCACGGTGTCCAACGGTGTCCCACGTTGTCCCACGTTGTCCCACGTTGTCCCACGTTGTCCCACGTTGTCCAACGGTGTCCCACGGTGTCCAACGGTGTCCCACGTTGTCCCACGTTGTCCCACGTTGTCCCACGTTGTCCCACGTTGTCCCACGTTGTCCCACGTTGTCCCACGTTGTCCCACGTTGTCCAACGGTGTCCCACGGTGTCCAACGGTGTCCAACGATGTCCAACGGTGTCCAACGGTGTCCCACGTTGTCCCACGTTGTCCCACGTTGTCCCACGTTGTCCCACGGTGTCCAACGATGTCCAACGGTGTCCCACGTTGTCCAACGGTGTCCCACGTTGTCCCACGTTGTCCCACGTTGTCCCACGTTGTCCCACGATGTCCCACGTTGTCCCACGTTGTCCCACGTTGTCCCACGTTGTCCCACGTTGTCCCACGTTGTCCCACGTTGTCCCACGTTGTCCCACGTTGTCCCACGTTGTCCCACGATGTCCCACGTTGTCCCACGTTGTCCCACGTTGTCCCACGTTGTCCCACGTTGTCCCACGTTGTCCCACGTTGTCCCACGTTGTCCCACGTTGTCCCACGGTGTCCAACGGTGTCCAACGATGTCCCACGGTGTCCAACGGTGTCCCACGTTGTCCCACGTTGTCCCACGTTGTCCCACGGTGTCCAACGATGTCCAACGGTGTCCCACGTTGTCCCACGTTGTCCCACGTTGTCCCACGTTGTCCCACGTTGTCCCACGATGTCCCACGTTGTCCCACGTTGTCCCACGTTGTCCCACGTTGTCCCACGTTGTCCCACGTTGTCCCACGTTGTCCCACGGTGTCCAACGATGTCCAACGGTGTCCAACGATATCCAACGGTGTCCCACGATGTCCAACGATGTCCAACGATGTCCAACGGTGTCCAACGGTGTCCCACGTTGTCCCACGTTGTCCCACGTTGTCCCACGTTGTCCCACGGTGTCCAACGGTGTCCAACGATGTCCAACGGTGTCCAACGGTGTCCCACGTTGTCCCACGTTGTCCCACGTTGTCCCACGGTGTCCAACGATGTCCAACGGTGTCCCACGTTGTCCCACGGTGTCCAACGATGTCCAACGGTGTCCAACGGTGTCCCACGGTGTCCAACGGTGTCCCACGTTGTCCCACGTTGTCCCACGTTGTCCCACGTTGTCCCACGTTGTCCCACGTTGTTCCATGGTTTCCCACGTTGTCCCACGTTGTCCCACGTTGTCCCACGGTGTCCAACGATGTCCAACGGTGTCCAACGGTGTCCCACGGTGTCCAACGGTGTCCCATGGTGTCCAACGGTGTCCCACGTTGTCCCACGTTGTCCCACGTTGTCCCACGTTGTCCCACGTTGTCCCACGTTGTCCCACGTTGTCCCACGTTGTACCACGGTGTCCAACGATGTCCAACGGTGTCCAACGGTGTCCAACGGTGTCCAACGATGTCCAACGATGTCCAGCGATGTCCAACGGTGTCCAACGATGTCCAACGATGTCCAACGGTGTCCCACGTTGTCCCACGTTGTCCCACGTTGTCCCACGGTGTCCAACGATGTCCAACGGTGTCCAACGATGTCCAACGGTGTCCCACGATGTCCAACGATGTCCAACGATGTCCAACGGTGTCCAACGGTGTCCCACGTTGTCCCACGTTGTCCCACGTTGTCCCACGTTGTCCCACGGTGTCCAACGATGCCCAACGGTGTCCCACGTTGTCCCACGTTGTCCCACGTTGTCCCACGTTGTCCCACGTTGTCCCACGTTGTCCCACGTTGTCCCACGTTGTCCCACGTTGTTCCATGGTTTCCCACGTTGTCCCACGTTGTCCCACGTTGTCCCACGGTGTCCAACGATGTCCAACGGTGTCCAACGGTGTCCCACGGTGTCCAACGGTGTCCCACGTTGTCCCACGTTGTCCCACGTTGTCCCACGTTGTCCCACGTTGTCCCACGTTGTCCAACGGTGTCCCACGGTGTCCAGCGGTGTCCCACGTTGTCCCACGTTGTCCCACGTTGTCCCACGTTGTCCCACGTTGTCCCACGTTGTCCCACGTTGTCCCACGTTGTCCAACGGTGTCCCACGGTGTCCAACGGTGTCCAACGATGTCCAACGGTGTCCAACGGTGTCCCACGTTGTCCCACGTTGTCCCACGTTGTCCCACGTTGTCCCACGGTGTCCAACGATGTCCAACGGTGTCCCACGTTGTCCAACGGTGTCCCACGTTGTCCCACGTTGTCCCACGTTGTCCCACGTTGTCCCACGATGTCCCACGTTGTCCCACGTTGTCCCACGTTGTCCCACGTTGTCCCACGTTGTCCCACGTTGTCCCACGTTTTCCCACGTTGTCCCACGTTGTCCCACGTTGTCCCACGTTGTCCCACGATGTCCCACGTTGTCCCACGTTGTCCCACGTTGTCCCACGTTGTCCCACGTTGTCCCACGTTGTCCCACGTTGTCCCACGTTGTCCCACGGTGTCCAACGATGTCCAACGGTGTCCAACGATGTCCAACGGTGTCCCACGATGTCCAACGATGTCCAACGATGTCCAACGGTGTCCAACGGTGTCCCACGTTGTCCCACGTTGTCCCACGTTGTCCCACGTTGTCCCACGATGTCCACCGATGTCCAACGGTGTCCAACGGTGTCCAACGGTGTCCAACGGTGTCCAACGATGTCCAACGATGTCCAACGATGTCCAACGATGTCCAACGATGTCCAACGATGTCCAACGGTGTCCCACGTTGTCCCACGTTGTCCCACGTTGTCCCACGGTGTCCCACGTTGTCCCACGTTGTCCCACGTTGTCCCACGGTGTCCAACGATGTCCAACGGTGTCCAACGATGTCCAACGGTGTCCCACGATGTCCAACGATGTCCAACGATGTCCAACGGTGTCCCACGTTGTCCAACGGTGTCCCACGTTGTCCCACGTTGTCCCACGTTGTCCCACGGTGTCCAACGATGTCCAACGGTGTCCAACGATGTCCAACGGTGTCCCACGATGTCCAACGATGTCCAACGATGTCCAACGGTGTCCAACGGTGTCCCACGTTGTCCCACGTTGTCCCACGTTGTCCCACGTTGTCCCACGATGTCCACCGATGTCCAACGGTGTCCAACGGTGTCCAACTGTGTCCAACGGTGTCCAACGATGTCCAACGGTGTCCAACGATGTCCAACGATGTCCAACGGTGTCCCACGATGTCCAACGATGTCCAACGATGTCCAACGGTGTCCAACGGTGTCCCACGTTGTCCCACGTTGTCCCACGTTGTCCCACGGTGTCCAACGATGTCCAACGGTGTCCCACGTTGTCCAACGGTGTCCCACGTTGTCCCACGTTGTCCCACGTTGTCCCACGTTGTCCCACGATGTCCCACGTTGTCCCACGTTGTCCCACGTTGTCCCACGTTGTCCCACGTTGTCCCACGTTGTCCCACGTTGTCCCACGTTGTCCCACGTTGTCCCACGTTGTCCCACGTTGTCCCACGTTGTCCCACGATGTCCCACGTTGTCCCACGTTGTCCCACGTTGTCCCACGTTGTCCCACGTTGTCCCACGTTGTCCCACGTTGTCCCACGTTGTCCCACGGTGTCCAACGATGTCCAACGGTGTCCAACGATGTCCAACGGTGTCCCACGATGTCCAACGATGTCCAACGATGTCCAACGGTGTCGAACGGTGTCCCACGTTGTCCCACGTTGTCCCACGTTGTCCCACGGTGTCCAGCGATGTCCAACGGTGTCCCACGTTGTCCAACGGTGTCCCACGTTGTCCCACGTTGTCCCACGTTGTCCCACGTTGTCCCACGTTGTCCCACGATGTCCCACGTTGTCCCACGTTGTCCCACGTTGTCCCACGTTGTCCCACGTTGTCCCACGTTGTCCCACGTTGTCCCACGTTGTCCCACGATGTCCCACGTTGTCCCACGTTGTCCCACGTTGTCCCACGTTGTCCCACGTTGTCCCACGTTGTCCCACGTTGTCCCACGTTGTCCCACGGTGTCCAACGATGTCCAACGGTGTCCAACGGTGTCCCACGGTGTCCAACGGTGTCCCACGTTGTCCCACGTTGTCCCACGTTGTCCCACGTTGTCCCACGTTGTCCCACGATGTCCCACGTTGTCCCACGTTGTCCCACGTTGTCCCACGTTGTCCCACGTTGTCCCACGTTGTCCCACGTTGTCCCACGGTGTCCAACGATGTCCAACGGTGTCCAACGGTGTCCCACGGTGTCCAACGGTGTCCCACGTTGTCCCACGTTGTCCCACGTTGTCCCACGTTGTCCCACGTTGTCCAACGGTGTCCCACGGTGTCCAACGGTGTCCCACGTTGTCCCACGTTGTCCCACGTTGTCCCACGTTGTCCCACGTTGTCCCACGTTGTCCCACGTTGTCCCACGTTGTCCCACGGTGTCCAACGATGTCCAACGGTGTCCAACGGTGTCCCACGGTGTCCAACGGTGTCCCACGTTGTCCCACGTTGTCCCACGTTGTCCCACGTTGTCCCACGTTGTCCCACGTTGTCCCACGTTGTCCCACGGTGTCCAACGATGTCCAACGGTGTCCAACGATGTCCAACGGTGTCCCACGATGTCCAACGATGTCCAACGATGTCCAACGGTGTCCAACGGTGTCCCACGTTGTCCCACGTTGTCCCACGTTGTTCCATGGTTTCCCACGTTGTCCCACGTTGTCCCACGTTGTCCCACGGTGTCCAACGGTGTCCCACGTTGTCCCACGTTGTCCCACGTTGTCCCACGTTGTCCCACGGTGTCCAGCGATGTCCAACGGTGTCCAACGGTGTCCAACGGTGTCCAACGATGTCCAACGATGTCCAACGATATCCAACGGTGTCCAACGATGTCCAACGATGTCCAACGGTGTCCCACGATGTCCAACGATGTCCAACGATGTCCAACGGTGTCCAACGATGTCCAACGGTGTCCAACGATGTCCAACGATGTCCAACGGTGTCCCACGATGTCCAGCGATGTCCAACGATGTCCAACGTTGTCCAACGGTGTCCCACGTTGTCCCACGTTGTCCCACGGTGTCCAACGATGTCCAACGGTGTCCCACGTTGTCCAACGGTGTCGCACGTTGTCCCACGTTGTCCCACGTTGTCCCACGTTGTCCCACGATGTCCCACGTTGTCCCACGTTGTCCCACGTTGTCCCACGTTGTCCCACGTTGTCCCACGGTGTCCAACGGTGTCCCACGATGTCCACCGATGTCCAACGATGTCCAACGGTGTCCCACGATGTCCAACGATGTACAACGATGTCCAACGGTGTCCAACGGTGTCCCACGTTGTCCCACGTTGTCCCACGTTGTCCCACGGTGTCCAACGATGTCCAACGGTGTCCCACGTTGTCCCACGTTGTCCCACGTTGTCCCACGTTGTCCCACGTTGTCCCACGTTGTCCCACGTTGTCCCACGTTGTCCCACGTTGTTCCATGGTTTCCCACGTTGTCCCACGTTGTCCCACGTTGTCCCACGGTGTCCCACGTTGTCCCACGTTGTCCCACGTTGTCCCACGTTGTCCCACGTTGTCCCACGGTGTCCAACGGTGTCCAACGGTGTCCAACGGTGTCCAACGATGTCCAACGGTGGCCAACGGTGTCCCACGGTGTCCAACGGTGTCCAACGGTGTCCCACGGTGTCCAACGGTGTCCCACGTTGTCCCACGTTGTCCCACGTTGTCCCACGATGTCCCACGTTGTCCAACGATGTCCAACGGTGTCCCACGTTGTCCCACGTTGTCCTACGTTGTCCCACGTTGTCCCACGTTGTCCCACGTTGTCCCACGTTGTCCCACGGTGTCCAACGGTGTCCAACGATGTCCAACGGTGTCCAACGGTGTCCCACGTTGTCCCACGTTGTCCCACGTTGTCCCACGTTGTCCCACGTTGTCCCACGTTGTCCAACGGTGTCCCACGGTGTCCAACGGTGTCCAACGGTGTCCAACGGTGTCCAACGATGTCCAACGATGTCCAACGATGTCCAACGGTGTCCAACGATGTCCAACGATGTCCAACGGTGTCCCACGATGTCCAACGATGTCCAACGATGTCCAACGGTGTCCAACGGTGTCCCACGTTGTCCCACGTTGTCCCACGTTGTCCCACGTTGTCCCACGGTGTCCAACGATGTCCAACGGTGTCCCACGTTGTCCAACGGTGTCCCACGTTGTCCAACGGTGTCCCACGTTGTCCCACGTTGTCCCACGTTGTCCCACGTTGTCCCACGGTGTCCAACGATGTCCAACGGTGTCCAACGATGTCCAACGGTGTCCCACGATGTCCAACGATGTCCGACGATGTCCCACGTTGTCCCACGTTGTCCCACGTTGTCCCACGTTGTCCCACGTTGTCCCACGTTGTCCCACGTTGTCCCACGTTGTCCCACGTTGTCCCACGTTGTCCCACGGTGTCCAACGATGTCCAACGGTGTCCAACGATGTCCAACGGTGTCCCACGATGTCCAACGATGTCCAACGATGTCCAACGGTGTCCAGCGGTGTCCCACGTTGTCCCACGTTGTCCCACGTTGTCCCACGGTGTCCAACGATGTCCAACGGTGTCCAACGATGTCCAACGATGTCCAACGGTGTCCCACGATGTCCAACGATGTCCAACAATGTCCAACGGTGTCCAACGGTGTCCCACGTTGTCCCACGTTGTCCCACGTTGTCCCACGGTGTCCCACGTTGTCCCACGTTGTCCCACGTTGTCCCACGTTGTCCCACGTTGTCCCACGTTGTCCCACGTTGTCCCACGGTGTCCAACGATGTCCAGCGGTGTCCAACGGTGTCCCACGGTGTCCCACGGTGTCCAACGGTGTCCCACGTTGTCCCACGTTGTCCCACGTTGTCCCACGTTGTCCCACGATGTCCCACGTTGTCCAACGATGTCCAACGGTGTCCCACGTTGTCCCACGCTGTCCTACGTTGTCCCACGTTGTCCCACGTTGTCCCACGTTGTCCCACGTTGTCCCACGTTGTCCCACGTTGTCCCACGGTGTCCAACGGTGTCCAACGGTGTCCCACGATGTCCACCGATGTCCAACGGTGTCCAACGGTGTCCAACGGTGTCCAACGGTGTCCAACGATGTCCAACGGTGTCCCACGTTGTCCCACGTTGTCCTACGTTGTCCCACGTTGTCCCACGTTGTCCCACGTTGTCCCACGTTGTCCCACGGTGTCCAACGGTGTCCAACGATGTCCAACGGTGTCCCACGTTGTCCCACGTTGTCCCACGTTGTCCCACGTTGTCCCACGTTGTTCCATGGTTTCCCACGTTGTCCCACGTTGTCCCACGTTGTCCCACGGTGTCCAACGATGTCCAACGGTGTCCAACGGTGTCCCACGGTGTCCAACGGTGTCCCACGTTGTCCCACGTTGTCCCACGTTGTCCCACGTTGTCCCACGTTGTCCAACGGTGTCCCACGGAGTCCAACGGTGTCCCACGTTGTCCCACGTTGTCCCACGTTGTCCCACGTTGTCCCACGTTGTCCCACGTTGTCCCACGTTGTCCCACGGTGTCCAACGATGTCCAACGGTGTCCAACGGTGTCCCACGATGTCCACCGATGTCCAACGGTGTCCAACGGTGTCCAACGGTGTCCAACGGTGTCCAACGATGTCCAACGATGTCCAACGATGTCCAACGGTGTCCAACGATGTCCAACGATGTCCAACGGTGTCCCACGATGTCCAACGATGTCCAACGATGTCCAACGGTGTCCAACGGTGTCCCACGTTGTCCCACGTTGTCCCACGTTGTCCCACGGTGTCCAACGATGTCCAACGGTGTCCCACGATGTCCACCGATGTCCAACGGTGTCCAACGGTGTCCAACGGTGTCCAACGGTGTCCAACGATGTCCAACGATGTCCAACGATGTCCAACGGTGTCCAACGATGTCCAACGATGTCCAACGGTGTCCCACGATGTCCAACGATGTCCAACGATGTCCAACGGTGTCCAACGGTGTCCCACGTTGTCCCACGTTGTCCCACGTTGTCCCACGTTGTCCCACGGTGTCCAACGATGTCCAACGGTGTCCGACGTTGTCCAACGGTGTCCCACGTTGTCCCACGTTGTCCCACGTTGTCCCACGTTGTCCCACGTTGTTCCATGGTTTCCCACGTTGTCCCACGTTGTCCCACGTTGTCCCACGTTGTCCCACGTTGTTCCATGGTTTCCCACGTTGTCCCACGTTGTCCCACGTTGTCCCACGGTGTCCAGCGATGTCCAACGGTGTCCAACGGTGTCCAACGGTGTCCAACGATGTCCAACGATGTCCAACGATGTCCAACGGTGTCCAACGATGTCCAACGATGTCCAACGGTGTCCCACGATGTCCAACGATGTCCAACGATGTCCAACGGTGTCCAACGATATCCAACGGTGTCCAACGATGTCCAACGATGTCCAACGGTGTCCCACGATGTCCAGCGATGTCCAACGATGTCCAACGTTGTCCAACGATGTCCAACGGTGTCCAACGATGTCCAACGGTGTCCCACGATGTCCAACGATGTCCGACGATGTCCCACGTTGTCCCACGTTGTCCCACGTTGTCCCACGTTGTCCCACGTTGTCCCACGTTGTCCCACGTTGTCCCACGTTGTCCCACGGTGTCCAACGATGTCCAACGGTGTCCAACGGTGTCCCACGGTGTCCAACGGTGTCCCACGTTGTCCCACGTTGTCCCACATTGTCCAACGGTGTCCCACGTTGTCCGACGTTGTCCCACGTTGTCCCACGTTGTCCCACGATGTCCCACGTTGTCCCACGTTGTCCCACGTTGTCCCACGTTGTCCCACGTTGTCCCACGTTGTCCCACGTTGTCCCACGTTGTCCCACGTTGTCCCACGTTGTCCCACGTTGTCCCACGTTGTTCCATGGTTTCCCACGTTGTCCCACGTTGTCCCACGTTGTCCCACGTTGTCCCACGTTGTTCCATGGTTTCCCACGTTGTCCCCCGTTGTCCCACGTTGTCCCACGGTGTCCAACGATGTCCAACGATGTCCAACGATGTCCAACGGTGTCCAACGATGTCCAACGATGTCCAACGGTGTCCCACGATGTCCAACGATGTCCAACGATGTCCAACGGTGTCCAACGATGTCCAACGGTGTCCAACGATGTCCAACGATGTCCAACGGTGTCCCACGATGTCCAGCGATGTCCAACGATGTCCAACGTTGTCCAACGGTGTCCCACGTTGTCCCACGTTGTCCCACGTTGTCCCACGGTGTCCAACGATGTCCAACGGTGTCCCACGTTGTCCAACGGTGTCCCACGTTGTCCCACGTTGTCCCACGTTGTCCCACGGTGTCCAACGGTGTCCCACGATGTCCAGCGATGTCCAACGGTGTCCAACGGTGTCCAACGGTGTCCAACGGTGTCCAACGATGTCCAACGATGTCCAACGATGTCCAACGGTGTCCAACGATGTCCAACGGTGTCCAACGGTGTCCCACGATGTCCAACGATGTACAACGATGTCCAACGGTGTCCAACGGTGTCCCACGTTGTCCCACGTTGTCCCACGTTGTCCCACGGTGTCCAACGATGTCCAACGGTGTCCCACGTTGTCCCACGTTGTCCCACGTTGTCCCACGTTGTCCCACGTTGTCCCACGTTGTCCCACGTTGTCCCATGTTGTCCCACGTTGTCCCACGTTGTCCCACGTTGTCCCACGGTGTCCAACGATGTCCAGCGGTGTCCAACGGTGTCCCACGGTGTCCCACGGTGTCCAACGGTGTCCCACGTTGTCCCACGTTGTCCCACGTTGTCCCACGTTGTCCCACGTTGTCCCACGTTGTCCCACGTTGTCCCACGTTGTCCCACGTTGTCCCACGTTGTCCCACGTTGTCCCACGTTGTCCCGCGTTGTCCCACGTTGTCCCGCGTTGTCCCACGTTGTCCCACGTTGTCCCACGTTGTCCCACGTTGTCCCACGTTGTCCCACGGTGTCCAACGGTGTCCAACGGTGTCCAACGGTGTCCAACGATGTCCAACGGTGTCCAACGGTGTCCCACGGTGTCCAACGGTGTCCAACGGTGTCCCACGGTGTCCAACGGTGTCCCACGTTGTCCCACGTTGTCCCACGTTGTCCCACGATGTCCCACGTTGTCCAACGATGTCCAACGGTGTCCCACGTTGTCCTACGTTGTCCCACGTTGTCCCACGTTGTCCCACGTTGTCCCACGTTGTCCCACGGTGTCCAACGGTGTCCAACGATGTCCAACGGTGTCCAACGGTGTCCCACGTTGTTCCACGTTGTCCCACGGTGTCCAACGATGTCCAACGGTGTCCCACGTTGTCCCACGTTGTCCCACGTTGTCCCACGTTGTCCCACGTTGTTCCATGGTTTCCCACGTTGTCCCACGTTGTCCCACGTTGTCCCACGGTGTCCAACGATGTCCAACGGTGTCCAACGGTGTCCCACGGTGTCCAACGGTGTCCCACGTTGTCCCACGTTGTCCCACGTTGTCCCACGTTGTCCCACGTTGTCCAACGGTGTCCCACGGTGTCCAACGGTGTCCAACGGTGTCCAACGGTGTCCAACGGTGTCCAACGATGTCCAACGATGTCCAACGATGTCCAACGGTGTCCAACGATGTCCAACGATGTCCAACGGTGTCCCACGATGTCCAGCGATGTCCAACGATGTCCAACGTTGTCCAACGGTGTCCCACGTTGTCCCACGTTGTCCCACGTTGTCCCACGGTGTCCAACGATGTCCAACGGTGTCCCACGTTGTCCAACGGTGTCGCACGTTGTCCCACGTTGTCCCACGTTGTCCCACGTTGTCCCACGATGTCCCACGTTGTCCCACGTTGTCCCACGTTGTCCCACGTTGTCCCACGTTGTCCCACGGTGTCCAACGGTGTCCCACGATGTCCACCGATGTCCAACGATGTCCAACGGTGTCCCACGATTTCCAACGATGTACAACGATGTCCAACGGTGTCCAACGGTGTCCCACGTTGTCCCACGTTGTCCCACGTTGTCCCACGGTGTCCAACGATGTCCAACGGTGTCCCACGTTGTCCCACGTTGTCCCACGTTGTCCCACGTTGTCCCACGTTGTCCCACGTTGTCCCACGTTGTCCCACGTTGTCCCACGTTGTCCCACGTTGTCCCACGTTGTCCCACGTTGTCCCACGTTGTCCCACGGTGTCCAACGATGTCCAGCGGTGTCCAACGGTGTCCCACGGTGTCCCACGGTGTCCAACGATGTCCAACGGTGTCCCACGATGTCCACCGATGTCCAACGGTGTCCAACGGTGTCCAACGGTGTCCAACGGTGTCCAACGATGTCCAACGATGTCCAACGATGTCCAACGGTGTCCAACGATGTCCAACGATGTCCAACGGTGTCCCACGATGTCCAACGATGTCCAACGATGTCCAACGGTGTCCAACGGTGTCCCACGTTGTCCCACGTTGTCCCACGTTGTCCCACGGTGTCCAACGATGTCCAACGGTGTCCCACGTTGTCCAACGGTGTCCCACGTTGTCCCACGTTGTCCCACGTTGTCCCATGTTGTCCCACGGTGTCCAACGATGTCCAACGGTGTCCAGCGGTGTCCAACGGTGTCCCACGGTGTCCCACGGTGTCCAACGATGTCCAACGGTGTCCCACGATGTCCACCGATGTCCAACGGTGTCCAACGGTGTCCAACGGTGTCCAACGGTGTCCAACGATGTCCAACGATGTCCAACGATGTCCAACGGTGTCCAACGATGTCCAACGATGTCCAACGGTGTCCCACGATGTCCAACGATGTCCAACGATGTCCAACGGTGTCCAACGGTGTCCCACGTTGTCCCACGTTGTCCCACGTTGTCCCACGGTGTCCAACGATGTCCAACGGTGTCCCACGTTGTCCAACGGTGTCCCACGTTGTCCCACGTTGTCCCACGTTGTCCCACGTTGTCCCACGTTGTCCCACGTTGTCCCACGTTGTCCCACGTTGTCCCACGTTGTTCCATGGTTTCCCACGTTGTCCCACGTTGTCCCACGTTGTCCCACGTTGTCCCACGTTGTTCCATGGTTTCCCACGTTGTCCCACGTTGTCCCACGTTGTCCCACGGTGTCCAACGATGTCCAACGGTGTCCAACGGTGTCCAACGGTGTCCAACGATGTCCAACGATGTCCAACGATGTCCAACGGTGTCCAACGATGTCCAACGATGTCCAACGGTGTCCCACGATGTCCAACGATGTCCAACGATGTCCAACGGTGTCCAACGATGTCCAACGGTGTCCAACGATGTCCAACGATGTCCAACGGTGTCCCACGATGTCCAGCGATGTCCAACGATGTCCACCGTTGTCCAACGGTGTCCCACGTTGTCCCACGTTGTCCCACGTTGTCCCACGGTGTCCAACGATGTCCCACGATGTCCAGCGATGTCCAACGGTGTCCAACGGTGTCCAACGGTGTCCAACGGTGTCCAACGATGTCCAACGATGTCCAACGATGTCCAACGGTGTCCAACGATGTCCAACGATGTCCAACGGTGTCCCACGATGTCCAACGATGTACAACGATGTCCAACGGTGTCCAACGGTGTCCCACGTTGTCCCACGTTGTCCCACGTTGTCCCACGGTGTCCAACGATGTCCAACGGTGTCCCACGTTGTCCCACGTTGTCCCACGTTGTCCCACGTTGTCCCACGTTGTCCCACGTTGTCCCACGTTGTCCCACGTTGTCCCACGTTGTCCCACGTTGTCCCACGTTGTCCCACGTTGTCCCACGGTGTCCAACGATGTCCAGCGGTGTCCAACGGTGTCCCACGGTGTCCCACGGTGTCCAACGGTGTCCCACGTTGTCCCACGTTGTCCCACGTTGTCCCACGTTGTCCCACGTTGTCCCACGTTGTCCCACGTTGTCCCACGTTGTCCCACGTTGTCCCACGTTGTCCCACGTTGTCCCACGTTGTCCCGCGTTGTCCCACGTTGTCCCACGTTGTCCCACGTTGTCCCACGTTGTCCCACGTTGTCCCACGTTGTCCCACGTTGTCCCACGGTGTCCAACGGTGTCCAACGGTGTCCAACGGTGTCCAACGATGTCCAACGGTGTCCAACGGTGTCCCACGGTGTCCAACGGTGTCCAACGGTGTCCCACGGTGTCCAACGGTGTCCCACGTTGTCCCACGTTGTCCCACGTTGTCCCACGATGTCCCACGTTGTCCAACGATGTCCAACGGTGTCCCACGTTGTCCTACGTTGTCCCACGTTGTCCCACGTTGTCCCACGGTGTCCAACGATGTCCAACGGTGTCCCACGTTGTCCCACGTTGTCCCACGTTGTCCCACGTTGTCCCACGTTGTTCCATGGTTTCCCACGTTGTCCCACGTTGTCCCACGTTGTCCCACGGTGTCCAACGATGTCCAACGGTGTCCAACGGTGTCCCACGGTGTCCAACGGTGTCCCACGTTGTCCCACGTTGTCCCACGGTGTCCCACGTTGTCCCACGTTGTCCAACGGTGTCCCACGGTGTCCAACGGTGTCCAACGGTGTCCAACGGTGTCCAACGGTGTCCAACGATGTCCAACGATGTCCAACGATGTCCAACGGTGTCCAACGATGTCCAACGATGTCCAACGGTGTCCCACGATGTCCAACGATGTCCAACGATGTCCAACGGTGTCCAACGGTGTCCCACGTTGTCCCACGTTGTCCCACGTTGTCCCACGTTGTCCCACGGTGTCCAACGATGTCCAACGGTGTCCCATGTTGTCCAACGGTGTCCCACGTTGTCCCACGTTGTCCCACGTTGTCCCACGTTGTCCCACGGTGTCCAACGATGTCCAACGGTGTCCAACGATGTCCAACGGTGTCCCACGATGTCCAACGATGTCCGACGATGTCCCACGTTGTCCCACGTTGTCCCACGTTGTCCCACGTTGTCCCACGTTGTCCCACGTTGTCCCACGTTGTCCCACGTTGTCCCACGGTGTCCAACGATGTCCAACGGTGTCCAACGGTGTCCCACGGTGTCCAACGGTGTCCCACGTTGTCCCACGTTGTCCCACGTTGTCCCACGTTGTCCCACGGTGTCCAACGATGTCCAACGGTGTCCCACGTTGTCCAACGGTGTCCCACGTTGTCCCACGTTGTCCCACGTTGTCCCACGTTGTCCCACGATGTCAGACGTTGTCCCACGTTGTCCCACGTTGTCCCACGTTGTCCCACGTTGTCCCACGTTGTCCCACGTTGTCCCACGTTGTCCCACGTTGTCCCACGTTGTCCCACGTTGTCCCACGTTGTTCCATGGTTTCCCACGTTGTCCCACGTTGTCCCACGTTGTCCCACGTTGTCCCACGTTGTTCCATGGTTTCCCACGTTGTCCCACGTTGTCCCACGTTGTCCCACGGTGTCCAGCGATGTCCAACGGTGTCCAACGGTGTCCAACGGTGTCCAACGATGTCCAACGATGTCCAACGATGTCCAACGGTGTCCAACGATGTCCAACGATGTCCAACGGTGTCCCACGATGTCCAACGATGTCCAACGATGTCCAACGGTGTCCAACGATGTCCAACGGTGTCCAACGATGTCCAACGATGTCCAACGGTGTCCCACGATGTCCAGCGATGTCCAACGATGTCCCACGTTGTCCCACGTTGTCCCACGTTGTCCCACGTTGTCCCACGTTGTCCCACGTTGTCCCACGTTGTCCCGCGTTGTCCCACGTTGTCCCACGTTGTCCCACGTTGTCCCACGTTGTCCCACGTTGTCCCACGTTGTCCCACGTTGTCCCACGGTGTCCAACGGTGTCCAACGGTGTCCAACGGTGTCCAACGATGTCCAACGGTGTCCAACGGTGTCCCACGGTGTCCAACGGTGTCCAACGGTGTCCCACGGTGTCCAACGGTGTCCCACGGTGTCCAACGGTGTCCCACGTTGTCCCACGTTGTCCCACGTTGTCCCACGATGTCCCACGTTGTCCAACGATGTCCAACGGTGTCCCACGTTGTCCTACGTTGTCCCACGTTGTCCCACGTTGTCCCACGTTGTCCCACGTTGTCCCACGTTGTCCCACGTTGTTCCATGGTTTCCCACGTTGTCCCACGTTGTCCCACGTTGTCCCACGGTGTCCAACGATGTCCAACGGTGTCCAACGGTGTCCCACGGTGTCCAACGGTGTCCCACGTTGTCCCACGTTGTCCCACGTTGTCCCACGTTGTCCCACGTTGTCCAACGGTGTCCCACGGTGTCCAACGGTGTCCAACGGTGTCCAACGGTGTCCAACGGTGTCCAACGATGTCCAACGATGTCCAACGATGTCCAACGGTGTCCAACGATGTCCAACGATGTCCAACGGTGTCCCACGATGTCCAACGATGTCCAACGATGTCCAACGGTGTCCAACGGTGTCCCACGTTGTCCCACGTTGTCCCACGTTGTCCCACGTTGTCCCACGGTGTCCAACGATGTCCAACGGTGTCCCACGTTGTCCAACGGTGTCCCACGTTGTCCCACGTTGTCCCACGTTGTCCCACGTTGCCCCACGGTGTCCAACGATGTCCAACGGTGTCCAACGATGTCCAACGGTGTCCCACGATGTCCAACGATGTCCGACGATGTCCCACGTTGTCCCACGTTGTCCCACGTTGTCCCACGTTGTCCCACGTTGTCCCACGTTGTCCCACGTTGTCCCACGTTGTCCCACGGTGTCCAACGATGTCCAACGGTGTCCAACGGTGTCCCACGGTGTCCAACGGTGTCCCACGTTGTCCCACGTTGTCCCACGTTGTCCCACGTTGTCCCACGGTGTCCAACGATGTCCAACGGTGTCCCACGTTGTCCAACGGTGTCCCACGTTGTCCCACGTTGTCCCACGTTGTCCCACGTTGTCCCACGATGTCCCACGTTGTCCCACGTTGTCCCACGTTGTCCCACGTTGTCCCACGTTGTCCCACGTTGTCCCACGTTGTCCCACGTTGTCCCACGTTGTCCCACGTTGTCCCACGTTGTCCCACGTTGTTCCATGGTTTCCCACGTTGTCCCACGTTGTCCCACGTTGTCCCACGTTGTCCCACGTTGTTCCATGGTTTCCCACGTTGTCCCACGTTGTCCCACGTTGTCCCACGGTGTCCAGCGATGTCCAACGGTGTCCAACGGTGTCCAACGGTGTCCAACGATGTCCAACGATGTCCAACGATGTCCAACGGTGTCCAACGATGTCCAACGATGTCCAACGGTGTCCCACGATGTCCAACGATGTCCAACGATGTCCAACGGTGTCCAACGATGTCCAACGGTGTCCAACGATGTCCAACGATGTCCAACGGTGTCCCACGATGTCCAGCGATGTCCAACGATGTCCAACGGTGTCCAACGGTGTCCCACGTTGTCCCACGTTGTCCCACGTTGTCCCACGGTGTCCAACGATGTCCAACGGTGTCCCACGTTGTCCAACGGTGTCCCACGTTGTCCCACGTTGTCCCACGTTGTCCCACGTTGTCCCACGATGTCCCACGTTGTCCCACGTTGTCCCACGTTGTCCCACGTTGTCCCACGGTGTCCCACGTTGTCCCACGGTGTCCAACGGTGTCCAACGATGTCCAACGGTGTCCAACGGTGTCCCACGTTGTCCCACGTTGTCCCACGGTGTCCAACGATGTCCAACGGTGTCCCACGTTGTCCCACGTTGTCCCACGTTGTCCCACGTTGTCCCACGTTGTTCCATGGTTTCCCACGTTGTCCCACGTTGTCCCACGTTGTCCCACGGTGTCCAACGATGTCCAACGGTGTCCAACGGTGTCCCACGGTGTCCAACGGTGTCCCACGTTGTCCCACGTTGTCCCACGTTGTCCCACGTTGTCCCACGTTGTCCAACGGTGTCCCACGGTGTCCAACGGTGTCCCACGTTGTCCCACGTTGTCCCACGTTGTCCCACGTTGTCCCACGTTGTCCCACGTTGTCCCACGTTGTCCCACGGTGTCCAACGATGTCCAACGGTGTCCAACGGTGTCCCACGGTGTCCAACGGTGTCCCACGTTGTCCCACGTTGTCCCACGTTGTCCCACGTTGTCCCACGTTGTCCAACGGTGTCCCACGGTGTCCAACGGTGTCCCACGTTGTCCCACGTTGTCCCACGTTGTCCCACGTTGTCCCACGTTGTCCCGCGTTGTCCCACGTTGTCCCACGGTGTCCAACGGTGTCCAACGATGTCCAACGGTGTCCAACGGTGTCCCACGATGTCCACCGATGTCCAACGGTGTCCAACGGTGTCCAACGGTGTCCAACGGTGTCCAACGATGTCCAACGATGTCCAACGATGTCCAACGGTGTCCAACGATGTCCAACGATGTCCAACGGTGTCCCACGATGTCCAACGATGTCCAACGATGTCCAACGGTGTCCCACGTTGTCCCACGTTGTCCCACGTTGTCCCACGTTGTCCCACGTTGTCCCACGTTGTCCCACGTTGTCCCACGCTGTTCCATGGTTTCCCACGTTGTCCCACGTTGTCCCACGTTGTCCCACGTTGTCCCACGTTGTTCCATGGTTTCCCACGATGTCCCACGTTGTCCCACGTTGTCCCACGGTGTCCAGCGATGTCCAACGGTGTCCAACGGTGTCCAACGATGTCCAACGATGTCCAACGGTGTCCCACGATGTCCAGCGATGTCCAACGATGTCCAACGTTGTCCAACGGTGTCCCACGTTGTCCCACGTTGTCCCACGTTGTCCCACGGTGTCCAACGATGTCCAACGGTGTCCCACGTTGTCCAACGGTGTCCCACGTTGTCCCACGTTGTCCCACGTTGTCCCACGTTGTCCCACGATGTCGCACGTTGTCCCACGTTGTCCCACGTTGTCCCACGTTGTCCCACGGTGTCCAACGATGTCCAGCGGTGTCCAACGGTGTCCCACGGTGTCCCACGGTGTCCAACGATGTCCAACGGTGTCCCACGATGTCCACCGATGTCCAACGGTGTCCAACGGTGTCCAACGGTGTCCAACGGTGTCCAACGATGTCCAACGATGTCCAACGATGTCCAACGGTGTCCAACGATGTCCAACGATGTCCAACGGTGTCCCACGATGTCCAACGATGTCCAACGATGTCCAACGGTGTCCAACGGTGTCCCACGTTGTCCCACGTTGTCCCACGTTGTCCCACGGTGTCCAACGATGTCCAACGGTGTCCCACGTTGTCCAACGGTGTCCCACGTTGTCCCACGTTGTCCCACGTTGTCCCACGTTGTCCCACGGTGTCCAACGGTGTCCAACGGTGTCCAACGATGTCCAACGGTGTCCCACGATGTCCAACGATGTCCGACGATGTCCCACGTTGTCCCACGTTGTCCCACGTTGTCCCACGTTGTCCCACGTTGTCCCACGTTGTCCCACGCTGTCCCACGTTGTCCCACGTTGTCCCACGTTGTCCCACGTTGTTCCATGGTTTCCCACGTTGTCCCACGTTGTCCCACGTTGTCCCACGTTGTTCCATGGTTTCCCACGTTGTCCCACGTTGTCCCACGTTGTCCCACGGTGTCCAACGATGTCCAACGGTGTCCAACGGTGTCCAACGGTGTCCAACGATGTCCAACGATGTCCAACGATGTCCAACGGTGTCCAACGATGTCCAACGATGTCCAACGGTGTCCCACGATGTCCAACGATGTCCAACGATGTCCAACGGTGTCCAACGATGTCCAACGGTGTCCAACGATGTCCAACGATGTCCAACGGTGTCCCACGATGTCCAGCGATGTCCAACGATGTCCACCGTTGTCCAACGGTGTCCCACGTTGTCCCACGTTGTCCCACGTTGTCCCACGGTGTCCAACGATGTCCCACGATGTCCAGCGATGTCCAACGGTGTCCAACGGTGTCCAACGGTGTCCAACGGTGTCCAACGATGTCCAACGATGTCCAACGATGTCCAACGGTGTCCAACGATGTCCAACGATGTCCAACGGTGTCCCACGATGTCCAACGATGTACAACGATGTCCAACGGTGTCCAACGGTGTCCCACGTTGTCCCACGTTGTCCCACGTTGTCCCACGGTGTCCAACGATGTCCAACGGTGTCCCACGTTGTCCCACGTTGTCCCACGTTGTCCCACGTTGTCCCACGTTGTCCCACGTTGTCCCACGTTGTCCCACGTTGTCCCACGTTGTCCCACGTTGTCCCACGTTGTCCCACGGTGTCCAACGATGTCCAGCGGTGTCCAACGGTGTCCCACGGTGTCCCACGGTGTCCAACGGTGTCCCACGTTGTCCCACGTTGTCCCACGTTGTCCCACGTTGTCCCACGTTGTCCCACGTTGTCCCACGTTGTCCCACGTTGTCCCACGTTGTCCCACGTTGTCCCACGTTGTCCCACGTTGTCCCGCGTTGTCCCACGTTGTCCCACGTTGTCCCACGTTGTCCCACGGTGTCCAACGGTGTCCAACGGTGTCCAACGGTGTCCAACGATGTCCAACGGTGTCCAACGGTGTCCCACGGTGTCCAACGGTGTCCAACGGTGTCCCACGGTGTCCAACGGTGTCCCACGTTGTCCCACGTTGTCCCACGTTGTCCCACGATGTCCCACGTTGTCCAACGATGTCCAACGGTGTCCCACGTTGTCCTACGTTGTCCCACGTTGTCCCACGTTGTCCCACGGTGTCCAACGATGTCCAACGGTGTCCCACGTTGTCCCACGTTGTCCCACGTTGTCCCACGTTGTCCCACGTTGTTCCATGGTTTCCCACGTTGTCCCACGTTGTCCCACGTTGTCCCACGGTGTCCAACGATGTCCAACGGTGTCCAACGGTGTCCCACGGTGTCCAACGGTGTCCCACGTTGTCCCACGTTGTCCCACGTTGTCCCACGTTGTCCCACGTTGTCCAACGGTGTCCCACGGTGTCCAACGGTGTCCAACGGTGTCCAACGGTGTCCAACGGTGTCCAACGATGTCCAACGATGTCCAACGATGTCCAACGGTGTCCAACGATGTCCAACGATGTCCAACGGTGTCCCACGATGTCCAACGATGTCCAACGATGTCCAACGGTGTCCAACGGTGTCCCACGTTGTCCCACGTTGTCCCACGTTGTCCCACGTTGTCCCACGGTGTCCAACGATGTCCAACGGTGTCCCATGTTGTCCAACGGTGTCCCACGTTGTCCCACGTTGTCCCACGTTGTCCCACGTTGTCCCACGGTGTCCAACGATGTCCAACGGTGTCCAACGATGTCCAACGGTGTCCCACGATGTCCAACGATGTCCGACGATGTCCCACGTTGTCCCACGTTGTCCCACGTTGTCCCACGTTGTCCCACGTTGTCCCACGTTGTCCCACGTTGTCCCACGTTGTCCCACGGTGTCCAACGATGTCCAACGGTGTCCAACGGTGTCCCACGGTGTCCAACGGTGTCCCACGTTGTCCCACGTTGTCCCACGTTGTCCCACGTTGTCCCACGGTGTCCAACGATGTCCAACGGTGTCCCACGTTGTCCAACGGTGTCCCACGTTGTCCCACGTTGTCCCACGTTGTCCCACGTTGTCCCACGATGTCAGACGTTGTCCCACGTTGTCCCACGTTGTCCCACGTTGTCCCACGTTGTCCCACGTTGTCCCACGTTGTCCCACGTTGTCCCACGTTGTCCCACGTTGTTCCATGGTTTCCCACGTTGTCCCACGTTGTCCCACGTTGTCCCACGTTGTCCCACGTTGTTCCATGGTTTCCCACGTTGTCCCACGTTGTCCCACGTTGTCCCACGGTGTCCAGCGATGTCCAACGGTGTCCAACGGTGTCCAACGGTGTCCAACGATGTCCAACGATGTCCAACGATGTCCAACGGTGTCCAACGATGTCCAACGATGTCCAACGGTGTCCCACGATGTCCAACGATGTCCAACGATGTCCAACGGTGTCCAACGATGTCCAACGGTGTCCAACGATGTCCAACGATGTCCAACGGTGTCCCACGATGTCCAGCGATGTCCAACGATGTCCCACGTTGTCCCACGTTGTCCCACGTTGTCCCACGTTGTCCCACGTTGTCCCACGTTGTCCCACGTTGTCCCGCGTTGTCCCACGTTGTCCCACGTTGTCCCACGTTGTCCCACGTTGTCCCACGTTGTCCCACGTTGTCCCACGTTGTCCCACGGTGTCCAACGGTGTCCAACGGTGTCCAACGGTGTCCAACGATGTCCAACGGTGTCCAACGGTGTCCCACGGTGTCCAACGGTGTCCAACGGTGTCCCACGGTGTCCAACGGTGTCCCACGGTGTCCAACGGTGTCCCACGTTGTCCCACGTTGTCCCACGTTGTCCCACGATGTCCCACGTTGTCCAACGATGTCCAACGGTGTCCCACGTTGTCCTACGTTGTCCCACGTTGTCCCACGTTGTCCCACGTTGTCCCACGTTGTCCCACGGTGTCCAACGGTGTCCAACGATGTCCAACGATGTCCAACGGTGTCCCACGTTGTCCCACGTTGTCCCACGGTGTCCAAAGATGTCCAACGGTGTCCCACGTTGTCCCACGTTGTCCCACGTTGTCCCACGTTGTCCCACGTTGTTCCATGGTTTCCCACGTTGTCCCACGTTGTCCCACGTTGTCCCACGGTGTCCAACGATGTCCAACGGTGTCCAACGGTGTCCCACGGTGTCCAACGGTGTCCCACGTTGTCCCACGTTGTCCCACGTTGTCCCACGTTGTCCCACGTTGTCCAACGGTGTCCCACGGTGTCCAACGGTGTCCAACGGTGTCCAACGGTGTCCAACGGTGTCCAACGATGTCCAACGATGTCCAACGATGTCCAACGGTGTCCAACGATGTCCAACGATGTCCAACGGTGTCCCACGATGTCCAACGATGTCCAACGATGTCCAACGGTGTCCAACGGTGTCCCACGTTGTCCCACGTTGTCCCACGTTGTCCCACGTTGTCCCACGGTGTCCAACGATGTCCAACGGTGTCCCACGTTGTCCAACGGTGTCCCACGTTGTCCCACGTTGTCCCACGTTGTCCCACGTTGTCCCACGGTGTCCAACGATGTCCAACGGTGTCCAACGATGTCCAACGGTGTCCCACGATGTCCAACGATGTCCGACGATGTCCCACGTTGTCCCACGTTGTCCCACGTTGTCCCACGTTGTCCCACGTTGTCCCACGTTGTCCCACGTTGTCCCACGTTGTCCCACGGTGTCCAACGATGTCCAACGGTGTCCAACGGTGTCCCACGGTGTCCAACGGTGTCCCACGTTGTCCCACGTTGTCCCACGTTGTCCCACGTTGTCCCACGGTGTCCAACGATGTCCAACGGTGTCCAACGGTGTCCCACGTTGTCCCACGTTGTCCCACGGTGTCCAACGATGTCCCACGTTGTCCCACGTTGTCCCACGTTGTCCCACGATGTCCCACGTTGTCCCACGTTGTCCCAGGTTGTCCCACGTTGTCCCACGTTGTTCCATGGTTTCCCACGTTGTCCCACGTTGTCCCACGTTGTCCCACGTTGTCCCACGTTGTCCCACGTTGTCCCACGTTGTCCCACGTTGTCCCACGTTGTCCCACGTTGTCCCACGTTGTCCCACGTTGTCCCACGTTGTCCCACGTTGTTCCATGGTTTCCCACGTTGTCCCACGTTGTCCCACGTTGTCCCACGTTGTCCCACGTTGTTCCATGGTTTCCCACGTTGTCCCACGTTGTCCCACGTTGTCCCACGGTGTCCAGCGATGTCCAACGGTGTCCAACGGTGTCCAACGGTGTCCAACGATGTCCAACGATGTCCAACGATGTCCAACGGTGTCCAACGATGTCCAACGATGTCCAACGGTGTCCCACGATGTCCAACGATGTCCAACGATGTCCAACGGTGTCCAACGATGTCCAACGGTGTCCAACGATGTCCAACGATGTCCAACGGTGTCCCACGTTGTCCAGCGATGTCCAACGATGTCCAACGTTGTCCAACGGTGTCCCACGTTGTCCCACGTTGTCCCACGTTGTCCCACGGTGTCCAACGATGTCCAACGGTGTCCCACGTTGTCCAACGGTGTCCCACGTTGTCCCACGTTGTCCCACGTTGTCCCACGTTGTCCCACGATGTCCCACGTTGTCCCACGTTGTCCCACGTTGTCCCACGTTGTCCCACGTTGTCCCACGTTGTCCCACGGTGTCCAACGGTGTCCAACGATGTCCAACGGTGTCCAACGGTGTCCCACGTTGTCCCACGTTGTCCCACGGTGTCCAACGATGTCCAACGGTGTCCCACGTTGTCCCACGTTGTCCCACGTTGTCCCACGTTGTCCCACGTTGTTCCATGGTTTCCCACGTTGTCCCACGTTGTCCCACGTTGTCCCACGGTGTCCAACGATGTCCAACGGTGTCCAACGGTGTCCCACGGTGTCCAACGGTGTCCCACGTTGTCCCACGTTGTCCCACGTTGTCCCACGTTGTCCCACGTTGTCCAACGGTGTCCCACGGTGTCCAACGGTGTCCCACGTTGTCCCACGTTGTCCCACGTTGTCCCACGTTGTCCCTCGTTGTCCCACGTTGTCCCACGTTGTCCCACGGTGTCCAACGATGTCCAACGGTGTCCAACGGTGTCCCACGGTGTCCAACGGTGTCCCACGTTGTCCCACGTTGTCCCACGTTGTCCCACGTTGTCCCACGTTGTCCAACGGTGTCCCACGGTGTCCAACGGTGTCCCACGTTGTCCCACGTTGTCCCACGTTGTCCCACGTTGTCCCACGTTGTCCCGCGTTGTCCCACGTTGTCCCACGGTGTCCAACGGTGTCCAACGATGTCCAACGGTGTCCAACGGTGTCCCACGATGTCCACCGATGTCCAACGGTGTCCAACGGTGTCCAACGGTGTCCAACGGTGTCCAACGATGTCCAACGATGTCCAACGATGTCCAACGGTGTCCAACGATGTCCAACGATGTCCAACGGTGTCCCACGATGTCCAACGATGTCCAACGATGTCCAACGGTGTCCCACGTTGTCCCACGTTGTCCCACGTTGTCCCACGTTGTCCCACGTTGTCCCACGTTGTCCCACGTTGTCCCACGTTGTTCCATGGTTTCCCACGTTGTCCCACGTTGTCCCACGTTGTCCCACGTTGTCCCACGTTGTTCCATGGTTTCCCACGATGTCCCACGTTGTCCCACGTTGTCCCACGGTGTCCAGCGATGTCCAACGGTGTCCAACGGTGTCCAACGATGTCCAACGATGTCCAACGGTGTCCCACGATGTCCAGCGATGTCCAACGATGTCCAACGTTGTCCAACGGTGTCCCACGTTGTCCCACGTTGTCCCACGTTGTCCCACGGTGTCCAACGATGTCCAACGGTGTCCCACGTTGTCCAACGGTGTCCCACGTTGTCCCACGTTGTCCCACGTTGTCCCACGTTGTCCCACGATGTCGCACGTTGTCCCACGTTGTCCCACGTTGTCCCACGTTGTCCCACGGTGTCCAACGATGTCCAGCGGTGTCCAACGGTGTCCCACGGTGTCCCACGGTGTCCAACGATGTCCAACGGTGTCCCACGATGTCCACCGATGTCCAACGGTGTCCAACGGTGTCCAACGGTGTCCAACGGTGTCCAACGATGTCCAACGATGTCCAACGATGTCCAACGGTGTCCAACGATGTCCAACGATGTCCAACGGTGTCCCACGATGTCCAACGATGTCCAACGATGTCCAACGGTGTCCAACGGTGTCCCACGTTGTCCCACGTTGTCCCACGTTGTCCCACGGTGTCCAACGATGTCCAACGGTGTCCCACGTTGTCCAACGGTGTCCCACGTTGTCCCACGTTGTCCCACGTTGTCCCACGTTGTCCCACGGTGTCCAACGATGTCCAACGGTGTCCAACGATGTCCAACGGTGTCCCACGATGTCCAACGATGTCCGACGATGTCCCACGTTGTCCCACGTTGTCCCACGTTGTCCCACGTTGTCCCACGTTGTCCCACGTTGTCCCACGCTGTCCCACGTTGTCCCACGTTGTCCCACGTTGTCCCACGTTGTTCCATGGTTTCCCACGTTGTCCCACGTTGTCCCACGTTGTCCCACGTTGTTCCATGGTTTCCCACGTTGTCCCACGTTGTCCCACGTTGTCCCACGGTGTCCAACGATGTCCAACGGTGTCCAACGGTGTCCAACGGTGTCCAACGATGTCCAACGATGTCCAACGATGTCCAACGGTGTCCAACGATGTCCAACGATGTCCAACGGTGTCCCACGATGTCCAACGATGTCCAACGATGTCCAACGGTGTCCAACGATGTCCAACGGTGTCCAACGATGTCCAACGATGTCCAACGGTGTCCCACGATGTCCAGCGATGTCCAACGATGTCCAACGTTGTCCAACGGTGTCCCACGTTGTCCCACGTTGTCCCACGTTGTCCCACGGTGTCCAACGGTGTCCAACGGTGTCCAACGGTGTCCAACGGTGTCCAACGATGTCCAACGATGTCCAACGATGTCCAACGGTGTCCAACGATGTCCAACGATGTCCAACGGTGTCCCACGATGTCCAACGATGTACAACGATGTCCAACGGTGTCCAACGGTGTCCCACGTTGTCCCACGTTGTCCCACGTTGTCCCACGTTGTCCCACGTTGTCCCACGTTGTCCCACGTTGTCCCACGTTGTCCCACGTTGTCCCACGTTGTCCCACGTTGTCCCACGGTGTCCAACGATGTCCAACGGTGTCCCACGGTGTCCCACGGTGTCCCACGGTGTCCAACGGTGTCCCACGTTGTCCCACGTTGTCCCACGTTGTCCCACGTTGTCCCACGTTGTCCCACGTTGTCCCACGTTGTCCCACGTTGTCCCACGTTGTCCCACGTTGTCCCACGTTGTCCCACGTTGTCCCACGTTGTCCCACGTTGTCCCACGTTGTCCCACGTTGTCCCACGTTGTCCCACGGTGTCCAACGGTGTCCAACGGTGTCCAACGGTGTCCAACGATGTCCAACGGTGTCCAACGGTGTCCCACGGTGTCCAACGGTGTCCAACGGTGTCCCACGGTGTCCAACGGTGTCCCACGTTGTCCCACGTTGTCCCACGTTGTCCCACGATGTCCCACGTTGTCCAACGATGTCCAACGGTGTCCCACGTTGTCCCACGTTGTCCTACGTTGTCCCACGTTGTCCCACGTTGTCCCACGTTGTCCCACGTTGTCCCACGGTGTCCAACGGTGTCCAACGATGTCCAACGGTGTCCAACGGTGTCCCACGTTGTCCCACGTTGTCCCACGGTGTCCAACGATGTCCAACGGTGTCCCACGTTGTCCCACGTTGTCCCACGTTGTCCCACGTTGTCCCACGTTGTCCCACGTTGTCCCACGTTGTCCCACGGTGTCCAACGATGTCCAACGGTGTCCCACGATGTCCACCGATGTCCAACGGTGTCCAACGGTGTCCAACGGTGTCCAACGGTGTCCAACGATGTCCAACGATGTCCAACGATGTCCAACGGTGTCCAACGATGTCCAACGATGTCCAACGGTGTCCCACGATGTCCAACGATGTACAACGATGTCCAACGGTGTCCAACGGTGTCCCACGTTGTCCCACGTTGTCCCACGTTGTCCCACGGTGTCCAACGATGTCCAACGGTGTCCCACGTTGTCCCACGTTGTCCCACGTTGTCCCACGTTGTCCCACGTTGTCCCACGTTGTCCCACGTTGTCCCACGTTGTCCCACGGTGTCCAACGGTGTCCAACGGTGTCCAACGGTGTCCAACGATGTCCAACGATGTCCAACGATGTCCAACGGTGTCCAACGATGTCCAACGATGTCCAACGGTGTCCCACGATGTCCAACGATGTACAACGATGTCCAACGGTGTCCAACGGTGTCCCACGTTGTCCCACGTTGTCCCACGTTGTCCCACGGTGTCCAACGATGTCCAACGGTGTCCCACGTTGTCCCACGGTGTCCCACGGTGTCCAACGATGTCCAACGGTGTCCCACGTTGTCCCACGTTGTCCCACGTTGTCCCACGTTGTCCCACGTTGTCCCACGTTGTCCCACGTTGTCCCACGTTGTCCCACGGTGTCCAACGATGTCCAGCGGTGTCCAACGGTGTCCCACGGTGTCCCACGGTGTCCAACGGTGTCCCACGTTGTCCCACGTTGTCCCACGTTGTCCCACGTTGTCCCACGTTGTCCCACGTTGTCCCACGTTGTCCCACGTTGTCCCACGTTGTCCCACGTTGTCCCACGTTGTCCCGCGTTGTCCCACGTTGTCCCACGTTGTCCCACGTTGTCCCACGTTGTCCCACGTTGTCCCACGTTGTCCCACGTTGTCCCACGGTGTCCAACGGTGTCCAACGGTGTCCAACGGTGTCCAACGATGTCCAACGGTGTCCAACGGTGTCCCACGGTGTCCAACGGTGTCCAACGGTGTCCCACGGTGTCCAACGGTGTCCCACGTTGTCCCACGTTGTCCCACGTTGTCCCACGATGTCCCACGTTGTCCAACGATGTCCAACGGTGTCCCACGTTGTCCCACGTTGTCCCACGTTGTCCCACGTTGTCCCACGTTGTCCCACGTTGTCCCACGTTGTCCCACGGTGTCCAACGGTGTCCAACGATGTCCAACGGTGTCCAACGGTGTCCCACGTTGTCCCACGTTGTCCCACGGTGTCCAACGATGTCCAACGGTGTCCCACGTTGTCCCACGTTGTCCCACGTTGTCCCACGTTGTCCCACGTTGTTCCATGGTTTCCCACGTTGTCCCACGTTGTCCCACGTTGTCCCACGGTGTCCAACGATGTCCAACGGTGTCCAACGATGTCCAACGATGTCCAACGGTGTCCCACGATGTCCAACGATGTCCAACGATGTCCAACGGTGTCCAACGGTGTCCCACGTTGTCCCACGTTGTCCCACGTTGTCCCACGTTGTCCCACGGTGTCCAACGATGTCCAACGGTGTCCCACGTTGTCCAACGGTGTCCCACGTTGTCCCACGTTGTCCCACGTTGTCCCACGTTGTCCCACGGTGTCCAACGATGTCCAACGGTGTCCAACGATGTCCAACGGTGTCCCACGATGTCCAACGATGTCCGACGATGTCCCACGTTGTCCCACGTTGTCCCACGTTGTCCCACGTTGTCCCACGTTGTCCCACGTTGTCCCACGTTGTCCCACGTTGTCCCACGGTGTCCAACGATGTCCAACGGTGTCCAACGGTGTCCCACGGTGTCCAACGGTGTCCCACGTTGTCCCACGTTGTCCCACGTTGTCCCACGTTGTCCCACGGTGTCCAACGATGTCCAACGGTGTCCCACGTTGTCCAACGGTGTCCCACGTTGTCCCACGTTGTCCCACGTTGTCCCACGATGTCCCACGTTGTCCCACGTTGTCCCACGTTGTCCCACGTTGTCCCACGTTGTCCCACGTTGTCCCACGTTGTCCCACGTTGTCCCACGTTGTCCCACGTTGTCCCACGTTGTCCCACGTTGTCCCACGTTGTTCCATGGTTTCCCACGTTGTCCCACGTTGTCCCACGTTGTCCCACGTTGTCCCACGTTGTTCCATGGTTTCCCACGTTGTCCCACGTTGTCCCACGTTGTCCCACGGTGTCCAGCGATGTCCAACGGTGTCCAACGGTGTCCAACGGTGTCCAACGATGTCCAACGATGTCCAACGATGTCCAACGGTGTCCAACGATGTCCAACGATGTCCAACGGTGTCCCACGATGTCCAACGATGTCCAACGATGTCCAACGGTGTCCAACGATGTCCAACGGTGTCCAACGATGTCCAACGATGTCCAACGGTGTCCCACGATGTCTGGCGATGTCCAACGATGTCCAACGTTGTCCAACGGTGTCCCACGTTGTCCCACGTTGTCCCACGTTGTCCCACGGTGTCCAACGATGTCCAACGGTGTCCCACGTTGTCCAACGGTGTCCCACGTTGTCCCACGTTGTCCCACGTTGTCCCACGTTGTCCCACGATGTCCCACGTTGTCCCACGTTGTCCCACGTTGTCCCACGTTGTCCCACGTTGTCCCACGTTGTCCCACGTTGTCCCACGGTGTCCCACGTTGTCCCACGGTGTCCAACGGTGTCCAACGATGTCCAACGGTGTCCAACGGTGTCCCACGTTGTCCCACGTTGTCCCACGGTGTCCAACGATGTCCAACGGTGTCCCACGTTGTCCCACGTTGTCCCACGTTGTCCCACGTTGTCCCACGTTGTTCCATGGTTTCCCACGTTGTCCCACGTTGTCCCACGTTGTCCCACGGTGTCCAACGATGTCCAACGGTGTCCAACGGTGTCCCACGGTGTCCCACGGTGTCCCACGTTGTCCCACGTTGTCCCACGTTGTCCCACGTTGTCCAACGGTGTCCCACGGTGTCCAACGGTGTCCCACGTTGTCCCACGTTGTCCCACGTTGTCCCACGTTGTCCCACGTTGTCCCACGTTGTCCCACGTTGTCCCACGGTGTCCAACGATGTCCAACGGTGTCCAACGGTGTCCCACGGTGTCCAACGGTGTCCCACGTTGTCCCACGTTGTCCCACGTTGTCCCACGTTGTCCCACGTTGTCCAACGGTGTCCCACGGTGTCCAACGGTGTCCCACGTTGTCCCACGTTGTCCCACGTTGTCCCACGTTGTCCCACGTTGTCCCGCGTTGTCCCACGTTGTCCCACGGTGTCCAACGGTGTCCAACGATGTCCAACGGTGTCCAACGGTGTCCCACGATGTCCACCGATGTCCAACGGTGTCCAACGGTGTCCAACGGTGTCCAACGGTGTCCAACGATGTCCAACGATGTCCAACGATGTCCAACGGTGTCCAACGATGTCCAACGATGTCCAACGGTGTCCCACGATGTCCAACGATGTCCAACGATGTCCAACGGTGTCCAACGGTGTCCCACGTTGTCCCACGTTGTCCCACGTTGTCCCACGGTGTCCAACGATGTCCAACGGTGTCCCACGATGTCCACCGATGTCCAACGGTGTCCAACGGTGTCCAACGGTGTCCAACGGTGTCCAACGGTGTCCAACGATGTCCAACGATGTCCAACGATGTCCAACGGTGTCCAACGATGTCCAACGATGTCCAACGGTGTCCCACGATGTCCAACGATGTCCAACGATGTCCAACGGTGTCCAACGGTGTCCCACGTTGTCCCACGTTGTCCCACGTTGTCCCACGGTGTCCAACGATGTCCAACGGTGTCCCACGATGTCCACCGATGTCCAACGGTGTCCAACGGTGTCCAACGGTGTCCAACGATGTCCAACGATGTCCAACGATGTCCAACGATGTCCAACGATGTCCAACGGTGTCCAACGATGTCCAACGATGTCCAACGGTGTCCCACGATGTCCAACGATGTCCAACGATGTCCAACGGTGTCCAACGGTGTCCCACGTTGTCCCACGTTGTCCCACGTTGTCCCACGTTGTCCCACGTTGTCCAACGTTGTCCAACGTTGTCCCACGTTGTCCAACGGTGTCCCACGTTGTCCCACGTTGTCCCACGTTGTCCCACGTTGTCCCACGGTGTCCAACGATGTCCAACGGTGTCCAACGATGTCCAACGGTGTCCCACGATGTCCAACGATGTCCGACGATGTCCCACGTTGTCCCACGTTGTCCCACGTTGTAAAACGATGTCCGACGATGTCCCACGTTGTCCCACGTTGTCCCACGTTGTCCCACGGTGTCCAACGATGTCCAACGGTGTCCAACGATGTCCAACGATGTCCAACGGTGTCCCACGATGTCCAACGATGTCCAACGATGTCCAACGGTGTCCAACGGTGTCCCACGTTGTCCCACGTTGTCCCACGTTGTCCCACGTTGTCCCACGGTGTCCAACGATGTCCAACGTTGTCCCACGTTGTCCAACGGTGTCCCACGTTGTCCCACGTTGTCCCACGTTGTCCCACGTTGTCCCACGGTGTCCAACGATGTCCAACGGTGTCCAACGATGTCCAACGGTGTCCCACGATGTCCAACGATGTCCGACGATGTCCCACGTTGTCCCACGTTGTCCCACGTTGTAAAACGATGTCCGACGATGTCCCACGTTGTCCCACGTTGTCCCACGTTGTCCCACGGTGTCCAACGATGTCCAACGGTGTCCAACGGTGTCCCACGGTGTCCAACGGTGTCCCACGTTGTCCCACGTTGTCCCACGTTGTCCCACGTTGTCCCACGGTGTCCAACGATGTCCAACGGTGTCCCACGTTGTCCAACGGTGTCCCACGTTGTCCCACGTTGTCCCACGTTGTCCCACGTTGTCCCACGATGTCCCACGTTGTCCCACGTTGTCCCACGTTGTCCCACGTTGTCCCACGTTGTCCCACGTTGTCCCACGTTGTCCCACGTTGTCCCACGTTGTCCCACGTTGTCCCACGTTGTTCCATGGTTTCCCACGTTGTCCCACGTTGTCCCACGTTGTCCCACGTTGTCCCACGTTGTTCCATGGTTTCCCACGATGTCCCACGTTGTCCCACGTTGTCCCACGGTGTCCAGCGATGTCCAACGATGTCCAACGGTGTCCAACGATGTCCAACGGTGTCCAACGATGTCCAACGATGTCCAACGGTGTCCCACGATGTCCAGCGATGTCCAACGATGTCCAACGTTGTCCAACGGTGTCCCACGTTGTCCCACGTTGTCCCACGTTGTCCCACGGTGTCCAACGATGTCCAACGGTGTCCCACGTTGTCCAACGGTGTCCCACGTTGTCCCACGTTGTCCCACGTTGTCCCACGTTGTCCCACGATGTCGCACGTTGTCCCACGTTGTCCCACGTTGTCCCACGTTGTCCCACGTTGTCCCACGGTGTCCAACGGTGTCCCACGATGTCCACCGATGTCCAACGGTGTCCAACGGTGTCCAACGGTGTCCAACGGTGTCCAACGATGTCCAACGATGTCCAACGATGTCCAACGGTGTCCAACGATGTCCAACGATGTCCAACGGTGTCCCACGATGTCCAACGATGTACAACGATGTCCAACGGTGTCCAACGGTGTCCCACGTTGTCCCACGTTGTCCCACGTTGTCCCACGTTGTCCCACGTTGTCCCACGTTGTCCCACGTTGTCCCACGTTGTCCCACGGTGTCCAACGATGTCCAACGGTGTCCAACGGTGTCCCACGGTGTCCCACGGTGTCCAACGATGTCCAACGGTGTCCCACGATGTCCAACGATGTCCAACGGTGTCCAACGGTGTCCAACGGTGTCCAACGGTGTCCAACGATGTCCAACGATGTCCAACGATGTCCAACGGTGTCCAACGATGTCCAACGATGTCCAACGGTGTCCCACGATGTCCAACGATGTCCAACGATGTCCAACGGTGTCCAACGGTGTCCCATGTTGTCCCACGTTGTCCCACGGTGTCCCACGATGTCCACCGATGTCCAACGGTGTCCAACGGTGTCCACCGATGTCCAACGGTGTCCAACGGTGTCCCACGGTGTCCAACGATGTCCAACGGTGTCCAACGATGTCCAACGGTGTCCCACGATGTCCAACGATGTCCGACGATGTCCCACGTTGTCCAACGGTGTCCCACGTTGTCCCACGTTGTCCCACGTTGTCCCACGTTGTCCCACGGTGTCCAACGATGTCCAACGTTGTCCCACGTTGTCCAACGGTGTCCCACGTTGTCCCACGTTGTCCCACGTTGTCCCACGTTGTCCCACGGTGTCCAACGATGTCCAACGGTGTCCAACGATGTCCAAAGGTGTCCCACGATGTCCAACGATGTCCGACGATGTCCCACGTTGTCCCACGTTGTCCCACGTTGTAAAACGATGTCCGACGATGTCCCACGTTGTCCCACGTAGTCCCACGTTGTCCCACGGTGTCCAACGATGTCCAACGGTGTCCAACGGTGTCCCACGGTGTCCAACGGTGTCCCACGTTGTCCCACGTTGTCCCACGTTGTCCCACGTTGTCCCACGGTGTCCAACGATGTCCAACGGTGTCCCACGTTGTCCAACGGTGTCCCACGTTGTCCCACGTTGTCCCACGTTGTCCCACGTTGTCCCACGATGTCCCACGTTGTCCCACGTTGTCCCACGTTGTCCCACGTTGTCCCACGTTGTCCCACGTTGTCCCACGTTGTCCCACGTTGTCCCACGTTGTCCCACGTTGTCCCACGTTGTTCCATGGTTTCCCACGTTGTCCCACGTTGTCCCACGTTGTCCCACGTTGTCCCACGTTGTTCCATGGTTTCCCACGATGTCCCACGTTGTCCCACGTTGTCCCACGGTGTCCAGCGATGTCCAACGATGTCCAACGGTGTCCAACGATGTCCAACGGTGTCCAACGATGTCCAACGATGTCCAACGGTGTCCCACGATGTCCAGCGATGTCCAACGATGTCCAACGTTGTCCAACGGTGTCCCACGTTGTCCCACGTTGTCCCACGTTGTCCCACGGTGTCCAACGATGTCCAACGGTGTCCCACGTTGTCCAACGGTGTCCCACGTTGTCCCACGTTGTCCCACGTTGTCCCACGTTGTCCCACGATGTCGCACGTTGTCCCACGTTGTCCCACGTTGTCCCACGTTGTCCCACGTTGTCCCACGTTGTCCCACGTTGTCCCACGGTGTCCAACGGTGTCCAACGGTGTCCAACGGTGTCCAACGGTGTCCAACGATGTCCAACGATGTCCAACGATGTCCAACGGTGTCCAACGATGTCCAACGATGTCCAACGGTGTCCCACGATGTCCAACGATGTACAACGATGTCCAACGGTGTCCAACGGTGTCCCACGTTGTCCCACGTTGTCCCACGTTGTCCCACGTTGTCCCACGTTGTCCCACGTTGTCCCACGTTGTCCCACGTTGTCCCACGTTGTCCCACGTTGTCCCACGTTGTCCCACGTTGTCCCACGGTGTCCAACGATGTCCAGCGGTGTCCAACGGTGTCCCACGGTGTCCCACGGTGTCCAACGGTGTCCCACGTTGTCCCACGTTGTCCCACGTTGTCCCACGTTGTCCCACGTTGTCCCACGTTGTCCCACGTTGTCCCACGTTGTCCCACGTTGTCCCACGTTGTCCCACGTTGTCCCACGTTGTCCCACGTTGTCCCACGTTGTCCCACGTTGTCCCACGTTGTCCCACGTTGTCCCACGTTGTCCCACGGTGTCCAACGGTGTCCAACGGTGTCCAACGGTGTCCAACGATGTCCAACGGTGTCCAACGGTGTCCCACGGTGTCCAACGGTGTCCAACGGTGTCCCACGGTGTCCAACGGTGTCCCACGTTGTCCCACGTTGTCCCACGTTGTCCCACGATGTCCCACGTTGTCCAACGATGTCCAACGGTGTCCCACGTTGTCCCACGTTGTCCTACGTTGTCCCACGTTGTCCCACGTTGTCCCACGTTGTCCCACGTTGTCCCACGGTGTCCAACGGTGTCCAACGATGTCCAACGGTGTCCAACGGTGTCCCACGTTGTCCCACGTTGTCCCACGGTGTCCAACGATGTCCAACGGTGTCCCACGTTGTCCCACGTTGTCCCACGTTGTCCCACGTTGTCCCACGTTGTCCCACGTTGTCCCACGTTGTCCCACGGTGTCCAACGATGTCCAACGGTGTCCCACGATGTCCACCGATGTCCAACGGTGTCCAACGGTGTCCAACGGTGTCCAACGGTGTCCAACGATGTCCAACGATGTCCAACGATGTCCAACGGTGTCCAACGATGTCCAACGATGTCCAACGGTGTCCCACGATGTCCAACGATGTACAACGATGTCCAACGGTGTCCAACGGTGTCCCACGTTGTCCCACGTTGTCCCACGTTGTCCCACGTTGTCCCACGTTGTCCCACGTTGTCCCACGTTGTCCCACGTTGTCCCACGTTGTCCCACGTTGTCCCACGTTGTCCCACGGTGTCCAACGATGTCCAGCGGTGTCCAACGGTGTCCCACGGTGTCCCACGGTGTCCAACGGTGTCCCACGTTGTCCCACGTTGTCCCACGTTGTCCCACGTTGTCCCACGTTGTCCCACGTTGTCCCGCGTTGTCCCACGTTGTCCCACGTTGTCCCACGTTGTCCCACGTTGTCCCACGTTGTCCCACGTTGTCCCACGTTGTCCCACGTTGTCCCACGTTGTCCCACGTTGTCCCACGTTGTCCCACGGTGTCCAACGGTGTCCAACGGTGTCCAACGGTGTCCAACGATGTCCAACGGTGTCCAACGGTGTCCCACGGTGTCCAACGGTGTCCAACGGTGTCCCACGGTGTCCAACGGTGTCCCACGTTGTCCCACGTTGTCCCACGGTGTCCAACGATGTCCAACGGTGTCCCACGTTGTCCAACGGTGTCCCACGTTGTCCCACGTTGTCCCACGTTGTCCCACGTTGTCCCACGATGTCGCACGTTGTCCCACGTTGTCCCACGTTGTCCCACGTTGTCCCACGTTGTCCCACGTTGTCCCACGTTGTCCCACGGTGTCCAACGGTGTCCAACGGTGTCCAACGGTGTCCAACGGTGTCCAACGATGTCCAACGATGTCCAACGATGTCCAACGGTGTCCAACGATGTCCAACGATGTCCAACGGTGTCCCACGATGTCCAACGATGTCCAACGATGTCCAACGGTGTCCAACGGTGTCCCACGTTGTCCCACGTTGTCCCACGTTGTCCCACGTTGTCCCACGTTGTCCCACGTTGTCCCACGTTGTCCCACGTTGTCCCACGTTGTCCCACGTTGTCCCACGTTGTCCCACGTTGTCCCACGGTGTCCAACGATGTCCAGCGGTGTCCAACGGTGTCCCACGGTGTCCCACGGTGTCCAACGGTGTCCCACGTTGTCCCACGTTGTCCCACGTTGTCCCACGTTGTCCCACGTTGTCCCACGTTGTCCCACGTTGTCCCACGTTGTCCCACGTTGTCCCACGTTGTCCCACGTTGTCCCACGTTGTCCCACGTTGTCCCACGTTGTCCCACGTTGTCCCACGTTGTCCCACGTTGTCCCACGTTGTCCCACGGTGTCCAACGGTGTCCAACGGTGTCCAACGGTGTCCAACGATGTCCAACGGTGTCCAACGGTGTCCCACGGTGTCCAACGGTGTCCAACGGTGTCCCACGGTGTCCAACGGTGTCCCACGTTGTCCCACGTTGTCCCACGTTGTCCCACGATGTCCCACGTTGTCCAACGATGTCCAACGGTGTCCCACGTTGTCCCACGTTGTCCTACGTTGTCCCACGTTGTCCCACGTTGTCCCACGTTGTCCCACGTTGTCCCACGGTGTCCAACGGTGTCCAACGATGTCCAACGGTGTCCAACGGTGTCCCACGTTGTCCCACGTTGTCCCACGGTGTCCAACGATGTCCAACGGTGTCCCACGTTGTCCCACGTTGTCCCACGTTGTCCCACGTTGTCCCACGTTGTCCCACGTTGTCCCACGTTGTCCCACGGTGTCCAACGATGTCCAACGGTGTCCCACGATGTCCACCGATGTCCAACGGTGTCCAACGGTGTCCAACGGTGTCCAACGGTGTCCAACGATGTCCAACGATGTCCAACGATGTCCAACGGTGTCCAACGATGTCCAACGATGTCCAACGGTGTCCCACGATGTCCAACGATGTACAACGATGTCCAACGGTGTCCAACGGTGTCCCACGTTGTCCCACGTTGTCCCACGTTGTCCCACGGTGTCCAACGATGTCCAACGGTGTCCCACGTTGTCCCACGTTGTCCCACGTTGTCCCACGTTGTCCCACGTTGTCCCACGTTGTCCCACGTTGTCCCACGTTGTCCCACGGTGTCCAACGGTGTCCAACGGTGTCCAACGGTGTCCAACGATGTCCAACGATGTCCAACGATGTCCAACGGTGTCCAACGATGTCCAACGATGTCCAACGGTGTCCCACGATGTCCAACGATGTACAACGATGTCCAACGGTGTCCAACGGTGTCCCACGTTGTCCCACGTTGTCCCACGTTGTCCCACGGTGTCCAACGATGTCCAACGGTGTCCCACGTTGTCCCACGTTGTCCCACGGTGTCCAACGATGTCCAACGGTGTCCCACGTTGTCCCACGTTGTCCCACGTTGTCCCACGTTGTCCCACGTTGTCCCACGTTGTCCCACATTGTCCCACGTTGTCCCACGGTGTCCAACGATGTCCAGCGGTGTCCAACGGTGTCCCACGGTGTCCCACGGTGTCCAACGGTGTCCCACGTTGTCCCACGTTGTCCCACGTTGTCCCACGTTGTCCCACGTTGTCCCACGTTGTCCCACGTTGTCCCACGTTGTCCCACGTTGTCCCACGTTGTCCCACGTTGTCCCGCGTTGTCCCACGTTGTCCCACGTTGTCCCACGTTGTCCCACGTTGTCCCACGTTGTCCCACGTTGTCCCACGTTGTCCCACGTTGTCCCACGTTGTCCCACGGTGTCCAACGGTGTCCAACGGTGTCCAACGGTGTCCAACGATGTCCAACGGTGTCCAACGGTGTCCCACGGTGTCCAACGGTGTCCAACGGTGTCCCACGGTGTCCAACGGTGTCCCACGTTGTCCCACGTTGTCCCACGTTGTCCCACGCTGTCCCACGTTGTCCAACGATGTCCAACGGTGTCCCACGTTGTCCCACGTTGTCCTACGTTGTCCCACGTTGTCCCACGTTGTCCCACGTTGTCCCACGTTGTCCCACGGTGTCCAACGGTGTCCAACGATGTCCAACGGTGTCCAACGGTGTCCCACGTTGTCCCACGTTGTCCCACGGTGTCCAACGATGTCCAACGGTGTCCCACGTTGTCCCACGTTGTCCCACGTTGTCCCACGTTGTCCCACGTTGTTCCATGGTTTCCCACGTTGTCCCACGTTGTCCCACGTTGTCCCACGGTGTCCAACGATGTCCAACGGTGTCCAACGATGTCCAACGATGTCCAACGGTGTCCCACGATGTCCAACGATGTCCAACGATGTCCAACGGTGTCCAACGGTGTCCCACGTTGTCCCACGTTGTCCCACGTTGTCCCACGTTGTCCCACGGTGTCCAACGATGTCCAACGGTGTCCCACGTTGTCCAACGGTGTCCCACGTTGTCCCACGTTGTCCCACGTTGTCCCACGTTGTCCCACGGTGTCCAACGATGTGTAACGGTGTCCAACGATGTCCAACGGTGTCCCACGATGTCCAACGATGTCCGACGATGTCCCACGTTGTCCCACGTTGTCCCACGTTGTCCCACGTTGTCCCACGTTGTCCCACGTTGTCCCACGTTGTCCCACGTTGTCCCACGGTGTCCAACGATGTCCAACGGTGTCCAACGGTGTCCCACGGTGTCCAACGGTGTCCCACGTTGTCCCACGTTGTCCCACGTTGTCCCACGTTGTCCCACGGTGTCCAACGATGTCCAACGGTGTCCCACGTTGTCCAACGGTGTCCCACGTTGTCCCACGTTGTCCCACGTTGTCCCACGATGTCCCACGTTGTCCCACGTTGTCCCACGTTGTCCCACGTTGTCCCACGTTGTCCCACGTTGTCCCACGTTGTCCCACGTTGTCCCACGTTGTCCCACGTTGTCCCACGTTGTCCCACGTTGTTCCATGGTTTCCCACGTTGTCCCACGTTGTCCCACGTTGTCCCACGGTGTCCAGCGATGTCCAACGGTGTCCAACGGTGTCCAACGGTGTCCAACGATGTCCAACGATGTCCAACGATGTCCAACGGTATCCAACGATGTCCAACGATGTCCAACGGTGTCCCACGATGTCCAACGATGTCGAACGATGTCCAACGGTGTCCAACGATGTCCAACGGTGTCCAACGATGTCCAACGATGTCCAACGGTGTCCCACGATGTCTGGCGATGTCCAACGATGTCCAACGTTGTCCAACGGTGTCCCACGTTGTCCCACGTTGTCCCACGTTGTCCCACGGTGTCCAACGATGTCCAACGGTGTCCCACGTTGTCCAACGGTGTCCCACGTTGTCCCACGTTGTCCCACGTTGTCCCACGTTGTCCCACGATGTCCCACGTTGTCCCACGTTGTCCCACGTTGTCCCACGTTGTCCCACGTTGTCCCACGTTGTCCCACGTTGTCCCACGGTGTCCCACGTTGTCCCACGGTGTCCAACGGTGTCCAACGATGTCCAACGGTGTCCAACGGTGTCCCACGTTGTCCCACGTTGTCCCACGGTGTCCAACGATGTCCAACGGTGTCCCACGTTGTCCCACGTTGTCCCACGTTGTCCCACGTTGTCCCACGTTGTTCCATGGTTTCCCACGTTGTCCCACGTTGTCCCACGTTGTCCCACGGTGTCCAACGATGTCCAACGGTGTCCAACGGTGTCCCACGGTGTCCAACGGTGTCCCACGTTGTCCCACGTTGTCCCACGTTGTCCCACGTTGTCCAACGGTGTCCCACGGTGTCCAACGGTGTCCCACGTTGTCCCACGTTGTCCCACGTTGTCCCACGTTGTCCCACGTTGTCCCACGTTGTCCCACGTTGTCCCACGGTGTCCAACGATGTCCAACGGTGTCCAACGGTGTCCCACGGTGTCCAACGGTGTCCCACGTTGTCCCACGTTGTCCCACGTTGTCCCACGTTGTCCCACGTTGTCCAACGGTGTCCCACGGTGTCCAACGGTGTCCCACGTTGTCCCACGTTGTCCCACGTTGTCCCACGTTGTCCCACGTTGTCCCGCGTTGTCCCACGTTGTCCCACGGTGTCCAACGGTGTCCAACGATGTCCAACGGTGTCCAACGGTGTCCCACGATGTCCACCGATGTCCAACGGTGTCCAACGGTGTCCAACGGTGTCCAACGGTGTCCAACGATGTCCAACGATGTCCAACGATGTCCAACGGTGTCCAACGATGTCCAACGATGTCCAACGGTGTCCCACGATGTCCAACGATGTCCAACGATGTCCAACGGTGTCCAACGGTGTCCCACGTTGTCCCACGTTGTCCCACGTTGTCCCACGGTGTCCAACGATGTCCAACGGTGTCCCACGATGTCCACCGATGTCCAACGGTGTCCAACGGTGTCCAACGGTGTCCAACGATGTCCAACGATGTCCAACGATGTCCAACGATGTCCAACGATGTCCAACGGTGTCCAACGATGTCCAACGATGTCCAACGGTGTCCCACGATGTCCAACGATGTCCAACGATGTCCAACGGTGTCCAACGGTGTCCCACGTTGTCCCACGTTGTCCCACGTTGTCCCACGTTGTCCCACGGTGTCCAACGATGTCCAACGTTGTCCCACGTTGTCCAACGGTGTCCCACGTTGTCCCACGTTGTCCCACGTTGTCCCACGTTGTCCCACGGTGTCCAACGATGTCCAACGGTGTCCAACGATGTCCAACGGTGTCCCACGATGTCCAACGATGTCCGACGATGTCCCACGTTGTCCCACGTTGTCCCACGTTGTAAAACGATGTCCGACGATGTCCCACGTTGTCCCACGTTGTCCCACGTTGTCCCACGGTGTCCAACGATGTCCAACGGTGTCCAACGATGTCCAACGATGTCCAACGGTGTCCCACGATGTCCAACGATGTCCAACGATGTCCAACGGTGTCCAACGGTGTCCCACGTTGTCCCACGTTGTCCCACGTTGTCCCACGTTGTCCCACGGTGTCCAACGATGTCCAACGTTGTCCCACGTTGTCCAACGGTGTCCCACGTTGTCCCACGTTGTCCCACGTTGTCCCACGTTGTCCAACGGTGTCCAACGATGTCCAACGGTGTCCAACGATGTCCAACGGTGTCCCACGATGTCCAACGATGTCCGACGATGTCCCACGTTGTCCCACGTTGTCCCACGTTGTAAAACGATGTCCGACGATGTCCCACGTTGTCCCACGTTGTCCCACGTTGTCCCACGGTGTCCAACGATGTCCAACGGTGTCCAACGGTGTCCCACGGTGTCCAACGGTGTCCCACGTTGTCCCACGTTGTCCCACGTTGTCCCACGTTGTCCCACGGTGTCCAACGATGTCCAACGGTGTCCCACGTTGTCCAACGGTGTCCCACGTTGTCCCACGTTGTCCCACGTTGTCCCACGTTGTCCCACGATGTCCCACGTTGTCCCACGTTGTCCCACGTTGTCCCACGTTGTCCCACGTTGTCCCACGTTGTCCCACGTTGTCCCACGTTGTCCCACGTTGTCCCACGTTGTCCCACGTTGTTCCATGGTTTCCCACGTTGTCCCACGTTGTCCCACGTTGTCCCACGTTGTCCCACGTTGTTCCATGGTTTCCCACGATGTCCCACGTTGTCCCACGTTGTCCCACGGTGTCCAGCGATGTCCAACGATGTCCAACGGTGTCCAACGATGTCCAACGGTGTCCAACGATGTCCAACGATGTCCAACGGTGTCCCACGATGTCCAGCGATGTCCAACGATGTCCAACGTTGTCCAACGGTGTCCCACGTTGTCCCACGTTGTCCCACGTTGTCCCACGGTGTCCAACGATGTCCAACGGTGTCCCACGTTGTCCAACGGTGTCCCACGTTGTCCCACGTTGTCCCACGTTGTCCCACGTTGTCCCACGATGTCGCACGTTGTCCCACGTTGTCCCACGTTGTCCCACGTTGTCCCACGATGTCCCACGGTGTCCAACGGTGTCCCACGATGTCCACCGATGTCCAACGGTGTCCAACGGTGTCCAACGGTGTCCAACGGTGTCCAACGATGTCCAACGATGTCCAACGATGTCCAACGGTGTCCAACGATGTCCAACGATGTCCAACGGTGTCCCACGATGTCCAACGATGTACAACGATGTCCAACGGTGTCCAACGGTGTCCCACGTTGTCCCACGTTGTCCCACGTTGTCCCACGTTGTCCCACGTTGTCCCACGTTGTCCCACGTTGTCCCACGTTGTCCCACGGTGTCCAACGATGTCCAGCGGTGTCCAACGGTGTCCCACGGTGTCCCACGGTGTCCAACGATGTCCAACGGTGTCCCACGATGTCCACCGATGTCCAACGGTGTCCACCGGTGTCCAACGGTGTCCAACGGTGTCCAACGATGTCCAACGATGTCCAACGATGTCCAACGGTGTCCAACGATGTCCAACGATGTCCAACGGTGTCCCACGATGTCCAACGATGTCCAACGATGTCCAACGGTGTCCAACGGTGTCCCATGTTGTCCCACGTTGTCCCACGGTGTCCCACGATGTCCACCGATGTCCAACGGTGTCCAACGGTGTCCACCGATGTCCAACGGTGTCCAACGGTGTCCCACGGTGTCCAACGATGTCCAACGGTGTCCAACGATGTCCAACGGTGTCCCACGATGTCCAACGATGTCCGACGATGTCCCACGTTGTCCAACGGTGTCCCACGTTGTCCCACGTTGTCCCACGTTGTCCCACGTTGTCCCACGGTGTCCAACGATGTCCAACGTTGTCCCACGTTGTCCAACGGTGTCCCACGTTGTCCCACGTTGTCCCACGTTGTCCCACGTTGTCCCACGTTGTCCCACGTTGTCCCACGTTGTCCCACGTTGTCCCACGTTGTCCCACGTTGTTCCATGGTTTCCCACGTTGTCCCACGTTGTCCCACGTTGTCCCACGTTGTCCCACGTTGTTCCATGGTTTCCCACGATGTCCCACGTTGTCCCACGTTGTCCCACGGTGTCCAGCGATGTCCAACGATGTCCAACGGTGTCCAACGATGTCCAACGGTGTCCAACGATGTCCAACGATGTCCAACGGTGTCCCACGATGTCCAGCGATGTCCAACGATGTCCAACGTTGTCCAACGGTGTCCCACGTTGTCCCACGTTGTCCCACGTTGTCCCACGGTGTCCAACGATGTCCAACGGTGTCCCACGTTGTCCAACGGTGTCCCACGTTGTCCCACGTTGTCCCACGTTGTCCCACGTTGTCCCACGATGTCGCACGTTGTCCCACGTTGTCCCACGTTGTCCCACGTTGTCCCACGTTGTCCCACGTTGTCCAACGGTGTCCCACGATGTCCACCGATGTCCAACGGTGTCCAACGGTGTCCAACGGTGTCCAACGGTGTCCAACGATGTCCAACGATGTCCAACGATGTCCAACGGTGTCCAACGATGTCCAACGATGTCCAACGGTGTCCCACGATGTCCAACGATGTACAACGATGTCCAACGGTGTCCAACGGTGTCCCACGTTGTCCCACGTTGTCCCACGTTGTCCCACGTTGTCCCACGTTGTCCCACGTTGTCCCACGTTGTCCCACGTTGTCCCACGGTGTCCAACGATGTCCAACGGTGTCCAACGGTGTCCCACGGTGTCCCACGGTGTCCAACGATGTCCAACGGTGTCCCACGATGTCCACCGATGTCCAACGGTGTCCAACGGTGTCCAACGGTGTCCAACGGTGTCCAACGATGTCCAACGATGTCCAACGATGTCCAACGGTGTCCAACGATGTCCAACGATGTCCAACGGTGTCCCACGATGTCCAACGATGTCCAACGATGTCCAACGGTGTCCAACGGTGTCCCATGTTGTCCCACGTTGTCCCACGGTGTCCCACGATGTCCACCGATGTCCAACGGTGTCCAACGGTGTCCACCGATGTCCAACGGTGTCCAACGGTGTCCCACGGTGTCCAACGATGTCCAACGGTGTCCAACGATGTCCAACGGTGTCCCACGATGTCCAACGATGTCCGACGATGTCCCACGTTGTCCAACGGTGTCCCACGTTGTCCCACGTTGTCCCACGTTGTCCCACGTTGTCCCACGGTGTCCAACGATGTCCAACGTTGTCCCACGTTGTCCAACGGTGTCCCACGTTGTCCCACGTTGTCCCACGTTGTCCCACGTTGTCCCACGGTGTCCAACGATGTCCAACGGTGTCCAACGATGTCCAACGGTGTCCCACGATGTCCAACGATGTCCGACGATGTCCCACGTTGTCCCACGTTGTCCCACGTTGTAAAACGATGTCCGACGATGTCCCACGTTGTCCCACGTTGTCCCACGTTGTCCCACGGTGTCCAACGATGTCCAACGGTGTCCAACGGTGTCCCACGGTGTCCAACGGTGTCCCACGTTGTCCCACGTTGTCCCACGTTGTCCCACGTTGTCCCACGGTGTCCAACGATGTCCAACGGTGTCCCACGTTGTCCAACGGTGTCCCACGTTGTCCCACGTTGTCCCACGTTGTCCCACGTTGTCCCACGATGTCCCACGTTGTCCCACGTTGTCCCACGTTGTCCCACGTTGTCCCACGTTGTCCCACGTTGTCCCACGTTGTCCCACGTTGTCCCACGTTGTCCCACGTTGTTCCATGGTTTCCCACGTTGTCCCACGTTGTCCCACGTTGTCCCACGTTGTCCCACGTTGTTCCATGGTTTCCCACGATGTCCCACGTTGTCCCACGTTGTCCCACGGTGTCCAGCGATGTCCAACGATGTCCAACGGTGTCCAACGATGTCCAACGGTGTCCAACGATGTCCAACGATGTCCAACGGTGTCCCACGATGTCCAGCGATGTCCAACGATGTCCAACGTTGTCCAACGGTGTCCCACGTTGTCCCACGTTGTCCCACGTTGTCCCACGGTGTCCAACGATGTCCAACGGTGTCCCACGTTGTCCAACGGTGTCCCACGTTGTCCCACGTTGTCCCACGTTGTCCCACGTTGTCCCACGATGTCGCACGTTGTCCCACGTTGTCCCACGTTGTCCCACGTTGTCCCACGTTGTCCCACGGTGTCCAACGGTGTCCCACGATGTCCACCGATGTCCAACGGTGTCCAACGGTGTCCAACGGTGTCCAACGGTGTCCAACGATGTCCAACGATGTCCAACGATGTCCAACGGTGTCCAACGATGTACAACGATGTCCAACGGTGTCCCACGATGTCCAACGATGTACAACGATGTCCAACGGTGTCCAACGGTGTCCCACGTTGTCCCACGTTGTCCCACGTTGTCCCACGTTGTCCCACGTTGTCCCACGTTGTCCCACGTTGTCCCACGTTGTCCCACGGTGTCCAACGATGTCCAGCGGTGTCCAACGGTGTCCCACGGTGTCCCACGGTGTCCAACGATGTCCAACGGTGTCCCACGATGTCCACCGATGTCCAACGGTGTCCAACGGTGTCCAACGGTGTCCAACGGTGTCCAACGATGTCCAACGATGTCCAACGATGTCCAACGGTGTCCAACGATGTCCAACGATGTCCAACGGTGTCCCACGATGTCCAACGATGTCCAACGATGTCCAACGGTGTCCAACGGTGTCCCATGTTGTCCCACGTTGTCCCACGGTGTCCCACGATGTCCACCGATGTCCAACGGTGTCCAACGGTGTCCACCGATGTCCAACGGTGTCCAACGGTGTCCCACGGTGTCCAACGATGTCCAACGGTGTCCAACGATGTCCAACGGTGTCCCACGATGTCCAACGATGTCCGACGATGTCCCACGTTGTCCCACGTTGTCCCACGTTGTCCCACGTTGTCCCACGTTGTCCCACGTTGTCCCACGTTGTCCCACGTTGTCCCACGTTGTCCCACGGTGTCCAACGATGTCCAACGGTGTCCAACGGTGTCCCACGGTGTCCAACGGTGTCCCACGGTGTCCCACGTTGTCCAACGGTGTCCCACGTTGTCCCACGTTGTCCCACGTTGTCCCACGTTGTCCCACGATGTCCAACGATGTCCGACGATGTCCCACGTTGTCCCACGTTGTCCCACGTTGTCCCACGTTGTCCCACGTTGTCCCACGTTGTCCCACGTTGTCCCACGTTGTCCCACGGTGTCCAACGATGTCCAACGGTGTCCAACGGTGTCCCACGGTGTCCAACGGTGTCCCACGTTGTCCCACGTTGTCCCACGTTGTCCCACGTTGTCCCACGGTGTCCAACGATGTCCAACGGTGTCCCACGTTGTCCAACGGTGTCCCACGTTGTCCCACGTTGTCCCACGTTGTCCCACGTTGTCCCACGATGTCCCACGTTGTCCCACGTTGTCCCACGTTGTCCCACGTTGTCCCACGTTGTCCCACGTTGTCCCACGTTGTCCCACGTTGTCCCACGTTGTCCCACGTTGTCCCACGTTGTCCCACGTTGTTCCATGGTTTCCCACGTTGTCCCACGTTGTCCTACGTTGTCCCACGTTGTCCCACGTTGTCCCACGTTGTCCCACGTTGTCCCACGGTGTCCAACGGTGTCCAACGATGTCCAACGGTGTCCCACGATGTCCAACGATGTCCGACGATGTCCCACGTTGTCCCACGTTGTCCCACGTTGTCCCACGTTGTCCCACGTTGTCCCACGTTGTCCCACGTTGTCCCACGTTGTCCCACGGTGTCCAACGATGTCCAACGGTGTCCAACGGTGTCCCACGGTGTCCAACGGTGTCCCACGGTGTCCCACGTTGTCCAACGGTGTCCCACGTTGTCCCACGTTGTCCCACGTTGTCCCACGTTGTCCCACGATGTCCAACGATGTCCGACGATGTCCCACGTTGTCCCACGTTGTCCCACGTTGTCCCACGTTGTCGCACGTTGTCCCACGTTGTCCCACGGTGTCCAACGATGTCCAACGGTGTCCCACGTTGTCCAACGGTGTCCCACGTTGTCCCACGTTGTCCCACGTTGTCCCACGTTGTCCCACGTTGTCCAACGGTGTCCCACGGTGTCCAACGGTGTCCCACGTTGTCCCACGTTGTCCCACGTTGTCCCACGTTGTCCCACGTTGTCCAACGGTGTCCCACGGTGTCCAACGGTGTCCAACGGTGTCCAACGGTGTCCAACGGTGTCCAACGATATCCAACGATGTCCAACGATGTCCAACGGTGTCCAACGATGTCCAACGATGTCCAACGGTGTCCCACGATGTCCAACGATGTCCAACGATGTCCAACGGTGTCCAACGGTGTCCCACGTTGTCCCACGTTGTCCCACGTTGTCCCACGTTGTCCCACGGTGTCCAACGATGTCCAACGGTGTCCCACGTTGTCCAACGGTGTCCCACGTTGTCCCACGTTGTCCCACGTTGTCCCACGTTGTCCCACGGTGTCCAACGATGTCCAACGGTGTCCAACGATGTCCAACGGTGTCCCACGATGTCCAACGATGTCCGACGATGTCCCACGTTGTCCCACGTTGTCCCACGTTGTCCCACGTTGTCCCACGTTGTCCCACGTTGTCCCACGTTGTCCCACGTTGTCCCACGGTGTCCAACGATGTCCAACGGTGTCCCACGTTGTCCAACGGTGTCCCACGTTGTCCCACGTTGTCCCACGTTGTCCCACGTTGTCCCACGTTGTCCCACGATGTCCCACGTTGTCCCACGTTGTCCCACGTTGTCCCACGGTGTCCAACGGTGTCCAACGATGTCCAACGGTGTCCAACGGTGTCCCACGTTGTCCCACGTTGTCCCACGGTGTCCAACGATGTCCAACGGTGTCCCACGTTGTCCCACGTTGTCCCACGTTGTCCCACGTTGTCCCACGTTGTTCCATGGTTTCCCACGTTGTCCCACGTTGTCCCACGTTGTCCCACGGTGTCCAACGATGTCCAACGGTGTCCAACGGTGTCCAACGGTGTCCAACGGTGTCCCACGTTGTCCAACGGTGTCCAACGGTGTCCCACATTGTCCCACGTTGTCCCACGTTGTCCCACGTTATCCCACGTTGTCCAACGGTGTCCCACGGTGTCCAACGGTGTCCAACGGTGTCCAACGGTGTCCAACGGTGTCCAACGATGTCCAACGATGTCCAACGATGTCCAACGGTGTCCAACGATGTCCAACGATGTCCAACGGTGTCCCACGATGTCCAACGATGTCCAACGATGTCCAACGGTGTCCAACGGTGTCCCACGTTGTCCCACGTTGTCCCACGTTGTCCCACGTTGTCACACGGTGTCCAACGATGTCCAACGGTGTCCCACGTTGTCCAACGGTGTCCCACGTTGTCCCACGTTGTCCCACGTTGTCCCACGTTGTCCCACGGTGTCCAACGATGTCCAACGGTGTCCAACGATGTCCAACGGTGTCCCACGATGTCCAACGATGTCCGACGATGTCCCACGTTGTCCCACGTTGTCCCACGTTGTCCCACGTTGTCCCACGTTGTCCCACGTTGTCCCACGTTGTCCCACGGTGTCCAACGATGTCCCACGTTGTCCCACGTTGTCCCACGTTGTCCCACGTTGTCCCACGTTGTCCCACGTTGTCCCACGTTGTCCCACGTTGTCCCACGTTGTTCCATGGTTTCCCACGTTGTCCCACGTTGTCCCACGTTGTCCCACGTTGTCCCACGTTGTTCCATGGTTTCCCACGTTGTCCCACGTTGTCCCACGTTGTCCCACGTTGTCCCACGTTGTTCCATGGTTTCCCACGTTGTCCCACGTTGTCCCACGTTGTCCCACGGTGTCCAGCGATGTCCAACGGTGTCCAACGGTGTCCAACGGTGTCCAACGGTGTCCAACGATGTCCAACGATGTCCAACGATGTCCAACCGTGTCCAACGATGTCCAACGATGTCCAACGGTGTCCCACGATGTCCAACGATGTCCAACGATGTCCAACGGTGTCCAACGATGTCCAACGGTGTCCAACGATGTCCAACGATGTCCAACGGTGTCCCACGATGTCCAGCGATGTCCAACGATGTCCAACGTTGTCCAACGGTGTCCCACGTTGTCCCACGTTGTCCCACGTTGTCCCACGGTGTCCAACGATGTCCAACGGTGTCCCACGTTGTCCAACGGTGTCCCACGTTGTCCCACGTTGTCCCACGTTGTCCCACGTTGTCCCACGATGTCCCACGTTGTCCCACGTTGTCCCACGTTGTCCCACGTTGTCCCACGTTGTCCCACGGTGTCCAACGGTGTCCCACGATGTCCACCGATGTCCAACGGTGTCCAACGGTGTCCAACGGTGTCCAACGGTGTCCAACGATGTCCAACGATGTCCCACGTTGTCCCACGGTGTCCAACGATGTCCAACGGTATCCAACGATGTCCAGCGGTGTCCAACGGTGTCCCACGGTGTCCCACGGTGTCCAACGATGTCCAACGGTGTCCCACGATGTCCACCGATGTCCAACGGTGTCCAACGGTGTCCAACGGTGTCCAACGATGTCCAACGATGTCCAACGGTGTCCCACGATGTCCAGCGATGTCCAACGATGTCCAACGTTGTCCAACGGTGTCCCACGTTGTCCCACGTTGTCCCACGTTGTCCCACGGTGTCCAACGATGTCCAACGGTGTCCCACGTTGTCCAACGGTGTCCCACGTTGTCCCACGTTGTCCCACGTTGTCCCACGTTGTCCCACGATGTCGCACGTTGTCCCACGTTGTCCCACGTTGTCCCACGTTGTCCCACGTTGTCCCACGGTGTCCAACGGTGTCCCACGATGTCCGCCGATGTCCAACGGTGTCCAACGGTGTCCAACGGTGTCCAACGGTGTCCAACGATGTCCAACGATGTCCAACGATGTCCAACGGTGTCCAACGATGTCCAACGATGTCCAACGGTGTCCCACGATGTCCAACGATGTACAACGATGTCCAACGGTGTCCAACGGTGTCCCACGTTGTCCCACGTTGTCCCACGTTGTCCCACGTTGTCCCACGTTGTCCCACGTTGTCCCACGTTGTCCCACGTTGTCCCACGTTGTCCCACGTTGTCCCACGTTGTCCCACGGTGTCCAACGATGTCCAGCGGTGTCCAACGGTGTCCCACGGTGTCCCACGGTGTCCAACGATGTCCAACGGTGTCCCACGATGTCCACCGATGTCCAACGGTGTCCAACGGTGTCCAACGGTGTCCAACGGTGTCCAACGATGTCCAACGATGTCCAACGATGTCCAACGGTGTCCAACGGTGTCCCACGTTGTCCCACGTTGTCCCACGTTGTCCCACGTTGTCCCACGTTGTCCCTCGTTGTCCCACGTTGTCCCACGTTGTCCCACGTTGTCCCACGTTGTCCCACGTTGTCCCACGTTGTCCCACGGTGTCCAACGATGTCCAGCGGTGTCCAACGGTGTCCCACGGTGTCCCACGGTGTCCAACGATGTCCAACGGTGTCCCACGATGTCCACCGATGTCCAACGGTGTCCAACGGTGTCCAACGGTGTCCAACGGTGTCCAACGATGTCCAACGATGTCCAACGATGTCCAACGGTGTCCAACGATGTCCAACGATGTCCAACGGTGTCCCACGATGTCCAACGATGTCCAACGATGTCCAACGGTGTCCAACGGTGTCCCACGTTGTCCCACGTTGTCCCACGTTGTCCCACGGTGTCCAACGATGTCCAACGGTGTCCCACGTTGTCCAACGGTGTCCCACGTTGTCCCACGTTGTCCCACGTTGTCCCACGTTGTCCCACGGTGTCCAACGATGTCCAACGGTGTCCAACGATGTCCAACGGTGTCCCACGATGTCCAACGATGTCCGACGATGTCCCACGTTGTCCCACGTTGTCCCACGTTGTCCCACGTTGTCCCACGTTGTCCCACGTTGTCCCACGTTGTCCCACGGTGTCCAACGATGTCCAACGGTGTCCAACGGTGTCCCACGGTGTCCCACGTTGTCCAACGGTGTCCCACGTTGTCCCACGTTGTCCCACGTTGTCCCACGTTGTCCCACGGTGTCCAACGATGTCCAACGGTGTCCAACGATGTCCAACGGTGTCCCACGATGTCCAACGATGTCCGACGATGTCCCACGTTGTCCCACGTTGTCCCACGTTGTCCCACGTTGTCCCACGTTGTCCCACGTTGTCCCACGGTGTCCAACGATGTCCAACGGTGTCCAACGGTGTCCCACGGTGTCCAACGGTGTCCCACGTTGTCCCACGTTGTCCCACGTTGTCCCACGTTGTCCCACGGTGTCCAACGATGTCCAACGGTGTCCCACGTTGTCCCACGTTGTCCCACGTTGTCCCACGTTGTTCCATGGTTTCCCACGTTGTCCCACGTTGTCCCACGTTGTCCCACGGTGTCCAACGATGTCCAACGGTGTCCAACGGTGTCCCACGGTGTCCAACGGTGTCCCACGTTGTCCCACGTTGTCCCACGTTGTCCCACGTTGTCCCACGTTGTCCAACGGTGTCCCACGGTGTCCAACGGTGTCCAACGGTGTCCAACGGTGTCCAACGGTGTCCAACGATGTCCAACGATGTCCAACGATGTCCAACGGTGTCCAACGATGTCCAACGATGTCCAACGGTGTCCCACGATGTCCAACGATGTCCAACGATGTCCAACGGTGTCCAACGGTGTCCCACGTTGTCCCACGTTGTCCCACGTTGTCCCACGTTGTCCCACGGTGTCCAACGATGTCCAACGGTGTCCCACGTTGTCCAACGGTGTCCCACGTTGTCCCACGTTGTCCCACGTTGTCCCACGTTGTCCCACGGTGTCCAACGATGTCCAACGGTGTCCAACGATGTCCAACAGTGTCCCACGATGTCCAACGATGTCCGACGATGTCCCACGTTGTCCCACGTTGTCCCACGTTGTCCCACGTTGTCCCACGTTGTCCCACGTTGTCCCACGTTGTCCCACGGTGTCCAACGATGTCCAACGGTGTCCCACGTTGTCCCACGATGTCCCACGTTGTCCCACGTTGTCCCACGTTGTCCCACGTTGTCCCACGTTGTCCCACGTTGTCCCACGTTGTCCCACGTTGTCCCACGTTGTCCCACGTTGTCCCACGTTGTCCCACGTTGTTCCATGGTTTCCCACGTTGTCCCACGTTGTCCCACGTTGTCCCACGTTGTCCCACGTTGTTCCATGGTTTCCCACGATGTCCCACGTTGTCCCACGTTGTCCCACGTTGTCCCACGTTGTTCCATGGTTTCCCACGTTGTCCCACGTTGTCCCACGTTGTCCCACGGTGTCCAGCGATGTCCAACGGTGTCCAACGGTGTCCAACGGTGTCCAACGGTGTCCAACGATGTCCAACGATGTACAACGATGTCCAACGGTGTCCAACGATGTCCAACGATGTCCAACGGTGTCCCACGATGTCCAACGATGTCCAACGATGTCCAACGGTGTCCAACGATGTCCAACGGTGTCCAACGATGTCCAACGATGTCCAACGGTGTCCCACGATGTCCAGCGATGTCCAACGATGTCCAACGTTGTCCAACGGTGTCCGACGTTGTCCCACGTTGTCCCACGTTGTCCCACGGTGTCCAACGATGTCCAACGGTGTCCCACGTTGTCCAACGGTGTCCCACGTTGTCCCACGTGGTCCCACGTTGTCCCACGTTGTCCCACGATGTCCCACGTTGTCCCACGTTGTCCCACGTTGTCCCACGTTGTCCCACGTTGTCCCACGTTGTCCCACGGTGTCCAACGGTGTCCCACGATGTCCAACGGTGTCCAACGGTGTCCAACGGTGTCCAACGGTGTCCAACGGTGTCCAACGATGTCCAACGATGTCCAACGGTGTCCAACGATGTCCAACGATGTCCAACGGTGTCCCACGATGTCCAACGATGTCCAACGATGTCCAACGGTGTCCAACGGTGTCCCACGTTGTCCCACGTTGTCCCACGTTGTCCCACGGTGTCCAACGATGTCCAACGGTGTCCCACGTTGTCCAACGGTGTCCCACGTTGTCCCACGTTGTCCCACGTTGTCCCACGTTGTCCCACGGTGTCCAACGATGTCCAACGGTGTCCAACGATGTCCAACGGTGTCCCACGATGTCCAACGATGTCCGACGATGTCCCACGTTGTCCCACGTTGTCCCACGTTGTCCCACGTTGTCCCACGTTGTCCCACGTTGTCCCACGTTGTCCCACGTTGTCCCACGGTGTCCAACGATGTCCAACGGTGTCCAACGGTGTCCCACGGTGTCCCACGTTGTCCAACGGTGTCCCACGTTGTCCCACGTTGTCCCACGTTGTCCCACGTTGTCCCACGGTGTCCAACGATGTCCAACGGTGTCCAACGATGTCCAACGGTGTCCCACGATGTCCAACGATGTCCGACGATGTCCCACGTTGTCCCACGTTGTCCCACGTTGTCCCACGTTGTCCCACGTTGTCCCACGTTGTCCCACGGTGTCCAACGATGTCCAACGGTGTCCAACGGTGTCCCACGGTGTCCAACGTTGTCCCACGTTGTCCCACGTTGTCCCACGTGGTCCCACGTTGTCCCACGTTGTCCCACGTTGTCCCACGTTGTCCCACGTTGTCCCACGTTGTCCCACGTTGTCCCACGTTGTCCCACGTTGTCCCACGTTGTCCCACGGTGTCCAACGATGTCCAACGGTGTCCAACGGTGTCCAACGGTGTCCAACGGTGTCCCACGTTGTCCCACGTTGTCCCACGTTGTCCCACGTTGTCCCACGTTGTCCCACCATGTCCCACGTTGTCCCACGTTGTCCCACGTTGTCCCACGTTGTCCCACGTGGTCCCACGTTGTCCCACGTTGTCCCACGGTGTCCAGCGATGTCCAACGGTGTCCCACGTAGTCCAACGGTGTCCCACGTTGTCCCACGTTGTCCCACGTTGTCCCACGTTGTCCCAAGTTGTCCCACGTTGTCCCACGTTGTCCCACGGTGTCCAACGGTGTCCAACGATGTCCCACGTTGTCCCACGTTGTCCCACGGTGTCCAACGATGTCCAACGGTGTCCAACGGTGTCCCACGGTGTCCAACGGTGTCCCACCTTGTACCACGTTGTCCCGCGTTGTCCCACGTTGTCCCACGTTGTCCCACGTTGTCCCACGTTGTCCCACGTTGTCCCACGTTGTCCCGCGGTGTCCAACGGTGTCCAACGGTGTCCAGCGATATCCAACGGTGTCCCACGTTGTCCCACGTTTTCCCACGTTGTCCCACGTTGTCCCACGGTGTCCAACGATGTCCAACGATGTCCAACGGTGTCCCACGTTGTCCCACGTTGTTCCATGGTTTCCCACGTTGTCCCACGTTGTCCCACGTTGTCCCACGTTGTCCCACGTTGTCCAACGATGTCCAACGGTGTCCCACGTTGTCCCACGTTGTCCCACGTTGTCCCACGTTGTCCCACGTTGTCCCACGTTGTCCCACGTTGTCCTACGTTGTCCCACGATGTCCCACGTTGTCCCACGTTGTCCCACGTTGTCCCAAGTTGTCCCACGTTGTCCCACGTTGTCCCACGTTGTCCCACGTTGTCCCACGTTGTCCCACGTTGTCCCACGTTGTCCCACGTTGTCCCACGTTGTCCCACGTTGTCCCACGGTGTCCAACGATGTCCAACGGTGTCCAGCGATATCCAACGGTGTCCCACGTTGTCCCACGTTTTCCCACGTTGTCCCACGTTGTCCCACGGTGTCCAACGATGTCCAACGATGTCCAACGGTGTCCCACGTTGTCCCACGTTGTTCCATGGTTTCCCACGTTGTCCCACGTTGTCCCACGTTGTCCCACGTTGTCCCACGTTGTCCCACGTTGTCCCACGGTGTCCAACGATGTCCAACGGTGTCCCACGGTGTCCAACGGTGTCCCACGTTGTCCCACGTTGTCCCACGTTGTCCCACGTTGTCCCACGTTGTCCCACGTTTTCCCACGTTGTCCCACGTTGTCCCACGGTGTCCAACGATGTCCAACGGTGTCCAACGGTGTCCCACGGTGTCCAACGGTGTCCAACGGTGTCCCACGGTGTCCAACGGTGTCCCACGTTGTCCCACGTTGTCCCACGTTGTCCCACGTTGTCCCACGATGTCCCACGTTGTCCAACGATGTCCAACGGTGTCCCACGTTGTCCCACGTTGTCCTACGTTGTCCCACGTTGTCCCACGTTGTCCGACGTTGTCCCACGTTGTCCCACGTTGTCCCACGGTGTCCAACGGTGTCCCACGTTGTCCCACGTTGTCCCACGGTGTCCAACGATGTCCAACGGTGTCCAACGGTGTCCCACGGTGTCCCACGTTGTCCCACGTTGTCCCACGTTGTCCCACGTTGTCCAACGGTGTCCCACGATGTCCAACGATGTGCAACGATGTCCAACGGTGTCCAACGGTGTCCCACGTTGTCCCACGTTGTCCCACGTTGTCCCACGGTGTCCAACGATGTCCAACGGTGTCCCACATTGTCCCACGTTGTCCCACGTTGTCCCACGTTGTCCCACGTTGTCCCACGTTGTCCCACGTTGTCCCACGTTGTCCCACGTTGTCCCACGTTGTCCCACGTTGTCCCACGGTGTCCAACGATGTCCAGCGGTGTCCAACGGTGTCCCACGGTGTCCAACGGTGTCCCACGTTGTCCCACGTTGTCCCACGTTGTCCCACGTTGTCCCACGTTGTCCCACGTTGTCCCACGTTGTCCCACGTTGTCCCACGTTGTCCCACGGTGTCCAACGATGTCCAGCGGTGTCCAACGGTGTCCCACGGTGTCCAACGGTGTCCCACGTTGTCCCACGTTGTCCCACGTTGTCCCACGGTGTCCAACGATGTCCAACGGTGTCCCACGTTGTCCCACGTTGTCCCACGATGTCCCACGTTGTCCCACGTTGTCCCACGTTGTCCCACGTTGTCCCACGTTGTCCCACGTTGTCCCACGTTGTCCCACGTTGTCCCACGTTGTCCCACGTTGTCCCACGTTGTCCCACGTTTTCCCACGTTGTCCCACGTTGTCCCACGGTGTCCATCGATGTCCAACGGTGTCCCACGGTGTCCAACGGTGTCCCACGTTGTCCCACGTTGTCCCACGTTGTCCCACGTTGTCCCACGTTGTCCCACGTTTTCCCACGTTGTCCCACGTTGTCCCACGGTGTCCAACGATGTCCAACGGTGTCCAACGGTGTCCCACGGTGTCCAACGGTGTCCCACGTTGTCCCACGTTGTCCCACGTTGTCCCACGGTGTCCCACGTTGTCCCACGTTGTTCCACGTTGTCCCACGTTGTCCCACGGTGTCCAACGATGTCCAACGGTGTCCAACGGTGTCCCACGGTGTCCAACGGTGTCCCACGTTGTACCACGTTGTCCCGCGTTGTCCCACGTTGTCCCACGTTGTCCCACGTTGTCCAACGGTGTCCAACGGTGTCCCACGTTGTCCCACGTTGTCCCACGTTGTCCCACGGTGTACAACGATGTCCAACGGTGTCCCACGTTGTCCCACGTTGTCCCACGTTGTCCCACGTTGTCCCACGTTGTCCCACGTTGTCCCACGTTGTCCCAAGTTGTCCCACGTTGTCCCACGTTGTCCCACGTTGTCCCACGTTGTCCCACGTTGTCCCACGTTGTCCCACGTTGTCCCACGGTGTCCAACGATGTCCAACGGTGTCCAACGGTGTCCCACGGTGTCCAACGGTGTCCCACGTTGTCCCACGTTGTCCCACGTTGTCCCACGTTGTCCCACGTTGTCCCACGTTGTCCCACGTTGTCCCACGTTGTCCCACGTTGTCCCACGTTGTCCCACGTTGTCCCACGTTGTCCCACGTTGTCCCACGTTGTCCCACGTTGTCCCACGTTGTCCCACGTTTTCCCACGTTGTCCCACGTTGTCCCACGGTGTCCAACGATGTCCAACGGTGTCCCACGGTGTCCAACGGTGTCCCACGTTGTCCCACGTTGTCCCACGTTGTCCCACGTTGTCCCACGTTGTCCCACGTTTTCCCACGTTGTCCCACGTTGTCCCACGGTGTCCAACGATGTCCAACGGTGTCCAACGGTGTCCCACGGTGTCCAACGGTGTCCAACGGTGTCCCACGGTGTCCAACGGTGTCCCACGTTGTCCCACGTTGTCCCACGTTGTCCCACGTTGTCCCACGATGTCCCACGTTGTCCAACGATGTCCAACGGTGTCCCACGTTGTCCCACGTTGTCCAACGTTGTCCCACGTTGTCCCACGTTGTCCCACGTGGTCCCACGTTGTCCCACGTTGTCCCACGGTGTCCAACGGTGTCCCACGTTGTCCCACGTTGTCCCACGTTGTCCAACGGTGTCCCACGATGTCCAACGATGTGCAACGATGTCCAACGGTGTCCAACGGTGTCCCACGTTGTCCCACGTTGTCCCACGTTGTCCCACGGTGTCCAACGATGTCCAACGGTGTCCCACGTTGTCCCACGTTGTCCCACGTTGTCCCACGTTGTCCCACGTTGTCCCACGTTGTCCCACGTTGTCCCACGTTGTCCCACGTTGTCCCACGTTGTCCCACGTTGTCCCACGGTGTCCAACGATGTCCAGCGGTGTCCAACGGTGTCCCACGGTGTCCAACGGTGTCCCACGTTGTCCCACGTTGTCCCACGTTGTCCCACGTTGTCCAACGATGTCCAACGGTGTCCCACGTTGTCCCACGTTGTCCCACGTTGTCCCACGTTGTCCCACGTTGTTCCACGTTTTCCCACGTTGTCCCACGTTGTCCCACGGTGTCCAACGATGTCCCACGTTGTCCCACGTTGTCCCACGTTGTCCCACGTTGTCCCACGTTGTCCCACGTTGTCCCACGTTGTCCCACGGTGTCCAACGATGTCCAGCGGTGTCCAACGGTGTCCCACGGTGTCCAACGGTGTCCCACGTTGTCCCACGTTGTCCCACGTTGTCCCACGGTGTCCAACGATGTCCAACGGTGTCCCACGTTGTCCCACGTTGTCCCACGATGTCCCACGTTGTCCCACGTTGTCCCACGTTGTCCCACGTTGTCCCACGTTGTCCCACGTTGTCCCACGTTGTCCCACGTTGTCCCACGTTGTCCCACGTTGTCCCACGTTGTCCCACGTTTTCCCACGTTGTCCCACGTTGTCCCACGGTGTCCATCGATGTCCAACGGTGTCCCACGGTGTCCAACGGTGTCCCACGTTGTCCCACGTTGTCCCACGTTGTCCCACGTTGTCCCACGTTGTCCCACGTTTTCCCACGTTGTCCCACGTTGTCCCACGGTGTCCAACGATGTCCAACGGTGTCCAACGGTGTCCCACGGTGTCCAACGGTGTCCCACGTTGTCCCACGTTGTCCCACGTTGTCCCACGGTGTCCCACGTTGTCCCACGTTGTCCCACGTTGTCCCACGTTGTCCCACGGTGTCCAACGATGTCCAACGGTGTCCAACGGTGTCCCACGGTGTCCAACGGTGTCCCACGGTGTCCAACGGTGTCCCACGTTGTACCACGTTGTCCCGCGTTGTCCCACGTTGTCCCACGTTGTCCCACGTTGTCCAACGGTGTCCAACGGTGTCCCACGTTGTCCCACGTTGTCCCACGTTGTCCCACGGTGTACAACGATGTCCAACGGTGTCCCACGTTGTCCCACGTTGTCCCACGTTGTCCCACGTTGTCCCACGTTGTCCCACGTTGTCCCACGTTGTCCCAAGTTGTCCCACGTTGTCCCACGTTGTCCCACGTTGTCCCACGTTGTCCCACGTTGTCCCACGTTGTCCCACGTTGTCCCACGGTGTCCAACGATGTCCAACGGTGTCCAACGGTGTCCCACGGTGTCCAACGGTGTCCCACGTTGTCCCACGTTGTCCCGCGTTGTCCCACGTTGTCCCACGTTGTCCCACGTTGTCCCACGGTGTCCAACGGTGTCCCACGGTGTCCAACGGTGTCCCACGTTGTCCCACGTTGTCCCGCGTTGTCCCACGTTGTCCCACGTTGTCCCACGTTGTCGCACGTTGTCCCACGTTGTCCCACGTTGTCCCACGTTGTCCCACGTTGTCCCACGTTGTCCTACGTTGTCCCACGTTGTCCCACGTTGTCCCACGTTGTCCCACGTTGTCCCACGTTGTCCCACGTTGTCCCACGTTGTCCCACGTTGTCCCACGTTGTCCCACGTTGTCCCACGTTGTCCCACGTTGTCCCACGTTGTCCCACGTTGTCCCACGTTGTCCCACGTTGTCCCACGTTGTCCCACGTTGTCCCACGTTGTCCCACGTTGTCCCACGTTTTCCCACGTTGTCCCACGTTGTCCCACGGTGTCCAACGATGTCCAACGGTGTCCCACGGTGTCCAACGGTGTCCCACGTTGTCCCACGTTGTCCCACGTTGTCCCACGTTGTCCCACGTTGTCCCACGTTTTCCCACGTTGTCCCACGTTGTCCCACGGTGTCCAACGATGTCCAACGGTGTCCAACGGTGTCCCACGGTGTCCAACGGTGTCCAACGGTGTCCCACGGTGTCCAACGGTGTCCCACGTTGTCCCACGTTGTCCCACGTTGTCCCACGTTGTCCCACGATGTCCCACGTTGTCCAACGATGTCCAACGGTGTCCCACGTTGTCCCACGTTGTCCAACGTTGTCCCACGTTGTCCCACGTTGTCCCACGTTGTCCCACGTTGTCCCACGTTGTCCCACGGTGTCCAACGGTGTCCCACGTTGTCCCACGTTGTCCCACGTTGTCCAACGGTGTCCCACGATGTCCAACGATGTGCAACGATGTCCAACGGTGTCCAACGGTGTCCCACGTTGTCCCACGTTGTCCCACGTTGTCCCACGGTGTCCAACGATGTCCAACGGTGTCCCACGTTGACCCACGTTGTCCCACGTTGTCCCACGTTGTCCCACGTTGTCCCACGTTGTCCCACGTTGTCCCACGTTGTCCCACGTTGTCCCACGTTGTCCCACGTTGTCCCACGGTGTCCAACGATGTCCAGCGGTGTCCAACGGTGTCCCACGGTGTCCAACGGTGTCCCACGTTGTCCCACGTTGTCCCACGTTGTCCCACGGTGTCCAACGATGTCCAACGGTGTCCCACGTTGTCCCACGTTGTCCCACGTTGTCCCACGATGTCCCACGTTGTCCCACGTTGTCCCACGTTGTCCCACGTTGTCCCACGTTGTCCCACGTTGTCCCACGTTGTCCCACGGTGTCCAACGATGTCCAACGGTGTCCCACGTTGTCCAACGGTGTCCCACGTTGTCCCACGTTGTCCCACGTTGTCCCACGTTGTCCCACGTTGTCGCACGATGTCCCACGTTGTCCCACGTTGTCCCACGTTGTCCCACGTTGTCCCACGTTGTCCCACGTTGTCCCACGGTGTCCAACGATGTCCAACGGTGTCCAACGGTGTCCCACGGTGTCCAACGGTGTCCCACGTTGTCCCACGTTGTCCCACGTTGTCCCACGTTGTCCCACGTTGTCCCACGTTGTCCAACGATGTCCAACGGTGTCCCACGTTGTCCCACGTTGTCCCACGTTGTCCCACGTTGTCCCACGTTGTCCCACGTTGTCCCACGATGTCCCACGTTGTCCCACGTTGTCCCACGTTGTCCCACGTTGTCCCACGTTGTCCCACGTTGTCCCACGTTGTCCCACGGTGTCCAACGATGTCCAACGGTGTCCCACGTTGTCCAACGGTGTCCCACGTTGTCCCACGTTGTCCCACGTTGTCCCACGTTGTCCCACGTTGTCGCACGATGTCCCACGTTGTCCCACGTTGTCCCACGTTGTCCCACGTTGTCCCACGTTGTCCCACGTTGTCCCACGGTGTCCAACGATGTCCAACGGTGTCCAACGGTGTCCCACGGTGTCCAACGGTGTCCCACGTTGTCCCACGTTGTCCCACGTTGTCCCACGTTGTCCCACGTTGTCCCACGTTGTCCAACGATGTCCAACGGTGTCCCACGTTGTCCCACGTTGTCCCACGTTGTCCCACGTTGTCCCACGTTGTTCCATGGTTTCCCACGTTGTCCCACGTTGTCCCACGTTGTCCCACGGTGTCCAACGATGTCCAACGGTGTCCAACGGTGTCCAACGGTGTCCAACGATGTCCAACGATGTCCAACGAAGTCCAACGGTGTCCAACGATGTCCAACGATGTCCAACGGTGTCCCACGATGTCCAACGATGTCCAACGATGTCCCACGTTGTCCCACGGTGTCCAACGGTGTCCAACGATGTCCCACGTTGTCCCACGTTGTCCCACGTTGTCCCACGTTGTCCCACGATGTCCCACGTTGTCCCACGTTGTCCCACGTTGTCCCACGTTGTCCCACGTTGTCCCACGTTGTCCCACGTTGTCCCACGTTGTCCCACGTTGTCCCACGTTGTCCCACGTTGTCCCACGTTGTCCCACGTTGTCCCACGTTGTCCCACGTTGTCCCACGTTGTCCCACGGTGTCCAACGATGTCCAGCGGTGTCCAACGATGTCCCACGTTGTCCCACGTTGTCCCACGTTGTCCCACGTTGTCCCACGGTGTCCAACGATGTCCAACGGTGTCCAACGATGTCCCACGTTGTCCGACGTTGTCCCACGTTGTCCCACGTTGTCCCACGATGTCCCACGTTGTCCCACGTTGTCCCACGTTGTCCCACGTTGTCCCACGTTGTCCCACGTTGTCCCACGTTGTCCCACGGTGTCCAACGATGTCCAACGGTGTCCAACGGAGTCCCACGGTGTCCAACGGTGTCCCACGTTGACCCACGTTGTCCCACGTTGTCCCACGTTGTCCCACGTTGTCCCACGATGTCCCACGTTGTCCCACGTTGTCCCACGTTGTCCCACGTTGTCCCACGATGTCCCACGTTGTCCCACGTTGTCCCACGTTGTCCCACGTTGTCCCACGTTGTCCCACGTTGTCCCACGGTGTCCAACGATGTCCAACGATGTCCAACGATGTCCAACGATGTCCAACGGTGTCCAACGATGTCCAACGATGTCCAACGGTGTCCCACGATGTCCAACGATGTCCAACGATGTCCAACGGTGTCCAACGATGTCCAACGGTGTCCAACGATGTCCAACGATGTCCAACGGTGTCCAACGGTGTCCCACGGTGTCCCACGTTGTCCCACGTTGTCGCACGTTGTCCAACGGTGTCCCACGATGTCCAACGATATCCAACGATGTCCAACGATGTGCAACGGTGTCCAACGATGTCCAACGGTGTCCAACGATGTCCAACGATGTCCAACGGTGTCCCACGATGTCCAACGATGTCCAACGGTGTCCAACGGTGTCCCACGGTGTCCCACGGTGTCCCACGTTGTCCCACGTTGTCCCACGTTGTCCCACGTTGTCCCACGATGTCCAACGATGTCCAACGATGTCCAACGATGTCCAACGGTGTCCAACGATGTCCAACGGTGTCCAACGATGTCCAACGATGTCCAACGGTGTCCCACGATGTCCAACGATGTCCAACGATGTCCAACGGTGTCCAACGCTGTCCCACGTTGTCCCACGTTGTCCCACGTTGTCCCACGGTGTCCAACGATGTCCAACGGTGTCCCACGTTGTCCAACGGTGTCCCACGTTGTCCCACGTTGTCCCACGTTGTCCCACGTTGTCCCACGATGTCCCACGTTGTCCCACGTTGTCCCACGTTGTCCCACGTTGTCCCACGTTGTCCCACGTTGTCCCACGTTGTCCCACGATGTCCCACGTTGTCCCACGTTGTCCCACGTTGTCCCACGTTGTCCCACGTTGTCCCACGTTGTCCCACGGTGTCCAACGATGTCCAACGGTGTCCAACGGAGTCCCACGGTGTCCAACGGTGTCCCACGTTGACCCACGTTGTCCCACGTTGTCCCACGTTGTCCCACGTTGTCCCACGATGTCCCACGTTGTCCCACGTTGTCCCACGTTGTCCCACGTTGTCCCACGATGTCCCACGTTGTCCCACGTTGTCCCACGTTGTCCCACGTTGTCCCACGTTGTCCCACGTTGTCCCACGGTGTCCAACGATGTCCAACGATGTCCAACGATGTCCAACGATGTCCAACGGTGTCCAACGATGTCCAACGATGTCCAACGGTGTCCCACGATGTCCAACGATGTCCAACGATGTCCAACGGTGTCCAACGATGTCCAACGGTGTCCAACGATGTCCAACGATGTCCAACGGTGTCCAACGGTGTCCCACGGTGTCCCACGTTGTCCCACGTTGTCGCACGTTGTCCAACGGTGTCCCACGATGTCCAACGATATCCAACGATGTCCAACGATGTGCAACGGTGTCCAACGATGTCCAACGGTGTCCAACGATGTCCAACGATGTCCAACGGTGTCCCACGATGTCCAACGATGTCCAACGGTGTCCAACGGTGTCCCACGGTGTCCCACGGTGTCCCACGTTGTCCCACGTTGTCCCACGTTGTCCCACGTTGTCCCACGATGTCCAACGATGTCCAACGATGTCCAACGATGTCCAACGGTGTCCAACGATGTCCAACGGTGTCCAACGATGTCCAACGATGTCCAACGGTGTCCCACGATGTCCAACGATGTCCAACGATGTCCAACGGTGTCCAACGCTGTCCCACGTTGTCCCACGTTGTCCCACGTTGTCCCACGGTGTCCAACGATGTCCAACGGTGTCCCACGTTGTCCAACGGTGTCCCACGTTGTCCCACGTTGTCCCACGTTGTCCCACGTTGTCCCACGATGTCCCACGTTGTCCCACGTTGTCCCACGTTGTCCCACGTTGTCCCACGTTGTCCCACGTTGTCCCACGTTGTCCCACGTTGTCCCACGTTGTCCCACGTTGTCCCACGGTGTCCAACGATGTCCAACGGTGTCCAACGGTGTCCCACGGTGTCCAACGGTGTCCCACGTTGTCCCACGTTGTCCCACGTTGTCCCACGTTGTCCCACGTTGTCCCACGTTGTCCAACGATGTCCAACGGTGTCCCACGTTGTCCAACGATGTCCAACGGTGTCCCACGTTGTCCCACGTTGTCCAACGATGTCCAACGGTGTCCCACGTTGTCCCACGTTGTCCCACGTTGTCCCAAGTTGTCCCACGTTGTTCCATGGTTTCCCACGTTGTCCCACGTTGTCCCACGTTGTCGCACGTTGTCCAACGGTGTCCCACGATGTCCAACGATATCCAACGATGTCCAACGATGTGCAACGGTGTCCAACGATGTCCAACGGTGTCCAACGATGTCCAACGATGTCCAACGGTGTCCCACGATGTCCAACGATGTCCAACGGTGTCCAACGGTGTCCCACGGTGTCCCACGGTGTCCCACGTTGTCCCACGTTGTCCCACGTTGTCCCACGTTGTCCCACGATGTCCAACGATGTCCAACGATGTCCAACGATGTCCAACGGTGTCCAACGATGTCCAACGGTGTCCAACGATGTCCAACGATGTCCAACGGTGTCCCACGATGTCCAACGATGTCCAACGATGTCCAACGGTGTCCAACGCTGTCCCACGTTGTCCCACGTTGTCCCACGTTGTCCCACGGTGTCCAACGATGTCCAACGGTGTCCCACGTTGTCCAACGGTGTCCCACGTTGTCCCACGTTGTCCCACGTTGTCCCACGTTGTCCCACGATGTCCCACGTTGTCCCACGTTGTCCCACGTTGTCCCACGTTGTCCCACGTTGTCCCACGTTGTCCCACGTTGTCCCACGTTGTCCCACGTTGTCCCACGTTGTCCCACGGTGTCCAACGATGTCCAACGGTGTCCAACGGTGTCCCACGGTGTCCAACGGTGTCCCACGTTGTCCCACGTTGTCCCACGTTGTCCCACGTTGTCCCACGTTGTCCCACGTTGTCCAACGATGTCCAACGGTGTCCCACGTTGTCCCACGTTGTCCAACGATGTCCAACGGTGTCCCACGTTGTCCCACGTTGTCCCACGTTGTCCCAAGTTGTCCCACGTTGTTCCATGGTTTCCCACGTTGTCCCACGTTGTCCCACGTTGTCCCACGTTGTCCCACGTTGTCCCACGTTGTCCCACGTTGTCCCACGTTGTCCCACGTTGTCCCACGTTGTCCCACGTTGTCCCACGTTGTCCCACGTTGTCCCACGGTGTCCAACGATGTCCAACGGTGTCCAACGGAGTCCCACGGTGTCCAACGGTGTCCAACGATGTCCAACGGTGTCCCACGATGTCCAACGATGTCCAACGATGTCCAACGATGTCCAACGATGTCCAACGGTGTCCAACGATGTCCAACGGTGTCCCACGTTGTCCCACGTTGTCCCACGTTGTCCCAAGTTGTCCCACGTTGTTCCATGGTTTCCCACGTTGTCCCACGTTGTCCCACGTTGTCCCACGTTGTCCCACGTTGTCCCACGTTGTCCCACGTTGTCCCACGATGTCCAACGATGTCCAACGATGTCCAACGATGTCCAACGATGTCCAACGGTGTCCAACGATGTCCAACGGTGTCCAACGATGTCCAACGATGTCCAACGGTGTCCCACGATGTCCAACGATGTCCAACGATGTCCAACGGTGTCCAACGCTGTCCCACGTTGTCCCACGTTGTCCCACGTTGTCCCACGTTGTCCCACGTTGTCCCACGTTGTCCCACGTTGTCCCACGTTGTCCCACGGTGTCCAACGATGTCCAACGGTGTCCAACGGTGTCCCACGGTGTCCAACGGTGTCCCACGTTGTCCCACGTTGTCCCACGTTGTCCCACGTTGTCCCACGTTGTCCCACGTTGTCCAACGATGTCCAACGGTGTCCCACGTTGTCCCACGTTGTCCCACGTTGTCCCAAGTTGTCCCACGTTGTTCCATGGTTTCCCACGTTGTCCCACGTTGTCCCACGTTGTCCCACGTTGTCCCACGTTGTCCCACGTTGTCCCACGTTGTCCCACGTTGTCCCACGTTGTCCCACGGTGTCCAACGATGTCCAGCGGTGTCCAACGATGTCCCACGTTGTCCCACGTTGTCCCACGTTGTCCCACGTTGTCCCACGGTGTCCAACGATGTCCAACGGTGTCCAACGATGTCCCACGTTGTCCCACGTTGTCCCACGTTGTCCCACGTTGTCCCACGATGTCCCACGTTGTCCCACGTTGTCCCACGTTGTCCCACGTTGTCCCACGTTGTCCCACGTTGTCCCACGTTGTCCCACGGTGTCCAACGATGTCCAACGGTGTCCAACGGAGTCCCACGGTGTCCAACGGTGTCCCACGTTGACCCACGTTGTCCCACGTTGTCCCACGTTGTCCCACGTTGTCCCACGATGTCCCACGTTGTCCCACGTTGTCCCACGTTGTCCCACGTTGTCCCACGATGTCCCACGTTGTCCCACGTTGTCCCACGTTGTCCCACGTTGTCCCACGTTGTCCCACGTTGTCCCACGGTGTCCAACGATGTCCAACGATGTCCAACGATGTCCAACGATGTCCAACGGTGTCCAACGATGTCCAACGATGTCCAACGGTGTCCCACGATGTCCAACGATGTCCAACGATGTCCAACGGTGTCCAACGATGTCCAACGGTGTCCAACGATGTCCAACGATGTCCAACGGTGTCCAACGGTGTCCCACGGTGTCCCACGTTGTCCCACGTTGTCGCACGTTGTCCAACGGTGTCCCACGATGTCCAACGATGTCCAACGATGTCCAACGATGTCCAACGGTGTCCAACGATGTCCAACGGTGTCCAACGATGTCCAACGATGTCCAACGGTGTCCCACGATGTCCAACGATGTCCAACGGTGTCCAACGGTGTCCCACGGTGTCCCACGGTGTCCCACGTTGTCCCACGTTGTCCCACGTTGTCCTACGTTGTCCCACGATGTCCAACGATGTCCAACGATGTCCAACGATGTCCAACGGTGTCCAACGATGTCCAACGGTGTCCAACGATGTCCAACGATGTCCAACGGTGTCCCACGATGTCCAACGATGTCCAACGATGTCCAACGGTGTCCAACGCTGTCCCACGTTGTCCCACGTTGTCCCACGTTGTCCCACGGTGTCCAACGATGTCCAACGGTGTCCCACGTTGTCCAACGGTGTCCCACGTGGTCCCACGTTGTCCCACGTTTTCCCACGTTGTCCCACGATGTCCCACGTTGTCCCACGTCGTCCCACGTTGTCCCACGTTGTCCCACGTTGTCCCACGTTGTCCCACGTTGTCCCACGTTGTCCCACGTTGTCCCACGTTGTCCCACGTTGTCCCACGGTGTCCAACGATGTCCAACGGTGTCCAACGGTGTCCCACGTTGTCCCACGTTGTCCCACGTTGTCCCACGTTGTCCCACGATGTCCCACGTTGTCCCACGTTGTCCCACGTTGTCCCACGTTGTCCCACGTTGTCCCACGTTGTCCCACGGTGTCCAACGATGTCCAACGGTGTCCAACGATGTCCAACGGTGTCCCACGTTGTCCCACGTTGTCCCACGTTGTCCCACGTTGTCCCACGTTGTCCCACGTTGTCCAACGATGTCCAACGGTGTCCCACGTTGTCCCACGTTGTCCCACGTTGTCCCAAGTTGTCCCACGTTGTTCCATGGTTTCCCACGTTGTCCCACGTTGTCCCACGTTGTCCCACGGTGTCCAACGATGTCCAACGGTGTCCAACGGTGTCCAACGGTGTCTAACGGTGTCCAACGATGTCCAACGATGTCCAACGATGTCCAACGGTGTCCAACGATGTCCAACGATGTCCAACGGTGTCCCACGATGTCCAACGATGTCCAACGGTGTCCAACGGTGTCCCACGTTGTCCCACGTTGTCCCACGTTGTCCCACGGTGTCCAACGATGTCCCACGTTGTCCCACGTTGTCCCACGTTGTCCCACGTTGTCCCACGTTGTCCCACGTTGTCCCACGGTGTCCAACGATGTCCAACGGTGTCCAACGGTGTCCCACGGTGTCCAACGGTGTCCAACGATGTCCAACGGTGTCCCACGATGTCCAACGATGTCCAACGGTGTCCAACGGTGTCCCACGTTGTCCCACGTTGTCCCACGTTGTCCCACGGTGTCCAACGATGTCCAACGGTGTCCCACGTTGTCCCACGTTGTCCCACGTTGTCCCACGTTGTCCCACGTTGTCCCACGATGTCCCACGTTGTCCCACGTTGTCCCACGTTGTCCCACGTTGTCCCACGTTGTCCCACGTTGTCCCACGTTGTCCCACGTTGTCCCACGTTGTCCCACGGTGTCCAACGATGTCCAACGGTGTCCAACGGTGTCCCACGGTGTCCAACGGTGTCCCACGTTGTCCCACGTTGTCCCACGTTGTCCCACGTTGTCCCACGTTGTCCCACGTTGTTCCATGGTTTCCCACGTTGTCCCACGTTGTCCCACGTTGTCCCACGGTGTCCAACGATGTCCAACGGTGTCCAACGGTGTCCCACGGTGTCCAACGGTGTCCCACGTTGTCCCACGTTGTCCCACGTTGTCCCACGTTGTCCAACGGTGTCCCACGGTGTCCAACGGTGTCCCACGTTGTCCCACGTTGTCCCACGTTGTCCCACGTTGTCCCACGTTGTCCCACGTTGTCCCACGGTGTCCAACGGTGTCCAACGATGTCCAACGGTGTCCAACGGTGTCCCACGATGTCCACCGATGTCCAACGGTGTCCAACGGTGTCCAACGGTGTCCAACGGTGTCCAACGATGTCCAACGATGTCCAACGATGTCCAACGGTGTCCAACGATGTCCAACGATGTCCAACGGTGTCCCACGATGTCCAACGATGTCCAACGATGTCCAACGGTGTCCAACGGTGTCCCACGTGGTCCCACGTTGTCCCACGTTGTCCCACGGTGTCCAACGATATCCAACGGTGTCCCACGTTGTCCAACGGTGTCCCACGTTGTCCCACGTTGTCCCACGTTGTCCCACGTTGTCCCACGATGTCCCACGTTGTCCCACGTTGCCCCACGTTGTCCCACGTTGTCCCACGTTGTCCCACGTTGTCCCACGTTGTCCCACGTTGTCCCACGGTGTCCAACGATGTCCAACGGTGTCCCACGTTGTCCCACGTTGTCCCACGTTGTCCCACGTTGTTCCATGGTTTCCCACGTTGTCCCACGTTGTCCCACGGTGTCCAACGATGTCCAACGGTGTCCAACGGTGTCCCACGGTGTCCAACGGTGTCCCACGTTGTCCCACGTTGTCCCACGTTGTCCCACGTTGTCCCACGTTGTCCAACGGTGTCCCACGGTGTCCAACGGTGTCCCACGTTGTCCCACGTTGTCCCACGTTGTCCCACGTTGTCCCACGTTGTCCCACGTTGTCCCACGTTGTCCCACGTTGTCCCACGGTGTCCAACGGTGTTCAACGATGTCCAACGGTGTCCAACGGTGTCCCACGATGTCCACCGATGTCCAACGGTGTCCAACGGTGTCCAACGGTGTCCAACGGTGTCCAACGATGTCCAACGATGTCCAACGATGTCCCACGTTGTCCAACGGTGTCCCACGTTGTCCCACGGTGTCCAACGATGCCCAACGGTGTCCCACGTTGTCCCACGTTGTCCCACGTTGTCCCACGTTGTCCCACGTTGTCCCACGTTGTCCCACGTTGTCCCACGTTGTCCCACGTTGTCCAACGGTGTCCCACGGTGTCCAACGATGTCCAACGGTGTCCCACGTTGTCCCACGTTGTCCCACGTTGTCCCACGTTGTCCCGCGTTGTCCCACGTTGTCCCACGTTGTCCCACGTTGTCCCACGTTGTCCCACGTTGTCCCACGGTGTCCAACGATGTCCAACGGTGTCCAACGGTGTCCAACGGTGTCCAACGATGTCCAACGATGTCCAACGATGTCCAACGGTGTCCAACGATGTCCAACGATGTCCAACGGTGTCCCACGATGTCCAACGACGTCCAACGATGTCCAACGGTGTCCGACGATGTCCAACGGTGTCCAACGATTTCCAACGATGTCCAACGGTGTCCCACGATGTCCAACGATGTCCAACGATGTCCAACGGTGTCCAACGGTGTCCCACGTTGTCCCACGTTGTCCCGCGTTGTCCCACGTTGTCCCACGTTGTCCCACGTTGTCCCACGTTGTCCCACGTTGTCCCACGTTGTCCCACGTTGTCCCACGGTGTCCAACGATGTCCAGCGGTGTCCAACGATGTCCCACGTTGTCCCACGTTGTCCCACGTTGTCCCACGTTGTCCCACGATGTCCCACGTTGTCCCACGTTGTCCCACGTTGTCCCACGTTGTCCCACGTTGTCCCACGTTGTCCCACGTTGTCCCACGTTGTCCCACGTTGTCCCACGTTGTCCCACGTTGTCCCACGATGTCCCACGTTGTCCCACGTTGTCCCACGTTGTCCCACGTTGTCCCACGGTGTCCAACGATGTCCAACGGTGTCCAACGATGTCCCACGTTGTCCCACGTTGTCCCACGTTGTCCCACGTTGTCCCACGATGTCCCACGTTGTCCCACGTTGTCCCACGTTGTCCAACGATGTCCAGCGGTGTCCAACGATGTCCCACGTTGTCCCACGTTGTCCCACGTTGTCCCACGTTGTCCCACGTTGTCCCACGTTGTCCCACGGTGTCCAACGATGTCCAACGATGTCCAACGATGTCCAACGATGTCCAACGGTGTCCAACGATGTCCAACGATGTCCAACGGTGTCCCACGATGTCCAACGATGTCCAACGATGTCCAACGGTGTCCAACGATGTCCAACGGTGTCCAACGATGTCCAACGATGTCCAACGGTGTCCAACGGTGTCCCACGGTGTCCCACGTTGTCCCACGTTGTCGCACGTTGTCCAACGGTGTCCCACGATGTCCAACGATGTCCAACGATGTCCAACGATGTCCAACGGTGTCCAACGATGTCCAACGGTGTCCAACGATGTCCAACGATGTCCAACGGTGTCCCACGATGTCCAACGATGTCCAACGATGTCCAACGGTGTCCAACGATGTCCAACGGTGTCCAACGATGTCCAACGATGTCCAACGGTGTCCAACGGTGTCCCACGGTGTCCCACGTTGTCCCACGTTGTCGCACGTTGTCCAACGGTGTCCCACGATGTCCAACGATGTCCAACGATGTCCAACGATGTCCAACGGTGTCCAACGATGTCCAACGGTGTCCAACGATGTCCAACGATGTCCAACGGTGTCCCACGATGTCCAACGATGTCCAACGATGTCCAACGGTGTCCAACGGTGTCCCACGTTGTCCCACGGTGTCCAACGATGTCCAACGGTGTCCCACGTTGTCCAACTGTGTCCCACGTTGTCCCACGTTGTCCCACGTTGTCCCACGTTGTCCCACGATGTCCCACGTTGTCCAACGATGTCCAACGATGTCCAACGGTGTCCAACGATGTCCAACGGTGTCCAACGATGTCCAACGCTGTCCAACGGTGTCCGACGATGTCCAACGGTGTCCAACGATGTCCAACGATGTCCAACGGTGTCCCACGATGTCCAACGATGTCCAACGATGTCCAACGGTGTCCAACGGTGTCCCACGTTGTCCCACGTTGTCCCGCGTTGTCCCACGTTGTCCCACGTTGTCCCACGTTGTCCCACGTTGTCCCACGTTGTCCCACGTTGTCCCACGGTGTCCAACGGTGTCCAACGATGTCCCACGTTGTCCCACGTTGTCCCACGTTGTCCCACGTTGTCCCACGATGTCCCACGTTGTCCCACGTTGTCCCACGTTGTCCCACGTTGTCCCACGTTGTCCCACGTTGTCCCACGTTGTCCCACGTTGTCCCACGTTGTCCCACGGTGTCCAACGGTGTCCAACGATGTCGCACGTTGTCCCACGTTGTCCCACGTTGTCCCACGGTGTCCAACGATGTCCAGCGGTGTCCAACGATGTCCCACGTTGTCCCACGTTGTCCCACGTTGTCCCACGTTGTCCCACGATGTCCCACGTTGTCCCACGTTGTCCCACGTTGTCCCACGTTGTCCCACGTTGTCCCACGTTGTCCCACGTTGTCCCACGTTGTCCCACGGTGTCCAACGATGTCCAACGGTGTCCAACGATGTCCCACGTTGTCCCACGTTGTCCCACGTTGTCCCACGTTGTCCCACGATGTCCCACGTTGTCCCACGTTGTCCCACGTTGTCCCACGTTGTCCCACGTTGTCCCACGTTGTCCCACGTTGTCCCACGGTGTCCAACGATGTCCAACCGTGTCCAACGGAGTCCCACGGTGTCCAACGGTGTCCCACGTTGACCCACGTTGTCCCACGTTGTCCCACGTTGTCCCACGTTGTCCCACGATGTCCCACGTTGTCCCACGTTGTCCCACGTTGTCCCACGTTGTCCCACGATGTCCCACGTTGTCCCACGTTGTCCCACGTTGTCCCACGTTGTCCCACGTTGTCCCACGTTGTCCCACGGTGTCCAACGATGTCCAACGGTGTCCAACGGTGTCCAACGGTGTCTAACGGTGTCCAACGATGTCCAACGATGTCCAACGATGTCCAACGGTGTCCAACGATGTCCAACGATGTCCAACGGTGTCCCACGATGTCCAACGATGTCCAACGGTGTCCAACGGTGTCCCACGTTGTCCCACGTTGTCCCACGTTGTCCCACGGTGTCCAACGATGTCCAACGGTGTCCCACGTTGTCCCACGTTGTCCCACGTTGTCCCACGGTGTCCAACGATGTCCAACGGTGTCCCACGTTGTCCAACGGTGTCCCACGTTGTCCCACGTTGTCCCACGTTGTCCCACGTTGTCCCACGATGTCCCACGTTGTCCCACGTTGTCCCACGTTGTCCCACGTTGTCCCACGTTGTCCCACGTTGTCCCACGTTGTCCCACGTTGTCCCACGTTGTCCCACGTTGTCCCACGTTGTCCCACGGTGTCCAACGATGTCCAACGGTGTCCAACGGTGTCCCACGGTGTCCAACGGTGTCCCACGTTGTCCCACGTTGTCCCACGTTGTCCCACGTTGTCCCACGTTGTCCCACGTTGTCCAACGATGTCCAACGGTGTCCAACGGTGTCCAACGGTGTCTAACGGTGTCCAACGATGTCCAACGATGTCCAACGATGTCCAACGGTGTCCAACGATGTCCAACGATGTCCAACGGTGTCCCACGTTGTCCCACGTTGTCCCACGTTGTCCCACGTTGTCCCACGTTGTCCCACGATGTCCCACGTTGTCCCACGTTGTCCCACGTTGTCCCACGTTGTCCCACGTTGTCCCACGTTGTCCCACGTTGTCCCACGTTGTCCCACGTTGTCCCACGGTGTCCAACGATGTCCAACGGTGTCCAACGGTGTCCCACGGTGTCCAACGGTGTCCCACGTTCTCCCACGTTGTCCCACGTTGTCCCACGTTGTCCCACGTTGTCCCACGTTGTTCCATGGTTTCCAACGTTGTCCCACGTAGTCCCACGTTGTCCCACGGTGTCCAACGATGTCCAACGGTGTCCAACGGTGTCCCACGTTGTCCCACGTTGTCCAACGATGTCCAGCGGTGTCCAACGATGTCCCACGTTGTCCCACGTTGTCCCACGTTGTCCCACGTTGTCCCACGTTGTCCCACGTTGTCCCACGGTGTCCAACGATGTCCAACGATGTCCAACGATGTCCAACGATGTCCAACGGTGTCCAACGATGTCCAACGATGTCCAACGGTGTCCCACGATATCCAACGATGTCCAACGATGTCCAACGGTGTCCAACGATGTCCAACGGTGTCCAACGATGTCCAACGATGTCCAACGGTGTCCAACGGTGTCCCACGGTGTCCCACGTTGTCCCACGTTGTCGCACGTTGTCCAACGGTGTCCCACGATGTCCAACGATGTCCAACGATGTCCAACGATGTCCAACGGTGTCCAACGATGTCCAACGGTGTCCAACGATGTCCAACGATGTCCAACGGTGTCCCACGATGTCCAACGATGTCCAACGATGTCCAACGGTGTCCAACGATGTCCAACGGTGTCCAACGATGTCCAACGATGTCCAACGGTGTCCAACGGTGTCCCACGGTGTCCCACGTTGTCCCACGTTGTCGCACGTTGTCCAACGGTGTCCCACGATGTCCAACGATGTCCAACGATGTCCAACGATGTCCAACGGTGTCCAACGATGTCCAACGGTGTCCAACGATGTCCAACGATGTCCAACGGTGTCCCACGATGTCCAACGATGTCCAACGGTGTCCAACGGAGTCCCACGGTGTCCAACGGTGTCCCACGTTGACCCACGTTGTCCCACGTTGTCCCACGTTGTCCCACGTTGTCCCACGATGTCCCACGTTGTCCCACGTTGTCCCACGTTGTCCCACGTTGTCCCACGATGTCCCACGTTGTCCCACGTTGTCCCACGTTGTCCCACGTTGTCCCACGTTGTCCCACGTTGTCCCACGGTGTCCAACGATGTCCAACGGTGTCCAACGGTGTCCAACGGTGTCTAACGGTGTCCAACGATGTCCAACGATGTCCAACGATGTCCAACGGTGTCCAACGATGTCCAACGATGTCCAACGGTGTCCCACGATGTCCAACGATGTCCAACGGTGTCCAACGGTGTCCCACGTTGTCCCACGTTGTCCCACGTTGTCCCACGGTGTCCAACGATGTCCAACGGTGTCCCACGTTGTCCCACGTTGTCCCACGTTGTCCCACGGTGTCCAACGATGTCCAACGGTGTCCCACGTTGTCCAACGGTGTCCCACGTTGTCCCACGTTGTCCCACGTTGTCCCACGTTGTCCCACGATGTCCCACGTTGTCCCACGTTGTCCCACGTTGTCCCACGTTGTCCCACGTTGTCCCACGTTGTCCCACGTTGTCCCACGTTGTCCCACGTTGTCCCACGGTGTCCCACGTTGTCCCACGGTGTCCAACGATGTCCAACGGTGTCCAACGGTGTCCCACGGTGTCCAACGGTGTCCCACGTTGTCCCACGTTGTCCCACGTTGTCCCACGTTGTCCCACGTTGTCCCACGTTGTCCAACGATGTCCAACGGTGTCCAACGGTGTCCAACGGTGTCTAACGGTGTCCAACGATGTCCAACGATGTCCAACGATGTCCAACGGTGTCCAACGATGTCCAACGATGTCCAACGGTGTCCCACGTTGTCCCACGTTGTCCCACGTTGTCCCACGTTGTCCCACGTTGTCCCACGATGTCCCACGTTGTCCCACGTTGTCCCACGTTGTCCCACGTTGTCCCACGTTGTCCCACGTTGTCCCACGTTGTCCCACGTTGTCCCACGTTGTCCCACGGTGTCCAACGATGTCCAACGGTGTCCAACGGTGTCCCACGGTGTCCAACGGTGTCCCACGTTCTCCCACGTTGTCCCACGTTGTCCCACGTTGTCCCACGTTGTCCCACGTTGTTCCATGGTTTCCCACGTTGTCCCACGTAGTCCCACGTTGTCCCACGGTGTCCAACGATGTCCAACGGTGTCCAACGGTGTCCCACGTTGTCCCACGTTGTCCAACGATGTCCAGCGGTGTCCAACGATGTCCCACGTTGTCCCACGTTGTCCCACGTTGTCCCACGTTGTCCCACGTTGTCCCACGTTGTCCCACGGTGTCCAACGATGTCCAACGATGTCCAACGATGTCCAACGATGTCCAACGGTGTCCAACGATGTCCAACGATGTCCAACGGTGTCCCACGATGTCCAACGATGTCCAACGATGTCCAACGGTGTCCAACGATGTCCAACGGTGTCCAACGATGTCCAACGATGTCCAACGGTGTCCAACGGTGTCCCACGGTGTCCCACGTTGTCCCACGTTGTCCCACGTTGTCCAACGGTGTCCCACGATGTCCAACGATGTCCAACGATGTCCAACGATGTCCAACGGTGTCCAACGATGTCCAACGGTGTCCAACGATGTCCAACGATGTCCAACGGTGTCCCACGATGTCCAACGATGTCCAACGATGTCCAACGGTGTCCAACGATGTCCAACGGTGTCCAACGATGTCCAACGATGTCCAACGGTGTCCAACGGTGTCCCACGGTGTCCCACGTTGTCCCACGTTGTCCCACGTTGTCCAACGGTGTCCCACGATGTCCAACGATGTCCAACGATGTCCAACGATGTCCAACGGTGTCCAACGATGTCCAACGGTGTCCAACGATGTCCAACGATGTCCAACGGTGTCCCACGATGTCCAACGATGTCCAACGATGTCCAACGGTGTCCAACGGTGTCCCACGTTGTCCCACGTTGTCCCACGTTGTCCCACGGTGTCCAACGATGTCCAACGGTGTCCCACGTTGTCCAACTGTGTCCCACGTTGTCCCACGTTGTCCCACGTTGTCCCACGTTGTCCCACGATGTCCCACGTTGTCCAACGATGTCCAACGATGTCCAACGGTGTCCAACGATGTCCAACGGTGTCCAACGATGTCCAACGCTGTCCAACGGTGTCCGACGATGTCCAACGGTGTCCAACGATGTCCAACGATGTCCAACGATGTCCAACGGTGTCCAACGATGTCCAACGATGTCCAACGGTGTCCCACGATGTCCAACGATGTCCAACGGTGTCCAACGGTGTCCCACGTTGTCCCACGTTGTCCCACGTTGTCCCACGGTGTCCAACGATGTCCAACGGTGTCCCACGTTGTCCCACGTTGTCCCACGTTGTCCCACGGTGTCCAACGATGTCCAACGGTGTCCCACGTTGTCCAACGGTGTCCCACGTTGTCCCACGTTGTCCCACGTTGTCCCACGTTGTCCCACGATGTCCCACGTTGTCCCACGTTGTCCCACGTTGTCCCACGTTGTCCCACGTTGTCCCACGTTGTCCCACGTTGTCCCACGTTGTCCCACGTTGTCCCACGTTGTCCCACGTTGTCCCACGGTGTCCAACGATGTCCAACGGTGTCCAACGGTGTCCCACGGTGTCCCACGGTGTCCCACGTTGTCCCACGTTGTCCCACGTTGTCCCACGTTGTCCCACGTTGTCCCACGTTGTCCAACGATGTCCAACGGTGTCCAACGGTGTCCAACGGTGTCTAACGGTGTCCAACGATGTCCAACGATGTCCAACGATGTCCAACGGTGTCCAACGATGTCCAACGATGTCCAACGGTGTCCCACGTTGTCCCACGTTGTCCCACGTTGTCCCACGTTGTCCCACGTTGTCCCACGTTGTCCCACGTTGTCCCACGTTGTTCCATGGTTTCCCACGTTGTCCCACGTTGTCCCACGTTGTCCCACGTTGTCCCACGGTGTCCAACGGTGTCCAACGATGTCCCACGTTGTCCCACGTTGTCCCACGTTGTCCCACGGTGTCCAACGATGTCCAACGGTGTCCAACGATGTCCAACGGTGTCCAACGATGTCCAACGATGTCCAACGGTGTCCGACGATGTCCAACGGTGTCCAACGATGTCCAACGATGTCCAACGGTGTCCCACGATGTCCAACGATGTCCAACGATGTCCAACGGTGTCCAACGGTGTCCCACGTTGTCCCACGTTGTCCCACGTTGTCCCACGATGTCCCACGTTGTCCCACGTTGTCCCACGTTGTCCCACGTTGTCCCACGTTGTCCCACGTTGTCCCACGGTGTCCAACGATGTCCAACGGTGTCCAACGGTGTCCAACGGTGTCTAACGGTGTCCAACGATGTCCAACGATGTCCAGCGATGTCCAACGGTGTCCAACGATGTCCAACGATGTCCAACGGTGTCCCACGATGTCCAACGATGTCCAACGGTGTCCAACGGTGTCCCACGTTGTCCCACGTTGTCCCACGTTGTCCCACGGTGTCCAACGATGTCCAACGGTGTCCCACGTTGTCCCACGTTGTCCCACGTTGTCCCACGGTGTCCAACGATGTCCAACGGTGTCCCACGTTGTCCAACGGTGTCCCACGTTGTCCCACGTTGTCCCACGTTGTCCCACGTTGTCCCACGATGTCCCACGTTGTCCCACGTTGTCCCACGTTGTCCCACGTTGTCCCACGTTGTCCCACGTTGTCCCACGTTGTCCCACGTTGTCCCACGTTGTCCCACGTTGTCCCACGATGTCCAACGATGTCCAACGATGTCCAACGGTGTCCAACGGTGTCCCACGTGGTCCCACGTTGTCCCACGTTGTCCCACGGTGTCCAACGATATCCAACGGTGTCCCACGTTGTCCAACGGTGTCCCACGTTGTCCCACGTTGTCCCACGTTGTCCCACGTTGTCCCACGTTGTCCCACGTTGTCCCACGTTGTCCCACGGTGTCCAACGATGTCCAACGGTGTCCAACGATGTCCCACGTTGTCCCACGTTGTCCCACGTTGTCCCACGTTGTCCCACGATGTCCCACGTTGTCCCACGTTGTCCCACGTTGTCCCACGTTGTCCCACGTTGTCCCACGTTGTCCCACGTTGTCCCACGGTGTCCAACGATGTCCAACGGTGTCCAACGGAGTCCCACGGTGTCCAACGGTGTCCCACGTTGACCCACGTTGTCCCACGTTGTCCCACGTTGTCCCACGTTGTCCCACGATGTCCCACGTTGTCCCACGTTGTCCCACGTTGTCCCACGTTGTCCCACGATGTCCCACGTTGTCCCACGTTGTCCCACGTTGTCCCACGTTGTCCCACGTTGTCCCACGTTGTCCCACGGTGTCCAACGATGTCCAACGATGTCCAACGATGTCCAACGATGTCCAACGGTGTCCAACGATGTCCAACGATGTCCAACGGTGTCCAACGGTGTCCAACGGTGTCCCACGGTGTCCAACGGTGTCCCACGTTGTCCCACGTTGTCCCACGTTGTCCCACGTTGTCCCACGTTGTCCCACGTTGTCCAACGATGTCCAACGGTGTCCAACGGTGTCCAACGGTGTCTAACGGTGTCCAACGATGTCCAACGATGTCCAACGATGTCCAACGGTGTCCAACGATGTCCAACGATGTCCAACGGTGTCCCACGATGTCCAACGATGTCCAACGGTGTCCAACGGTGTCCCACGTTGTCCCACGTTGTCCCACGTTGTCCCACGGTGTCCAACGATGTCCAACGGTGTCCCACGTTGTCCCACGTTGTCCCACGTTGTCCCACGTTGTCCCACGTTGTCCCACGATGTCCCACGTTGTCCCACGTTGTCCCACGTTGTCCCACGTTGTCCCACGTTGTCCCACGTTGTCCCACGTTGTCCCACGTTGTCCCACGTTGTCCCACGGTGTCCAACGATGTCCAACGGTGTCCAACGGTGTCCCACGGTGTCCAACGGTGTCCCACGTTCTCCCACGTTGTCCCACGTTGTCCCACGTTGTCCCACGTTGTCCCACGTTGTCCCACGTTGTTTCATGGTTTCCCACGTTGTCCCACGTTGTCCCACGTTGTCCCACGGTGTCCAACGATGTCCAACGGTGTCCAACGGTGACCCACGGTGTCCAACGGTGTCCCACGTTGTCCCACGTTGTCCCACGTTGTCCCACGTTGTCCAACGGTGTCCCACGGTGTCCAACGGTGTCCCACGTTGTCCCACGTTGTCCCACGTTGTCCCACGTTGTCCCACGTTGTCCCACGTTGTCCCACGGTGTCCAACGGTGTCCAACGATGTCCAACGGTGTCCAACGGTGTCCCACGATGTCCACCGATGTCCAACGGTGTCCAACGGTGTCCAACGGTGTCCAACGGTGTCCAACGATGTCCAACGATGTCCAACGATGTCCAACGGTGTCCAACGATGTCCAACGATGTCCAACGGTGTCCCACGATGTCCAACGATGTCCAACGATGTCCAACGGTGTCCAACGGTGTCCCACGTGGTCCCACGTTGTCCCACGTTGTCCCACGGTGTCCAACGATATCCAACGGTGTCCCACGTTGTCCAACGGTGTCCCACGTTGTCCCACGTTGTCCCACGTTGTCCCACGTTGTCCCACGATGTCCCACGTTGTCCCACGTTGTCCCACGTTGTCCCACGTTGTCCCACGTTGTCCCACGTTGTCCCACGTTGTCCCACGTTGTCCCACGTTGTCCCACGTTGTCCCACGTTGTCCCACGTTGTCCCACGGTGTCCAACGGTGTCCAACGATGTCCAACGGTGTCCAACGGTGCCCACGTTGTCCCACGTTGTCCCACGTTTTCCCACGGTGTCCAACGATGTCCAACGGTGTCCCACGTTGTCCCACGTTGTCCCACGTTGTCCCACGTTGTCCCACGTTGTCCCACGTTGTCCCACGTTGTCCCACGTTGTCCCACGGTGTCCAACGATGCCCAACGGTGTCCCACGTTGTCCCACGTTGTCCCACGTTGTCCCACGGTGTCCAACGATGCCCAACGGTGTCCCACGTTGTCCCACGTTGTCCCACGTTGTCCCACGTTGTCCCACGTTGTCCCACGTTGTCCCACGTTGTCCCACGTGGTCCCACGTTGTCCCACGTTGTCCCACGTTGTCCCACGTTGTCCCACGTTGTCCCACGTTGTCCCACGTTGTCCCACGATGTCCCACGTTGTCCAACGATGTCCAACGGTGTCCCACGTTGTCCCACGTTGTCCTACGTTGTCCCACGTTGTCCCACGTTGTCCAACGGTGTCCAACGGTGTCCCACGGTGTCCAACGGTGTCCCACGTTGTCCCACGGTGTCCAACGATGCCCAACGGTGTCCCACGTTGTCCCACGTTGTCCCACGTTGTCCCACGGTGTCCAACGATGCCCAACGGTGTCCCACGTTGTCCCACGTTGTCCCACGTTGTCCCACGTTGTCCCACGTTGTCCCACGTTGTCCCACGTTGTCCCACGTGGTCCCACGTTGTCCCACGTTGTCCCACGTTGTCCCACGTTGTCCCACGTTGTCCCACGTTGTCCCACGTTGTCCCACGTTGTCCCACGATGTCCCACGTTGTCCAACGATGTCCAACGGTGTCCCACGTTGTCCCACGTTGTCCTACGTTGTCCCACGTTGTCCCACGTTGTCCCACGTTGTCCCACGTTGTCCCACGGTGTCCAACGGTGTCCAACGATGTCCAACGGTGTCCAACGGTGTCCCACGTTGTCCCACGTTGTCCCACGGTGTCCAACGATGTCCAACGGTGTCCCACGTTGTCCCACGTTGTCCCACGTTGTCTCACGTTGTCCCACGTTGTTCCATGGTTTCCCACGTTGTCCCACGTTGTCCCACGTTGTCCCACGTTGTCCAACGGTGTCCCACGGTGTCCAACGGTGTCCCACGTTGTCCCACGTTGTCCCACGTTGTCCCACGGTGTCCAACGATGTCCAACGGTGTCCCACGTTGTCCCACGTTGTCCCACGTTGTCCCACGTTGTCCCACGTTGTTCCATGGTTTCCCACGTTGTCCCACGTTGTCCCACGGTGTCCAACGATGTCCAACGGTGTCCAACGGTGTCCCACGGTGTCCAACGGTGTCCCACGTTGTCCCACGTTGTCCCACGTTGTCCCACGTTGTCCAACGGTGTCCCACGGTGTCCAACGGTGTCCCACGTTGTCCCACGTTGTCCCACGTTGTCCCACGTTGTCCCACGTTGTCCCACGTTGTCCCACGTTGTCCCACGTTGTCCCACGGTGTCCAACGGTGTCCAACGATGTCCAACGGTGTCCAACGGTGTCCCACGATGTCCACCGATGTCCAACGGTGTCCAACGGTGTCCAACGGTGTCCAACGGTGTCCAACGATGTCCAACGATGTCCAACGATGTCCCACGTTGTCCAACGGTGTCCCACGTTGTCCCACGGTGTCCAACGATGCCCAACGGTGTCCCACGTTGTCCCACGTTGTCCCACGTTGTCCCACGTTGTCCCACGTTGTCCCACGTGGTCCCACGTTGTCCCACGTTGTCCCACGTTGTCCCACGGTGTCCAACGGTGTCCAACGATGTCCAACGGTGTCCAACGGTGTCCCACGTTGTCCCACGTTGTCCCACGGTGTCCAACGATGTCCAACGGTGTCCCACGTTGTCCCACGTTGTCCCACGTTGTCCCACGTTGTCCCACGTTGTTCCATGGTTTCCCACGTTGTCCCACGTTGTCCCACGTTGTCCCACGTTGTCCAACGGTGTCCCACGGTGTCCAACGGTGTCCCACGTTGTCCCACGGTGTCCAACGATGCCCAACGGTGTCCCACGTTGTCCCACGTTGTCCCACGTTGTCCCACGGTGTCCAACGATGCCCAACGGTGTCCCACGTTGTCCCACGTTGTCCCACGTTGTCCCACGTTGTCCCACGTTGTCCCACGTTGTCCCACGTTGTCCCACGTTGTCCCACGTTGTCCCACGTTGTCCCACGATGTCCCACGTTGTCCAACGTTGTCCCACGTTGTCCCACGTTGTCCCACGTTGTCCCACGTTGTCCCACGTGGTCCCACGTTGTCCCACGTTGTCCCACGTTGTCCCACGTTGTCCCACGTTGTCCCACGTTGTCCCACGTTGTCCCACGTTGTCCCACGATGTCCCACGTTGTCCAACGATGCCCAACGGTTTCCCACGTTGTCCCACGTTGTCCCACGTTGTCCCACGGTGTCCAACGATGCCCAACGGTGTCCCACGTTGTCCCACGTTGTCCCACGTTGTCCCACGTTGTCCCACGTTGTCCCACGTTGTCCCACGTTGTCCCACGTTGTCCCACGTTGTCCCACGTTGTCCCACGTTGTCCCACGTTGTCCCACGTTGTCCCACGTTGTCCCACGTTGTCCCACGATGTCCCACGTTGTCCAACGATGTCCAACGGTGTCCCACGTTGTCCCACGTTGTCCCACGTTGTCCCACGTTGTCCCACGTTGTCCCACGTTGTCCCACGTTGTCCCACGTTGTCCCACGTTGTCCCACGTTGTCCCACGTTGTCCCACGGTGTCCAACGATGCCCAACGGTGTCCCACGTTGTCCCACGTTGTCCCACGTTGTCCCACGGTGTCCAACGATGCCCAACGGTGTCCCACGTTGTCCCACGTTGTCCCACGTTGTCCCACGTTGTCCCACGTTGTCCCACGTTGTCCCACGTTGTCCCACGTGGTCCCACGTTGTCCCACGTTGTCCCACGTTGTCCCACGTTGTCCCACGTTGTCCCACGTTGTCCCACGTTGTCCCACGTTGTCCCACGATGTCCCACGTTGTCCAACGATGTCCAACGGTGTCCCACGTTGTCCCACGTTGTCCTACGTTGTCCCACGTTGTCCCACGTTGTCCCACGTTGTCCCACGTTGTCCCACGGTGCCCAACGGTGTCCAACGATGTCCAACGGTGTCCAACGGTGTCCCACGTTGTCCCACGTTGTCCCACGGTGTCCAACGATGTCCAACGGTGTCCCACGTTGTCCCACGTTGTCCCACGTTGTCCCACGTTGTCCCACGTTGTTCCATGGTTTCCCACGTTGTCCCACGTTGTCCCACGTTGTCCCACGTTGTCCAACGGTGTCCCACGGTGTCCAACGGTGTCCCACGTTGTCCCACGTTGTCCCACGTTGTCCCACGGTGTCCAACGATGTCCAACGGTGTCCCACGTTGTCCCACGTTGTCCCACGTTGTCCCACGTTGTCCCACGTTGTTCCATGGTTTCCCACGTTGTCCCACGTTGTCCCACGGTGTCCAACGATGTCCAACGGTGTCCAACGGTGTCCCACGGTGTCCAACGGTGTCCCACGTTGTCCCACGTTGTCCCACGTTGTCCCACGTTGTCCCACGTTGTCCAACGGTGTCCCACGGTGTCCAACGGTGTCCCACGTTGTCCCACGTTGTCCCACGTTGTCCCACGTTGTCCCACGTTGTTCCATGGTTTCCCACGTTGTCCCACGTTGTCCCACGGTGTCCAACGATGTCCAACGGTGTCCAACGGTGTCCCACGGTGTCCAACGGTGTCCCACGTTGTCCCACGTTGTCCCACGTTGTCCCACGTTGTCCAACGGTGTCCCACGGTGTCCAACGGTGTCCCACGTTGTCCCACGTTGTCCCACGTTGTCCCACGTTGTCCCACGTTGTCCCACGTTGTCCCACGTTGTCCCACGTTGTCCCACGGTGTCCAACGGTGTCCAACGATGTCCAACGGTGTCCAACGGTGTCCCACGATGTCCACCGATGTCCAACGGTGTCCAACGGTGTCCAACGGTGTCCAACGGTGTCCAACGATGTCCAACGATGTCCAACGATGTCCCACGTTGTCCAACGGTGTCCCACGTTGTCCCACGGTGTCCAACGATGCCCAACGGTGTCCCACGTTGTCCCACGTTGTCCCACGTTGTCCCACGTTGTCCCACGTTGTCCCACGTTGTCCCACGTGGTCCCACGTTGTCCCACGTTGTCCCACGTTGTCCCACGTTGTCCCACGTTGTCCAACGATGTCCAACGGTGTCCCACGTTGTCCCACGTTGTCCCACGTTGTCCCACGTTGTCCCACGTTGTCCCACGGTGTCCAACGATGTCCAACGGTGTCCAACGGTGTCCCACGGTGTCCAACGGTGTCCCACGTTGTCCCACGTTGTCCCACGTTGTCCCACGTTGTCCCACGTTGTCCCACGTTGCCCAACGATGTCCAACGGTGTCCCACGTTGTCCCACGTTGTCCCACGTTGTCCCACGTTGTCCCACGTTGTTCCATGGTTTCCCACGTTGTCCCACGTTGTCCCACGTTGTCCCACGGTGTCCAACGGTGTCCAACGGTGTCCAACGGTGTCCAACGGTGTCCAACGATGTCCAACGATGTCCAACGATGTCCAACGGTGTCCAACGGTGTCCAACGGTGTCCAACGGTGTCCCACGATGTCCAACGATGTCCAACGGTGTCCAACGGTGTCCCACGTTGTCCCACGTTGTCCCACGTTGTCCCACGGTGTCCAACGATGTCCAACGGTGTCCCACGTTGTCCCACGTTGTCCCACGTTGTCCCACGTTGTCCCACGTTGTCCCACGTTGTCCCACGTTGTCCCACGTTGTCCCACGTTGTCCCACGTTGTCCCACGTTGTCCCACGTTGTCCCACGGTGTCCAACGGTGTCCCACGTTGTCCCACGTTGTCCCACGATGTCCCACGTTGTCCCACGTTGTCCCACGTTGTCCCACGTTGTCCCACGTTGTCCCACGTTGTCCCACGTTGTCCCACGTTGTCCCACGGTGTCCAACGGTGTCCAACGATGTCCAACGGTGTCCCACGTTGTCCCACGTTGTCCCACGTTGTCCCACGTTGTCCCACGTTGTCCCACGTTGTCCCACGTTGTCCCACGTTGTCCCACGTGGTCCCACGTTGTCCCACGTTGTCCCACGTTGTCCCACGTTGTCCCACGTTGTCCCACGTTGTCCCACGTTGTCCCACGTTGTCCCACGATGTCCCACGTTGTCCAACGATGTCCAACGGTGTCCCACGTTGTCCCACGTTGTCCTACGTTGTCCCACGTTGTCCCACGTTGTCCCACGTTGTCCCACGTTGTCCCACGGTGTCCAACGGTGTCCAACGATGTCCAACGGTGTCCAACGGTGTCCCACGTTGTCCCACGTTGTCCCACGGTGTCCAACGATGTCCAACGGTGTCCCACGTTGTCCCACGTTGTCCCACGTTGTCCCACGTTGTCCCACGTTGTTCCATGGTTTCCCACGTTGTCCCACGTTGTCCCACGTTGTCCCACGTTGTCCAACGGTGTCCCACGGTGTCCAACGGTGTCCCACGTTGTCCCACGTTGTCCCACGTTGTCCCACGGTGTCCAACGATGTCCAACGGTGTCCCACGTTGTCCCACGTTGTCCCACGTTGTCCCACGTTGTCCCACGTTGTTCCATGGTTTCCCACGTTGTCCCACGTTGTCCCACGGTGTCCAACGATGTCCAACGGTGTCCAACGGTGTCCCACGTTGTCCCACGTTGTCCCACGTTGTCCCACGTTGTCCCACGGTGTCCAACGGTGTCCCACGTTGTCCCACGTTGTCCCACGTTGTCCCACGTTGTCCCACGTTGTTCCATGGTTTCCCACGTTGTCCCACGTTGTCCCACGGTGTCCAACGATGTCCAACGGTGTCCAACGGTGTCCCACGGTGTCCAACGGTGTCCCACGTTGTCCCACGTTGTCCCACGTTGTCCCACGTTGTCCCACGATGTCCCACGTTGTCCCACGTTGTCCCACGTTGTCCCACGTTGTCCCACGTTGTCCCACGTTGTTCCATGGTTTCCCACGTTGTCCCACGTTGTCCCACGGTGTCCAACGATGTCCAACGGTGTCCAACGGTGTCCCACGGTGTCCAACGGTGTCCCACGTTGTCCCACGTTGTCCCACGTTGTCCCACGTTGTCCAACGGTGTCCCACGGTGTCCAACGGTGTCCCACGTTGTCCCACGTTGTCCCACGTTGTCCCACGTTGTCCCACGTTGTCCCACGTTGTCCCACGTTGTCCCACGGTGTCCAACGGTGTCCAACGATGTCCAACGGTGTCCAACGGTGTCCCACGATGTCCACCGATGTCCAACGGTGTCCAACGGTGTCCAACGGTGTCCAACGGTGTCCAACGATGTCCAACGATGTCCAACGATGTCCCACGTTGTCCAACGGTGTCCCACGTTGTCCCACGGTGTCCAACGATGCCCAACGGTGTCCCACGTTGTCCCACGTTGTCCCACGTTGTCCCACGTTGTCCCACGTTGTCCCACGTTGTCCCACGTGGTCCCACGTTGTCCCACGTTGTCCCACGTTGTCCCACGTTGTCCCACGTTGTCCAACGATGTCCAACGGTGTCCCACGTTGTCCCACGTTGTCCCACGTTGTCCCACGTTGTCCCACGTTGTCCCACGGTGTCCAACGATGTCCAACGGTGTCCAACGGTGTCCAACGGTGTCCAACGGTGTCCCACGTTGTCCCACGTTGTCCCACGTTGTCCCACGTTGTCCCACGTTGTCCCACGTTGCCCAACGATGTCCAACGGTGTCCCACGTTGTCCCACGTTGTCCCACGTTGTCCCACGTTGTCCCACGTTGTTCCATGGTTTCCCACGTTGTCCCACGTTGTCCCACGTTGTCCCACGGTGTCCAACGGTGTCCAACGGTGTCCAACGGTGTCCAACGGTGTCCAACGATGTCCAACGATGTCCAACGATGTCCAACGGTGTCCAACGATGTCCAACGATGTCCAACGGTGTCCCACGATGTCCAACGATGTCCAACGGTGTCCAACGGTGTCCCACGTTGTCCCACGTTGTCCCACGTTGTCCCACGGTGTCCAACGATGTCCAACGGTGTCCCACGTTGTCCCACGTTGTCCCACGTTGTCCCACGTTGTCCCACGTTGTCCCACGTTGTCCCACGTTGTCCCACGTTGTCCCACGGTGTCCAACGGTGTCCCACGTTGTCCCACGTTGTCCCACGATGTCCCACGTTGTCCCACGTTGTCCCACGTTGTCCCACGTTGTCCCACGTTGTCCCACGTTGTCCCACGTTGTCCCACGTTGTCCCACGGTGTCCAACGGTGTCCAACGATGTCCAACGGTGTCCCACGTTGTCCCACGTTGTCCCACGTTGTCCCACGTTGTCCCACGTTGTCCCACGTTGTCCCACGTTGTCCCACGTTGTCCCACGTGGTCCCACGTTGTCCCACGTTGTCCCACGTTGTCCCACGTTGTCCCACGTTGTCCCACGTTGTCCCACGTTGTCCCACGTTGTCCCACGATGTCCCACGTTGTCCAACGATGTCCAACGGTGTCCCACGTTGTCCCACGTTGTCCTACGTTGTCCCACGTTGTCCCACGTTGTCCCACGTTGTCCCACGTTGTCCCACGGTGTCCAACGGTGTCCAACGATGTCCAACGGTGTCCAACGGTGTCCCACGTTGTCCCACGTTGTCCCACGGTGTCCAACGATGTCCAACGGTGTCCCACGTTGTCCCACGTTGTCCCACGTTGTCCCACGTTGTCCCACGTTGTTCCATGGTTTCCCACGTTGTCCCACGTTGTCCCACGTTGTCCCACGTTGTCCAACGGTGTCCCACGGTGTCCAACGGTGTCCCACGTTGTCCCACGTTGTCCCACGTTGTCCCACGGTGTCCAACGATGTCCAACGGTGTCCCACGTTGTCCCACGTTGTCCCACGTTGTCCCACGTTGTCCCACGTTGTTCCATGGTTTCCCACGTTGTCCCACGTTGTCCCACGGTGTCCAACGATGTCCAACGGTGTCCAACGGTGTCCCACGTTGTCCCACGTTGTCCCACGTTGTCCCACGTTGTCCCACGGTGTCCAACGGTGTCCCACGTTGTCCCACGTTGTCCCACGTTGTCCCACGTTGTCCCACGTTGTTCCATGGTTTCCCACGTTGTCCCACGTTGTCCCACGGTGTCCAACGATGTCCAACGGTGTCCAACGGTGTCCCACGTTGTCCCACGTTGTCCCACGTTGTCCCACGTTGTCCCACGGTGTCCAACGGTGTCCCACGTTGTCCCACGTTGTCCCACGATGTCCCACGTTGTCCCACGTTGTCCCACGTTGTCCCACGTTGTCCCACGTTGTCCCACGTTGTCCCACGTTGTCCCACGGTGTCCAACGGTGTCCAACGATGTCCAACGGTGTCCCACGTTGTCCCACGTTGTCCCACGTTGTCCCACGTTTTCCCACGGTGTCCAACGATGTCCAACGGTGTCCCACGTTGTCCCACGTTGTCCCACGTTGTCCCACGTTGTCCCACGTTGTCCCACGTTGTCCCACGTTGTCCCACGGTGTCCAACGGTGTCCAACGTTGTCCAACGGTGTCCAACGGTGTCCAACGATGTCCAACGATGTCCAACGATGTCCAACGGTGTCCAACGATGTCCAACGATGTCCAACGGTGTCCCACGATGTCCAACGATGTCCAACGGTGTCCAACGGTGTCCCACGTTGTCCCACGTTGTCCCACGTTGTCCCACGGTGTCCAACGATGTCCAACGGTGTCCCACGTTGTCCCACGTTGTCCCACGTTGTCCCACGTTGTCCCACGTTGTCCCACGTTGTCCCACGGTGTCCAACGGTGTCCAACGATGTCCAACGGTGTCCAACGGTGTCCCACGATGTCCAACGATGTCCAACGGTGTCCCACGATGTCCAACGATGTCCAACGATGTCCAACGGTGTCCAACGGTGTCCCACGTGGTCCCACGTTGTCCCACGTTGTCCCACGGTGTCCAACGATATCCAACGGTGTCCCACGTTGTCCAACGGTGTCCCACGTTGTCCCACGTTGTCCCACGTTGTCCCACGTTGTCCCACGATGTCCCACGTTGTCCCACGTTGTCCCACGTTGTCCCACGTTGTCCCACGTTGTCCCACGTTGTCCCACGTTGTCCCACGTTGTCCCACGTTGTCCCACGGTGTCCAACGGTGTCCCACGTTGTCCCACGTTGTCCCACGATGTCCCACGTTGTCCCACGTTGTCCCACGTTGTCCCACGTTGTCCCACGTTGTCCCACGTTGTCCCACGTTGTCCCACGTTGTCCCACGGTGTCCAACGGTGTCCAACGATGTCCAACGGTGTCCCACGTTGTCCCACGTTGTCCCACGTTGTCCCACGTTTTCCCACGGTGTCCAACGATGTCCAACGGTGTCCCACGTTGTCCCACGTTGTCCCACGTTGTCCCACGTTGTCCCACGTTGTCCCACGTTGTCCCACGATGTCCCACGTTGGCCAACGATGTCCAACTGTGTCCCACGTTGTCCCACGTTGTCCCACGTTGTCCCACGTTGTCCCACGTTGTCCCACGTTGTCCCACGTTGTCCCACGTTGTCCCACGTTGTCCCACGTTGTCCCACGTTGTCCCACGTTGTCCCACGTTGTCCCACGGTGTCCAACGATGCAAAACGGTGTCCCACGTTGTCCCACGTTGTCCCACGTTGTCCCACGGTGTCCAACGATGCCCAACGGTGTCCCACGTTGTCCCACGTTGTCCCACGTTGTCCCACGTTGTCCCACGTTGTCCCACGTTGTCCCACGTTGTCCCACGTGGTCCCACGTTGTCCCACGTTGTCCCACGTTGTCCCACGTTGTCCCACGTTGTCCCACGTTGTCCCACGTTGTCCCACGTTGTCCCACGATGTCCCACGTTGTCCAACGATGTCCCACGGTGTCCCACGTTGTCCCACGTTGTCCTACGTTGTCCCACGTTGTCCCACGTTGTCCCACGTTGTCCCACGTTGTCCCACGGTGTCCAACGGTGTCCAACGATGTCCAACGGTGTCCAACGGTGTCCCACGTTGTCCCACGTTGTCCCACGGTGTCCAACGATGTCCAACGGTGTCCCACGTTGTCCCACGTTGTCCCACGTTGTCCCACGTTGTCCCACGTTGTTCCATGGTTTCCCACGTTGTCCCACGTTGTCCCACGTTGTCCCACGTTGTCCAACGGTGTCCCACGGTGTCCAACGGTGTCCCACGTTGTCCCACGTTGTCCCACGTTGTCCCACGGTGTCCAACGATGTCCAACGGTGTCCCACGTTGTCCCACGTTGTCCCACGTTGTCCCACGTTGTCCCACGTTGTCCCACGTTGTCCCACGTTGTCCCACGTTGTCCCACGGTGTCCAACGGTGTCCAACGATGTCCAACGATGTCCCACGTTGTCCAATGGTGTCCCACGTTGTCCCACGGTGTCCAACGATGCCCAACGGTGTCCCACGTTGTCCTACGTTGTCCCACGTTGTCCCACGTTGTCCCACGTTGTCCCACGTTGTCCCACGGTGTCCAACGGTGTCCAACGATGTCCAACGGTGTCCAACGGTGTCCCACGTTGTCCCACGTTGTCCCACGGTGTCCAACGATGTCCAACGGTGTCCCACGTTGTCCCACGTTGTCCCACGTTGTCCCACGTTGTCCCACGTTGTTCCATGGTTTCCCACGTTGTCCCACGTTGTCCCACGTTGTCCCACGTTGTCCAACGGTGTCCCACGGTGTCCAACGGTGTCCCACGTTGTCCCACGTTGTCCCACGTTGTCCCACGGTGTCCAACGATGTCCAACGGTGTCCCACGTTGTCCCACGTTGTCCCACGTTGTCCCACGTTGTCCCACGTTGTCCCACGTTGTCCCACGTTGTCCCACGTTGTCCCACGTTGTCCCACGGTGTCCAACGGTGTCCAACGATGTCCAACGATGTCCCACGTTGTCCAATGGTGTCCCACGTTGTCCCACGGTGTCCAACGATGCCCAACGGTGTCCCACGTTGTCCCACGTTGTCCCACGTTGTCCCACGTTGTCCCACGTTGTCCCACGTGGTCCCACGTTGTCCCACGTTGTCCCACGTTGTCCCACGTTGTCCCACGTTGTCCCACGTTGTCCCACGTTGTCCCACGATGTCCCACGTTGTCCAACGATGTCCAACGGTGTCCCACGTTGTCCCACGTTGTCCTACGTTGTCCCACGTTGTCCCACGTTGTCCCACGTTGTCCCACGTTGTCCCACGGTGTCCAACGGTGTCCAACGATGTCCAACGGTGTCCAACGGTGTCCCACGTTGTCCCACGTTGTCCCACGGTGTCCAACGATGTCCAACGGTGTCCCACGTTGTCCCACGTTGTCCCACGTTGTCCCACGTTGTCCCACGTTGTTCCATGGTTTCCCACGTTGTCCCACGTTGTCCCACGGTGTCCAACGATGTCCAACGGTGTCCAACGGTGTCCCACGGTGTCCAACGGTGTCCCACGTTGTCCCACGTTGTCCCACGTTGTCCCACGTTGTCCAACGGTGTCCCACGGTGTCCAACGGTGTCCCACGTTGTCCCACGTTGTCCCACGTTGTCCCACGTTGTCCCACGTTGTCCCACGTTGTCCCACGTTGTCCCACGGTGTCCAACGATGTCCAACGGTGTCCAACGATGCCCAACGGTGTCCCACGTTGTCCCACGTTGTCCCACGTTGTCCCACGGTGTCCAACGATGCCCAACGGTGTCCCACGTTGTCCCACGTTGTCCCACGTTGTCCCACGTTGTCCCACGTTGTCCCACGTTGTCCCACGTTGTCCCACGTGGTCCCACGTTGTCCCACGTTGTCCCACGTTGTCCCACGTTGTCCCACGTTGTCCCACGTTGTCCCACGTTGTCCCACGTTGTCCCACGATGTCCCACGTTGTCCAACGATGTCCAACGGTGTCCCACGTTGTCCCACGTTTTCCTACGTTGTCCCACGTTGTCCCACGTTGTCCCACGTTGTCCCACGTTGTCCCACGGTGTCCAACGGTGTCCAACGATGTCCAACGGTGTCCAACGGTGTCCCACGTTGTCCCACGTTGTCCCACGGTGTCCAACGATGTCCAACGGTGTCCCACGTTGTCCCACGTTGTCCCACGTTGTCCCACGTTGTCCCACGTTGTTCCATGGTTTCCCACGTTGTCCCACGTTGTCCCACGTTGTCCCACGTTGTCCAACGGTGTCCCACGGTGTCCAACGGTGTCCCACGTTGTCCCACGTTGTCCCACGTTGTCCCACGGTGTCCAACGATGTCCAACGGTGTCCCACGTTGTCCCACGTTGTCCCACGTTGTCCCACGTTGTTCCATGGTTTCCCACGTTGTCCCACGTTGTCCCACGGTGTCCAACGATGTCCAACGGTGTCCAACGGTGTCCCACGGTGTCCAACGGTGTCCCACGTTGTCCCACGTTGTCCCACGTTGTCCCACGTTGTCCCACGTTGTCCAACGGTGTCCCACGGTGTCCAACGGTGTCCCACGTTGTCCCACGTTGTCCCACGTTGTCCCACGTTGTCCCACGTTGTCCCACGTTGTCCCACGTTGTCCCACGGTGTCCAACGGTGTCCAACGATGTCCAACGGTGTCCAACGGTGTCCCACGATGTCCACCGATGTCCAACGGTGTCCAACGGTGTCCAACGGTGTCCAACGGTGTCCAACGATGTCCAACGATGTCCAACGATGTCCCACGTTGTCCAACGGTGTCCCACGTTGTCCCACGGTGTCCAACGATGCCCAACGGTGTCCCACGTTGTCCCACGTTGTCCCACGTTGTCCCACGTTGTCCCACGTTGTCCCACGTGGTCCCACGTTGTCCCACGTTGTCCCACGTTGTCCCACGTTGTCCCACGTTGTCCCACGTTGTCCCACGTTGTCCCACGTTGTCCCACGTTGTCCCACGTTGTCCCACGTTGTCCAACGATGTCCCACGTTGTCCAACGGTGTCCCACGTTGTCCCACGTTGTCCCACGGTGTCCAACGATGCCCAACGGTGTCCCACGTTGTCCGACGTTGTCCCACGTTGTCCCACGTTGTCCCACGTTGTCCCACGTTGTCCCACGTGGTCCCACGTTGTCCCACGTTGTCCCACGTTGTCCCACGTTGTCCCACGTTGTCCAACGATGTCCAACGGTGTCCCACGTTGTCCCACGTTGTCCCACGTTGTCCCACGTTGTCCCACGTTGTCCCACGGTGTCCAACGATGTCCAACGGTGTCCAACGGTGTCCCACGGTGTCCAACGGTGTCCCACGTTGTCCCACGTTGTCCCACGTTGTCCCACGTTGTCCCACGTTGTCCCACGTTGTCCAACGATGTCCAACGGTGTCCCACGTTGTCCCACGTTGTCCCACGTTGTCCCACGTTGTCCCACGTTGTTCCATGCTTTCCCACGTTGTCCCACGTTGTCCCACGTTGTCCCACGGTGTCCAACGATGTCCAACGGTGTCCAACGGTGTCCAACGGTGTCCAACGGTGTCCAACGATGTCCAACGATGTCCAACGATGTCCAACGGTGTCCAACGATGTCCAACGATGTCCAACGGTGTCCCACGATGTCCAACGATGTCCAACGGTGTCCAACGGTGTCCCACGTTGTCCCACGTTGTCCCACGTTGTCCCACGGTGTCCAACGATGTCCAACGGTGTCCCACGTTGTCCCACGTTGTCCCACGTTGTCCCACGTTGTCCCACGTTGTCCCACGTTGTCCCACGGTGTCCAACGGTGTCCAACGATGTCCAACGGTGTCCAACGGTGTCCCACGATGTCCAACGATGTCCAACGGTGTCCCACGATGTCCAACGATGTCCAACGATGTCCAACGGTGTCCAACGGTGTCCCACGTGGTCCCACGTTGTCCCACGTTGTCCCACGGTGTCCAACGATATCCAACGGTGTCCCACGTTGTCCAACGGTGTCCCACGTTGTCCCACGTTGTCCCACGTTGTCCCACGATGTCCCACGTTGTCCCACGTTGTCCCACGTTGTCCCACGTTGTCCCACGTTGTCCCACGGTGTCCAACGGTGTCCAACGATGTCCAACGGTGTCCCACGTTGTCCCACGTTGTCCCACGTTGTCCCACGTTTTCCCACGGTGTCCAACGATGTCCAACGGTGTCCCACGTTGTCCCACGTTGTCCCACGTTGTCCCACGTTGTCCCACGTTGTCCCACGTTGTCCCACGTTGTCCCACGTTGTCCCACGTTGTCCCACGTTGTCCCACGTTGTCCCACGTTGTCCCACGGTGTCCAACGGTGTCCAACGATGTCCAACGGTGTCCCACGTTGTCCCACGTTGTCCCACGTTGTCCCACGTTTTCCCACGGTGTCCAACGATGTCCAACGGTGTCCCACGTTGTCCCACGTTGTCCCACGTTGTCCCACGTTGTCCCACGTTGTCCCACGTTGTTCCATGGTTTCCCACGTTGTCCCACGTTGTCCCACGTTGTCCCACGGTGTCCAACGATGTCCGACGGTGTCCAACGGTGTCCCACGGTGTCCAACGGTGTCCCACGTTGTCCCACGTTGTCCCACGTTGTCCCACGTTGTCCCACGTTGTCCAACGGTGTCCCACGGTGTCCAACGGTGTCCCATGTTGTCCCACGTTGTCCCACGTTGTCCCACGTTGTCCAACGGTGTCCCACGGTGTCCAACGGTGTCCCACGTTGTCCCACGTTTTCCCACGGTGACCAACGATGTCCAACGGTGTCCCACGTTGTCCCACGTTGTCCCACGTTGTCCCACGTTGTCCCACGTTGTTCCATGGTTTCCCACGTTGTCCCACGTTGTCCCACGTTGTCCCACGTTGTCCCACGTTGTCCCACGTTGTTCCATGGTTTCCCACGTTGTCCCACGTTGTCCCACGTTGTCCCACGTTGTCCCACGTTGTCCCACGTTGTCCCACGTTGTCCCACGTTGTCCCACGGTGTCCAACGGTGTCCAACGGTGTCCAACGGCGTCCATCGATGTCCAACGGTGTCCAACGGTGTCCCACGGTGTCCAACGGTGTCCAACGGTGTCCCACGGTGTCCAACGGTGTCCCACGTTGTCCCACGTTGTCCCACGTTGTCCCACGTTGTCCCACGATGTCCCACGTTGTCCAACGATGTCCAACGGTGTCCCACGTTGTCCCACGTTGTCCTACGTTGTCCCACGTTGTCCCACGTTGTCCCACGTTGTCCCACGTTGTCCCACGGTGTCCAACGGTGTCCAACGATGTCCAACGGTGTCCAACGGTGTCCAACGGTGTCCCACGTTGTCCCACGTTGTCCCACGTTGTCCCACGTTGTCCCACGTTGTCCCACGTTGTCCCACGTTGTCCCACGTTGTCCCACGTTGTCCCACGTTGTCCCACGTTGTCCCACGGTGTCCAACGGTGTCCAACGATGTCCAACGGTGTCCCACGTTGTCCCACGTTGTCCCACGTTGTCCCACGTTTTCCCACGGTGTCCAACGATGTCCAACGGTGTCCCACGTTGTCCCACGTTGTCCCACGTTGTCCCACGTTGTCGCACGTTGTCCCACGTTGTCCCACGTTGTCCCACGTTGTCCCACGTTGTCCCACGTTGTCCCACGTTGTCCCACGTTGTCCCACGGTGTCCAACGGTGTCCAACGATGTCCAACGGTGTCCCACGTTGTCCCACGTTGTCCCACGTTGTCCCACGTTTTCCCACGGTGTCCAACGATGTCCAACGGTGTCCCACGTTGTCCCACGTTGTCCCACGTTGTCCCACGTTGTCCCACGTTGTCCCACGTTGTTCCATGGTTTCCCACGTTGTCCCACGTTGTCCCACGTTGTCCCACGGTGTCCAACGATGTCCGACGGTGTCCAACGGTGTCCCACGGTGTCCAACGGTGTCCCACGTTGTCCCACGTTGTCCCACGTTGTCCCACGTTGTCCCACGTTGTCCAACGGTGTCCCACGGTGTCCAACGGTGTCCCATGTTGTCCCACGTTGTCCCACGTTGTCCCACGTTGTCCAACGGTGTCCCACGGTGTCCAACGGTGTCCCACGTTGTCCCACGTTTTCCCACGGTGACCAACGATGTCCAACGGTGTCCCACGTTGTCCCACGTTGTCCCACGTTGTCCCACGTTGTCCCACGTTGTTCCATGGTTTCCCACGTTGTCCCACGTTGTCCCACGTTGTCCCACGTTGTCCCACGTTGTCCCACGTTGTTCCATGGTTTCCCACGTTGTCCCACGTTGTCCCACGTTGTCCCACGTTGTCCCACGGTGTCCCACGTTGTCCCACGTTGTCCCACGTTGTCCCACGGTGTCCAACGGTGTCCAACGGTGTCCAACGGCGTCCATCGATGTCCAACGGTGTCCAACGGTGTCCCACGGTGTCCAACGGTGTCCAACGGTGTCCCACGGTGTCCAACGGTGTCCCACGTTGTCCCACGTTGTCCCACGTTGTCCCACGTTGTCCCACGATGTCCCACGTTGTCCAACGATGTCCAACGGTGTCCCACGTTGTCCCACGTTGTCCTACGTTGTCCCACGTTGTCCCACGTTGTCCCACGTTGTCCCACGTTGTCCCACGGTGTCCAACGGTGTCCAACGATGTCCAACGGTGTCCAACGGTGTCCCACGTTGTCCCACGTTGTCCCACGGTGTCCAACGATGTCCAACGGTGTCCCACGTTGTCCCACGTTGTCCCACGTTGTCCCACGTTGTCCCACGTTGTTCCATGGTTTCCCACGTTGTCCCACGTTGTCCCACGTTGTCCCACGGTGTCCAACGATGTCCAACGGTGTCCAACGGTGTCCCACGGTGTCCAACGGTGTCCCACGTTGTCCCACGTTGTCCCACGTTGTCCCACGTTGTCCCACGTTGTCCAACGGTGTCCCACGGTGTCCAACGGTGTCCCACGTTGTCCCACGTTGTCCCACGTTGTCCCACGTTGTCCCACGTTGTCCCACGTTGTCCCACGTTGTCCCACGTTGTCCCACGTTGTCCCACGTTGTCCCACGTTGTCCAACGGTGTCCCACGGTGTCCAACGGTGTCCCACGTTGTCCCACGTTGTCCCACGTTGTCCCACGGTGTCCAACGATGTCCATCGGTGTCCCACGTTGTCCCACGTTGTCCCACGTTGTCCCACGTTGTCCCACGTTGTTCCATGGTTTCACACGTTGTCCCACGTTGTCCCACGTTGTCCCACGTTGTCCCACGTTGTCCCACGATGTCCCACGTTGTCCCACGTTGTCCCACGTTGTCCCACGTTGTCCCACGTTGTCCCACGTTGTCCCACGTTGTCCCACGTTGTCCCACGGTGTCCAACGATGTCCAACGGTGTCCAACGATGTCCAACGGTGTCCCACGATGTCCAACGATGTCCAACGATGTCCAACGGTGTCCAACGGTGTCCCACGTTGTCCCACGTTGTCCCACGTTGTCCCACGGTGTCCAACGATGTCCAACGGTGTCCCACGTTGTCCAACGGTGTCCCACGTTGTCCCACGTTGTCCCACGTTGTCCCACGTTTTCCCACGTTGTCCCACGATGTCCCACGTTGTCCCACGTTGTCCCACGTTGTTCCACGTTGTCCCACGTTGTCCCACGTTGTCCCACGTTGTCCCACGGTGTCCAACGATGTCCCACGGTGTCCAACGGTGTCCCACGGTGTCCAACGGTGTCCCACGTTGTCCCACGTTGTCCCACGTTGTCCCACGTTGTCCCACGTTGTCCCACGTTGTCCCACGTTGTCCAACGATGTCCAACGGTGTCCCACGTTGTCCCACGTTGTCCCACGTTGTCCCACGTTGTCCCACGTTGTTCCATGGTTTCCCACGTTGTCCCACGTTGTCCCACGTTGTCCCACGGTGTCCAACGATGTCCAACGGTGTCCAACGGTGTCCAACGGTGTCCAACGGTGTCCAACGGTGTCCAACGCTGTCCAACGATGTCCAACGATGTCCAACGATGTCCAACGGTGTCCAACGATGTCCAACGATGTCCAACGGTGTCCCACGATGTCCAACGATGTCCAACGATGTCCAACGGTGTCCAACGATGTCCAACGGTGTCCAACGATGTCCAACGGTGTCCCACGTTGTCCCACGTTGTCCCACGTTGTCCCACATTGTCCCACGTTGTTCCATGGTTTCCCACGTTGTCCCACGTTGTCCCACGTTGTCCCACGGTGTCCAACGATGTCCAACGGTGTCCAACGGTGTCCCACGCTGTCCAACGGTGTCCCACGTTGTCCCACGTTGTCCCACGTTGTCCCACGTTGTCCCACGTTGTCCAACGGTGTCCCACGGTGTCCAACGGTGTCCCACGTTGTCCCACGTTGTCCCACGTTGTCCCACGTTGTCCCACGTTGTCCCACGTTGTCCCACGTTGTCCCACGTTGTCCCACGTTGTCCAACGGTGTCCCACGGTGTCCAACGGTGTCCCACGTTGTCCCACGTTGTCCCACGTTGTCCCACGTTGTCCCACGTTGTCCCACGTTGTCCCACGTTGTCCCACGTTGTCCCACGTTGTCCCACGTTGTCCCACGTTGTCCCACGTTGTCCCACGTTGTCCAACGATGTCCCACGTTGTCCAACGGTGTCCCACGTTGTCCCACGGTGTCCAACGATGCCCAACGGTGTCCCACGTTGTCCGACGTTGTCCCACGTTGTCCCACGTTGTCCCACGTTGTCCCACGTTGTCCCACGTGGTCCCACGTTGTCCCACGTTGTCCCACGTTGTCCCACGTTGTCCCACGTTGTCCAACGATGTCCCACGTTGTCCCACGTTGTCCCACGTTGTCCCACGTTGTCCCACGTTGTCCCACGGTGTCCAACGATGTCCAACGGTGTCCAACGGTGTCCCACGGTGTCCAACGGTGTCCCACGTTGTCCCACGTTGTCCCACGTTGTCCCACGTTGTCCCACGTTGTCCCACGTTGTCCAACGATGTCCAACGGTGTCCCACGTTGTCCCACGTTGTCCCACGTTGTCCCACGTTGTCCCACGTTGTTCCATGGTTTCCCACGTTGTCCCACGTTGTCCCACGTTGTCCCACGGTGTCCAACGATGTCCAACGGTGTCCAACGGTGTCCAACGGTGTCCAACGGTGTCCAACGATGTCCAACGATGTCCAACGATGTCCAACGGTGTCCAACGATGTCCAACGATGTCCAACGGTGTCCCACGATGTCCAACGATGTCCAACGGTGTCCAACGGTGTCCCACGTTGTCCCACGTTGTCCCACGTTGTCCCACGGTGTCCAACGATGTCCAACGGTGTCCCACGTTGTCCCACGTTGTCCCACGTTGTCCCACGTTGTCCCACGTTGTCCCACGTTGTCCCACGGTGTCCAACGGTGTCCAACGATGTCCAACGGTGTCCAACGGTGTCCCACGATGTCCAACGATGTCCAACGGTGTCCCACGATGTCCAACGATGTCCAACGATGTCCAACGGTGTCCAACGGTGTCCCACGTGGTCCCACGTTGTCCCACGTTGTCCCACGGTGTCCAACGATATCCAACGGTGTCCCACGTTGTCCAACGGTGTCCCACGTTGTCCCACGTTGTCCCACGTTGTCCCACGATGTCCCACGTTGTCCCACGTTGTCCCACGTTGTCCCACGTTGTCCCACGTTGTCCCACGTTGTCCCACGTTGTCCCACGTTGTCCCACGTTGTCCCACGGTGTCCAACGGTGTCCCACGTTGTCCCACGTTGTCCCACGATGTCCCACGTTGTCCCACGTTGTCCCACGTTGTCCCACGTTGTCCCACGTTGTCCCACGTTGTCCCACGTTGTCCCACGTTGTCCCACGGTGTCCAACGGTGTCCAACGATGTCCAACGGTGTCCCACGTTGTCCCACGTTGTCCCACGTTGTCCCACGTTTTCCCACGGTGTCCAACGATGTCCAACGGTGTCCCACGTTGTCCCACGGTGTCCAACGGTGTCCCACGTTGTCCCACGTTGTCCCACGTTGTCCCACGTTGTCCCACGTTGTCCAACGGTGTCCCACGGTGTCCAACGGTGTCCCACGTTGTCCCACGTTGTCCCACGGTGTCCAACGATGTCCAACGGTGTCCAACGGTGTCCAACGGTGTCCAACGATGTCCAACGATGTCCAACGATGTCCAACGGTGTCCAACGATGTCCAACGATGTCCAACGGTGTCCCACGATGTCCAACGATGTCCCACGTTGTCCCACGTTGTCCCACGTTGTCCCACGATGTCCCAAGTTGTCCCACGTTGTCCCACGTTGTCCCACGTTGTCCCACGGTGTCCAACGATGTCCAACGGTGTCCAGCGATGTCCAACGGTGTCCCACGTTGTCCCACGTTTTCCCACGTTGTCGCACGTTGTCCCACGGTGTCCAACGATGTCCAACGATGTCCAACGGTGTCCCACGTTGTCCCACGTTGTTCCATGGTTTCCCACGTTGTCCCACGTTGTCCCACGTTGTCCCACGGTGTCCAACGATGTCCAACGGTGTCCAACGGTGTCCAACGGTGTCCAACGGTGTCCCACGTTGTCCCACGTTGTCCCACGTTGTCCCACGTTGTCCCACGTTGTCCCACGATGTCCCACGTTGTCCCACGTTGTCCCACGTTGTCCCACGTTGTCCCACGTGGTCCCACGTTGTCCCACGTTGTCCCACGGTGTCCAACGATGTCCAACGGTGTCCAGCGATGTCCAACGGTGTCCAGCGATGTCCAACGGTGTCCCACGTTGTCCCACGTTTTCCCACGTTGTCCCACGTTGTCCCACGTTGTCCCACGTTGTCCCACGGTGTCCAACGATGTCCAACGGTGTCCAGCGATGTCCAACGGTGTCCCACGTTGTCCCACGTTTTCCCACGTTGTCCCACGTTGTCCCACGGTGTCCAAAGATGTCCAACGATGTCCAACGGTGTCCCACGTTGTCCCACGTTGTTCCATGGTTTCCCACGTTGTCCCACGTTGTCCCACGTTGTCCCACGGTGTCCAACGGTGTCCAACGGTGTCCAACGGTGTCCAACGGTGTCCCACGTTGTCCCACGTTGTCCCACGTTGTCCCACGTTGTCCCACGTTGTCCCACGTTGTCCCACGTTGTCCCACGATGTCCCACGTTGTCCCACGTTGTCCCACGTTGTCCCACGTTGTCCCACGTTGTCCCACGTTGTCCCACGTTGTCCCACGTTGTCCCACGTTGTCCCACGTTGTCCCACGTTGTCCCACGTTGTCCCACGTTGTCCAACGGTGTCACACGGTGTCCAACGGTGTCCCACGTTGTCCCACGTTGTCCCACGTTGTCCCACGTTGTCCCACGTTTTCCCACGGTGTCCAACGGTGTCCAACGGTGTCCCACGATGTCCACCGATGTCCAACGGTGTCCAACGGTGTCCAACGGTGTCCAACGGTGTCCAACGATGTCCAACGATGTCCAACGATGTCCAACGGTGTCCAACGATGTCCAACGATGTCCAACGGTGTCCCACGATGTCCAACGATGTCCAACGATGTCCAACGGTGTCCAACGGTGTCCCACGTTGTCCCACGTTGTCCCACGTTGTCCCACGGTGTCCAACGATGTCCAACGGTGTCCAACGGTGTCCAACGGTGTCCAACGATGTCCAACGATGTCCAACGATGTCCAACGGTGTCCAACGATGTCCAACGGTGTCCAACGATGTCCAACGATGTCCAACGGTGTCCCACGATGTCCAACGATGTCCCACGGTGTCCAACGGTGTCCAACGATGTCCAACGGTGTCCAACGGTGTCCCACGATGTCCACCGATGTCCAACGATGTCCAACGGTGTCCCACGTTGTCCAACGGTGTCCCACGTTGTCCCACGTTGTCCCACGTTGTCCCACGTTGTCCCACGTTGTCCCACGATGTCCCACGTTGTCCCACGTTGTCCCACGTTGTCCCACGTTGTCCCACGTTGTCCCACGGTGTCCAACGATGTCCAACGATGTAAACGGTGTCCCACGTTGTCCCACGTTGTTCCATGGTTTCCCACGTTGTCCCACGTTGTCCCACGTTGTCCCACGTTGTCCCACGTTGTCCCACGGTGTCCAACGATGTCCAACGGTGTCCAACGGTGTCCCACGGTGTCCAACGGTGTCCAACGATGTCCAACGGTGTCCAACGGTGTCCCACGATGTCCACCGATGTCCAACGGTGTCCAACGGTGTCCAACGGTGTCCAACGGTGTCCAACGATGTCCAACGATGTCCAACGATGTCCAACGGTGTCCAACGGTGTCCAACGATGTCCAACGGTGTCCCACGATGTCCAACGATGTCCAACGATGTCCAACGGTGTCCCACGTTGTCCCACGTTGTCCCACGTTGTCCCACGTTGTCCCACGTTGTTCCATGGTTTCCCACGTTGTCCCACGTTGTCCCACGTTGTCCCACGGTGTCCAACGATGTCCAACGGTGTCCAACGGTGTCCCACGGTGTCCAACGGTGTCCCACGTTGTCCCACGTTGTCCCACGTTGTCCCACGTTGTCCCACGTTGTCCAACGGTGTCCCACGGTGTCCAACGGTGTCCCACGTTGTCCCACGTTGTCCCACGTTGTCCCACGTTGTCCCACGTTGTCCCACGTTGTCCCACGTTTTCCCACGGTGTCCAACGGTGTCCAACGATGTCCAACGGTGTCCAACGGTGTCCCACGATGTCCACCGATGTCCAACGGTGTCCAACGGTGTCCAACGGTGTCCAACGGTGTCCAACGATGTCCAACGATGTCCAACGATGTCCAACGGTGTCCAACGATGTCCAACGATGTCCAACGGTGTCCCACGATGTCCAACGATGTCCAACGATGTCCAACGGTGTCCAACGGTGTCCCACGTTGTCCCACGTTGTCCCACGTTGTCCCACGTTGTCCCACGATGTCCCACGTTGTCCCACGTTGTCCCACGTTGTCCCACGTTGTCCCACGTTGTCCCACGTTGTCCCACGTTGTCCCACGGTGTCCAACGGTGTCTAACGGTGTCCCACGGTGTCCAACGGTGTCCCACGTTGTCCCACGTTGTCCCACGTTGTCCCACGTTGTCCCACGTTGTCCAACGATGTCCAACGGTGTCCCACGTTGTCCCACGTTGTCCCACGTTGTCCCACGTTGTCCCACGTTGTTCCATGGTTTCCCACGTTGTCCCACGTTGTCCCACGTTGTCCCACGGTGTCCAACGATGTCCAACGGTGTCCAACGGTGTCCAACGGTGTCCAACGATGTCCAACGATGTCCAACGATGTCCAACGGTGTCCAACGATGTCCAACGATGTCCAACGGTGTCCCACGATGTCCAACGATGTCCCACGGTGTCCAACGGTGTCCAACGATGTCCAACGGTGTCCAACGGTGTCCCACGATGTCCACCGATGTCCAACGATGTCCAACGGTGTCCCACGTTGTCCAACGGTGTCCCACGTTGTCCCACGTTGTCCCACGTTGTCCCACGTTGTCCCACGGTGTCCCACGATGTCCCACGTTGTCCCACGTTGTCCCACGTTGTCCCACGTTGTCCCACGTTGTCCCACGGTGTCCAACGATGTCCAACGATGTCCAACGGTGTCCCACGTTGTCCCACGTTGTTCCATGGTTTCCCACGTTGTCCCACGTTGTCCCACGTTGTCCCACGTTGTCCCACGTTGTCCCACGGTGTCCAACGATGTCCAACGGTGTCCAACGGTGTCCCACGGTGTCCAACGGTGTCCCACGTTGTCCCACGTTGTCCCACGTTGTCCCACGTTGTCCCACGTTGTCCAACGGTGTCCCACGGTGTCCAACGGTGTCCCACGTTGTCCCACGTTGTCCCACGTTGTCCCACGTTGTCCCACGTTGTCCCACGTTGTCCCACGGTGTCCAACGATGTCCAACGGTGTCCAACGGTGTCCAACGGTGTCCCACGTTGTCCCACGTTGTCCCACGTTGTCCCACGTTGTCCCACGTTGTCCCACGATGTCCCACGTTGTCCCACGTTGTCCCACGTTGTCCCACGTTGTCCCACGGTGTCCAACGGTGTCCAACGATGTCCCACGTTGTCCCACGTTGTCCCACGTTGTCCCACGTTGTCCCACGATGTCCCACGTTGTCCCACGTTGTCCCACGTTGTCCCACGTTGTCCCACGTTGTCCCACGTTGTCCCACGTTGTCCCACGTTGTCCCACGTTGTCCCACGTTGTCCCACGTTGTCCCACGTTGTCCCACGGTGTCCAACGATGTCCAACGGTGTCCAGCGATGTCCAACGGTGTCCCACGTTGTCCCACGTTTTCCCACGTTGTCCCACGTTGTCCCACGTTGTCCCACGTTGTCCCACGTTGTCCCACGTTGTCCCACGTTGTCCCACGTTGTCCCACGGTGTCCAACGATGTCCAACGGTGTCCAGCGATGTCCAACGGTGTCCCACGTTGTCCCACGTTTTCCCACGTTGTCCCACGTTGTCCCACGGTGTCCAACGATGTCCAACGATGTCCAACGGTGTCCCACGTTGTCCCACGTTGTTCCATGGTTTCCCACGTTGTCCCACGTTGTCCCACGTTGTCCCACGGTGTCCAACGGTGTCCAACGGTGTCCAACGGTGTCCAACGGTGTCCCACGTTGTCCCACGTTGTCCCACGTTGTCCCACGTTGTCCCACGTTGTCCCACGTTGTCCCACGTTGTCCCACGTTGTCCCACGTTGTCCCACGTTGTCCCACGTTGTCCCACGTTGTCCCACGTTGTCCAACGATGTCCAACGGTGTCCCACGTTGTCCCACGTTGTCCCACGTTGTCCCACGTTGTCCCACGTTGTCCCACGTTGTCCAACGATGTCCAACGGTGTCCCACGTTGTCCCACGTTGTTCCATGGTTTCCCACGTTGTCCCACGTTGTCCCACGTTGTCCCACGGTGTCCAACGGTGTCCAACGGTGTCCAACGGTGTCCAACGGTGTCCAACGGTGTCCAACGATGTCCCACGTTGTCCCACGTTGTCCCACGTTGTCCCACGGTGTCCAACGATGTCCAACGGTGTCCCACGTTGTCCCACGTTGTCCCACGTTGTCCCACGTTGTCCCACGTTGTTCCATGGTTTCCCACGTTGTCCCACGTTGTCCCACGTTGTCCCACGGTGTCCAACGATGTCCAACGGTGTCCAACGGTGTCCCACGGTGTCCAACGGTGTCCCACGTTGTCCCACGTTGTCCCACGTTGTCCCACGTTGTCCCACGTTGTCCAACGGTGTCCCACGGAGTCCAACGGTGTCCCACGTTGTCCCACGTTGTCCCACGTTGTCCCACGTTGTCCCACGTTGTCCCACGTTGTCCCACGTTGTCCCACGTTGTCCCACGTTGTCCCACGTTGTCCAACGGTGTCCCACGGTGTCCAACGGTGTCCCACGTTGTCCCACGTTGTCCCACGTTGTCCCACGGTGTCCAACGATGTCCAACGGTGTCCCACGTTGTCCCACGTTGTCCCACGTTGTCCCACGTTGTCCCACGTTGTTCCATGGTTTCCCACGTTGTCCCACGTTGTCCCACGTTGTCCCACGGTGTCCAACGATGTCCAACGGTGTCCAACGGTGTCCCACGGTGTCCAACGGTGTCCCACGTTGTCCCACGTTGTCCCACGTTGTCCCACGTTGTCCCACGTTGTCCAACGGTGTCCCACGGTGTCCAACGGTGTCCCACGTTGTCCCACGTTGTCCCACGTTGTCCCACGTTGTCCCACGTTGTCCCACGTTGTCCCACGTTGTCCCACGTTTTCCCACGGTGTCCAACGGTGTCCAACGATGTCCAACGGTGTCCAACGGTGTCCCACGATGTCCACCGATGTCCAACGGTGTCCAACGGTGTCCAACGGTGTCCAACGGTGTCCAACGATGTCCAACGATGTCCAACGATGTCCAACGGTGTCCAACGATGTCCAACGATGTCCAACGGTGTCCCACGATGTCCAACGATGTCCAACGATGTCCAACGGTGTCCAACGGTGTCCCACGTTGTCCCACGTTGTCCCACGTTGTCCCACGTTGTCCCACGATGTCCCACGTTGTCCCACGTTGTCCCACGTTGTCCCACGTTGTCCCACGTTGTCCCACGTTGTCCAACGATGTCCAACGGTGTCCCACGTTGTCCCACGTTGTCCCACGTTGTCCCACGTTGTCCCACGTTGTCCCACGTTGTCCAACGATGTCCAACGGTGTCCCACGTTGTCCCACGTTGTTCCATGGTTTCCCACGTTGTCCCACGTTGTCCCACGTTGTCCCACGGTGTCCAACGGTGTCCAACGGTGTCCAACGGTGTCCAACGATGTCCCACGTTGTCCCACGTTGTCCCACGTTGTCCCACGGTGTCCAACGATGTCCAACGGTGTCCCACGTTGTCCCACGTTGTCCCACGTTTTCCCACGTTGTCCCACGTTGTTCCATGGTTTCCCACGTTGTCCCACGTTGTCCCACGTTGTCCCACGGTGTCCAACGATGTCCAACGGTGTCCAACGGTGTCCCACGGTGTCCAACGGTGTCCCACGTTGTCCCACGTTGTCCCACGTTGTCCCACGTTGTCCCACGTTGTCCAACGGTGTCCCACGGTGTCCAACGGTGTCCCACGTTGTCCCACGTTGTCCCACGTTGTCCCACGTTGTCCCACGTTGTCCCACGTTGTCCCACGTTGTCCCACGTTGTCCCACGTTGTCCCACGTTGTCCCACGTTGTCCAACGGTGTCCCACGGTGTCCAACGGTGTCCCACGTTGTCCCACGTTGTCCCACGTTGTCCCACGGTGTCCAACGATGTCCAACGGTGTCCCACGTTGTCCCACGTTGTCCCACGTTGTCCCACGTTGTCCCACGTTGTTCCATGGTTTCCCACGTTGTCCCACGTTGTCCCACGTTGTCCCACGGTGTCCAACGATGTCCAACGGTGTCCAACGGTGTCCCACGGTGTCCAACGGTGTCCCACGTTGTCCCACGTTGTCCCACGTTGTCCCACGTTGTCCCACGTTGTCCAACGGTGTCCCACGGTGTCCAACGGTGTCCCACGTTGTCCCACGTTGTCCCACGTTGTCCCACGTTGTCCCACGTTGTCCCACGTTGTCCCACGTTTTCCCACGGTGTCCAACGGTGTCCAACGATGTCCAACGGTGTCCAACGGTGTCCCACGATGTCCACCGATGTCCAACGGTGTCCAACGGTGTCCAACGGTGTCCAACGGTGTCCAACGATGTCCAACGATGTCCAACGATGTCCAACGGTGTCCAACGATGTCCAACGATGTCCAACGGTGTCCCACGATGTCCAACGATGTCCAACGATGTCCAACGGTGTCCAACGGTGTCCCACGTTGTCCCACGTTGTCCCACGTTGTCCCACGTTGTCCCACGTTGTCCCACGTTGTCCCACGTTGTCCCACGGTGTCCCACGTTGTCCCACGTTGTCCCACGTTGTCCCACGTTGTCCCACGGTGTCCAACGGTGTCTAACGGTGTCCCACGGTGTCCAACGGTGTCCCACGTTGTCCCACGTTGTCCCACGTTGTCCCACGTTGTCCCACGTTGTCCCACGGTGTCCAACGATGTCCAACGGTGTCCAACGGTGTCCCACGGTGTCCAACGGTGTCCCACGTTGTCCCACGTTGTCCCACGTTGTCCCACGTTGTCCCACGTTGTCCAACGGTGTCCCACGGTGTCCAACGGTGTCCCACGTTGTCCCACGTTGTCCCACGTTGTCCCACGTTGTCCCACGTTGTCCCACGTTGTCCCACGTTGTCCCACGTTGTCCCACGTTGTCCCACGTTGTCCAACGGTGTCCCACGGTGTCCAACGGTGTCCCACGTTGTCCGACGTTGTCCCACGTTGTCCCACGGTGTCCAACGATGTCCAACGGTGTCCCACGTTGTCCCACGTTGTCCCACGTTGTCCCACGTTGTCCCACGTTGTTCCATGGTTTCCCACGTTGTCCCACGTTGTCCCACGTTGTCCCACGGTGTCCAACGATGTCCAACGGTGTCCAACGGTGTCCCACGGTGTCCAACGGTGTCCCACGTTGTCCCACGTTGTCCCACGTTGTCCCACGTTGTCCCACGTTGTCCCACGGTGTCCAACGATGTCCAACGGTGTCCCACGTTGTCCCACGTTGTCCCACGGTGTCCAACGGTGTCCAACGATGTCCAACGGTGTCCCACGTTGTCCCACGTTGTCCCACGTTGTCCCACGTTTTCCCACGGTGTCCAACGATGTCCAACGGTGTCCCACGTTGTCCCACGTTGTCCCACGTTGTCCCACGTTGTCCCACGTTGTCCCACGTTGTTCCATGGTTTCCCACGTTGTCCCACCTTGTCCCACGTTGTCCCACGGTGTCCAACGATGTCCGACGGTGTCCAACGGTGTCCCACGGTGTCCAACGGTGTCCCACGTTGTCCCACGTTGTCCCACGTTGTCCCACGTTGTCCCACGTTGTCCAACGGTGTCCCACGGTGTCCAACGGTGTCCCATGTTGTCCCACGTTGTCCCACGTTGTCCCACGTTGTCCAACGGTGTCCCACGGTGTCCAACGGTGTCCCACGTTGTCCCACGTTTTCCCACGGTGACCAACGATGTCCAACGGTGTCCCACGTTGTCCCACGTTGTCCCACGTTGTCCCACGTTGTCCCACGTTGTTCCATGGTTTCCCACGTTGTCCCACGTTGTCCCACGTTGTCCCACGTTGTCCCACGTTGTCCCACGTTGTTCCATGGTTTCCCACGTTGTCCCACGTTGTCCCACGTTGTCCCACGTTGTCCCACGTTGTCCCACGTTGTCCCACGTTGTCCCACGTTGTCCCACGGTGTCCAACGGTGTCCAACGGTGTCCAACGGCGTCCATCGATGTCCAACGGTGTCCAACGGTGTCCCACGGTGTCCAACGGTGTCCAACGGTGTCCCACGGTGTCCAACGGTGTCCCACGTTGTCCCACGTTGTCCCACGTTGTCCCACGTTGTCCCACGATGTCCCACGTTGTCCAACGATGTCCAACGGTGTCCCACGTTGTCCCACGTTGTCCTACGTTGTCCCACGTTGTCCCACGTTGTCCCACGTTGTCCCACGTTGTCCCACGGTGTCCAACGGTGTCCAACGATGTCCAACGGTGTCCAACGGTGTCCAACGGTGTCCCACGTTGTCCCACGTTGTCCCACGATGTCCCACGTTGTCCCACGTTGTCCCACGTTGTCCCACGTTGTCCCACGTTGTCCCACGTTGTCCCACGTTGTCCCACGTTGTCCCACGGTGTCCAACGGTGTCCAACGATGTCCAACGGTGTCCCACGTTGTCCCACGTTGTCCCACGTTGTCCCACGTTTTCCCACGGTGTCCAACGATGTCCAACGGTGTCCCACGTTGTCCCACGTTGTCCCACGTTGTCCCACGTTGTCCCACGTTGTCCCACGTTGTCCCACGTTGTCCCACGTTGTCCCACGTTGTCCCACGTTGTCCCACGTTGTCCCACGTTGTCCCACGGTGTCCAACGGTGTCCAACGATGTCCAACGGTGTCCCACGTTGTCCCACGTTGTCCCACGTTGTCCCACGTTTTCCCACGGTGTCCAACGATGTCCAACGGTGTCCCACGTTGTCCCACGTTGTCCCACGTTGTCCCACGTTGTCCCACGTTGTCCCACGTTGTTCCATGGTTTCCCACGTTGTCCCACGTTGTCCCACGTTGTCCCACGGTGTCCAACGATGTCCGACGGTGTCCAACGGTGTCCCACGGTGTCCAACGGTGTCCCACGTTGTCCCACGTTGTCCCACGTTGTCCCACGTTGTCCCACGTTGTCCAACGGTGTCCCACGGTGTCCAACGGTGTCCCATGTTGTCCCACGTTGTCCCACGTTGTCCCACGTTGTCCAACGGTGTCCCACGGTGTCCAACGGTGTCCCACGTTGTCCCACGTTTTCCCACGGTGACCAACGATGTCCAACGGTGTCCCACGTTGTCCCACGTTGTCCCACGTTGTCCCACGTTGTCCCACGTTGTTCCATGGTTTCCCACGTTGTCCCACGTTGTCCCACGTTGTCCCACGTTGTCCCACGTTGTCCCACGTTGTTCCATGGTTTCCCACGTTGTCCCACGTTGTCCCACGTTGTCCCACGTTGTCCCACGTTGTCCCACGTTGTCCCACGTTGTCCCACGTTGTCCCACGGTGTCCAACGGTGTCCAACGGTGTCCAACGGCGTCCATCGATGTCCAACGGTGTCCAACGGTGTCCCACGGTGTCCAACGGTGTCCAACGGTGTCCCACGGTGTCCAACGGTGTCCCACGTTGTCCCACGTTGTCCCACGTTGTCCCACGTTGTCCCACGATGTCCCACGTTGTCCAACGATGTCCAACGGTGTCCCACGTTGTCCCACGTTGTCCTACGTTGTCCCACGTTGTCCCACGTTGTCCCACGTTGTCCCACGTTGTCCCACGGTGTCCAACGGTGTCCAACGATGTCCAACGGTGTCCAACGGTGTCCCACGTTGTCCCACGTTGTCCCACGTTGTCCAACGATGTCCAACGGTGTCCCACGTTGTCCCACGTTGTCCCACGTTGTCCCACGTTGTCCCACGTTGTTCCATGGTTTCCCACGTTGTCCCACGTTGTCCCACGTTGTCCCACGGTGTCCAACGATGTCCAACGGTGTCCAACGGTGTCCCACGGTGTCCAACGGTGTCCCACGTTGTCCCACGTTGTCCCACGTTGTCCCACGTTGTCCCACGTTGTCCAACGGTGTCCCACGGTGTCCAACGGTGTCCCACGTTGTCCCACGTTGTCCCACGTTGTCCCACGTTGTCCCACGTTGTCCCACGTTGTCCCACGTTGTCCCACGTTGTCCCACGTTGTCCCACGTTGTCCCACGTTGTCCAACGGTGTCCCACGGTGTCCAACGGTGTCCCACGTTGTCCCACGTTGTCCCACGTTGTCCCACGGTGTCCAACGATGTCCATCGGTGTCCCACGTTGTCCCACGTTGTCCCACGTTGTCCCACGTTGTCCCACGTTGTCCCACGTTGTTCCATGGTTTCACACGTTGTCCCACGTTGTCCCACGTTGTCCCACGTTGTCCCACGTTGTCCCACGATGTCCCACGTTGTCCCACGTTGTCCCACGTTGTCCCACGTTGTCCCACGTTGTCCCACGTTGTCCCACGTTGTCCCACGTTGTCCCACGGTGTCCAACGATGTCCAACGGTGTCCAACGATGTCCAACGGTGTCCCACGATGTCCAACGATGTCCAACGATGTCCAACGGTGTCCAACGGTGTCCCACGTTGTCCCACGTTGTCCCACGTTGTCCCACGGTGTCCAACGATGTCCAACGGTGTCCCACGTTGTCCAACGGTGTCCCACGTTGTCCCACGTTGTCCCACGTTGTCCCACGTTTTCCCACGTTGTCCCACGATGTCCCACGTTGTCCCACGTTGTCCCACGTTGTTCCACGTTGTCCCACGTTGTCCCACGTTGTCCCACGTTGTCCCACGGTGTCCAACGATGTCCAACGGTGTCCAACGGTGTCCCACGGTGTCCAACGGTGTCCCACGTTGTCCCACGTTGTCCCACGTTGTCCCACGGTGTCCAACGATGTCCAACGGTGTCCCACGTTGTCCCACGTTGTCCCACGTTTTCCCACGTTGTCCCACGTTGTTCCATGGTTTCCCACGTTGTCCCACGTTGTCCCACGTTGTCCAACGGTGTCCAACGGTGTCCCACGATGTCCACCGATGTCCAACGGTGTCCAACGGTGTCCAACGGTGTCCAACGGTGTCCAACGATGTCCAACGATGTCCAACGATGTCCAACGGTGTCCAACGGTGTCCAACGATGTCCAACGGTGTCCCACGATGTCCAACGATGTCCAACGATGTCCAACGGTGTCCCACGTTGTCCCACGTTGTCCCACGTTGTCCCACGTTGTCCCACGTTGTTCCATGGTTTCCCACGTTGTCCCACGTTGTCCCACGTTGTCCCACGGTGTCCAACGATGTCCAACGGTGTCCAACGGTGTCCCACGGTGTCCAACGGTGTCCCACGTTGTCCCACGTTGTCCCACGTTGTCCCACGTTGTCCCACGTTGTCCAACGGTGTCCCACGGTGTCCAACGGTGTCCCACGTTGTCCCACGTTGTCCCACGTTGTCCCACGTTGTCCCACGTTGTCCCACGTTGTCCCACGTTTTCCCACGGTGTCCAACGGTGTCCAACGGTGTCCAACGGTGTCCAACGGTGTCCCACGATGTCCACCGATGTCCAACGGTGTCCAACGGTGTCCAACGGTGTCCAACGGTGTCCAACGATGTCCAACGATGTCCAACGATGTCCAACGGTGTCCAACGATGTCCAACGATGTCCAACGGTGTCCCACGATGTCCAACGATGTCCAACGATGTCCAACGGTGTCCAACGGTGTCCCACGTTGTCCCACGTTGTCCCACGTTGTCCCACGTTGTCCCACGATGTCCCACGTTGTCCCACGTTGTCCCACGTTGTCCCACGTTGTCCCACGTTGTCCCACGTTGTCCCACGTTGTCCCACGGTGTCCAACGGTGTCTAACGGTGTCCCACGGTGTCCAACGGTGTCCCACGTTGACCCACGTTGTCCCACGTTGTCCCACGTTGTCCCACGTTGTCCAACGATGTCCAACGGTGTCCCACGTTGTCCCACGTTGTCCCACGTTGTCCCACGTTGTCCCACGTTGTTCCATGGTTTCCCACGTTGTCCCACGTTGTCCCACGTTGTCCCACGGTGTCCAACGATGTCCAACGGTGTCCAACGGTGTCCAACGGTGTCCAACGATGTCCAACGATGTCCAACGATGTCCAACGGTGTCCAACGATGTCCAACGATGTCCAACGGTGTCCCACGATGTCCAACGATGTCCCACGGTGTCCAACGGTGTCCAACGATGTCCAACGGTGTCCAACGGTGTCCCACGATGTCCACCGATGTCCAACGATGTCCAACGGTGTCCCACGTTGTCCAACGGTGTCCCACGTTGTCCCACGTTGTCCCACGTTGTCCCACGTTGTCCCACGTTGTCCCACGATGTCCCACGTTGTCCCACGTTGTCCCACGTTGTCCCACGTTGTCCCACGTTGTCCCACGGTGTCCAACGATGTCCAACGATGTCCAACGGTGTCCCACGTTGTCCCACGTTGTTCCATGGTTTCCCACGTTGTCCCACGTTGTCCCACGTTGTCCCACGTTGTCCCACGTTGTCCCACGGTGTCCAACGATGTCCAACGGTGTCCAACGGTGTCCCACGGTGTCCAACGGTGTCCCACGTTGTCCCACGTTGTCCCACGATGTCCCACGTTGTCCCACGTTGTCCCACGTTGTCCCACGTTGTCCCACGGTGTCCAACGGTGTCCAACGATGTCCCACGTTGTCCCACGTTGTCCCACGTTGTCCCACGTTGTCCCACGATGTCCCACGTTGTCCCACGTTGTCCCACGTTGTCCCACGTTGTCCCACGTTGTCCCACGTTGTCCCACGTTGTCCCACGTTGTCCCACGTTGTCCCACGTTGTCCCACGTTGTCCCACGTTGTCCCACGGTGTCCAACGATGTCCAACGGTGTCCAGCGATGTCCAACGGTGTCCCACGTTGTCCCACGTTTTCCCACGTTGTCCCACGTTGTCCCACGTTGTCCCACGTTGTCCCACGTTGTCCCACGTTGTCCCACGTTGTCCCACGTTGTCCCACGGTGTCCAACGATGTCCAACGGTGTCCAGCGATGTCCAACGGTGTCCCACGTTGTCCCACGTTTTCCCACGTTGTCCCACGTTGTCCCACGGTGTCCAACGATGTCCAACGATGTCCAACGGTGTCCCACGTTGTCCCACGTTGTTCCATGGTTTCCCACGTTGTCCCACGTTGTCCCACGTTGTCCCACGGTGTCCAACGGTGTCCAACGGTGTCCAACGGTGTCCAACGGTGTCCCACGTTGTCCCACGTTGTCCCACGTTGTCCCACGTTGTCCCACGTTGTCCCACGTTGTCCCACGTTGTCCCACGTTGTCCCACGTTGTCCCACGTTGTCCAACGATGTCCAACGGTGTCCCACGTTGTCCCACGTTGTCCCACGTTGTCCCACGTTGTCCCACGTTGTCCCACGTTGTCCAACGATGTCCAACGGTGTCCCACGTTGTCCCACGTTGTTCCATGGTTTCCCACGTTGTCCCACGTTGTCCCACGTTGTCCCACGGTGTCCAACGGTGTCCAACGGTGTCCAACGGTGTCCAACGGTGTCCAACGGTGTCCAACGATGTCCCACGTTGTCCCACGTTGTCCCACGTTGTCCCACGGTGTCCAACGATGTCCAACGGTGTCCCACGTTGTCCCACGGTGTCCCACGTTGTCCCACGTTGTCCCACGTTGTTCCATGGTTTCCCACGTTGTCCCACGTTGTCCCACGTTGTCCCACGGTGTCCAACGATGTCCAACGGTGTCCAACGGTGTCCCACGGTGTCCAACGGTGTCCCACGTTGTCCCACGTTGTCCCACGTTGTCCCACGTTGTCCCACGTTGTCCAACGGTGTCCCACGGTGTCCAACGGTGTCCCACGTTGTCCCACGTTGTCCCACGTTGTCCCACGTTGTCCCACGTTGTCCCACGTTGTCCCACGTTTTCCCACGGTGTCCAACGGTGTCCAACGATGTCCAACGGTGTCCAACGGTGTCCCACGATGTCCACCGATGTCCAACGGTGTCCAACGGTGTCCAACGGTGTCCAACGGTGTCCAACGATGTCCAACGATGTCCAACGATGTCCAACGGTGTCCAACGATGTCCAACGATGTCCAACGGTGTCCCACGATGTCCAACGATGTCCAACGATGTCCAACGGTGTCCAACGGTGTCCCACGTTGTCCCACGTTGTCCCACGTTGTCCCACGTTGTCCCACGATGTCCCACGTTGTCCCACGTTGTCCCACGTTGTCCCACGTTGTCCCACGTTGTCCCACGTTGTCCAACGATGTCCAACGGTGTCCCACGTTGTCCCACGTTGTCCCACGTTGTCCCACGTTGTCCCACGTTGTCCCACGTTGTCCAACGATGTCCAACGGTGTCCCACGTTGTCCCACGTTGTTCCATGGTTTCCCACGTTGTCCCACGTTGTCCCACGTTGTCCCACGGTGTCCAACGGTGTCCAACGGTGTCCAACGGTGTCCAACGATGTCCCACGTTGTCCCACGTTGTCCCACGTTGTCCCACGGTGTCCAACGATGTCCAACGGTGTCCCACGTTGTCCCACGTTGTCCCACGTTTTCCCACGTTGTCCCACGTTGTTCCATGGTTTCCCACGTTGTCCCACGTTGTCCCACGTTGTCCCACGGTGTCCAACGATGTCCAACGGTGTCCAACGGTGTCCCACGGTGTCCAACGGTGTCCCACGTTGTCCCACGTTGTCCCACGTTGTCCCACGTTGTCCCACGTTGTCCAACGGTGTCCCACGGTGTCCAACGGTGTCCCACGTTGTCCCACGTTGTCCCACGTTGTCCCACGTTGTCCCACGTTGTCCCACGTTGTCCCACGTTGTCCCACGTTGTCCCACGTTGTCCCACGTTGTCCCACGTTGTCCAACGGTGTCCCACGGTGTCCAACGGTGTCCCACGTTGTCCCACGTTGTCCCACGTTGTCCCACGGTGTCCAACGATGTCCAACGGTGTCCCACGTTGTCCCACGGTGTCCCACGTTGTCCCACGTTGTCCCACGTTGTTCCATGGTTTCCCACGTTGTCCCACGTTGTCCCACGTTGTCCCACGGTGTCCAACGATGTCCAACGGTGTCCAACGGTGTCCCACGGTGTCCAACGGTGTCCCACGTTGTCCCACGTTGTCCCACGTTGTCCCACGTTGTCCCACGTTGTCCAACGGTGTCCCACGGTGTCCAACGGTGTCCCACGTTGTCCCACGTTGTCCCACGTTGTCCCACGTTGTCCCACGTTGTCCCACGTTGTCCCACGTTTTCCCACGGTGTCCAACGGTGTCCAACGATGTCCAACGGTGTCCAACGGTGTCCCACGATGTCCACCGATGTCCAACGGTGTCCAACGGTGTCCAACGGTGTCCAACGGTGTCCAACGATGTCCAACGATGTCCAACGATGTCCAACGGTGTCCAACGATGTCCAACGATGTCCAACGGTGTCCCACGATGTCCAACGATGTCCAACGATGTCCAACGGTGTCCAACGGTGTCCCACGTTGTCCCACGTTGTCCCACGTTGTCCCACGTTGTCCCACGATGTCCCACGTTGTCCCACGTTGTCCCACGTTGTCCCACGTTGTCCCACGTTGTCCCACGTTGTCCCACGTTGTCCCACGGTGTCCAACGGTGTCTAACGGTGTCCCACGGTGTCCAACGGTGTCCCACGTTGTCCCACGTTGTCCCACGTTGTCCCACGTTGTCCCACGTTGTCCCACGGTGTCCAACGATGTCCAACGGTGTCCAACGGTGTCCCACGGTGTCCAACGGTGTCCCACGTTGTCCCACGTTGTCCCACGTTGTCCCACGTTGTCCCACGTTGTCCAACGGTGTCCCACGGTGTCCAACGGTGTCCCACGTTGTCCCACGTTGTCCCACGTTGTCCCACGTTGTCCCACGTTGTCCCACGTTGTCCCACGTTGTCCCACGTTGTCCCACGTTGTCCCACGTTGTCCAACGGTGTCCCACGGTGTCCAACGGTGTCCCACGTTGTCCCACGTTGTCCCACGTTGTCCCACGGTGTCCAACGATGTCCAACGGTGTCCCACGTTGTCCCACGTTGTCCCACGTTGTCCCACGTTGTCCCACGTTGTTCCATGGTTTCCCACGTTGTCCCACGTTGTCCCACGTTGTCCCACGGTGTCCAACGATGTCCAACGGTGTCCAACGGTGTCCCACGGTGTCCAACGGTGTCCCACGTTGTCCCACGTTGTCCCACGTTGTCCCACGTTGTCCCACGTTGTCCCACGTTGTCCCACGTTGTCCCACGTTGTCCCACGTTGTCCCACGTTGTCCCACGGTGTCCAACGGTGTCCAACGATGTCCAACGGTGTCCCACGTTGTCCCACGTTGTCCCACGTTGTCCCACGTTTTCCCACGGTGTCCAACGATGTCCAACGGTGTCCCACGTTGTCCCACGTTGTCCCACGTTGTCCCACGTTGTCCCACGTTGTCCCACGTTGTTCCATGGTTTCCCACGTTGTCCCACGTTGTCCCACGTTGTCCCACGGTGTCCAACGATGTCCGACGGTGTCCAACGGTGTCCCACGGTGTCCAACGGTGTCCCACGTTGTCCCACGTTGTCCCACGTTGTCCCACGTTGTCCCACGTTGTCCAACGGTGTCCCACGGTGTCCAACGGTGTCCCATGTTGTCCCACGTTGTCCCACGTTGTCCCACGTTGTCCAACGGTGTCCCACGGTGTCCAACGGTGTCCCACGTTGTCCCACGTTTTCCCACGGTGACCAACGATGTCCAACGGTGTCCCACGTTGTCCCACGTTGTCCCACGTTGTCCCACGTTGTCCCACGTTGTTCCATGGTTTCCCACGTTGTCCCACGTTGTCCCACGTTGTCCCACGTTGTCCCACGTTGTCCCACGTTGTTCCATGGTTTCCCACGTTGTCCCACGTTGTCCCACGTTGTCCCACGTTGTCCCACGTTGTCCCACGTTGTCCCACGTTGTCCCACGTTGTCCCACGGTGTCCAACGGTGTCCAACGGTGTCCAACGGCGTCCATCGATGTCCAACGGTGTCCAACGGTGTCCCACGGTGTCCAACGGTGTCCAACGGTGTCCCACGGTGTCCAACGGTGTCCCACGTTGTCCCACGTTGTCCCACGTTGTCCCACGTTGTCCCACGATGTCCCACGTTGTCCAACGATGTCCAACGGTGTCCCACGTTGTCCCACGTTGTCCTACGTTGTCCCACGTTGTCCCACGTTGTCCCACGTTGTCCCACGTTGTCCCACGGTGTCCAACGGTGTCCAACGATGTCCAACGGTGTCCAACGGTGTCCAACGGTGTCCCACGTTGTCCCACGTTGTCCCACGATGTCCCACGTTGTCCCACGTTGTCCCACGTTGTCCCACGTTGTCCCACGTTGTCCCACGTTGTCCCACGTTGTCCCACGTTGTCCCACGGTGTCCAACGGTGTCCAACGATGTCCAACGGTGTCCCACGTTGTCCCACGTTGTCCCACGTTGTCCCACGTTTTCCCACGGTGTCCAACGATGTCCAACGGTGTCCCACGTTGTCCCACGTTGTCCCACGTTGTCCCACGTTGTCCCACGTTGTCCCACGTTGTCCCACGTTGTCCCACGTTGTCCCACGTTGTCCCACGTTGTCCCACGTTGTCCCACGTTGTCCCACGGTGTCCAACGGTGTCCAACGATGTCCAACGGTGTCCCACGTTGTCCCACGTTGTCCCACGTTGTCCCACGTTTTCCCACGGTGTCCAACGATGTCCAACGGTGTCCCACGTTGTCCCACGTTGTCCCACGTTGTCCCACGTTGTCCCACGTTGTCCCACGTTGTTCCATGGTTTCCCACGTTGTCCCACGTTGTCCCACGTTGTCCCACGGTGTCCAACGATGTCCGACGGTGTCCAACGGTGTCCCACGGTGTCCAACGGTGTCCCACGTTGTCCCACGTTGTCCCACGTTGTCCCACGTTGTCCCACGTTGTCCAACGGTGTCCCACGGTGTCCAACGGTGTCCCATGTTGTCCCACGTTGTCCCACGTTGTCCCACGTTGTCCAACGGTGTCCCACGGTGTCCAACGGTGTCCCACGTTGTCCCACGTTTTCCCACGGTGACCAACGATGTCCAACGGTGTCCCACGTTGTCCCACGTTGTCCCACGTTGTCCCACGTTGTCCCACGTTGTTCCACGGTTTCCCACGTTGTCCCACGTTGTCCCACGTTGTCCCACGTTGTCCCACGTTGTCCCACGTTGTTCCATGGTGTCCCACGTTGTCCCACGTTGTCCCACGTTGTCCCACGTTGTCCCACGTTGTCCCACGTTGTCCCACGTTGTCCCACGTTGTCCCACGGTGTCCAACGGTGTCCAACGGTGTCCAACGGCGTCCATCGATGTCCAACGGTGTCCAACGGTGTCCCACGGTGTCCAACGGTGTCCAACGGTGTCCCACGGTGTCCAACGGTGTCCCACGTTGTCCCACGTTGTCCCACGTTGTCCCACGTTGTCCCACGATGTCCCACGTTGTCCAACGATGTCCAACGGTGTCCCACGTTGTCCCACGTTGTCCTACGTTGTCCCACGTTGTCCCACGTTGTCCCACGTTGTCCCACGTTGTCCCACGGTGTCCAACGGTGTCCAACGATGTCCAACGGTGTCCAACGGTGTCCCACGTTGTCCCACGTTGTCCCACGGTGTCCAACGATGTCCAACGGTGTCCCACGTTGTCCCACGTTGTCCCACGTTGTCCCACGTTGTCCCACGTTGTTCCATGGTTTCCCACGTTGTCCCACGTTGTCCCACGTTGTCCCACGGTGTCCAACGATGTCCAACGGTGTCCAACGGTGTCCCACGGTGTCCAACGGTGTCCCACGTTGTCCCACGTTGTCCCACGTTGTCCCACGTTGTCCCACGTTGTCCAACGGTGTCCCACGGTGTCCAACGGTGTCCCACGTTGTCCCACGTTGTCCCACGTTGTCCCACGTTGTCCCACGTTGTCCCACGTTGTCCCACGTTGTCCCACGTTGTCCCACGTTGTCCCACGTTGTCCCACGTTGTCCAACGGTGTCCCACGGTGTCCAACGGTGTCCCACGTTGTCCCACGTTGTCCCACGTTGTCCCACGGTGTCCAACGATGTCCATCGGTGTCCCACGTTGTCCCACGTTGTCCCACGTTGTCCCACGTTGTTCCATGGTTTCACACGTTGTCCCACGTTGTCCCACGTTGTCCCACGTTGTCCCACGTTGTCCCACGATGTCCCACGTTGTCCCACGTTGTCCCACGTTGTCCCACGTTGTCCCACGTTGTCCCACGTTGTCCCACGTTGTCCCACGTTGTCCCACGGTGTCCAACGATGTCCAACGGTGTCCAACGATGTCCAACGGTGTCCCACGATGTCCAACGATGTCCAACGATGTCCAACGGTGTCCAACGGTGTCCCACGTTGTCCCACGTTGTCCCACGTTGTCCCACGGTGTCCAACGATGTCCAACGGTGTCCCACGTTGTCCAACGGTGTCCCACGTTGTCCCACGTTGTCCCACGTTGTCCCACGTTTTCCCACGTTGTCCCACGATGTCCCACGTTGTCCCACGTTGTCCCACGTTGTTCCACGTTGTCCCACGTTGTCCCACGTTGTCCCACGTTGTCCCACGGTGTCCAACGATGTCCAACGGTGTCCAACGGTGTCCCACGGTGTCCAACGGTGTCCCACGTTGTCCCACGTTGTCCCACGTTGTCCCACGTTGTCCCACGTTGTCCCACGTTGTCCCACGTTATCCAACGATGTCCAACGGTGTCCCACGTTGTCCCACGTTGTCCCACGTTGTCCCACGTTGTCCCACGTTGTTCCATGGTTTCCCACGTTGTCCCACGTTGTCCCACGTTGTCCCACGGTGTCCAACGATGTCCAACGGTGTCCAACGGTGTCCAACGGTGTCCAACGGTGTCCAACGGTGTCCAACGGTGTCCAACGATGTCCAACGATGTCCAACGATGTCCAACGGTGTCCAACGATGTCCAACGATGTCCAACGGTGTCCCACGATGTCCAACGATGTCCAACGATGTCCAACGGTGTCCAACGATGTCCAACGGTGTCCAACGATGTCCAACGGTGTCCCACGTTGTCCCACGTTGTCCCACGTTGTCCCACATTGTCCCACGTTGTTCCATGGTTTCCCACGTTGTCCCACGTTGTCCCACGTTGTCCCACGGTGTCCAACGATGTCCAACGGTGTCCAACGGTGTCCCACGCTGTCCAACGGTGTCCCACGTTGTCCCACGTTGTCCCACGTTGTCCCACGTTGTCCCACGTTGTCCAACGGTGTCCCACGGTGTCCAACGGTGTCCCACGTTGTCCCACGTTGTCCCACGTTGTCCCACGTTGTCCCACGTTGTCCCACGTTGTCCCACGTTGTCCCACGTTGTCCCACGTTGTCCAACGGTGTCCCACGGTGTCCAACGGTGTCCCACGTTGTCCCACGTTGTCCCACGTTGTCCCACGTTGTCCCACGTTGTCCCACGTTGTCCCACGTTGTCCCACGGTGTCCAACGGTGTCCAACGATGTCCAACGGTGTCCAACGGTGTCCCACGATGTCCACCGATGTCCAACGGTGTCCAACGGTGTCCAACGGTGTCCAACGGTGTCCAACGATGTCCAACGATGTCCAACGATGTCCAACGGTGTCCAACGATGTCCAACGATGTCCAACGGTGTTCCACGATGTCCAACGATGTCCAACGATGTCCAACGGTGTCCAACGGTGTCCCACGTTGTCCCACGTTGTCCCACGTTGTCCCACGGTGTCCAACGATGTCCAACGGTGTCCCACGTTGTCCAACGGTGTCCCACGGTGTCCAACGATGTCCCACGATGTCCAACGATGTCCAACGATGTCCAACGGTGTCCAACGGTGTCCCACGTTGTCCCACGTTGTCCCACGTTGTCCCACGGTGTCCAACGATGTCCAACGGTGTCCCACGTTGTCCAACGATGTCCAACGGTGTCCAACGGTGTCCCACGGTGTCCAACGGTGTCCCACGTTGTCCCACGTTGTCCCACGTTGTCCCACGTTGTCCCACGTTGTCCCACGTTGTCCAACGATGTCCAACGGTGTCCCACGTTGTCCCACGTTGTCCCACGTTGTCCCACGTTGTCCCACGTTGTTCCATGGTTTCCCACGTTGTCCCACGTTGTCCCACGTTGTCCCACGGTGTCCAACGATGCCCAACGGTGTCCCACGTTGTCCCACGTTGTCCCACGTTGTCCCACGGTGTCCAACGATGCCCAACGGTGTCCCACGTTGTCCCACGTTGTCCCACGTTGTCCCACGTTGTCCCACGTTGTCCCACGTTGTCCCACGTTGTCCCACGTGGTCCCACGTTGTCCCACGTTGTCCCACGTTGTCCCACGTTGTCCCACGTTGTCCCACGTTGTCCCACGTTGTCCCACGTTGTCCCACGATGTCCCACGTTGTCCAACGATGTCCAACGGTGTCCCACGTTGTCCCACGTTGTCCTACGTTGTCCCACGTTGTCCCACGTTGTCCCACGTTGTCCCACGTTGTCCCACGGTGTCCAACGGTGTCCAACGATGTCCAACGGTGTCCAACGGTGTCCCACGTTGTCCCACGTTGTCCCACGGTGTCCAACGATGTCCAACGGTGTCCCACGTTGTCCCACGTTGTCCCACGTTGTCCCACGTTGTCCCACGTTGTTCCATGGTTTCCCACGTTGTCCCACGTTGTCCCACGTTGTCCCACGGTGTCCAACGATGTCCAACGGTGTCCAACGGTGTCCCACGGTGTCCAACGGTGTCCCACGTTGTCCCACGTTGTCCCACGTTGTCCCACGTTGTCCCACGTTGTCCAACGGTGTCCCACGGTGTCCAACGGTGTCCCACGTTGTCCCACGTTGTCCCACGTTGTCCCACGTTGTCCAACGGTGTCCCACGGTGTCCAACGGTGTCCCACGTTGTCCCACGTTGTCCCACGTTGTCCCACGGTGTCCAACGATGTCCAACGGTGTCCCACGTTGTCCCACGTTGTCCCACGTTGTCCCACGTTGTCCCACGTTGTTCCATGGTTTCCCACGTTGTCCCACGTTGTCCCACGGTGTCCAACGATGTCCAACGGTGTCCAACGGTGTCCCACGGTGTCCAACGGTGTCCCACGTTGTCCCACGTTGTCCCACGTTGTCCCACGTTGTCCCACGTTGTCCCACGGTGTCCAACGGTGTCCAACGGTGTCCAACGGTGTCCAACGATGTCCAACGATGTCCAACGGTGTCCAACGGTGTCCCACGGTGTCCCACGGTGTCCAACGGTGTCCAACGGTGTCCCACGGTGTCCAACGGTGTCCCACGTTGTCCCACGTTGTCCCACGTTGTCCCACGTTGTCCCACGATGTCCCACGTTGTCCAACGATGTCCAACGGTGTCCCACGTTGTCCCACGTTGTCCCACGTTGTCCCACGTTGTCCCACGTTGTCCCACGTTGTCCCACGTTGTCCCACGTTGTCCCACGTTGTCCCACGTTGTTCCATGGTTTCCCACGTTGTCCCACGTTGTCCCACGTTGTCCCACGGTGTCCAACGATGTCCAACGGTGTCCAACGGTGTCCAACGGTGTCCAACGGTGTCCAACGATGTCCAACGATGTCCAACGATGTCCAACGGTGTCCAACGATGTCCAACGATGTCCAACGGTGTCCCACGATGTCCAACGATGTCCAACGGTGTCCAACGGTGTCCCACGTTGTCCCACGTTGTCCCACGTTGTCCCACGGTGTCCAACGATGTCCAACGGTGTCCCACGTTGTCCCACGTTGTCCCACGTTGTCCCACGTTGTCCCACGTTGTCCCACGTTGTCCCACGGTGTCCAACGGTGTCCAACGATGTCCAACGGTGTCCAACGGTGTCCCACGATGTCCAACGATGTCCAACGGTGTCCCACGATGTCCAACGATGTCCAACGATGTCCAACGGTGTCCAACGGTGTCCCACGTGGTCCCACGTTGTCCCACGTTGTCCCACGGTGTCCAACGATATCCAACGGTGTCCCACGTTGTCCAACGGTGTCCCACGTTGTCCCACGTTGTCCCACGTTGTCCCACGTTGTCCCACGATGTCCCACGTTGTCCCACGTTGTCCCACGTTGTCCCACGTTGTCCCACGTTGTCCCACGTTGTCCCACGTTGTCCCACGTTGTCCCACGTTGTCCCACGGTGTCCAACGGTGTCCCACGTTGTCCCACGTTGTCCCACGATGTCCCACGTTGTCCCACGTTGTTCCACGTTGTCCCACGTTGTCCCACGTTGTCCCACGTTGTCCCACGTTGTCCCACGTTGTCCCACGGTGTCCAACGGTGTCCAACGATGTCCAACGGTGTCCCACGTTGTCCCACGTTGTCCCACGTTGTCCCACGTTTTCCCACGGTGTCCAACGATGTCCAACGGTGTCCCACGTTGTCCCACGTTGTCCCACGTTGTCCCACGTTGTCCCACGTTGTCCCACGGTGTCCCACGTTGTCCCACGTTGTCCCACGTTGTCCCACGTTGTCCCACGTTGTCCCACGTTGTCCCACGGTGTCCAACGGTGTCCAACGATGTCCAACGGTGTCCCACGTTGTCCCACGTTGTCCCACGTTGTCCCACGTTTTCCCACGGTGTCCAACGATGTCCAACGGTGTCCCACGTTGTCCCACGTTGTCCCACGTTGTCCCACGTTGTCCCACGTTGTCCCACGTTGTTCCATGGTTTCCCACGTTGTCCCACGTTGTCCCACGTTGTCCCACGGTGTCCAACGATGTCCGACGGTGTCCAACGGTGTCCCACGGTGTCCAACGGTGTCCCACGTTGTCCCACGTTGTCCCACGTTGTCCCACGTTGTCCCACGTTGTCCAACGGTGTCCCACGGTGTCCAACGGTGTCCCATGTTGTCCCACGTTGTCCCACGTTGTCCCACGTTGTCCAACGGTGTCCCACGGTGTCCAACGGTGTCCCACGTTGTCCCACGTTTTCCCACGGTGACCAACGATGTCCAACGGTGTCCCACGTTGTCCCACGTTGTCCCACGTTGTCCCACGTTGTCCCACGTTGTTCCATGGTTTCCCACGTTGTCCCACGTTGTCCCACGTTGTCCCACGTTGTCCCACGTTGTCCCACGTTGTCCCACGTTGTCCCACGTTGTCCCACGGTGTCCAACGGTGTCCAACGGTGTCCAACGGCGTCCAACGATGTCCAACGGTGTCCAACGGTGTCCCACGGTGTCCAACGGTGTCCAACGGTGTCCCACGGTGTCCAACGGTGTCCCACGTTGTCCCACGTTGTCCCACGTTGTCCCACGTTGTCCCACGATGTCCCACGTTGTCCAACGATGTCCAACGGTGTCCCACGTTGTCCCACGTTGTCCTACGTTGTCCCACGTTGTCCCACGTTGTCCCACGTTGTCCCACGTTGTCCCACGGTGTCCAACGGTGTCCAACGATGTCCAACGGTGTCCAACGGTGTCCCACGTTGTCCCACGTTGTCCCACGTTGTCCAACGATGTCCAACGGTGTCCCACGTTGTCCCACGTTGTCCCACGTTGTCCCACGTTGTCCCACGTTGTTCCATGGTTTCCCACGTTGTCCCACGTTGTCCCACGTTGTCCCACGGTGTCCAACGATGTCCAACGGTGTCCAACGGTGTCCCACGGTGTCCAACGGTGTCCCACGTTGTCCCACGTTGTCCCACGTTGTCCCACGTTGTCCCACGTTGTCCAACGGTGTCCCACGGTGTCCAACGGTGTCCCACGTTGTCCCACGTTGTCCCACGTTGTCCCACGTTGTCCCACGTTGTCCCACGTTGTCCCACGTTGTCCCACGATGTCCAACGATGTCCAACGATGTCCAACGGTGTCCAACGGTGTCCCACGTTGTCCCACGTTGTCCCACGTTGTCCCACGGTGTCCAACGATGTCCAACGGTGTCCCACGTTGTCCAACGGTGTCCCACGTTGTCCCACGTTGTCCCACGTTGTCCCACGTTGTCCCACGTTGTCCCACGATGTCCCACGTTGTCCCACGTTGTCCCACGTTGTTCCACGTTGTCCCACGTTGTCCCACGTTGTCCCACGTTGTCCCACGGTGTCCAACGATGTCCAACGGTGTCCAACGGTGTCCCACGGTGTCCAACGGTGTCCCACGTTGTCCCACGTTGTCCCACGTTGTCCCACGTTGTCCCACGTTGTCCCACGTTGTCCCACGTTGTCCAACGATGTCCAACGGTGTCCCACGTTGTCCCACGTTGTCCCACGTTGTCCCACGTTGTCCCACGTTGTTCCATGGTTTCCCACGTTGTCCCACGTTGTCCCACGTTGTCCCACGGTGTCCAACGATGTCCAACGGTGTCCAACGGTGTCCAACGGTGTCCAACGGTGTCCAACGGTGTCCAACGGTGTCCAACGATGTCCAACGATGTCCAACGATGTCCAACGGTGTCCAACGATGTCCAACGATGTCCAACGGTGTCCCACGATGTCCAACGATGTCCAACGATGTCCAACGGTGTCCAACGATGTCCAACGGTGTCCAACGATGTCCAACGGTGTCCCACGTTGTCCCACGTTGTCCCACGTTGTCCCACATTGTCCCACGTTGTTCCATGGTTTCCCACGTTGTCCCACGTTGTCCCACGTTGTCCCACGGTGTCCAACGATGTCCAACGGTGTCCAACGGTGTCCCACGCTGTCCAACGGTGTCCCACGTTGTCCCACGTTGTCCCACGTTGTCCCACGTTGTCCCACGTTGTCCAACGGTGTCCCACGGTGTCCAACGGTGTCCAACGATGTCCAACGGTGTCCCACGTTGTCCAACGGTGTCCCACGGTGTCCAACGATGTCCAACGGTGTCCAACGATGTCCAACGGTGTCCAACGATGTCCAACGGTGTCCCACGTTGTCCCACGTTGTCCCACGTTGTCCCACATTGTCCCACGTTGTTCCATGGTTTCCCACGTTGTCCCACGTTGTCCCACGTTGTCCCACGGTGTCCAACGATGTCCAACGGTGTCCAACGATGTCCAACGATGTCCAACGGTGTTCCACGATGTCCAACGATGTCCAACGATGTCCAACGGTGTCCAACGGTGTCCCACGTTGTCCCACGTTGTCCCACGTTGTCCCACGGTGTCCAACGATGTCCAACGGTGTCCCACGTTGTCCAACGGTGTCCCACGGTGTCCAACGATGTCCCACGATGTCCAACGATGTCCAACGATGTCCAACGGTGTCCAACGGTGTCCCACGTTGTCCCACGTTGTCCCACGTTGTCCCACGGTGTCCAACGATGTCCAACGGTGTCCCACGTTGTCCAACGGTGTCCCACGTTGTCCCACGTTGTCCCACGTTGTCCCACGTTGTCCCACGTTGTCCCACGTTGTCCCACGTTGTCCCACGTTGTCCCACGTTGTCCCACGTTGTCCCACGTTGTCCCACGTTGTCCCACGGTGTCCAACGATGTCCAACGGTGTCCAACGGTGTCCCACGGTGTCCAACGGTGTCCCACGTTGTCCCACGTTGTCCCACGTTGTCCCACGTTGTCCCACGTTGTCCCACGTTGTCCAACGATGTCCAACGGTGTCCCACGTTGTCCCACGTTGTCCCACGTTGTCCCACGTTGTCCCACGTTGTTCCATGGTTTCCCACGTTGTCCCACGTTGTCCCACGTTGTCCCACGGTGTCCAACGATGCCCAACGGTGTCCCACGTTGTCCCACGTTGTCCCACGTTGTCCCACGGTGTCCAACGATTCCCAACGGTGTCCCACGTTGTCCCACGTTGTCCCACGTTGTCCCACGTTGTCCCACGTTGTCCCACGTTGTCCCACGTTGTCCCACGTGGTCCCACGTTGTCCCACGTTGTCCCACGTTGTCCCACGTTGTCCCACGTTGTCCCACGTTGTCCCACGTTGTCCCACGTTGTCCCACGATGTCCCACGTTGTCCAACGATGTCCAACGGTGTCCCACGTTGTCCCACGTTGTCCTACGTTGTCCTACGTTGTCCCACGTTGTCCCACGTTGTCCCACGTTGTCCCACGTTGTCCCACGGTGTCCAACGGTGTCCAACGATGTCCAACGGTGTCCAACGGTGTCCCACGTTGTCCCACGTTGTCCCACGGTGTCCAACGATGTCCAACGGTGTCCCACGTTGTCCCACGTTGTCCCACGTTGTCCCACGTTGTCCCACGTTGTTCCATGGTTTCCCACGTTGTCCCACGTTGTCCCACGTTGTCCCACGGTGTCCAACGATGTCCAACGGTGTCCAACGGTGTCCCACGGTGTCCAACGGTGTCCCACGTTGTCCCACGTTGTCCCACGTTGTCCCACGTTGTCCCACGTTGTCCAACGGTGTCCCACGGTGTCCAACGGTGTCCCACGTTGTCCCACGTTGTCCCACGTTGTCCCACGTTGTCCAACGGTGTCCCACGGTGTCCAACGGTGTCCCACGTTGTCCCACGTTGTCCCACGTTGTCCCACGGTGTCCAACGATGTCCAACGGTGTCCCACGTTGTCCCACGTTGTCCCACGTTGTCCCACGTTGTCCCACGTTGTTCCATGGTTTCCCACGTTGTCCCACGTTGTCCCACGGTGTCCAACGATGTCCAACGGTGTCCAACGGTGTCCCACGGTGTCCAACGGTGTCCCACGTTGTCCCACGTTGTCCCACGTTGTCCCACGTTGTCCCACGTTGTCCCACGGTGTCCAACGGTGTCCAACGGTGTCCAACGGTGTCCAACGATGTCCAACGGTGTCCAACGGTGTCCCACGGTGTCCCACGGTGTCCAACGGTGTCCAACGGTGTCCCACGGTGTCCAACGGTGTCCCACGTTGTCCCACGTTGTCCCACGTTGTCCCACGTTGTCCCACGATGTCCCACGTTGTCCAACGATGTCCAACGGTGTCCCACGTTGTCCCACGTTGTCCCACGTTGTCCCACGTTGTCCCACGTTGTCCCACGTTGTCCCACGTTGTCCAACGATGTCCAACGGTGTCCCACGTTGTCCCACGTTGTCCCACGTTGTCCCACGTTGTCCCACGTTGTTCCATGGTTTCCCACGTTGTCCCACGTTGTCCCACGTTGTCCCACGGTGTCCAACGATGTCCAACGGTGTCCAACGGTGTCCAACGGTGTCCAACGATGTCCAACGATGTCCAACGATGTCCAACGGTGTCCAACGATGTCCAACGATGTCCAACGGTGTCCAACGATGTCCAACGATGTCCAACGGTGTCCCACGATGTCCAACGATGTCCCACGGTGTCCAACGGTGTCCAACGATGTCCAACGGTGTCCAACGGTGTCCCACGATGTCCACCGATGTCCAACGATGTCCAACGGTGTCCCACGTTGTCCAACGGTGTCCCACGTTGTCCCACGTTGTCCCACGTTGTCCCACGTTGTCCCACGATGTCCCACGTTGTCCCACGTTGTCCCACGTTGTCCCACGTTGTCCCACGTTGTCCCACGTTGTCCCACGTTGTCCCACGGTGTCCAACGATGTCCAACGGTGTCCAACGGTGTCCAACGGTGTCCAACGGTGTCCCACGTTGTCCCACGTTGTCCCACGTTGTCCCACGTTGTCCCACGTTGTCCCACGATGTCCCACGTTGTCCCACGTTGTCCCACGGTGTCCAACGATGTCCAACGGTGTCCCACGTTGTCCCACGTTGTCCCACGATGTCCCACGTTGTCCCACGTTGTCCCACGTTGTCCCACGTTGTCCCACGTTGTCCCACGTTGTCCCACGTTGTCCCACGGTGTCCAACGATGTCCAACGGTGTCCAACGGTGTCCAACGGTGTCCAACGGTGTCCCACGTTGTCCCACGTTGTCCCACGTTGTCCCACGTTGTCCCACGGTGTCCAACGGTGTCCAACGGTGTCCAACGGTGTCCAACGATGTCCAACGGTGTCCAACGGTGTCCCACGGTGTCCCACGGTGTCCAACGGTGTCCAACGGTGTCCCACGGTGTCCAACGGTGTCCCACGTTGTCCCACGTTGTCCTACGTTGTCCCACGTTGTCCCACGTTGTCCCACGTTGTCCCACGGTGTCCAACGGTGTCCAACGGTGTCCCACGATGTCCACCGATGTCCAACGGTGTCCAACGGTGTCCAACGGTGTCCAACGGTGTCCAACGATGTCCCACGTTGTCCCACGTTGTCCCACGTTGTCCCACGGTGTCCAACGATGTCCAACGGTGTCCCACGTTGTCCCACGTTGTCCCACGTTGTCCCACGTTGTCCCACGTTGTTCCATGGTTTCCCACGTTGTCCCACGTTGTCCCACGTTGTCCCACGGTGTCCAACGATGTCCAACGGTGTCCAACGGTGTCCCACGGTGTCCAACGGTGTCCCACGTTGTCCCACGTTGTCCCACGTTGTCCCACGTTGTCCCACGTTGTCCAACGGTGTCCCACGGTGTCCAACGGTGTCCCACGTTGTCCCACGTTGTCCCACGTTGTCCCACGTTGTCCCACGTTGTCCCACGTTGTCCCACGTTGTCCAACGGTGTCCCACGGTGTCCAACGGTGTCCCACGTTGTCCCACGTTGTCCCACGGTGTCCAACGATGTCCAACGGTGTCCCACGTTGTCCCACGTTGTCCCACGTTGTCCCACGTTGTCCCACGTTGTTCCATGGTTTCCCACGTTGTCCCACGTTGTCCCACGTTGTCCCACGGTGTCCAACGATGTCCAACGGTGTCCAACGGTGTCCCACGGTGTCCAACGGTGTCCCACGTTGTCCCACGTTGTCCCACGTTGTCCCACGTTGTCCCACGTTGTCCAACGGTGTCCCACGGTGTCCAACGGTGTCCCACGTTGTCCCACGTTGTCCCACGTTGTCCCACGTTGTCCCACGTTGTCCCACGTTGTCCCACGTTGTCCCACGGTGTCCAACGGTGTCCAACGATGTCCAACGGTGTCCAACGGTGTCCCACGATGTCCACCGATGTCCAACGGTGTCCAACGGTGTCCAACGGTGTCCAACGGTGTCCAACGATGTCCAACGATGTCCAACGATGTCCAACGGTGTCCAACGATGTCCAACGATGTCCAACGGTGTCCCACGATGTCCAACGATGTCCAACGATGTCCAACGGTGTCCAACGGTGTCCCAAGATGTCCCACGTTGTCCCACGTTGTCCCACGTTGTCCCACGATGTCCCACGTTGTCCCACGTTGTCCCACGTTGTCCCACGTTGTCCCACGTTGTCCCACGTTGTCCCACGTTGTCCCACGGTGTCCAACGGTGTCTAACGGTGTCCCACGGTGTCCAACGGTGTCCCACGTTGTCCCACGTTGTCCCACGTTGTCCCACGTTGTCCCACGTTGTCCAACGATGTCCAACGGTGTCCCACGTTGTCCCACGTTGTCCCACGTTGTCCCACGTTGTCCCACGTTGTTCCATGGTTTCCCACGTTGTCCCACGTTGTCCCACGTTGTCCCACGGTGTCCAACGATGTCCCACGGTGTCCAACGGTGTCCAACGATGTCCAACGGTGTCCAACGGTGTCCCACGATGTCCACCGATGTCCAACGATGTCCAACGGTGTCCCACGTTGTCCAACGGTGTCCCACGTTGTCCCACGTTGTCCCACGTTGTCCCACGTTGTCCCACGTTGTCCCACGTTGTCCCACGTTGTTCCATGGTTTCCCACGTTGTCCCACGTTGTCCCACGGTGTCCAACGGTGTCCAACGGTGTCCAACGGTGTCCCACGTTGTCCCACGTTGTCCCACGTTGTCCCACGTTGTCCAACGGTGTCCCACGGTGTCCAACGGTGTCCCACGTTGTCCCACGTTGTCCCACGTTGTCCCACGTTGTCCCACGTTGTCCCACGTTGTCCCACGTTGTCCCACGGTGTCCAACGGTGTCCAACGATGTCCAACGGTGTCCAACGGTGTCCCACGATGTCCACCGATGTCCAACGGTGTCCAACGGTGTCCAACGGTGTCCAACGGTGTCCAACGATGTCCAACGATGTCCAACGATGTCCAACGGTGTCCAACGATGTCCAACGATGTCCAACGGTGTCCCACGATGTCCAACGATGTCCAACGATGTCCAACGGTGTCCCACGTTGTCCCACGTTGTCCCACGTTGTCCCACGGTGTCCAACGATGTCCAACGGTGTCCCACGTTGTCCCACGTTGTCCCACGTTGTCCCACGTTGTCCCACGTTGTTCCATGGTTTCCCACGTTGTCCCACGTTGTCCCACGTTGTCCCACGGTGTCCAACGATGTCCAACGGTGTCCCACGTTGTCCCACGTTGTCCCACGTTGTCCCACGTTGTCCCACGATGTCCCACGTTGTCCCACGTTGTCCCACGTTGTCCCACGTTGTCCCACGTTGTCCCACGTTGTCCCACGGTGTCCAACGATGTCCAACGGTGTCCAACGGTGTCCAACGGTGTCCAACGGTGTCCCACGTTGTCCCACGTTGTCCCACGTTGTCCCACGTTGTCCCACGTTGTCCCACGATGTCCCACGTTGTCCCACGTTGTCCCACGTTGTCCCACGTTGTCCCACGTTGTCCCACGTTGTCCCACGATGTCCCACGTTGTCCCACGTTGTCCCACGTTGTCCCACGTTGTCCCACGGTGTCCCACGTTGTCCCACGTTGTCCCACGTTGTCCCACGGTGTCCAACGATGTCCAACGGTGTCCCACGTTGTCCAACGGTGTCCCACGTTGTCCCACGTTGTCCCACGTTGTCCCACGTTGTCCCACGTTGTCCCACGATGTCCCACGTTGTCCCACGTTGTCCCACGTTGTCCCACGTTGTCCCACGTTGTCCCACGTTGTCCCACGTTGTCCCACGATGTCCCACGTTGTCCCACGTTGTCCCACGTTGTCCCACGTTGTCCCACGTTGTCCCACGTTGTCCCACGTTGTCCCACGTTGTCCCACGGTGTCCAACGATGTCCAACGGTGTCCAACGATGTCCAACGGTGTCCCACGATGTCCAACGATGTCCAACGATGTCCAACGGTGTCCAACGGTGTCCCACGATGTCCAACGATGTCCAACGATGTCCAACGGTGTCCAACGATGTCCCACGTTGTCCCACGTTGTCCCACGTTGTCCCACGGTGTCCAAAGATGTCCAACGGTGTCCCACGTTGTCCCACGTTGTCCCACGTTGTCCAACGATGTCCAACGGTGTCCCACGTTGTCCCACGTTGTCCCACGTTGTCCCACGTTGTCCCACGTTGTTCCATGGTTTCCCACGTTGTCCCACGTTGTCCCACGTTGTCCCACGGTGTCCAACGATGTCCAACGGTGTCCAACGGTGTCCAACGGTGTCCAACGATGTCCAACGATGTCCAACGATGTCCAACGGTGTCCAACGATGTCCAACGATGTCCAACGGTGTCCCACGATGTCCAACGATGTCCCACGGTGTCCAACGGTGTCCAACGATGTCCAACGGTGTCCAACGGTGTCCCACGATGTCCACCGATGTCCAACGATGTCCAACGGTGTCCCACGTTGTCCAACGGTGTCCCACGTTGTCCCACGTTGTCCCACGTTGTCCCACGTTGTCCCACGATGTCCCACGTTGTCCCACGTTGTCCCACGTTGTCCCACGTTGTCCCACGTTGTCCCACGTTGTCCCACGTTGTCCCACGGTGTCCAACGATGTCCAACGGTGTCCAACGGTGTCCAACGGTGTCCAACGGTGTCCCACGTTGTCCCACGTTGTCCCACGTTGTCCCACGTTGTCCCACGTTGTCCCACGATGTCCCACGTTGTCCCACGTTGTCCCACGTTGTCCCACGTTGTCCCACGTGGTCCCACGTTGTCCCACGTTGTCCCACGGTGTCCAACGGTGTCCAACGATGTCCCACGTTGTCCCACGTTGTCCCACGTTGTCCCACGTTGTCCCACGATGTCCCACGTTTTCCCACGTTGTCCCACGTTGTCCCACGTTGTCCCACGTTGTCCCACGTTGTCCCACGTTGTCCCACGTTGTCCCACGTTGTCCCACGTTGTCCCACGTTGTCCCACGTTGTCCCACGTTGTCCCACGTTGTCCCACGGTGTCCAACGATGTCCAACGGTGTCCAGCGATGTCCAACGGTGTCCCACGTTGTCCCACGTTTTCCCACGTTGTCCAACGGTGTCCCACGTTGTCCCACGTTGTCCCACGTTGTCCCACGTTGTCCCACGTTGTCCCACGTTGTCCCACGTTGTCCCACGTTGTCCCACGTTGTCCCACGTTGTCCCACGTTGTCCCACGTTGTCCCACGTTGTCCCACGTTGTCCCACGTTGTCCCACGTTGTCCCACGTTGTCCCACGTTGTCCCACGGTGTCCAACGGTGTCCAACGATGTCCCACGTTGTCCCACGTTGTCCCACGTTGTCCCACGTTGTCCCACGATGTCCCACGTTGTCCCACGTTGTCCCACGTTGTCCCACGTTGTCCCACGTTGTCCCACGTTGTCCCACGTTGTCCCACGTTGTCCCACGTTGTCCCACGTTGTCCCACGTTGTCCCACGGTGTCCAACGATGTCCAACGGTGTCCAGCGATGTCCAACGGTGTCCCACGTTGTCCCACGTTTTCCCACGTTGTCCCACGTTGTCCCACGTTTTCCCACGTTGTCCCACGTTGTCCCACGTTGTCCCACGTTGTCCCACGTTGTCCCACGGTGTCCAACGATGTGCAACGGTGTCCAGCGATGTCCAACGGTGTCCCACGTTGTCCCACGTTTTCCCACGTTGTCCCACGTTGTCCCACGGTGTCCAACGATGTCCAACGATGTCCAACGGTGTCCCACGTTGTCCCACGTTGTTCCATGGTTTCCCACGTTGTCCCACGTTGTCCCACGTTGTCCCACGGTGTCCAACGATGTCCCACGGTGTCCAACGGTGTCCAACGATGTCCCACGTTGTCCCACGTTGTCCCACGTTGTCCCACGATGTCCCACGTTGTCCCACGTTGTCCCACGTTGTCCCACGTTGTCCCACGTTGTCCCACGTTGTCCCACGTTGTCCCACGTTGTCCCACGTTGTCCCACGTTGTCCCACGTTGTCCCACGTTGTCCCACGGTGTCCAACGATGTCCAACGGTGTCCAGCGATGTCCCACGGTGTCCAACGATGTCCAACGGTGTCCAACGGTGTCCAACGGTGTCCAACGTTTTCCCACGTTGTCCCACGTTGTCCCACGTTGTCCCACGTTGTCCCACGTTGTCCCACGTTGTCCCACGTTGTCCCACGTTGTCCCACGGTGTCCAACGATGTCCAACGGTGTCCAGCGATGTCCAACGGTGTCCCACGTTGTCCCACGTTTTCCCACGTTGTCCCACGTTGTCCCACGGTGTCCAACGATGTCCAACGATGTCCAACGGTGTCCCACGTTGTCCCACGTTGTTCCATGGTTTCCCACGTTGTCCCACGTTGTCCCACGTTGTCCCACGGTGTCCAACGATGTCCCACGGTGTCCAACGGTGTCCAACGATGTCCCACGTTGTCCCACGTTGTCCCACGTTGTCCCACGTTGTCCCACGATGTCCCACGTTGTCCCACGTTGTCCCACGTTGTCCCACGTTGTCCCACGTTGTCCCACGTTGTCCCACGTTGTCCCACGTTGTCCCACGTTGTCCCACGTTGTCCCACGTTGTCCCACGTTGTCCCACGATGTCCCACGTTGTCCCACGTTGTCCCACGATGTCCCACGTTGTCCCACGTTGTCCCACGTTGTCCCACGTTGTCCCACGTTGTCCCACGTTGTCCCACGTTGTCCCACGTTGTCCCACGTTGTCCCACGTTGTCCCACGTTGTCCCACGTTGTCCCACGTTGTCCCACGTTGTCCCACGGTGTCCAACGATGTCCAACGGTGTCCAGCGATGTCCAACGGTGTCCCACGTTGTCCCACGTTTTCCCACGTTGTCCCACGTTGTCCCACGGTGTCCAACGATGTCCAACGATGTCCAATGGTGTCCCACGTTGTCCCACGTTGTTCCATGGTTTCCCACGTTGTCCCACGTTGTCCCACGTTGTCCCACGGTGTCCAACGATGTCCAACGGTGTCCAACGGTGTCCAACGGTGTCCAACGGTGTCCCACGTTGTCCCACGTTGTCCCACGTTGTCCCACGTTGTCCCACGTTGTCCCACGATGTCCCACGTTGTTCCACGGTGTCCAACGGTGTCCATCGGTGTCCCACGATGTCCACCGATGTCCAACGGTGTCCAACGGTGTCCAACGGTGTCCAACGGTGTCCAACGATGTCCCACGTTGTCCCACGTTGTCCCACGTTGTCCCACGGTGTCCAACGATGTCCAACGGTGTCCCACGTTGTCCCACGTTGTCCCACGTTGTCCCACGTTGTCCCACGTTGTTCCATGGTTTCCCACGTTGTCCCACGTTGTCCCACGTTGTCCCACGGTGTCCAACGATGTCCAACGGTGTCCAACGGTGTCCCACGGTGTCCAACGGTGTCCCACGTTGTCCCACGTTGTCCCACGTTGTCCCACGTTGTCCCACGTTGTCCAACGGTGTCCCACGGTGTCCAACGGTGTCCCACGTTGTCCCACGTTGTCCCACGTTGTCCCACGTTGTCCCACGTTGTCCCACGTTGTCCCACGTTGTCCAACGGTGTCCCACGGTGTCCAACGGTGTCCCACGTTGTCCCACGTTGTCCCACGTTGTCCCACGGTGTCCAACGATGTCCAACGGTGTCCCACGTTGTCCCACGTTGTCCCACGTTGTCCCACGTTGTCCCACGTTGTTCCATGGTTTCCCACGTTGTCCCACGTTGTCCCACGTTGTCCCACGGTGTCCAACGATGTCCAACGGTGTCCAACGGTGTCCCACGGTGTCCAACGGTGTCCCACGTTGTCCCACGTTGTCCCACGTTGTCCCACGTTGTCCCACGTTGTCCAACGGTGTCCCACGGTGTCCAACGGTGTCCCACGTTGTCCCACGTTGTCCCACGTTGTCCCACGTTGTCCCACGTTGTCCCACGTTGTCCCACGTTGTCCCACGGTGTCCAACGGTGTCCAACGATGTCCAACGGTGTCCAACGGTGTCCCACGATGTCCACCGATGTCCAACGGTGTCCAACGGTGTCCAACGGTGTCCAACGGTGTCCAACGATGTCCAACGATGTCCAACGATGTCCAACGGTGTCCAACGATGTCCAACGATGTCCAACGGTGTCCCACGATGTCCAACGATGTCCAACGATGTCCAACGGTGTCCAACGGTGTCCCAAGTTGTCCCACGTTGTCCCACGTTGTCCCACGTTGTCCCACGATGTCCCACGTTGTCCCACGTTGTCCCACGTTGTCCCACGTTGTCCCACGTTGTCCCACGTTGTCCCACGTTGTCCCACGGTGTCCAACGGTGTCTAACGGTGTCCCACGGTGTCCAACGGTGTCCCACGTTGTCCCACGTTGTCCCACGTTGTCCCACGTTGTCCCACGTTGTCCAACGATGTCCAACGGTGTCCCACGTTGTCCCACGTTGTCCCACGTTGTCCCACGTTGTCCCACGTTGTTCCATGGTTTCCCACGTTGTCCCACGTTGTCCCACGTTGTCCCACGGTGTCCAACGATGTCCAACGGTGTCCAACGGTGTCCAACGGTGTCCAACGATGTCCAACGATGTCCAACGATGTCCAACGGTGTCCAACGATGTCCAACGATGTCCAACGGTGTCCCACGATGTCCAACGATGTCCCACGGTGTCCAACGGTGTCCAACGATGTCCAACGGTGTCCAACGGTGTCCCACGATGTCCACCGATGTCCAACGATGTCCAACGGTGTCCCACGTTGTCCAACGGTGTCCCACGTTGTCCCACGTTGTCCCACGTTGTCCCACGTTGTCCCACGTTGTCCCACGTTGTCCCACGTTGTCCCACGTTGTTCCATGGTTTCCCACGTTGTCCCACGTTGTCCCACGGTGTCCAACGGTGTCCAACGGTGTCCAACGGTGTCCCACGTTGTCCCACGTTGTCCCACGTTGTCCCACGTTGTCCCACGTTGTCCAACGGTGTCCCACGGTGTCCAACGGTGTCCCACGTTGTCCCACGTTGTCCCACGTTGTCCCACGTTGTCCCACGTTGTCCCACGTTGTCCCACGTTGTCCCACGGTGTCCAACGGTGTCCAACGATGTCCAACGGTGTCCAACGGTGTCCCACGATGTCCACCGATGTCCAACGGTGTCCAACGGTGTCCAACGGTGTCCAACGGTGTCCAACGATGTCCAACGATGTCCAACGATGTCCAACGGTGTCCAACGATGTCCAACGATGTCCAACGGTGTCCCACGATGTCCAACGATGTCCAACGATGTCCAACGGTGTCCCACGTTGTCCCACGTTGTCCCACGTTGTCCCACGGTGTCCAACGATGTCCAACGGTGTCCCACGTTGTCCCACGTTGTCCCACGTTGTCCCACGTTGTCCCACGTTGTTCCATGGTTTCCCACGTTGTCCCACGTTGTCCCACGTTGTCCCACGGTGTCCAACGATGTCCAACGGTGTCCCACGTTGTCCCACGTTGTCCCACGTTGTCCCACGTTGTCCCACGATGTCCCACGTTGTCCCACGTTGTCCCACGTTGTCCCACGTTGTCCCACGTTGTCCCACGTTGTCCCACGGTGTCCAACGATGTCCAACGGTGTCCAACGATGTCCAACGGTGTCCCACGATGTCCAACGATGTCCAACGATGTCCAACGGTGTCCCACGTTGTCCCACGTTGTCCCACGTTGTTCCATGGTTTCCCACGTTGTCCCACGTTGTCCCACGTTGTCCCACGGTGTCCAACGATGTCCAACGGTGTCCAACGATGTCCAACGATGTCCAACGGTGTCCAACGATGTCCAACGATGTCCAACGGTGTCCCACGATGTCCAACGATGTCCAACGATGTCCAACGGTGTCCAACGGTGTCCCAAGTTGTCCCACGTTGTCCCACGTTGTCCCACGTTGTCCCACGGTGTCCAACGGTGTCTAACGGTGTCCCACGGTGTCCAACGGTGTCCCACGTTGTCCCACGTTGTCCCACGTTGTCCCACGTTGTCCCACGTTGTCCCACGTTGTCCCACGTTGTCCCACGTTGTCCCACGTTGTTCCATGGTTTCCCACGTTGTCCCACGTTGTCCCACGGTGTCCAACGGTGTCCAACGGTGTCCAACGGTGTCCCACGTTGTCCCACGTTGTCCCACGTTGTCCCACGTTGTCCCACGTTGTCCAACGGTGTCCCACGGTGTCCAACGGTGTCCCACGTTGTCCCACGTTGTCCCACGTTGTCCCACGTTGTCCCACGTTGTCCCACGTTGTCCCACGTTGTCCCACGGTGTCCAACGGTGTCCAACGATGTCCAACGGTGTCCAACGGTGTCCCACGATGTCCACCGATGTCCAACGGTGTCCAACGGTGTCCAACGGTGTCCAACGGTGTCCAACGATGTCCAACGATGTCCAACGATGTCCAACGGTGTCCAACGATGTCCAACGATGTCCAACGGTGTCCCACGATGTCCAACGATGTCCAACGATGTCCAACGGTGTCCCACGTTGTCCCACGTTGTCCCACGTTGTCCCACGGTGTCCAACGATGTCCAACGGTGTCCCACGTTGTCCCACGTTGTCCCACGTTGTCCCACGTTGTCCCACGTTGTTCCATGGTTTCCCACGTTGTCCCACGTTGTCCCACGTTGTCCCACGGTGTCCAACGATGTCCAACGGTGTCCCACGTTGTCCCACGTTGTCCCACGTTGTCCCACGTTGTCCCACGATGTCCCACGTTGTCCCACGTTGTCCCACGTTGTCCCACGTTGTCCCACGTTGTCCCACGTTGTCCCACGTTGTCCCACGGTGTCCAACGATGTCCAACGGTGTCCAACGATGTCCAACGGTGTCCCACGATGTCCAACGATGTCCAACGATGTCCAACGGTGTCCATCGGTGTCCCACGTTGTCCCACGTTGTCCCACGTTGTCCCACGGTGTCCAACGATGTCCAACGGTGTCCCACGTTGTCCAACGGTGTCCCACGTTGTCCCACGTTGTCCCACGTTGTCCCACGTTGTCCCACGTTGTCCCACGATGTCCCACGTTGTCCCACGTTGTCCCACGTTGTCCCACGTTGTCCCACGTTGTCCCACGTTGTCCCACGTTGTCCAACGATGTCCAACGGTGTCCAACGGTGTCCAACGGTGTCCCACGTTGTCCCACGTTGTCCCACGTTGTCCCACGTTGTCCCACGTTGTCCCACGATGTCCCACGTTGTCCCACGTTGTCCCACGTTGTCCCACGTTGTCCCACGTTGTCCCACGTTGTCCCACGATGTCCCACGTTGTCCCACGTTGTCCCACGTTGTCCCACGTTGTCCCACGGTGTCCCACGTTGTCCCACGTTGTCCCACGTTGTCCCACGGTGTCCAACGATGTCCAACGGTGTCCCACGTTGTCCAACGGTGTCCCACGTTGTCCCACGTTGTCCCACGTTGTCCCACGTTGTCCCACGGTGTCCCACGATGTCCCACGTTGTCCCACGTTGTCCCACGTTGTCCCACGTTGTCCCACGTTGTCCCACGTTGTCCCACGTTGTCCCACGATGTCCCACGTTGTCCCACGTTGTCCCACGTTGTCCCACGTTGTCCCACGTTGTCCCACGTTGTCCCACGTTGTCCCACGTTGTCCCACGGTGTCCAACGATGTCCAACGGTGTCCAACGATGTCCAACGGTGTCCCACGATGTCCAACGATGTCCAACGATGTCCAACGGTGTCCAACGGTGTCCCACGATGTCCAACGATGTCCAACGATGTCCAACGGTGTCCCACGGTGTCCCACGTTGTCCCACGTTGTCCCACGTTGTCCCACGGTGTCCAAAGATGTCCAACGGTGTCCCACGTTGTCCCACGTTGTCCCACGTTGTCCAACGATGTCCAACGGTGTCCCACGTTGTCCCACGTTGTCCCACGTTGTCCCACGTTGTCCCACGTTGTTCCATGGTTTCCCACGTTGTCCCACGTTGTCCCACGTTGTCCCACGGTGTCCAACGATGTCCAACGGTGTCCAACGGTGTCCAACGGTGTCCAACGATGTCCAACGATGTCCAACGATGTCCAACGGTGTCCAACGATGTCCAACGATGTCCAACGGTGTCCCACGATGTCCAACGATGTCCCACGATGTCCAACGGTGTCCAACGATGTCCAACGGTGTCCAACGGTGTCCCACGATGTCCACCGATGTCCAACGATGTCCAACGGTGTCCCACGTTGTCCAACGGTGTCCCACGTTGTCCCACGTTGTCCCACGTTGTCCCACGTTGTCCCACGATGTCCCACGTTGTCCCACGTTGTCCCACGTTGTCCCACGTTGTCCCACGTTGTCCCACGTTGTCCCACGTTGTCCCACGGTGTCCAACGATGTCCAACGGTGTCCAACGGTGTCCAACGGTGTCCAACGGTGTCCCACGTTGTCCCACGTTGTCCCACGTTGTCCCACGTTGTCCCACGTTGTCCCACGATGTCCCACGTTGTCCCACGTTGTCCCACGTTGTCCCACGTTGTCCCACGTGGTCCCACGTTGTCCCACGTTGTCCCACGGTGTCCAACGGTGTCCAACGATGTCCCACGTTGTCCCACGTTGTCCCACGTTGTCCCACGTTGTCCCACGATGTCCCACGTTTTCCCACGTTGTCCCACGTTGTCCCACGTTGTCCCACGTTGTCCCACGTTGTCCCACGTTGTCCCACGTTGTCCCACGTTGTCCCACGTTGTCCCACGTTGTCCCACGTTGTCCCACGTTGTCCCACGTTGTCCCACGTTGTCCCACGGTGTCCAACGTTGTCCAACGGTGTCCAGCGATGTCCAACGGTGTCCCACGTTGTCCCACGTTTTCCCACGTTGTCCAACGGTGTCCCACGTTGTCCCACGTTGTCCCACGTTGTCCCACGTTGTCCCACGTTGTCCCACGTTGTCCCACGTTGTCCCACGTTGTCCCACGTTGTCCCACGTTGTCCCACGTTGTCCCACGTTGTCCCACGTTGTCCCACGTTGTCCGACGTTGTCCCACGTTGTCCCACGTTGTCCCACGTTGTCCCACGTTGTCCCACGGTGTCCAACGGTGTCCAACGATGTCCCACGTTGTCCCACGTTGTCCCACGTTGTCCCACGTTGTCCCACGATGTCCCACGTTGTCCCACGTTGTCCCACGTTGTCCCACGTTGTCCCACGTTGTCCCACGTTGTCCCACGTTGTCCCACGTTGTCCCACGTTGTCCCACGTTGTCCCACGTTGTCCCACGGTGTCCAACGATGTCCAACGGTGTCCAGCGATGTCCAACGGTGTCCCACGTTGTCCCACGTTTTCCCACGTTGTCCCACGTTGTCCCACGTTTTCCCACGTTGTCCCACGTTGTCCCACGTTGTCCCACGTTGTCCCACGTTGTCCCACGGTGTCCAACGATGTCCAACGGTGTCCAGCGATGTCCAACGGTGTCCCACGTTGTCCCACGTTTTCCCACGTTGTCCCACGTTGTCCCACGGTGTCCAACGATGTCCAACGATGTCCAACGGTGTCCCACGTTGTCCCACGTTGTTCCATGGTTTCCCACGTTGTCCCACGTTGTCCCACGTTGTCCCACGGTGTCCAACGATGTCCCACGGTGTCCAACGGTGTCCAACGATGTCCCACGTTGTCCCACGTTGTCCCACGTTGTCCCACGTTGTCCCACGATGTCCCACGTTGTCCCACGTTGTCCCACGTTGTCCCACGTTGTCCCACGTTGTCCCACGTTGTCCCACGTTGTCCCACGTTGTCCCACGTTGTCCCACGTTGTCCCACGTTGTCCCACGGTGTCCAACGATGTCCAACGGTGTCCAGCGATGTCCCACGGTGTCCAACGATGTCCAACGGTGTCCAACGGTGTCCAACGGTGTCCAACGTTTTCCCACGTTGTCCCACGTTGTCCCACGTTGTCCCACGATGTCCAACGGTGTCCCACGTTGTCCCACGTTGTTCCATGGTTTCCCACGTTGTCCCACGTTGTCCCACGTTGTCCCACGGTGTCCAACGATGTCCCACGGTGTCCAACGGTGTCCAACGATGTCCCACGTTGTCCCACGTTGTCCCACGTTGTCCCACGTTGTCCCACGATGTCCCACGTTGTCCCACGTGGTCCCACGTTGTCCCACGTTGTCCCACGGTGTCCAACGGTGTCCAACGATGTCCCACGTTGTCCCACGTTGTCCCACGTTGTCCCACGTTGTCCCACGATGTCCCACGTTTTCCCACGTTGTCCCACGTTGTCCCACGTTGTCCCACGTTGTCCCACGTTGTCCCACGTTGTCCCACGTTGTCCCACGTTGTCCCACGTTGTCCCACGTTGTCCCACGTTGTCCCACGTTGTCCCACGTTGTCCCACGGTGTCCAACGATGTCCAACGGTGTCCAGCGATGTCCAACGGTGTCCCACGTTGTCCCACGTTTTCCCACGTTGTCCAACGGTGTCCCACGTTGTCCCACGTTGTCCCACGTTGTCCCACGTTGTCCCACGTTGTCCCACGTTGTCCCACGTTGTCCCACGTTGTCCCACGTTGTCCCACGTTGTCCCACGTTGTCCCACGTTGTCCCACGTTGTCCCACGTTGTCCCACGTTGTCCCACGTTGTCCCACGTTGTCCCACGTTGTCCCACGGTGTCCAACGTTGTCCAACGATGTCCCACGTTGTCCCACGTTGTCCCACGTTGTCCCACGTTGTCCCACGATGTCCCACGTTGTCCCACGTTGTCCCACGTTGTCCCACGTTGTCCCACGTTGTCCCACGTTGTCCCACGTTGTCCCACGTTGTCCCACGTTGTCCCACGTTGTCCCACGTTGTCCCACGGTGTCCAACGATGTCCAACGGTGTCCAGCGATGTCCCACGGTGTCCCACGTTGTCCCACGTTTTCCCACGTTGTCCCACGTTGTCCCACGTTTTCCCACGTTGTCCCACGTTGTCCCACGTTGTCCCACGTTGTCCCACGTTGTCCCACGGTGTCCAACGATGTCCAACGGTGTCCAGCGATGTCCAACGGTGTCCCACGTTGTCCCACGTTTTCCCACGTTGTCCCACGTTGTCCCACGGTGTCCAACGATGTCCAACGATGTCCAACGGTGTCCCACGTTGTCCCACGTTGTTCCATGGTTTCCCACGTTGTCCCACGTTGTCCCACGTTGTCCCACGGTGTCCCACGGTGTCCAACGATGTCCAACGGTGTCCAGCGATGTCCAACGGTGTCCCACGTTGTCCCACGTTGTCCCACGTTGTCCCACGTTGTCCCACGGTGTCCAACGATGTCCAACGGTGTCCAGCGATGTCCCACGGTGTCCAACGATGTCCAACGGTGTCCAACGGTGTCCAACGGTGTCCCACGTTGTCCCACGGTGTCCAACGATGTCCAACGGTGTCCCACGTTGTCCAACGGTGTCCCACGTTGTCCCACGTTGTCCCACGTTGTCCCACGTTGTCCCACGTTGTCCCACGATGTCCCACGTTGTCCCACGTTGTCCCACGTTGTCCCACGTTGTCCCACGTTGTCCCACGTTGTCCCACGTTGTCCCACGATGTCCCACGTTGTCCCACGTTGTCCCACGTTGTCCCACGTTGTCCCACGTTGTCCCACGTTGTCCCACGTTGTCCCACGTTGTCCCACGGTGTCCAACGATGTCCAACGGTGTCCAACGATGTCCAACGGTGTCCCACGATGTCCAACGATGTCCAACGATGTCCAACGGTGTCCAACGGTGTCCCACGATGTCCAACGATGTCCAACGATGTCCAACGGTGTCCAACGGTGTCCCACGTTGTCCCACGTTGTCCCACGGTGTCCAAAGATGTCCAACGGTGTCCCACGTTGTCCCACGTTGTCCCACGTTGTCCAACGATGTCCAACGGTGTCCCACGTTGTCCCACGTTGTCCCACGTTGTCCCACGTTGTCCCACGTTGTTCCATGGTTTCCCACGTTGTCCCACGTTGTCCCACGTTGTCCCACGGTGTCCAACGATGTCCAACGGTGTCCAACGGTGTCCAACGGTGTCCAACGATGTCCAACGATGTCCAACGATGTCCAACGGTGTCCAACGATGTCCAACGATGTCCAACGGTGTCCCACGATGTCCAACGATGTCCCACGGTGTCCAACGGTGTCCAACGATGTCCAACGGTGTCCAACGGTGTCCCACGATGTCCACCGATGTCCAACGATGTCCAACGGTGTCCCACGTTGTCCAACGGTGTCCCACGTTGTCCCACGTTGTCCCACGTTGTCCCACGTTGTCCCACGATGTCCCACGTTGTCCCACGTTGTCCCACGTTGTCCCACGTTGTCCCACGTTGTCCCACGTTGTCCCACGTTGTCCCACGGTGTCCAACGATGTCCAACGGTGTCCAACGGTGTCCAACGGTGTCCAACGGTGTCCCACGTTGTCCCACGTTGTCCCACGTTGTCCCACGTTGTCCCACGTTGTCCCACGATGTCCCACGTTGTCCCACGTTGTCCCACGTTGTCCCACGTTGTCCCACGTGGTCCCACGTTGTCCCACGTTGTCCCACGGTGTCCAACGGTGTCCCACGATGTCCCACGTTGTCCCACGTTGTCCCACGTTGTCCCACGTTGTCCCACGATGTCCCACGTTTTCCCACGTTGTCCCACGTTGTCCCACGTTGTCCCACGTTGTCCCACGTTGTCCCACGTTGTCCCACGTTGTCCCACGTTGTCCCACGTTGTCCCACGTTGTCCCACGTTGTCCCACGTTGTCCCACGTTGTCCCACGGTGTCCAACGATGTCCAACGGTGTCCAGCGATGTCCAACGGTGTCCCACGTTGTCCCACTTTTTCCCACGTTGTCCAACGGTGTCCCACGTTGTCCCACGTTGTCCCACGTTGTCCCACGTTGTCCCACGTTGTCCCACGTTGTCCCACGTTGTCCCACGTTGTCCCACGTTGTCCCACGTTGTCCCACGTTGTCCCACGTTGTCCCACGTTGTCCCACGTTGTCCGACGTTGTCCCACGTTGTCCCACGTTGTCCCACGTTGTCCCACGTTGTCCCACGGTGTCCAACGGTGTCCAACGATGTCCCACGTTGTCCCACGTTGTCCCACGTTGTCCCACGTTGTCCCACGATGTCCCACGTTGTCCCACGTTGTCCCACGTTGTCCCACGTTGTCCCACGTTGTCCCACGTTGTCCCACGTTGTCCCACGTTGTCCCACGTTGTCCCACGTTGTCCCACGTTGTCCCACGGTGTCCAACGATGTCCAACGGTGTCCAGCGATGTCCAACGGTGTCCCACGTTGTCCCACGTTTTCCCACGTTGTCCCACGTTGTCCCACGTTGTCCCACGGTGTCCAACGGTGTCCCACGTTGTCCCACGTTTTCCCACGTTGTCCCACGTTGTCCCACGTTGTCCCACGTTGTCCCACGTTGTCCCACGTTGTCCCACGGTGTCCAACGATGTCCAACGGTGTCCAACGGTGTCCAACGGTGTCCAACGGTGTCCCACGTTGTCCCACGTTGTCCCACGTTGTCCCACGTTGTCCCACGTTGTCCCACGGTGTCCCACGTTGTCCCACGTTGTCCCACGTTGTCCCACGTTGTCCCACGTGGTCCCACGTTGTCCCACGTTGTCCCACGGTGTCCAACGGTGTCCAACGATGTCCCACGTTGTCCCACGTTGTCCCACGTTGTCCCACGATGTCCCACGTTGTCCCACGTTGTCCCACGTTGTCCCACGTTGTCCCACGTTGTCCCACGTTGTCCCACGTTGTCCCACGTTGTCCCACGTTGTCCCACGTTGTCCCACGTTGTCCCACGGTGTCCAACGATGTCCAACGGTGTCCAGCGATGTCCAACGGTGTCCCACGTTGTCCCACGTTTTCCCACGTTGTCCAACGGTGTCCCACGTTGTCCCACGTTGTCCCACGTTGTCCCACGTTGTCCCACGGTGTCCAACGATGTCCAACGGTGTCCAGCGATGTCCCACGGTGTCCAACGATGTCCAACGGTGTCCAACGGTGTCCAACGGTGTCCCACGTTGTCCCACGGTGTCCAACGATGTCCAACGGTGTCCCACGTTGTCCAACGGTGTCCCACGTTGTCCCACGTTGTCCCACGTTGTCCCACGTTGTCCCACGTTGTCCCACGATGTCCCACGTTGTCCCACGTTGTCCCACGTTGTCCCACGTTGTCCCACGTTGTCCCACGTTGTCCCACGTTGTCCCACGATGTCCCACGTTGTCCCACGTTGTCCCACGTTGTCCCACGTTGTCCCACGTTGTCCCACGTTGTCCCACGTTGTCCCACGTTGTCCCACGGTGTCCAACGATGTCCCACGGTGTCCAACGATGTCCAACGGTGTCCCACGATGTCCAACGATGTCCAACGATGTCCAACGGTGTCCAACGGTGTCCCACGATGTCCAACGATGTCCAACGATGTCCAACGGTGTCCAACGGTGTCCCACGTTGTCCCACGTTGTCCCACGTTGTCCCACGGTGTCCAAAGATGTCCAACGGTGTCCCACGTTGTCCCACGTTGTCCCACGTTGTCCAACGATGTCCAACGGTGTCCCACGTTGTCCCACGTTGTCCCACGTTGTCCCACGTTGTCCCACGTTGTTCCATGGTTTCCCACGTTGTCCCACGTTGTCCCACGTTGTCCCACGGTGTCCAACGATGTCCAACGGTGTCCAACGGTGTCCAACGGTGTCCAACGATGTCCAACGATGTCCAACGATGTCCAACGGTGTCCAACGATGTCCAACGATGTCCAACGGTGTCCCACGATGTCCAACGATGTCCCACGGTGTCCAACGGTGTCCAACGATGTCCAACGGTGTCCAACGGTGTCCCACGATGTCCACCGATGTCCAACGATGTCCAACGGTGTCCCACGTTGTCCAACGGTGTCCCACGTTGTCCCACGTTGTCCCACGTTGTCCCACGTTGTCCCACGATGTCCCACGTTGTCCCACGTTGTCCCACGTTGTCCCACGTTGTCCCACGTTGTCCCACGTTGTCCCACGTTGTCCCACGGTGTCCAACGATGTCCAACGGTGTCCAACGGTGTCCAACGGTGTCCAACGGTGTCCCACGTTGTCCCACGTTGTCCCACGTTGTCCCACGTTGTCCCACGTTGTCCCACGATGTCCCACGTTGTCCCACGTTGTCCCACGTTGTCCCACGTTGTCCCACGTGGTCCCACGTTGTCCCACGTTGTCCCACGGTGTCCAACGGTGTCCAACGATGTCCCACGTTGTCCCACGTTGTCCCACGTTGTCCCACGTTGTCCCACGATGTCCCACGTTTTCCCACGTTGTCCCACGTTGTCCCACGTTGTCCCACGTTGTCCCACGTTGTCCCACGTTGTCCCACGTTGTCCCACGTTGTCCCACGTTGTCCCACGTTGTCCCACGTTGTCCCACGTTGTCCCACGTTGTCCCACGTTGTCCCACGGTGTCCAACGATGTCCAACGGTGTCCAGCGATGTCCAACGGTGTCCCACGTTGTCCCACGTTTTCCCACGTTGTCCAACGGTGTCCCACGTTGTCCCACGTTGTCCCACGTTGTCCCACGTTGTCCCACGTTGTCCCACGTTGTCCCACGTTGTCCCACGTTGTCCCACGTTGTCCCACGTTGTCCCACGTTGTCCCACGTTGTCCCACGTTGTCCCACGTTGTCCGACGTTGTCCCACGTTGTCCCACGTTGTCCCACGTTGTCCCACGTTGTCCCACGGTGTCCAACGGTGTCCAACGATGTCCCACGTTGTCCCACGTTGTCCCACGTTGTCCCACGTTGTCCCACGATGTCCCACGTTGTCCCACGTTGTCCCACGTTGTCCCACGTTGTCCCACGTTGTCCCACGTTGTCCCACGTTGTCCCACGTTGTCCCACGTTGTCCCACGTTGTCCCACGTTGTCCCACGGTGTCCAACGATGTCCAACGGTGTCCAGCGATGTCCAACGGTGTCCCACGTTGTCCCACGTTTTCCCACGTTGTCCCACGTTGTCCCACGTTTTCCCACGTTGTCCCACGTTGTCCCACGTTGTCCCACGTTGTCCCACGTTGTCCCACGGTGTCCAACGATGTCCAACGGTGTCCAGCGATGTCCAACGGTGTCCCACGTTGTCCCACGTTTTCCCACGTTGTCCCACGTTGTCCCACGGTGTCCAACGATGTCCAACGATGTCCAGCGATGTCCAACGGTGTCCAGCGATGTCCAACGGTGTCCCACGTTGTCCCACGTTTTCCCACGTTGTCCCACGTTGTCCCACGGTGTCCAACGATGTCCAACGATGTCCAACGGTGTCCCACGTTGTCCCACGTTGTTCCATGGTTTCCCACGTTGTCCCACGTTGTCCCACGTTGTCCCACGATGTCCCACGTTGTCCCACGTTGTTCCATGGTTTCCCACGTTGTCCCACGTTGTCCCACGTTGTCCCACGGTGTCCAACGATGTCCAACGGTGTCCAACGGTGTCCAACGGTGTCCAACGGTGTCCCACGTGGTCCCACGTTGTCCCACGTTGTCCCACGGTGTCCAACGGTGTCCCACGTTGTCCCACGGTGTCCAACGGTGTCCAACGATGTCCCACGTTGTCCCACGTTGTCCCACGTTGTCCCACGTTGTCCCACGATGTCCCACGTTGTCCCACGTTGTCCCACGTTGTCCCACGTTGTCCCACGTTGTCCCACGTTGTCCCACGTTGTCCCACGTTGTCCCACGTTGTCCCACGTTGTCCCACGTTGTCCCACGGTGTCCAACGATGTCCAACGGTGTCCAGCGATGTCCAACGGTGTCCCACGTTGTCCCACGTTTTCCCACGTTGTCCCACGTTGTCCCACGGTGTCCAACGATGTCCAACGATGTCCAACGGTGTCCCACGTTGTCCCACGTTGTTCCATGGTTTCCCACGTTGTCCCACGTTGTCCCACGTTGTCCCACGGTGTCCAACGATGTCCAACGGTGTCCAACGGTGTCCAACGGTGTCCCACGTTGTCCCACGTTGTCCCACGTTGTCCCACGTTGTCCCACGTTGTACCACGATGTCCCACGTTGTCCCACGTTGTCCCACGTTGTCCCACGTTGTCCCACGTGGTCCCACGTTGTCCCACGTTGTCCCACGTTGTCCCACGTTGTCCCACGTTGTCCCACGTTGTCCCACGTTGTCCCACGGTGTCCAACGGTGTCCAACGATGTCCCACGTTGTCCCACGTTGTCCCACGTTGTCCCACGTTGTCCCACGATGTCCCACGTTGTCCCACGGTGTCCAACGATGTCCAACGGTGTCCAACGGTGTCCAACGGTGTCCAACGGTGTCCCACGTTGTCCCACGTTGTCCCACGTTGTCCCACGTTGTCCCACGTGGTCCCACGTTGTCCCACGTTGTCCCACGGTGTCCAACGGTGTCCAACGATGTCCCACGTTGTCCCACGTTGTCCCACGTTGTCCCACGTTGTCCCACGATGTCCCACGTTGTCCCACGTTGTCCCACGTTGTCCCACGTTGTCCCACGTTGTCCCACGTTGTCCCACGTTGTCCCACGTTGTCCCACGTTGTCCCACGTTGTCCCACGTTGTCCCACGTTGTCCCACGGTGTCCAACGATGTCCAACGGTGTCCAGCGATGTCCAACGGTGTCCCACGTTGTCCCACGTTTTCCCACGTTGTCCCACGTTGTCCCACGGTGTCCAACGATGTCCAACGATGTCCAACGGTGTCCCACGTTGTCCCACGTTGTCCCACGGTGTCCAACGATGTCCAACGATGTCCAACGGTGTCCCACGTTGTCCCACGTTGTTCCATGGTTTCCCACGTTGTCCCACGTTGTCCCACGTTGTCCCACGGTGTCCAACGATGTCCAACGGTGTCCAACGGTGTCCAACGGTGTCCCACGTTGTCCCACGTTGTCCCACGTTGTCCCACGTTGTCCCACGTTGTCCCACGATGTCCCACGTTGTCCCACGTTGTCCCACGTTGTCCCACGTTGTCCCACGTGGTCCCACGTTGTCCCACGTTGTCCCACGTTGTCCCACGGTGTCCAACGATGTCCAACGGTGTCCAGCGATGTCCAACGGTGTCCCACGTTGTCCCACGTTTTCCCACGTTGTCCCACGTTGTCCCACGTTGTCCCACGTTGTCCCACGTTGTCCCACGTTGTCCCACGTTGTCCCACGTTGTCCCACGGTGTCCAACGATGTCCAACGGTGTCCAGCGATGTCCAACGGTGTCCCACGTTGTCCCACGTTTTCCCACGTTGTCCCACGTTGTCCCACGGTGTCCAAAGATGTCCAACGATGTCCAACGGTGTCCCACGTTGTCCCACGTTGTTCCATGGTTTCCCACGTTGTCCCACGTTGTCCCACGTTGTCCCACGGTGTCCAACGGTGTCCAACGGTGTCCAACGGTGTCCAACGGTGTCCCACGTTGTCCCACGTTGTCCCACGTTGTCCCACGTTGTCCCACGTTGTCCCACGTTGTCCCACGTTGTCCCACGATGTCCCACGTTGTCCCACGTTGTCCCACGTTGTCCCACGTTGTCCCACGTTGTCCCACGTTGTCCCACGTTGTCCCACGTTGTCCCACGTTGTCCCACGTTGTCCCACGTTGTCCCACGTTGTCCCACGTTGTCCCACGTTGTCCCACGTTGTCCCACGTTGTCCCACGTTGTCCCACGTTGTCCCACGTTGTCCCACGTTGTCCAACGATGCCCAACGGTGTCCCACGTTGTCCCACGTTGTCCCACGTTGTCCCACGTTGTCCCACGTTGTCCAACGATGTCCAGCGGTGTCCCACGTTGTCCCACGTTGTTCCATGGTTTCCCACGTTGTCCCACGTTGTCCCACGTTGTCCCACGGTGTCCAACGGTGTCCAACGGTGTCCAACGGTGTCCAACGATGTCCCACGTTGTCCCACGTTGTCCCACGTTGTCCCACGGTGTCCAACGATGTCCAACGGTGTCCCACGTTGTCCCACGTTGTCCCACGTTGTCCCACGTTGTCCCACGTTGTTCCATGGTTTCCCACGTTGTCCCACGTTGTCCAACGGTGTCCCACGGTGTCCAACGGTGTCCCACGTTGTCCCACGTTGTCCCACGTTGTCCCACGTTGTCCCACGTTGTCCCACGTTGTCCCACGTTGTCCCACGTTGTCCCACGTTGTCCCACGTTGTCCAACGGTGTCCCACGGTGTCCCACGGTGTCCCACGTTGTCCCACGTTGTCCCACGTTGTCCCACGGTGTCCAACGATGTCGAACGGTGTCCCACGTTGTCCCACGTTGTCCCACGTTGTCCCACGTTGTCCCACGTTGTTCCATGGTTTCCCACGTTGTCCCACGTTGTCCCACGTTGTCCCACGGTGTCCAACGATGTCCAACGGTGTCCAACGGTGTCCCACGGTGTCCAACGGTGTCCCACGTTGTCCCACGTTGTCCCACGTTGTCCCACGTTGTCCCACGTTGTCCAACGGTGTCCCACGGTGTCCAACGGTGTCCCACGTTGTCCCACGTTGTCCCACGTTGTCCCACGTTGTCCCACGCTGTCCCACGTTGTCCCACGTTTTCCCACGGTGTCCAACGGTGTCCAACGATGTCCAACGGTGTCCAACGGTGTCCCACGATGTCCACCGATGTCCAACTGTGTCCAACGGTGTCCAACGGTGTCCAACGGTGTCCAACGATGTCCAACGATGTCCAACGATGTCCAACGGTGTCCAACGATGTCCAACGATGTCCAACGGTGTCCCACGATGTCCAACGATGTCCAACGATGTCCAACGGTGTCCAACGGTGTCCCACGTTGTCCCACGTTGTCCCACGTTGTCCCACGTTGTCCCACGATGTCCCACGTTGTCCCACGTTGTCCCACGTTGTCCCACGGTGTCCAACGGTGTCTAACGGTGTCCCACGGTGTCCAACGGTGTCCCACGTTGTCCCACGTTGTCCCACGTTGTCCCACGTTGTCCCACGTTGTCCAACGATGTCCAACGGTGTCCCACGTTGTCCCACGTTGTCCCACGTTGTCCCACGTTGTCCCACGTTGTCCCACGTTGTCCCACGTTGTTCCATGGTTTCCCACGTTGTCCCACGTTGTCCCACGTTGTCCCACGGTGTCCAACGATGTCCAGCGGTGTCCAACGGTGTCCAACGGTGTCCAACGATGTCCAACGATGTCCAACGATGTCCAACGGTGTCCAACGATGTCCAACGATGTCCAACGGTGTCCCACGATGTCCAACGATGTCCCACGGTGTCCAACGGTGTCCAACGATGTCCAACGGTGTCCAACGGTGTCCCACGATGTCCACCGATGTCCAACGATGTCCAACGGTGTCCCACGTTGTCCAACGGTGTCCCACGTTGTCCCACGTTGTCCCACGTTGTCCCACGTTGTCCCACGTTGTCCCACGATGTCCCACGTTGTCCCACGTTGTCCCACGTTGTCCCACGTTGTCCCACGTTGTCCCACGTTGTCCCACGTTGTCCCACGTTGTCCCACGTTGTCCCACGTTGTCCCACGTTGTCCCACGTTGTCCCACGTTGTCCCACGTTGTCCAACGGTGTCCCACGGTGTCCAACGGTGTCCCACGTTGTCCCACGTTGTCCCACGGTGTCCAACGATGTCGAACGGTGTCCCACGTTGTCCCACGTTGTCCCACGTTGTCCCACGTTGTCCCACGTTGTTCCATGGTTTCCCACGTTGTCCCACGTTGTCCCACGTTGTCCCACGGTGTCCAACGATGTCCAACGGTGTCCAACGGTGTCCAACGGTGTCCAACGGTGTCCAACGGTGTCCAACGATGTCCAACGATGTCCAACGATGTCCAACGGTGTCCAACGATGTCCAACGATGTCCAACGGTGTCCCACGATGTCCAACGATGTCCCACGGTGTCCAACGGTGTCCAACGATGTCCAACGGTGTCCAACGGTGTCCCACGATGTCCACCGATGTCCAACGATGTCCAACGGTGTCCCACGTTGTCCAACGGTGTCCCACGTTGTCCCACGTTGTCCCACGTTGTCCCACGTTGTCCCACGTTGTCCCACGATGTCCCACGTTGTCCCACGTTGTCCCACGTTGTCCCACGTTGTCCCACGTTGTCCCACGGTGTCCAACGATGTCCAACGATGTCCAACGGTGTCCCACGTTGTCCCACGTTGTTCCATGGTTTCCCACGTTGTCCCACGTTGTCCCACGTTGTCCCACGTTGTCCCACGTTGTCCCACGTTGTCCCACGTTGTCCCACGGTGTCCAACGATGTCCAACGGTGTCCAACGGTGTCCCACGGTGTCCAACGGTGTCCCACGTTGTCCCACGTTGTCCCACGTTGTCCCACGTTGTCCCACGTTGTCCAACGGTGTCCCACGGTGTCCAACGGTGTCCCACGTTGTCCCACGTTGTCCCACGTTGTCCCACGTTGTCCCACGTTGTCCCACGTTGTCCCACGTTGTCCCACGGTGTCCAACGGTGTCCAACGATGTCCAACGGTGTCCAACGGTGTCCCACGATGTCCACCGATGTCCAACGGTGTCCAACGGTGTCCAACGGTGTCCAACGGTGTCCAACGATGTCCAACGATGTCCAACGATGTCCAACGGTGTCCAACGATGTCCAACGATGTCCAACGGTGTCCCACGATGTCCAACGATGTCCAACGGTGTCCCACGTTGTCCCACGTTGTCCCACGTTGTCCCACGGTGTCCAACGATGTCCAACGGTGTCCCACGTTGTCCCACGTTGTCCCACGTTGTCCCACGTTGTCCCACGTTGTTCCATGGTTTCCCACGTTGTCCCACGTTGTCCCACGTTGTCCCACGGTGTCCAACGATGTCCAACGGTGTCCCACGTTGTCCCACGTTGTCCCACGTTGTCCCACGTTGTCCCACGATGTCCCACGTTGTCCCACGTTGTCCCACGTTGTCCCACGTTGTCCCACGTTGTCCCACGTTGTCCCACGTTGTCCCACGTTGTCCCACGGTGTCCAACGATGTCCAACGGTGTCCAACGATGTCCAACGGTGTCCCACGATGTCCAACGATGTCCAACGATGTCCAACGGTGTCCAACGGTGTCCCACGTTGTCCCACGTTGTCCCACGTTGTCCCACGGTGTCCAAAGATGTCCAACGGTGTCCCACGTTGTCCAACGGTGTCCCACGTTGTCCCACGTTGTCCCACGTTGTCCCACGTTGTCCCACGGTGTCCAACGATGTCCAACGGTGTCTAACGGTGTCCCACGGTGTCCAACGGTGTCCCACGTTGTCCCACGTTGTCCCACGTTGTCCCACGTTGTCCCACGTTGTCCCACGTTGTCCCACGTTGTCCCACGTTGTCCCACTGTGTCCAACGATGTCCAACGGTGTCCCACGTTGTCCAACGGTGTCCCACGTTGTCCCACGTTGTCCCACGTTGTCCCACGTTGTCCCACGTTGTCCCACGTTGTCCCACGTTGTCCCACGTTGTCCCACGTTGTCCCACGTTGTCCAACGGTGTCCCACGGTGTCCAACGGTGTCCCACGTTGTCCCACGTTGTCCCACGTTGTCCCACGGTGTCCAACGATGTCGAACGGTGTCCCACGTTGTCCCACGTTGTCCCACGTTGTCCCACGTTGTCCCACGTTGTTCCATGGTTTCCCACGTTGTCCCACGTTGTCCCACGTTGTCCCACGGTGTCCAACGATGTCCAACGGTGTCCAACGGTGTCCAACGGTGTCCAACGGTGTCCAACGGTGTCCAACGATGTCCAACGATGTCCAACGATGTCCAACGGTGTCCAACGATGTCCAACGATGTCCAACGGTGTCCCACGATGTCCAACGATGTCCCACGGTGTCCAACGGTGTCCAACGATGTCCAACGGTGTCCAACGGTGTCCCACGATGTCCACCGATGTCCAACGATGTCCAACGGTGTCCCACGTTGTCCAACGGTGTCCCACGTTGTCCCACGTTGTCCCACGTTGTCCCACGTTGTCCCACGTTGTCCCACGATGTCCCACGTTGTCCCACGTTGTCCCACGGTGTCCCACGTTGTCCCACGTTGTCCCACGGTGTCCAACGATGTCCAACGATGTCCAACGGTGTCCCACGTTGTCCCACGTTGTTCCATGGTTTCCCACGTTGTCCCACGTTGTCCCACGTTGTCCCACGTTGTCCCACGTTGTCCCACGGTGTCCAACGATGTCCAACGGTGTCCAACGGTGTCCCACGGTGTCCAACGGTGTCCCACGTTGTCCCACGTTGTCCCACGTTGTCCCACGTTGTCCCACGTTGTCCAACGGTGTCCCACGGTGTCCAACGGTGTCCCACGTTGTCCCACGTTGTCCCACGTTGTCCCACGTTGTCCCACGTTGTCCCACGTTGTCCCACGTTGTCCCACGGTGTCCAACGGTGTCCAACGATGTCCAACGGTGTCCAACGGTGTCCCACGATGTCCACCGATGTCCAACGGTGTCCAACGGTGTCCAACGGTGTCCAACGGTGTCCAACGATGTCCAACGATGTCCAACGATGTCCAACGGTGTCCAACGGTGTCCAACGATGTCCAACGGTGTCCCACGATGTCCAACGATGTCCAACGGTGTCCCACGTTGTCCCACGTTGTCCCACGTTGTCCCACGGTGTCCAACGATGTCCAACGGTGTCCCACGTTGTCCCACGTTGTCCCACGTTGTCCCACGTTGTCCCACGTTGTTCCATGGTTTCCCACGTTGTCCCACGTTGTCCCACGTTGTCCCACGGTGTCCAACGATGTCCAACGGTGTCCCACGTTGTCCCACGTTGTCCCACGTTGTCCCACGTTGTCCCACGATGTCCCACGTTGTCCCACGTTGTCCCACGTTGTCCCACGTTGTCCCACGTTGTCCCACGTTGTCCCACGTTGTCCCACGTTGTCCCACGGTGTCCAACGATGTCCAACGGTGTCCAACGATGTCCAACGGTGTCCCACGATGTCCAACGATGTCCAACGATGTCCAACGGTGTCCAACGGTGTCCCACGTTGTCCCACGTTGTCCCACGTTGTCCCACGGTGTCCAAAGATGTCCAACGGTGTCCCACGTTGTCCAACGGTGTCCCACGTTGTCCCACGTTGTCCCACGTTGTCCCACGTTGTCCCACGGTGTCCAACGATGTCCAACGGTGTCCCACGGTGTCCCACGGTGTCCAACGGTGTCCCACGTTGTCCCACGTTGTCCCACGTTGTCCCACGTTGTCCCACGTTGTCCCACGTTGTCCCACGTTGTCCCACGTTGTCCCACTGTGTCCAACGATGTCCAACGGTGTCCCACGTTGTCCAACGGTGTCCCACGTTGTCCCACGTTGTCCCACGTTGTCCCACGTTGTCCCACGTTGTCCCACGTTGTCCCACGTTGTCCAACGGTGTCCCACGGTGTCCAACGGTGTCCCACGTTGTCCCACGTTGTCCCACGTTGTCCCACGGTGTCCAACGATGTCCAACGGTGTCCCACGATGTCCAACGATGTCCAACGATGTCCAACGGTGTCCAACGGTGTCCCACGTTGTCCCACGTTGTCCCACGTTGTCCCACTGTGTCCAACGATGTCCAACGGTGTCCCACGTTGTCCAACGGTGTCCCACGTTGTCCCACGTTGTCCCACGTTGTCCCACGTTGTCCCACGATGTCCCACGTTGCCCCACGTTGTCCCACGTTGTCCCACGTTGTCCCACGTTGTCCCACGTTGTCCCACGTTGTCCCACGGTGTCCAACGGTGTCCAACGATGTCCAACGGTGTCCAACGGTGTCCCACGATGTCCACCGATGTCCAACGGTGTCCAACGGTGTCCAACGGTGTCCAACGGTGTCCAACGATGTCCAACGATGTCCAACGGTGTCCCACGATGTCCAACGATGTCCAACGATGTCCAACGGTGTCCCACGTTGTCCCACGTTGTCCCACGATGTCCCACGTTGTCCCACGTTGTCCCACGTTGTCCCACGTTGTCCCACGTTGTCCCACGTTGTCCCACGTTGTCCCACGTTGTCCAACGATGTCCAACGGTGTCCCACGTTGTCCCACGTTGTCCTACGTTGTCCCACGTTGTCCCACGTTGTCCCACGTTGTCCCACGGTGTCCAACGGTGTCCAACGGTGTCCCACGATGTCCACCGATGTCCAACGGTGTCCAACGGTGTCCAACGGTGTCCAACGGTGTCCAACGATGTCCCACGTTGTCTCACGTTGTCCCACGTTGTCCCACGGTGTCCAACGATGTCCAACGGTGTCCCACGTTGTCCCACGTTGTCCCACGTTGTCCCACGTTGTCCCACGTTGTTCCATGGTTTCCCACGTTGTCCCACGTTGTCCCACGTTGTCCCACGGTGTCCAACGATGTCCAACGGTGTCCAACGGTGTCCCACGGTGTCCAACGGTGTCCCACGTTGTCCCACGTTGTCCCACGTTGTCCCACGTTGTCCCACGTTGTCCAACGGTGTCCCACGGTGTCCAACGGTGTCCCACGTTGTCCCACGTTGTCCCACGTTGTCCCACGTTGTCCCACGTTGTCCCACGTTGTCCCACGTTGTCCCACGTTGTCCCACGTTGTCCCACGTTGTCCAACGGTGTCCCACGGTGTCCAACGGTGTCCCACGTTGTCCCACGTTGTCCCACGTTGTCCCACGGTGTCCAACGATGTCCAACGGTGTCCCACGTTGTCCCACGTTGTCCCACGTTGTCCCACGTTGTCCCACGTTGTCCCACGTTGTCCCACGGTGTCCAACGATGTCCCACGGTGTCCCACGTTGTCCAACGGTGTCCCACGTTGTCCCACGTTGTCCCACGTTGTCCCACGTTGTCCCACGTTGTCCCACGATGTCCCACGTTGTCCCACGTTGTCCCACGTTGTCCCACGTTGTCCCACGTTGTCCCACGTTGTCCCACGATGTCCCACGTTGTCCCACGTTGTCCCACGTTGTCCCACGTTGTCCCACGTTGTCCCACGTTGTCCCACGGTGTCCAACGATGTCCAACGGTGTCCCACGTTGTCCCACGTTGTCCCACGGTGTCCAACGATGTCCAACGGTGTCCAACGATGTCCAACGGTGTCCCACGATGTCCAACGATGTCCAACGATGTCCAACGGTGTCCATCGGTGTCCCACGTTGTCCCACGTTGTCCCACGTTGTCCCACGGTGTCCAACGATGTCCAACGGTGTCCCACGTTGTCCAACGGTGTCCCACGTTGTCCCACGTTGTCCCACGTTGTCCCACGTTGTCCCACGTTGTCCCACGATGTCCCACGTTGTCCCACGTTGTCCCACGTTGTCCCACGTTGTCCCACGTTGTCCCACGTTGTCCCACGGTGTCCAACGATGTCCAACGGTGTCCCACGTTGTCCAACGGTGTCCCACGTTGTCCCACGTTGTCCCACGTTGTCCCACGATGTCCCACGTTGTCCCACGTTGTCCCACGTTGTCCCACGTTGTCCCACGTTGTCCCACGTTGTCCCACGTTGTCCCACGATGTCCCACGTTGTCCCACGTTGTCCCACGTTGTCCCACGTTGTCCCACGTTGTCCCACGTTGTCCCACGTTGTCCCACGTTGTCCCACGTTGTCCCACGTTGTCCCACGGTGTCCAACGATGTCCAACGGTGTCCAACGATGTCCAACGGTGTCCCACGATGTCCAACGATGTCCAACGATGTCCAACGGTGTCCAACGGTGTCCCACGATGTCCAACGATGTCCAACGATGTCCAACGGTGTCCAACGGTGTCCCACGTTGTCCCACGTTGTCCCACGTTGTCCCACGGTGTCCAACGATGTCCAACGGTGTCCCACGTTGTCCCACGTTGTCCCACGTTGTCCAACGATGTCCAACGGTGTCCAACGGTGTCCAGCGATGTCCAACGGTGTCCCACGTTGTCCCACGTTTTCCCACGTTGTCCCACGTTGTCCCACGTTGTCCCACGTTGTCCCACGTTGTCCCACGTTGTCCCACGTTGTCCCACGTTGTCCCACGGTGTCCAACGATGTCCAACGGTGTCCAGCGATGTCCAACGGTGTCCCACGTTGTCCCACGTTTTCCCACGTTGTCCCACGTTGTCCCACGGTGTCCAAAGATGTCCAACGATGTCCAACGGTGTCCCACGTTGTCCCACGTTGTTCCATGGTTTCCCACGTTGTCCCACGTTGTCCCACGTTGTCCCACGTTGTCCAACGGTGTCCAACGGTGTCCAACGGTGTCCAACGGTGTCCCACGTTGTCCCACGTTGTCCCACGTTGTCCCACGTTGTCCCACGTTGTCCCACGTTGTCCCACGTTGTCCCACGATGTCCCACGTTGTCCCACGTTGTCCCACGTTGTCCCACGTTGTCCCACGTTGTCCCACGTTGTCCCACGTTGTCCCACGTTGTCCCACGTTGTCCCACGTTGTCCCACGTTGTCCCACGTTGTCCCACGTTGTCCCACGTTGTCCCACGTTGTCCCACGTTGTCCCACGTTGTCCCACGTTGTCCCACGTTGTCCCACGTTGTCCAACGATGCCCAACGGTGTCCCACGTTGTCCCACGTTGTCCCACGTTGTCCCACGTTGTCCCACGTTGGCCAACGATGTCCAGCGGTGTCCCACGTTGTCCCACGTTGTTCCATGGTTTCCCACGTTGTCCCACGTTGTCCCACGTTGTCCCACGGTGTCCAACGGTGTCCAACGGTGTCCAACGGTGTCCAACGATGTCCCACGTTGTCCCACGTTGTCCCACGTTGTCCCACGGTGTCCAACGATGTCCAACGGTGTCCCACGTTGTCCCACGTTGTCCCACGTTGTCCCACGTTGTCCCACGTTGTTCCATGGTTTCCCACGTTGTCCCACGTTGTCCCACGTTGTCCCACGGTGTCCAACGATGTCCAACGGTGTCCAACGGTGTCCCACGGTGTCCAACGGTGTCCCACGTTGTCCCACGTTGTCCCACGTTGTCCCACGTTGTCCCACGTTGTCCAACGGTGTCCCACGGTGTCCAACGGTGTCCCACGTTGTCCCACGTTGTCCCACGTTGTCCCACGTTGTCCCACGTTGTCCCACGTTGTCCCACGTTGTCCCACGTTGTCCCACGTTGTCCCACGTTGTCCCACGGTGTCCCACGGTGTCCAACGGTGTCCCACGTTGTCCCACGTTGTCCCACGTTGTCCCACGGTGTCCAACGATGTCGAACGGTGTCCCACGTTGTCCCACGTTGTCCCACGTTGTCCCACGTTGTCCCACGTTGTTCCATGGTTTCCCACGTTGTCCCACGTTGTCCCACGTTGTCCCACGGTGTCCAACGATGTCCAACGGTGTCCAACGGTGTCCCACGGTGTCCAACGGTGTCCCACGTTGTCCCACGTTGTCCCACGTTGTCCCACGTTGTCCCACGTTGTCCAACGGTGTCCCACGGTGTACAACGGTGTCCCACGTTGTCCCACGTTGTCCCACGTTGTCCCACGTTGTCCCACGTTGTCCCACGTTGTCCCACGTTTTCCCACGGTGTCCAACGGTGTCCAACGATGTCCAACGGTGTCCAACGGTGTCCCACGATGTCCACCGATGTCCAACTGTGTCCAACGGTGTCCAACGGTGTCCAACGGTGTCCAACGATGTCCAACGATGTCCAACGATGTCCAACGGTGTCCAACGATGTCCAACGATGTCCAACGGTGTCCCACGATGTCCAACGATGTCCAACGATGTCCAACGGTGTCCAACGGTGTCCCACGTTGTCCCACGTTGTCCCACGTTGTCCCACGTTGTCCCACGATGTCCCACGTTGTCCCACGTTGTCCCACGTTGTCCCACGGTGTCCAACGGTGTCTAACGGTGTCCCACGGTGTCCAACGGTGTCCCACGTTGTCCCACGTTGTCCCACGTTGTCCCACGTTGTCCCACGTTGTCCAACGATGTCCAACGGTGTCCCACGTTGTCCCACGTTGTCCCACGTTGTCCCACGTTGTCCCACGTTGTCCCACGTTGTCCCACGTTGTTCCATGGTTTCCCACGTTGTCCCACGTTGTCCCACGTTGTCCCACGGTGTCCAACGATGTCCAGCGGTGTCCAACGGTGTCCAACGGTGTCCAACGATGTCCAACGATGTCCAACGATGTCCAACGGTGTCCAACGATGTCCAACGATGTCCAACGGTGTCCCACGATGTCCAACGATGTCCCACGGTGTCCAACGGTGTCCAACGATGTCCCACGTTGTCTCACGTTGTCCCACGTTGTCCCACGGTGTCCAACGATGTCCAACGGTGTCCCACGTTGTCCCACGTTGTCCCACGTTGTCCCACGTTGTCCCACGTTGTTCCATGGTTTCCCACGTTGTCCCACGTTGTCCCACGTTGTCCCACGGTGTCCAACGATGTCCAACGGTGTCCAACGGTGTCCCACGGTGTCCAACGGTGTCCCACGTTGTCCCACGTTGTCCCACGTTGTCCCACGTTGTCCCACGTTGTCCAACGGTGTCCCACGGTGTCCAACGGTGTCCCACGTTGTCCCACGTTGTCCCACGTTGTCCCACGTTGTCCCACGTTGTCCCACGTTGTCCCACGTTGTCCCACGTTGTCCCACGTTGTCCCACGTTGTCCCACGTTGTCCCACGTTGTCCCACGTTGTCCCACGTTGTCCCACGTTGTCCCACGTTGTCCCACGTTGTCCAACGGTGTCCCACGGTGTCCAACGGTGTCCCACGTTGTCCCACGTTGTCCCACGTTGTCCCACGGTGTCCAACGATGTCGAACGGTGTCCCACGTTGTCCCACGTTGTCCCACGTTGTCCCACGTTGTCCCACGTTGTTCCATGGTTTCCCACGTTGTCCCACGTTGTCCCACGTTGTCCCACGGTGTCCAACGATGTCCAACGGTGTCCAACGGTGTCCAACGGTGTCCAACGGTGTCCCACGTTGTCCCACGTTGTCCCACGTTGTCCCACGTTGTCCCACGATGTCCCACGTTGTCCCACGTTGTCCCACGTTGTCCCACGGTGTCCAACGGTGTCTAACGGTGTCCCACGGTGTCCAACGGTGTCCCACGTTGTCCCACGTTGTCCCACGTTGTCCCACGTTGTCCCACGTTGTCCCACGTTGTCCCACGATGTCCCACGTTGTCCCACGTTGTCCCACGTTGTCCCACGTTGTCCCACGTTGTCCCACGGTGTCCAACGATGTCCAACGATGTCCAACGGTGTCCCACGTTGTCCCACGTTGTTCCATGGTTTCCCACGTTGTCCCACGTTGTCCCACGTTGTCCCACGTTGTCCCACGTTGTCCCACGGTGTCCAACGATGTCCAACGGTGTCCAACGGTGTCCCACGGTGTCCAACGGTGTCCCACGTTGTCCCACGTTGTCCCACGTTGTCCCACGTTGTCCCACGTTGTCCAACGGTGTCCCACGGTGTCCAACGGTGTCCCACGTTGTCCCACGTTGTCCCACGTTGTCCCACGTTGTCCCACGTTGTCCCACGTTGTCCCACGTTGTCCCACGGTGTCCAACGGTGTCCAACGATGTCCAACGGTGTCCAACGGTGTCCCACGATGTCCACCGATGTCCAACGGTGTCCAACGGTGTCCAACGGTGTCCAACGGTGTCCAACGATGTCCAACGATGTCCAACGATGTCCAACGGTGTCCAACGGTGTCCAACGATGTCCAACGGTGTCCCACGATGTCCAACGATGTCCAACGGTGTCCCACGTTGTCCCACGTTGTCCCACGTTGTCCCACGGTGTCCAACGATGTCCAACGGTGTCCCACGTTGTCCCACGTTGTCCCACGTTGTCCCACGTTGTCCCACGTTGTTCCATGGTTTCCCACGTTGTCCCACGTTGTCCCACGTTGTCCCACGGTGTCCAACGATGTCCAACGGTGTCCCACGTTGTCCCACGTTGTCCCACGTTGTCCCACGTTGTCCCACGATGTCCCACGTTGTCCCACGTTGTCCCACGTTGTCCCACGTTGTCCCACGTTGTCCCACGTTGTCCCACGTTGTCCCACGTTGTCCCACGGTGTCCAACGATGTCCAACGGTGTCCAACGATGTCCAACGGTGTCCCACGATGTCCAACGATGTCCAACGATGTCCAACGGTGTCCAACGGTGTCCCACGTTGTCCCACGTTGTCCCACGTTGTCCCACGGTGTCCAAAGATGTCCAACGGTGTCCCACGTTGTCCAACGGTGTCCCACGTTGTCCCACGTTGTCCCACGTTGTCCCACGTTGTCCCACGGTGTCCCACGATGTCCAACGGTGTCCAACGGTGTCCCACGGTGTCCAACGGTGTCCCACGTTGTCCCACGTTGTCCCACGTTGTCCCACGTTGTCCCACGTTGTCCCACGTTGTCCCACGTTGTCCCACGTTGTCCCACTGTGTCCAACGATGTCCAACGGTGTCCCACGTTGTCCAACGGTGTCCCACGTTGTCCCACGTTGTCCCACGTTGTCCCACGTTGTCCCACGTTGTCCCACGTTGTCCCACGTTGTCCAACGGTGTCCCACGGTGTCCAACGGTGTCCCACGTTGTCCCACGTTGTCCCACGTTGTCCCACGGTGTCCAACGATGTCCAACGGTGTCCCACGATGTCCAACGATGTCCAACGATGTCCAACGGTGTCCAACGGTGTCCCACGTTGTCCCACGTTGTCCCACGTTGTCCCACTGTGTCCAACGATGTCCAACGGTGTCCCACGTTGTCCAACGGTGTCCCACGTTGTCCCACGTTGTCCCACGTTGTCCCACGTTGTCCCACGATGTCCCACGTTGCCCCACGTTGTCCCACGTTGTCCCACGTTGTCCCACGTTGTCCCACGTTGTCCCACGTTGTCCCACGGTGTCCAACGGTGTCCAACGATGTCCAACGGTGTCCAACGGTGTCCCACGATGTCCACCGATGTCCAACGGTGTCCAACGGTGTCCAACGGTGTCCAACGGTGTCCAACGATGTCCAACGATGTCCAACGGTGTCCCACGATGTCCAACGATGTCCAACGATGTCCAACGGTGTCCCACGTTGTCCCACGTTGTCCCACGATGTCCCACGTTGTCCCACGTTGTCCCACGTTGTCCCACGTTGTCCCACGTTGTCCCACGTTGTCCCACGTTGTCCCACTGTGTCCAACGATGTCCAACGGTGTCCCACGTTGTCCAACGGTGTCCCACGTTGTCCCACGTTGTCCAACGATGTCCAACGGTGTCCCACGTTGTCCCACGTTGTCCTACGTTGTCCCACGTTGTCCCACGTTGTCCCACGTTGTCCCACGGTGTCCAACGGTGTCCAACGGTGTCCCACGATGTCCACCGATGTCCAACGGTGTCCAACGGTGTCCAACGGTGTCCAACGGTGTCCAACGATGTCCCACGTTGTCTCACGTTGTCCCACGTTGTCCCACGGTGTCCAACGATGTCCAACGGTGTCCCACGTTGTCCCACGTTGTCCCACGTTGTCCCACGTTGTCCCACGTTGTTCCATGGTTTCCCACGTTGTCCCACGTTGTCCCACGTTGTCCCACGGTGTCCAACGATGTCCAACGGTGTCCAACGGTGTCCCACGGTGTCCAACGGTGTCCCACGTTGTCCCACGTTGTCCCACGTTGTCCCACGTTGTCCCACGTTGTCCAACGGTGTCCCACGGTGTCCAACGGTGTCCCACGTTGTCCCACGTTGTCCCACGTTGTCCCACGTTGTCCCACGTTGTCCCACGTTGTCCCACGTTGTCCCACGTTGTCCCACGTTGTCCCACGTTGTCCAACGGTGTCCCACGGTGTCCAACGGTGTCCCACGTTGTCCCACGTTGTCCCACGTTGTCCCACGGTGTCCAACGATGTCCAACGGTGTCCCACGTTGTCCCACGTTGTCCCACGTTGTCCCACGTTGTCCCACGTTGTCCCACGTTGTCCCACGGTGTCCAACGATGTCCAACGGTGTCCCACGTTGTCCAACGGTGTCCCACGTTGTCCCACGTTGTCCCACGTTGTCCCACGTTGTCCCACGTTGTCCCACGATGTCCCACGTTGTCCCACGTTGTCCCACGTTGTCCCACGTTGTCCCACGTTGTCCCACGTTGTCCCACGATGTCCCACGTTGTCCCACGTTGTCCCACGTTGTCCCACGTTGTCCCACGTTGTCCCACGTTGTCCCACGGTGTCCAACGATGTCCAACGGTGTCCCACGTTGTCCCACGTTGTCCCACGGTGTCCAACGATGTCCAACGGTGTCCAACGATGTCCAACGGTGTCCCACGATGTCCAACGATGTCCAACGATGTCCAACGGTGTCCATCGGTGTCCCACGTTGTCCCACGTTGTCCCACGTTGTCCCACGGTGTCCAACGATGTCCAACGGTGTCCCACGTTGTCCAACGGTGTCCCACGTTGTCCCACGTTGTCCCACGTTGTCCCACGTTGTCCCACGTTGTCCCACGATGTCCCACGTTGTCCCACGTTGTCCCACGTTGTCCCACGTTGTCCCACGTTGTCCCACGTTGTCCCACGGTGTCCAACGATGTCCAACGGTGTCCCACGTTGTCCAACGGTGTCCCACGTTGTCCCACGTTGTCCCACGTTGTCCCACGATGTCCCACGTTGTCCCACGTTGTCCCACGTTGTCCCACGTTGTCCCACGTTGTCCCACGTTGTCCCACGTTGTCCCACGATGTCCCACGTTGTCCCACGTTGTCCCACGTTGTCCCACGTTGTCCCACGTTGTCCCACGTTGTCCCACGTTGTCCCACGTTGTCCCACGGTGTCCAACGATGTCCAACGGTGTCCAACGATGTCCAACGGTGTCCCACGATGTCCAACGATGTCCAACGATGTCCAACGGTGTCCAACGGTGTCCCACGATGTCCAACGATGTCCAACGATGTCCAACGGTGTCCAACGGTGTCCCACGTTGTCCCACGTTGTCCCACGTTGTCCCACGGTGTCCAACGATGTCCAACGGTGTCCCACGTTGTCCCACGTTGTCCCACGTTGTCCAACGATGTCCAACGGTGTCCCACGTTGTCCCACGTTGTCCCACGTTGTCCCACGTTGTCCCACGTTGTTCCATAGTTTCCCACGTTGTCCCACGTTGTCCCACGTTGTCCCACGGTGTCCAACGATGTCCAACGGTGTCCAACGGTGTCCAACGGTGTCCAACGATGTCCAACGATGTCCAACGATGTCCAACGGTGTCCAACGATGTCCAACGATGTCCAACGGTGTCCCACGATGTCCAACGATGTCCCACGGTGTCCAACGGTGTCCAACGATGTCCAACGGTGTCCAACGGTGTCCCACGATGTCCACCGATGTCCAACGATGTCCAACGGTGCCCCACGTTGTCCAACGGTGTCCCACGTTGTCCCACGTTGTCCCACGTTGTCCCACGTTGTCCCGCGTTGTCCCACGTTGTCCCACGATGTCCCACGTTGTCCCACGTTGTCCCACGTTGTCCCACGTTGTCCCACGTTGTCCCACGTTGTCCCACGTTGTCCCACGGTGTCCAACGATGTCCAACGGTGTCCAACGGTGTCCAACGGTGTCCAACGGTGTCCCACGTTGTCCCACGTTGTCCCACGTTGTCCCACGTTGTCCCACGTTGTCCCACGATGTCCCACGTTGTCCCACGTTGTCCCACGTTGTCCCACGTTGTCCCACGTGGTCCCACGTTGTCCCACGTTGTCCCACGGTGTCCAACGGTGTCCAACGGTGTCCCACGTTGTCCCACGTTGTCCCACGTTGTCCCACGTTGTCCCACGTTGTTCCATGGTTTCCCACGTTGTCCCACGTTGTCCCACGTTGTCCCACGGTGTCCAACGATGTCCAACGGTGTCCAACGGTGTCCAACGGTGTCCAACGATGTCCAACGATGTCCAACGATGTCCAACGGTGTCCAACGATGTCCAACGATGTCCAACGGTGTCCCACGATGTCCAACGATGTCCCACGGTGTCCAACGGTGTCCAACGATGTCCAACGGTGTCCAACGGTGTCCCACGATGTCCACCGATGTCCAACGATGTCCAACGGTGTCCCACGTTGTCCAACGGTGTCCCACGTTGTCCCACGTTGTCCCACGTTGTCCCACGTTGTCCCACGTTGTCCCACGTTGTCCCACGTTGTCCCACGTTGTTCCATGGTTTCCCACGTTGTCCCACGTTGTCCCACGTTGTCCCACGTTGTCCCACGTTGTCCCACGTTGTCCCACGTTGTCCCACGTTGTCCCACGGTGTCCAACGATGTCCAACGATGTCCCACGGTGTCCAACGGTGTCCAACGGTGTCCCACGTTGTCCCACGTTGTCCCACGTTGTCCCACGTTGTCCCACGTTGTCCCACGTTGTCCCACGGTGTCCAACGGTGTCCAACGATGTCCAACGGTGTCCAACGGTGTCCCACGATGTCCACCGATGTCCAACGGTGTCCAACGGTGTCCAACGGTGTCCAACGGTGTCCAACGATGTCCAACGATGTCCAACGATGTCCAACGGTGTCCAACGATGTCCAACGATGTCCAACGGTGTCCCACGATGTCCAACGATGTCCAACGATGTCCAACGGTGTCCCACGTTGTCCCACGTTGTCCCACGTTGTCCCACGGTGTCCAACGATGTCCAACGGTGTCCCACGTTGTCCCACGTTGTCCCACGTTGTCCCACGTTGTCCCACGTTGTTCCATGGTTTCCCACGTTGTCCCACGTTGTCCCACGTTGTCCCACGTTGTCCCACGTTGTCCCACGTTGTCCCACGTTGTCCCACGTTGTCCCACGGTGTCCAACGATGTCCAACGGTGTCCCACGTTGTCCAACGGTGTCCCACGTTGTCCCACGTTGTCCCACGTTGTCCCACGTTGTCCCACGTTGTCCCACGATGTCCCACGTTGTCCCACGTTGTCCCACGTTGTCCCACGTTGTCCCACGTTGTCCCACGTTGTCCCACGTTGTCCCACGATGTCCCACGTTGTCCCACGTTGTCCCACGTTGTCCCACGTTGTCCCACGTTGTCCCACGTTGTCCCACGTTGTCCCACGTTGTCCCACGGTGTCCAACGATGTCCAACGGTGTCCAACGATGTCCAACGGTGTCCCACGATGTCCAACGATGTCCAACGATGTCCAACGGTGTCCAACGGTGTCCCACGATGTCCAACGATGTCCAACGATGTCCAACGGTGTCCAACGGTGTCCCACGTTGTCCCACGTTGTCCCACGTTGTCCCACGGTGTCCAACGATGTCCAACGGTGTCCCACGTTGTCCCACGTTGTCCCACGTTGTCCAACGATGTCCAACGGTGTCCCACGTTGTCCCACGTTGTCCCACGTTGTCCCACGTTGTCCCACGTTGTTCCATGGTTTCCCACGTTGTCCCACGTTGTCCCACGTTGTCCCACGGTGTCCAACGATGTCCAACGGTGTCCAACCGTGTCCAACGGTGTCCAACGATGTCCAACGATGTCCAACGATGTCCAACGGTGTCCAACGATGTCCAACGATGTCCAACGGTGTCCCACGATGTCCAACGATTTCCCACGGTGTCCAACGGTGTCCAACGATGTCCAACGGTGTCCAACGGTGTCCCACGATGTCCACCGATGTCCAACGATGTCCAACGGTGCCCCACGTTGTCCAACGGTGTCCCACGTTGTCCCACGTTGTCCCACGTTGTCCCACGTTGTCCCGCGTTGTCCCACGTTGTCCCACGATGTCCCACGTTGTCCCACGTTGTCCCACGTTGTCCCACGTTGTCCCACGTTGTCCCACGTTGTCCCACGTTGTCCCACGGTGTCCAACGATGTCCAACGGTGTCCAACGGTGTCCAACGGTGTCCAACGGTGTCCCACGTTGTCCCACGTTGTCCCACGTTGTCCCACGTTGTCCCACGTTGTCCCACGATGTCCCACGTTGTCCCACGTTGTCCCACGTTGTCCCACGTTGTCCCACGTGGTCCCACGTTGTCCCACGTTGTCCCACGGTGTCCAACGGTGTCCAACGATGTCCCACGTTGTCCCACGTTGTCCCACGTTGTCCCACGTTGTCCCACGATGTCCCACGTTTTCCCACGTTGTCCCACGTTGTCCCACGTTGTCCCACGTTGTCCCACGTTGTCCCACGTTGTCCCACGTTGTCCCACGTTGTCCCACGTTGTCCCACGTTGTCCCACGTTGTCCCACGTTGTCCCACGTTGTCCCACGGTGTCCAACGATGTCCAACGGTGTCCAGCGATGTCCAACGGTGTCCCACGTTGTCCCACGTTTTCCCACGTTGTCCAACGGTGTCCCACGTTGTCCCACGTTGTCCCACGTTGTCCCACGTTGTCCCACGTTGTCCCACGTTGTCCCACGTTGTCCCACGTTGTCCCACGTTGTCCCACGTTGTCCCACGTTGTCCCACGTTGTCCCACGTTGTCCCACGTTGTCCCACGTTGTCCCACGTTGTCCCACGTTGTCCCACGTTCTCCCACGTTGTCCCACGTTGTCCCACGTTGTCCCACGTTGTCCCACGTTGTCCCACGGTGTCCAACGGTGTCCAACGATGTCCCACGTTGTCCCACGTTGTCCCACGTTGTCCCACGTTGTCCCACGATGTCCCACGTTGTCCCACGTTGTCCCACGTTGTCCCACGTTGTCCCACGTTGTCCCACGTTGTCCCACGTTGTCCCACGTTGTCCCACGTTGTCCCACGTTGTCCCACGTTGTCCCACGGTGTCCAACGATGTCCAACGGTGTCCAGCGATGTCCAACGGTGTCCCACGTTGTCCCACGTTTTCCCACGTTGTCCCACGTTGTCCCACGTTGTCCCACGTTGTCCCACGTTGTCCCACGTTGTCCCACGTTGTCCCACGTTGTCCCACGGTGTCCAACGATGTCCAACGGTGTCCAGCGATGTCCAACGGTGTCCCACGTTGTCCCACGTTTTCCCACGTTGTCCCACGTTGTCCCACGGTGTCCAACGATGTCCAACGATGTCCAACGGTGTCCCACGTTGTCCCACGTTGTTCCATGGTTTCCCACGTTGTCCCACGTTGTCCCACGTTGTCCCACGGTGTCCAACGATGTCCCACGGTGTCCAACGGTGTCCAACGATGTCCCACGTTGTCCCACGTTGTCCCACGTTGTCCCACGTTGTACCACGATGTCCCACGTTGTCCCACGTTGTCCCACGTTGTCCCACGTTGTCCCACGTTGTCCCACGTTGTCCCACGTTGTCCCACGTTGTCCCACGTTGTCCCACGTTGTCCCACGTTGTCCCACGGTGTCCAACGATGTCCAACGGTGTCCAGCGATGTCCCACGGTGTCCAACGATGTCCAACGGTGTCCAACGGTGTCCAACGGTGTCCAACGGTGTCCCACGTTGTCCCACGTTGTCCCACGTTGTCCCACGTTGTCCCACGTTGTCCCACGATGTCCCACGTTGTCCCACGTTGTCCCACGTTGTCCCACGTTGTCCCACGTGGACCCACGTTGTCCCACGTTGTCCCACGGTGTCCAACGGTGTCCAACGATGTCCCACGTTGTCCCACGTTGTCCCACGTTGTCCCACGTTGTCCCACGTTGTCCCACGTTGTCCCACGTTGTCCCACGTTGTCCCACGTTGTCCCACGTTGTCCCACGTTGTCCCACGTTGTCCCACGTTGTCCCACGTTGTCCCACGGTGTCCAACGATGTCCAACGGTGTCCAGCGATGTCCAACGGTGTCCCACGTTGTCCCACGTTTTCCCACGTTGTCCCACGTTGTCCCACGGTGTCCAACGATGTCCAACGATGTCCAATGGTGTCCCACGTTGTCCCACGTTGTTCCATGGTTTCCCACGTTGTCCCACGTTGTCCCACGTTGTCCCACGGTGTCCAACGATGTCCAACGGTGTCCAACGGTGTCCAACGGTGTCCAACGGAGTCCCACGTTGTCCCACGTTGTCCCACGTTGTCCCACGTTGTCCCACGTTGTCCCACGATGTCCCACGTTGTCCCACGTTGTCCCACGTTGTCCCACGTGGTCCCACGTTGTCCCACGTTGTCCCACGGTGTCCAACGATGTCCAACGGTGTCCAGCGATGTCCAACGGTGTCCAGCGATGTCCAACGGTGTCCCACGTTGTCCCACGTTTTCCCACGTTGTCCCACGTTGTCCCACGGTGTCCAACGATGTCCAACGATGTCCAACGGTGTCCCACGTTGTCCCACGTTGTTCCATGGTTTCCCACGTTGTCCCACGTTGTCCCACGTTGTCCCACGATGTCCCACGTTGTCCCACGTTGTCCCACGTTGTCCCACGTTGTCCCACGTTGTCCAACGGTGTCCAGCGATGTCCAACGGTGTCCCACGTTGTCCCACGTTTTCCCACGTTGTCCCACGTTGTCCCACGGTGTCCAACGATGTCCAACGATGTCCAACGGTGTCCCACGTTGTCCCACGTTGTTCCATGGTTTCCACGTTGTCCCACGTTGTCCCACGTTGTCCCACGGTGTCCAACGATGTCCAACGGTGTCCAACGGTGTCCCACGTTGTCCCACGTTGTCCCACGTTGTCCCACGTTGTCCCACGTTGTCCCACGTTGTCCCACGATCTCCCACGTTGTCCCACGTTGTCCCACGTTGTCCCACGTTGTCCTACGTTGTCCCACGTTGTCCCACGTGGTCCCACGTTGTCCCACGTTGTCCCACGGTGTCCAACGATGTCCAACGGTGTCCCACGTTGTCCAACGGTGTCCCACGTTGTCCCACGTTGTCCCACGTTGTCCCACGTTGTCCCACGATGTCCCAAGTTGTCCCACGTTGTCCCACGTTGTCCCACGTTGTCCCACGGTGTCCAACGATGTCCAACGGTGTCCAGCGATGTCCAACGGTGTCCCACGTTGTCCCACGTTTTCCCACGTTGTCCCACGTTGTCCCACGGTGTCCAACGATGTCCAACGATGTCCAACGGTGTCCCACGTTGTCCCACGTTGTTCCATGGTTTCCCACGTTGTCCCACGTTGTCCCACGTTGTCCCACGGTGTCCAACGATGTCCAACGGTGTCCAACGGTGTCCAACGGTGTCCAACGGTGTCCCACGTTGTCCCACGTTGTCCCACGTTGTCCCACGTTGTCCCACGTTGTCCCACGATGTCCCACGTTGTCCCACGTTGTCCCACGTTGTCCCACGTTGTCCCACGTGGTCCCACGTTGTCCCACGTTGTCCCACGGTGTCCAACGATGTCCAACGGTGTCCAGCGATGTCCAACGGTGTCCAGCGATGTCCAACGGTGTCCCACGTTGTCCCACGTTTTCCCACGTTGTCCCACGTTGTCCCACGGTGTCGAACGATGTCCAACGATGTCCAACGGTGTCCCACGTTGTCCCACGTTGTTCCATGGTTTCCCACGTTGTCCCACGTTGTCCCAAGTTGTCCCACGATGTCCCACGTTGTCCCACGTTGTTCCATGGTTTCCCACGTTGTCCCACGTTGTCCCACGTTGTCCCACGGTGTCCAACGATGTCCAACGGTGTCCAACGGTGTCCAACGGTGTCCAACGGTGTCCCACGTTGTCCCACGTTGTCCCACGTTGTCCCACGATGTCCCACGTTGTCCCACGTTGTTCCATGGTTTCCCACGTTGTCCCACGTTGTCCCACGTTGTCCCACGGTGTCCAACGATGTCCAACGGTGTCCAACGGTGTCCAACGGTGTCCAACGGTGTCCCACGTTGTCCCACGTTGTCCCACGTTGTCCCACGTTGTCCCACGTTGTCCCACGATGTCCCACGTTGTCCCACGTTGTCCCACGTTGTCCCACGTTGTCCCACGTGGTCCCACGTTGTCCCACGTTGTCCCACGGTGTCCAACGGTGTCCAACGATGTCCCACGTTGTCCCACGTTGTCCCACGTTGTCCCACGTTGTCCCACGATGTCCCACGTTGTCCCACGTTGTCCCACGTTGTCCCACGTTGTCCCACGTTGTCCCACGTTGTCCCACGTTGTCCCACGTTGTCCCACGTTGTCCCACGTTGTCCCACGTTGTCCCACGTTGTCCCACGGTGTCCAACGATGTCCAACGGTGTCCAGCGATGTCCAACGGTGTCCCACGTTGTCCCACGTTTTCCCACGTTGTCCCACGTTGTCCCACGGTGTCCAACGATGTCCAACGATGTCCAACGGTGTCCCACGTTGTCCCACGTTGTTCCATGGTTTCCCACGTTGTCCCACGTTGTCCCACGTTGTCCCACGGTGTCCAACGATGTCCAACGGTGTCCAACGGTGTCCAACGGTGTCCCACGTTGTCCCACGTTGTCCCACGTTGTCCCACGTTGTCCCACGTTGTCCCACGATGTCCCACGTTGTCCCACGTTGTCCCACGTTGTCCCACGTTGTCCCACGTGGTCCCACGTTGTCCCACGGTGTCCAACGATGTCCAACGGTGTCCCACGTTGTCCAACGGTGTCCCACGTTGTCCCACGTTGTCCCACGTTGTCCCACGTTGTCCCACGATGTCCCACGTTGTCCCACGTTGTCCCACGTTGTCCCACGTTGTCCCACGTTGTCCCACGTTGTCCCACGTTGTCCCACGTTGTCCCACGTTGTCCCACGTTGTCCCACGTTGTCCCACGTTGTCCCACGTTGTCCCACGTTGTCCCACGTTGTCCCACGTTGTCCCACGATGTCCCACGTTGTCCCACGTTGTCCCACGTTGTCCCACGTTGTCCCACGTTGTCCCGCGTTGTCCCACGATGTCCCACGTTGTCCCACGTTGTCCCACGTTGTCCCACGTTGTCCCACGTTGTCCCACGTGGTCCCACGTTGTCCCACGTTGTCCCACGTTGTCCCACGTTGTCCCACGTTGTCCCACGTTGTCCCACGTTGTCCCACGTTGTCCCACGTTGTCCCACGTTGTCCCACGTTGTCCCACGTGGTCCCACGTTGTCCCACGGTGTCCAACGATGTCCAACGGTGTCCCACGTTGTCCAACGGTGTCCCACGTTGTCCCACGTTGTCCCACGTTGTCCCACGTGGTCCCACGTTGTCCCACGGTGTCCAACGATGTCCAACGGTGTCCCACGTTGTCCAACGGTGTCCCACGTTGTCCCACGTTGTCCCACGTTGTCCCACGTTGTCCCACGATGTCCCACGTTGTCCCACGTTGTCCCACGTTGTCCCACGTTGTCCCACGTTGTCCCACGGTGTCCAACGATGTCCAACGATGTCCAACGGTGTCCCACGTTGTCCCACGTTGTTCCATGGTTTCCCACGTTGTCCCACGTTGTCCCACGGTGTCCAACGATGTCCAACGGTGTCCAACGGTGTCCAACGGTGTCCCACGTTGTCCCACGTTGTCCCACGTTGTCCCACGTTGTCCCACGTTGTCCCACGATGTCCCACGTTGTCCCACGTTGTCCCACGTTGTCCCACGTTGTCCCACGTGGTCCCACGTTGTCCCACGGTGTCCAACGATGTCCAACGGTGTCCCACGTTGTCCAACGGTGTCCCACGTTGTCCCACGTTGTCCCACGTTGTCCCACGTTGTCCCACGATGTCCCACGTTGTCCCACGTTGTCCCACGTTGTCCCACGTTGTCCCACGTTGTCCCACGTTGTCCCACGTTGTCCCACGTTGTCCCACGTTGTCCCACGTTGTCCCACGTTGTCCCACGGTGTCCAACGGTGTCCAACGATGTCCCACGTTGTCCCACGTTGTCCCACGTTGTCCCACGTTGTCCCACGATGTCCCACGTTGTCCCACGTTGTCCCACGTTGTCCCACGTTGTCCCACGTTGTCCCACGTTGTCCCACGTTGTCCCACGTTGTCCCACGTTGTCCCACGTTGTCCCACGGTGTCCAACGATGTCCAACGGTGTCCAGCGATGTCCAACGGTGTCCCACGTTGTCCCACGTTTTCCCACGTTGTCCCACGTTGTCCCACGTTGTCCCACGTTGTCCCACGTTGTCCCACGTTGTCCCACGTTGTCCCACGTTGTCCCACGGTGTCCAACGATGTCCAACGGTGTCCAGCGATGTCCAACGGTGTCCCACGTTGTCCCACGTTTTCCCACGTTGTCCCACGTTGTCCCACGGTGTCCAAAGATGTCCAACGATGTCCAACGGTGTCCCACGTTGTCCCACGTTGTTCCATGGTTTCCCACGTTGTCCCACGTTGTCCCACGTTGTCCCACGGTGTCCAACGGTGTCCAACGGTGTCCAACGGTGTCCAACGGTGTCCCACGTTGTCCCACGTTGTCCCACGTTGTCCCACGTTGTCCCACGTTGTCCCACGTTGTCCCACGTTGTCCCACGATGTCCCACGTTGTCCCACGTTGTCCCACGTTGTCCCACGTTGTCCCACGTTGTCCCACGTTGTCCCACGTTGTCCCACGTTGTCCCACGTTGTCCCACGTTGTCCCACGTTGTCCCACGTTGTCCCACGTTGACCAACGGTGTCCCACGGTGTCCAACGGTGTCCCACGTTGTCCCACGTTGTCCCACGTTGTCCCACGTTGTCCCACGTTTTCCCACGGTGTCCAACGGTGTCCAACGGTGTCCCACGATGTCCACCGATGTCCAACGGTGTCCAACGGTGTCCAACGGTGTCCAACGGTGTCCAACGATGTCCAACGATGTCCAACGATGTCCAACGGTGTCCAACGATGTCCAACGATGTCCAACGGTGTCCCACGATGTCCAACGATGTCCAACGATGTCCAACGGTGTCCAACGGTGTCCCACGTTGTCCCACGTTGTCCCACGTTGTCCCACGGTGTCCAACGATGTCCAACGGTGTCCAACGGTGTCCAACGGTGTCCAACGATGTCCAACGATGTCCAACGATGTCCAACGGTGTCCAACGATGTCCAACGATGTCCAACGGTGTCCCACGATGTCCAACGATGTCCCACGGTGTCCAACGGTGTCCAACGATGTCCAACGGTGTCCAACGGTGTCCCACGATGTCCACCGATGTCCAACGATGTCCAACGGTGTCCCACGTTGTCCAACGGTGTCCCACGTTGTCCCACGTTGTCCCACGTTGTCCCACGTTGTCCCACGTTGTCCCACGATGTCCCACGTTGTCCCACGTTGTCCCACGTTGTCCCACGTTGTCCCACGTTGTCCCACGGTGTCCAACGATGTCCAACGATGTAAACGGTGTCCCACGTTGTCCCACGTTGTTCCATGGTTTCCCACGTTGTCCCACGTTGTCCCACGTTGTCCCACGTTGTCCCACGTTGTCCCACGGTGTCCAACGATGTCCAACGGTGTCCAACGGTGTCCCACGGTGTCCAACGGTGTCCAACGATGTCCAACGGTGTCCAACGGTGTCCCACGATGTCCACCGATGTCCAACGGTGTCCAACGGTGTCCAACGGTGTTCAACGGTGTCCAACGATGTCCAACGATGTCCAACGATGTCCAACGGTGTCCAACGGTGTCCAACGATGTCCAACGGTGTCCCACGATGTCCAACGATGTCCAACGATGTCCAACGGTGTCCCACGTTGTCCCACGTTGTCCCACGTTGTCCCACGTTGTCCAACGGTGTCCCACGGTGTCCAACGGTGTCCCACGTTGTCCCACGTTGTCCCACGTTGTCCCACGTTGTCCCACGTTGTCCCACGTTGTCCCACGTTTTCCCACGGTGTCCAACGGTGTCCAACGATGTCCAACGGTGTCCAACGGTGTCCCACGATGTCCACCGATGTCCAACGGTGTCCAACGGTGTCCAACGGTGTCCAACGGTGTCCAACGATGTCCAACGATGTCCAACGATGTCCAACGGTGTCCAACGATGTCCAACGATGTCCAACGGTGTCCCACGATGTCCAACGATGTCCAACGATGTCCAACGGTGTCCAACGGTGTCCCACGTTGTCCCACGTTGTCCCACGTTGTCCCACGTTGTCCCACGATGTCCCACGTTGTCCCACGTTGTCCCACGTTGTCCCACGTTGTCCCACGTTGTCCCACGTTGTCCCACGTTGTCCCACGGTGTCCAACGGTGTCTAACGGTGTCCCACGGTGTCCAACGGTGTCCCACGTTGTCCCACGTTGTCCCACGTTGTCCCACGTTGTCCCACGTTGTCCAACGATGTCCAACGGTGTCCCACGTTGTCCCACGTTGTCCCACGTTGTCCCACGTTGTCCCACGTTGTCCCACGTTGTCCCACGTTGTCCCACGGTGTCCAACGATGTCCAACGATGTCCAACGGTGTCCCACGTTGTCCCACGTTGTTCCATGGTTTCCCACGTTGTCCCACGTTGTCCCACGTTGTCCCACGTTGTCCCACGTTGTCCCACGGTGTCCAACGATGTCCAACGGTGTAAAACGGTGTCCCACGGTGTCCAACGGTGTCCCACGTTGTCCCACGTTGTCCCACGTTGTCCCACGTTGTCCCACGTTGTCCAACGGTGTCCCACGGTGTCCAACGGTGTCCCACGTTGTCCCACGTTGTCCCACGTTGTCCCACGTTGTCCCACGTTGTCCCACGTTGTCCCACGTTGTCCCACGGTGTCCAACGGTGTCCAACGATGTCCAACGGTGTCCAACGGTGTCCCACGATGTCCACCGATGTCCAACGGTGTCCAACGGTGTCCAACGGTGTCCAACGGTGTCCAACGATGTCCAACGATGTCCAACGATGTCCAACGGTGTCCAACGGTGTCCAACGATGTCCAACGGTGTCCCACGATGTCCAACGATGTCGAAACGATGTCCAACGGTGTCCCACGTTGTCCCACGTTGTCCCACGTTGTCCCACGGTGTCCAACGATGTCCAACGGTGTCCCACGTTGTCCCACGTTGTCCCACGTTGTCCCACGTTGTCCCACGTTGTTCCATGGTTTCCCACGTTGTCCCACGTTGTCCCACGTTGTCCCACGGTGTCCAACGATGTCCAACGGTGTCCCACGTTGTCCCACGTTGTCCCACGTTGTCCCACGTTGTCCCACGATGTCCCACGTTGTCCCACGTTGTCCCACGTTGTCCCACGTTGTCCCACGTTGTCCCACGTTGTCCCACGTTGTCCCACGTTGTCCCACGGTGTCCAACGATGTCCAACGGTGTCCAACGATGTCCAACGGTGTCCCACGATGTCCAACGATGTCCAACGATGTCCAACGGTGTCCAACGGTGTCCCACGTTGTCCCACGATGTCCCACGTTGTCCCACGTTGTCCCACGTTGTCCCACGTTGTCCCACGTTGTCCCACGTTGTCCCACGTTGTCCCACGTTGTCCAACGATGTCCAACGGTGTCCCACGTTGTCCCACGTTGTCCCACGTTGTCCCACGTTGTCCCACGTTGTCCCACGTTGTCCAACGATGTCCAACGGTGTCCCACGTTGTCCCACGTTGTTCCATGGTTTCCCACGTTGTCCCACGTTGTCCCACGTTGTCCCACGGTGTCCAACGGTGTCCAACGGTGTCCAGCGGTGTCAAACGATGTCCCACGTTGTAACACGTTGTCCCACGTTGTCCCACGGTGTCCAACGATGTCCAACGGTGTCCCACGTTGTCCCACGTTGTCCCACGTTTTCCCACGTTGTCCCACGTTGTTCCATGGTTTCCCACGTTGTCCCACGTTGTCCCACGTTGTCCCACGGTGTCCAACGATGTCCAACGGTGTCCAACGGTGTCCCACGGTGTCCAACGGTGTCCCACGTTGTCCCACGTTGTCCCACGTTGTCCCACGTTGTCCCACGTTGTCCAACGGTGTCCCACGGTGTCCAACGGTGTCCCACGTTGTCCCACGTTGTCCCACGTTGTCCCACGTTGTCCCACGTTGTCCCACGTTGTCCCACGTTGTCCCACGTTGTCCCACGTTGTCCCACGTTGTCCAACGGTGTCCCACGGTGTCCAACGGTGTCCCACGTTGTCCCACGTTGTCCCACGTTGTCCCACGGTGTCCAACGATGTCCAACGGTGTCCCACGTTGTCCCACGTTGTCCCACGTTGTCCCACGTTGTCCCACGTTGTTCCATGGTTTCCCACGTTGTCCCACGTTGTCCCACGTTGTCCCACGGTGTCCAACGATGTCCAACGGTGTCCAACGGTGTCCCACGGTGTCCAACGGTGTCCCACGTTGTCCCACGTTGTCCCACGTTGTCCCACGTTGTCCCACGTTGTCCAACGGTGTCCCACGGTGTCCAACGGTGTCCCACGTTGTCCCACGTTGTCCCACGTTGTCCCACGTTGTCCCACGTTGTCCCACGTTGTCCCACGTTTTCCCACGGTGTCCAACGGTGTCCAACGATGTCCAACGGTGTCCAACGGTGTCCCACGATGTCCACCGATGTCCAACGATGTCCAACGATGTCCAACGGTGTCCAACGGTGTCCTACGTTGTCCCACGTTGTCCCACGTTGTCCCACGTTGTCCCACGATGTCCCACGTTGTCCCACGTTGTCCCACGTTGTCCCACGTTGTCCCACGTTGTCCCACGTTGTCCCACGTTGTCCCACGGTGTCCAACGGTGTCTAACGGTGTCCCACGGTGTCCAACGGTGTCCCACGTTGTCCCACGTTGTCCCACGTTGTCCCACGTTGTCCCACGTTGTCCAACGATGTCCAACGGTGTCCCACGTTGTCCCACGTTGTCCCACGTTGTCCCACGTTGTCCCACGTTGTTCCATGGTTTCCCACGTTGTCCCACGTTGTCCCACGTTGTCCCACGGTGTCCAACGATGTCCAACGGTGTCCAACGGTGTCCCACGATGTCCACCGATGTCCAACGATGTCCAACGGTGTCCCACGATGTCCAACGGTGTCCAACGGTGTCCCACGTTGTCCCACGTTGTCCCACGTTGTCCCACGGTGTCCAACGATGTCCAACGGTGTCCCACGTTGTCCAACGGTGTCCCACGTTGTCCCACGTTGTCCCACGTTGTCCCACGTTGTCCCACGTTGTCCCACGATGTCCCACGTTGTCCCACGTTGTCCCACGTTGTCCCACGTTGTCCCACGTTGTCCCACGGTGTCCAACGATGTCCAACGGTGTCCAACGATGTCCAACGGTGTCCCACGATGTCCAACGATGTCCAACGATGTCCAACGGTGTCCAACGGTGTCCCACGTTGTCCCACGTTGTCCCACGTTGTCCCACGGTGTCCAACGATGTCCAACGATGTCCAACGGTGTCCCACGTTGTCCCACGTTGTTCCATGGTTTCCCACGTTGTCCCACGTTGTCCCACGTTGTCCCACGTTGTCCCACGTTGTCCCACGGTGTCCAACGATGTCCAACGGTGTCCAACGGTGTCCCACGGTGTCCAACGGTGTCCCACGTTGTCCCACGTTGTCCCACGTTGTCCCACGTTGTCCCACGTTGTCCAACGGTGTCCCACGGTGTCCAACGGTGTCCCACGTTGTCCCACGTTGTCCCACGTTGTCCCACGTTGTCCCACGTTGTCCCACGTTGTCCCACGTTGTCCCACGGTGTCCAACGGTGTCCAACGATGTCCAACGATGTCCAACGGTGTCCCACGATGTCCACCGATGTCCAACGGTGTCCAACGGTGTCCAACGGTGTCCAACGGTGTCCAACGATGTCCAACGATGTCCAACGATGTCCAACGGTGTCCAACGGTGTCCAACGATGTCCAACGGTGTCCCACGATGTCCAACGATGTCCAACGATGTCCAACGGTGTCCCACGTTGTCCCACGTTGTCCCACGTTGTCCCACGGTGTCCAACGATGTCCAACGTTGTCCCACGTTGTCCCACGTTGTCCCACGTTGTCCCACGTTGTCCCACGTTGTTCCATGGTTTCCCACGTTGTCCCACGTTGTCCCACGTTGTCCCACGGTGTCCAACGATGTCCATCGGTGTCCCACGTTGTCCCACGTTGTCCCACGTTGTCCCACGTTGTCCCACGATGTCCCACGTTGTCCCACGTTGTCCCACGTTGTCCCACGTTGTCCCACGTTGTCCCACGTTGTCCCACGTTGTCCCACGTTGTCCCACGGTGTCCAACGATGTCCAACGGTGTCCAACGATGTCCAACGGTGTCCCACGATGTCCAACGATGTCCAACGATGTCCAACGGTGTCCAACGGTGTCCCACGTTGTCCCACGTTGTCCCACGTTGTCCCACGGTGTCCAACGATGTCCAACGGTGTCCCACGTTGTCCAACGGTGTCCCACGTTGTCCCACGTTGTCCCACGTTGTCCCACGTTGTCCCACGTTGTCCCACGTTGTCCCACGTTGTCCCACGTTGTCCCACGTTGTCCCACGTTGTCCCACGTTGTCCCACGTTGTCCCACGTTGTCCCACGGTGTCCAACGATGTCCAACGGTGTCTAACGGTGTCCCACGGTGTCCAACGGTGTCCCACGTTGTCCCACGTTGTCCCACGTTGTCCCACGTTGTCCCACGTTGTCCCACGTTGTCCCACGTTGTCCAACGATGTCCAACGGTGTCCCACGTTGTCCCACGTTGTCCCACGTTGTCCCACGTTGTCCCACGTTGTTCCATGGTTTCCCACGTTGTCCCACGTTGTCCCACGTTGTCCCACGGTGTCCAACGATGTCCAACGGTGTCCAACGGTGTCCAACGGTGTCCAACGATGTCCAACGATGTCCAACGATGTCCAACGGTGTCCAACGATGTCCAACGATGTCCAACGGTGTCCCACGATGTCCAACGATGTCCCACGGTGTCCAACGGTGTCCAACGATGTCCAACGGTGTCCAACGGTGTCCCACGATGTCCACCGATGTCCAACGATGTCCAACGGTGTCCCACGTTGTCCAACGGTGTCCCACGTTGTCCCACGTTGTCCCACGTTGTCCCACGTTGTCCCACGTTGTCCCACGATGTCCCACGTTGTCCCACGTTGTCCCACGTTGTCCCACGTTGTCCCACGTTGTCCCACGTTGTCCCACGTTGTCCCACGGTGTCCAACGATGTCCAACGGTGTCCAACGGTGTCCAACGGTGTCCAACGGTGTCCCACGTTGTCCCACGTTGTCCCACGTTGTCCCACGTTGTCCCACGTTGTCCCACGGTGTCCAACGATGTCCAACGGTGTCCAACGGTGTCCAACGGTGTCCAACGGTGTCCCACGTTGTCCCACGTTGTCCCACGTTGTCCCACGTTGTCCCACGTTGTCCCACGATGTCCCACGTTGTCCCACGTTGTCCCACGTTGTCCCACGTTGTCCCACGTGGTCCCACGTTGTCCCACGTTGTCCCACGGTGTCCAACGATGTCCAACGGTGTCCAGCGATGTCCAACGGTGTCCAGCGATGTCCAACGGTGTCCCACGTTGTCCCACGTTTTCCCACGTTGTCCCACGTTGTCCCACGGTGTCCAACGATGTCCAACGATGTCCAACGGTGTCCCACGTTGTCCCACGTTGTTCCATGGTTTCCCACGTTGTCCCACGTTGTCCCACGTTGTCCCACGATGTCCCACGTTGTCCCACGTTGTCCCACGTTGTCCCACGTTGTCCCACGTTGTCCAACGGTGTCCAGCGATGTCCAACGGTGTCCCACGTTGTCCCACGTTTTCCCACGTTGTCCCACGTTGTCCCACGGTGTCCAACGATGTCCAACGATGTCCAACGGTGTCCCACGTTGTCCCACGTTGTTCCATGGTTTCCCACGTTGTCCCACGTTGTCCCACGGTGTCCAACGATGTCCCACGTTGTCCCACGTTGTCCCACGTTGTCCCACGTTGTCCCACGTTGTCCAACGATGTCCAACGGTGTCCCACGTTGTCCCACGTTGTCCCACGTTGTCCCACGTTGTCCCACGTTGTTCCATGGTTTCCCACGTTGTCCCACGTTGTCCCACGTTGTCCCACGGTGTCCAACGATGTCCAACGGTGTCCAACGGTGTCCAACGGTGTCCAACGATGTCCAACGATGTCCAACGATGTCCAACGGTGTCCAACGATGTCCAACGATGTCCAACGGTGTCCCACGATGTCCAACGATGTCCCACGGTGTCCAACGGTGTCCAACGATGTCCAACGGTGTCCAACGGTGTCCCACGATGTCCACCGATGTCCAACGATGTCCAACGGTGTCCCACGATGTCCAACGGTGTCCAACGGTGTCCCACGTTGTCCCACGTTGTCCCACGTTGTCCCACGGTGTCCAACGATGTCCAACGGTGTCCCACGTTGTCCAACGGTGTCCCACGTTGTCCCACGTTGTCCCACGTTGTCCCACGTTGTCCCACGTTGTCCCACGATGTCCCACGTTGTCCCACGTTGTCCCACGTTGTCCCACGTTGTCCCACGTTGTCCCACGGTGTCCAACGATGTCCAACGGTGTCCAACGATGTCCAACGGTGTCCCACGATGTCCAACGATGTCCAACGATGTCCAACGGTGTCCAACGGTGTCCCACGTTGTCCCACGTTGTCCCACGTTGTCCCACGGTGTCCAACGATGTCCAACGATGTCCAACGGTGTCCCACGTTGTCCCACGTTGTTCCATGGTTTCCCACGTTGTCCCACGTTGTCCCACGTTGTCCCACGTTGTCCCACGTTGTCCCACGGTGTCCAACGATGTCCAACGGTGTCCAACGGTGTCCCACGGTGTCCAACGGTGTCCCACGTTGTCCCACGTTGTCCCACGTTGTCCCACGTTGTCCCACGTTGTCCAACGGTGTCCCACGGTGTCCAACGGTGTCCCACGTTGTCCCACGTTGTCCCACGTTGTCCCACGTTGTCCCACGTTGTCCCACGTTGTCCCACGTTGTCCCACGGTGTCCAACGGTGTCCAACGATGTCCAACGATGTCCAACGGTGTCCCACGATGTCCACCGATGTCCAACGGTGTCCAACGGTGTCCAACGGTGTCCAACGGTGTCCAACGATGTCCAACGATGTCCAACGATGTCCAACGGTGTCCAACGGTGTCCAACGATGTCCAACGGTGTCCCACGATGTCCAACGATGTCCAACGATGTCCAACGGTGTCCCACGTTGTCCCACGTTGTCCCACGTTGTCCCACGGTGTCCAACGATGTCCAACGGTGTCCCACGTTGTCCCACGTTGTCCCACGTTGTCCCACGTTGTCCCACGTTGTTCCATGGTTTCCCACGTTGTCCCACGTTGTCCCACGTTGTCCCACGGTGTCCAACGATGTCCATCGGTGTCCCACGTTGTCCCACGTTGTCCCACGTTGTCCCACGTTGTCCCACGATGTCCCACGTTGTCCCACGTTGTCCCACGTTGTCCCACGTTGTCCCACGTTGTCCCACGTTGTCCCACGTTGTCCCACGTTGTCCCACGGTGTCCAACGATGTCCAACGGTGTCCAACGATGTCCAACGGTGTCCCACGATGTCCAACGATGTCCAACGATGTCCAACGGTGTCCAACGGTGTCCCACGTTGTCCCACGTTGTCCCACGTTGTCCCACGGTGTCCAACGATGTCCAACGGTGTCCCACGTTGTCCAACGGTGTCCCACGTTGTCCCACGTTGTCCCACGTTGTCCCACGTTGTCCCACGTTGTCCCACGTTGTCCCACGTTGTCCCACGTTGTCCCACGTTGTCCCACGTTGTCCCACGTTGTCCCACGTTGTCCCACGTTGTCCCACGGTGTCCAACGATGTCCAACGGTGTCTAACGGTGTCCCACGGTGTCCAACGGTGTCCCACGTTGTCCCACGTTGTCCCACGTTGTCCCACGTTGTCCCACGTTGTCCCACGTTGTCCCACGTTGTCCAACGATGTCCAACGGTGTCCCACGTTGTCCCACGTTGTCCCACGTTGTCCCACGTTGTCCCACGTTGTTCCATGGTTTCCCACGTTGTCCCACGTTGTCCCACGTTGTCCCACGGTGTCCAACGATGTCCAACGGTGTCCAACGGTGTCCAACGGTGTCCAACGATGTCCAACGATGTCCAACGATGTCCAACGGTGTCCAACGATGTCCAACGATGTCCAACGGTGTCCCACGATGTCCAACGATGTCCCACGGTGTCCAACGGTGTCCAACGATGTCCAACGGTGTCCAACGGTGTCCCACGATGTCCACCGATGTCCAACGATGTCCAACGGTGTCCCACGTTGTCCAACGGTGTCCCACGTTGTCCCACGTTGTCCCACGTTGTCCCACGTTGTCCCACGTTGTCCCACGATGTCCCACGTTGTCCCACGTTGTCCCACGTTGTCCCACGTTGTCCCACGTTGTCCCACGTTGTCCCACGTTGTCCCACGGTGTCCAACGATGTCCAACGGTGTCCAACGGTGTCCAACGGTGTCCAACGGTGTCCCACGTTGTCCCACGTTGTCCCACGTTGTCCCACGTTGTCCCACGGTGTCCAACGATGTCCAACGGTGTCCAACGGTGTCCAACGGTGTCCAACGGTGTCCCACGTTGTCCCACGTTGTCCCACGTTGTCCCACGTTGTCCCACGTTGTCCCACGATGTCCCACGTTGTCCCACGTTGTCCCACGTTGTCCCACGTTGTCCCACGTGGTCCCACGTTGTCCCACGTTGTCCCACGGTGTCCAACGATGTCCAACGGTGTCCAGCGATGTCCAACGGTGTCCAGCGATGTCCAACGGTGTCCCACGTTGTCCCACGTTTTCCCACGTTGTCCCACGTTGTCCCACGGTGTCCAACGATGTCCAACGATGTCCAACGGTGTCCCACGTTGTCCCACGTTGTTCCATGGTTTCCCACGTTGTCCCACGTTGTCCCACGTTGTCCCACGATGTCCCACGTTGTCCCACGTTGTCCCACGTTGTCCCACGTTGTCCCACGTTGTCCAACGGTGTCCAGCGATGTCCAACGGTGTCCCACGTTGTCCCACGTTTTCCCACGTTGTCCCACGTTGTCCCACGGTGTCCAACGATGTCCAACGATGTCCAACGGTGTCCCACGTTGTCCCACGTTGTTCCATGGTTTCCCACGTTGTCCCACGTTGTCCCACGGTGTCCAACGATGTCCAACGGTGTCCAACGGTGTCCCACGTTGTCCCACGTTGTCCCACGTTGTCCCACGTTGTCCCACGTTGTCCCACGTTGTCCCACGATCTCCCACGTTGTCCCACGTTGTCCCACGTTGTCCCACGTTGTCCCACGTTGTTCCACGTTGTCCCACGTGGTCCCACGTTGTCCCACGTTGTCCCACGGTGTCCAACGATGTCCAACGGTGTCCCACGTTGTCCAACGGTGTCCCACGTTGTCCCACGTTGTCCCACGTTGTCCCACGTTGTCCCACGATGTCCCAAGTTGTCCCACGTTGTCCCACGTTGTCCCACGTTGTCCCACGGTGTCCAACGATGTCCAACGGTGTCCAGCGATGTCCAACGGTGTCCCACGTTGTCCCACGTTTTCCCACGTTGTCCCACGTTGTCCCACGGTGTCCAACGATGTCCAACGATGTCCAACGGTGTCCCACGTTGTCCCACGTTGTTCCATGGTTTCCCACGTTGTCCCACGTTGTCCCACGTTGTCCCACGGTGTCCAACGATGTCCAACGGTGTCCAACGGTGTCCAACGGTGTCCAACGGTGTCCCACGTTGTCCCACGTTGTCCCACGTTGTCCCACGTTGTCCCACGTTGTCCCACGATGTCCCACGTTGTCCCACGTTGTCCCACGTTGTCCCACGTTGTCCCACGTGGTCCCACGTTGTCCCACGTTGTCCCACGGTGTCCAACGATGTCCAACGGTGTCCAGCGATGTCCAACGGTGTCCAGCGATGTCCAACGGTGTCCCACGTTGTCCCACGTTTTCCCACGTTGTCCCACGTTGTCCCACGGTGTCCAACGATGTCCAACGGTGTCCAACGATGTCCAACGGTGTCCCACGTTGTCCCACGTTGTCCCACGTTGTCCCACGTTGTCCCACGTTGTCCCACGATGTCCCAAGTTGTCCCACGTTGTCCCACGTTGTCCCACGTTGTCCCACGGTGTCCAACGATGTCCAACGGTGTCCAGCGATGTCCAACGGTGTCCCACGTTGTCCCACGTTTTCCCACGTTGTCCCACGTTGTCCCACGGTGTCCAACGATGTCCAACGATGTCCAACGGTGTCCCACGTTGTCCCACGTTGTTCCATGGTTTCCCACGTTGTCCCACGTTGTCCCACGTTGTCCCACGGTGTCCAACGATGTCCAACGGTGTCCAACGGTGTCCAACGGTGTCCAACGGTGTCCCACGTTGTCCCACGTTGTCCCACGTTGTCCCACGTTGTCCCACGTTGTCCCACGATGTCCCACGTTGTCCCACGTTGTCCCACGTTGTCCCACGTTGTCCCACGTGGTCCCACGTTGTCCCACGTTGTCCCACGGTGTCCAACGATGTCCAACGGTGTCCAACGATGTCCAACGGTGTCCAGCGATGTCCAACGGTGTCCCACGTTGTCCCACGTTTTCCCACGTTGTCCCACGTTGTCCCACGGTGTCCAACGATGTCCAACGATGTCCAACGGTGTCCCACGTTGTCCCACGTTGTTCCATGGTTTCCCACGTTGTCCCACGTTGTCCCACGTTGTCCCACGATGTCCCACGTTGTCCCACGTTGTTCCATGGTTTCCCACGTTGTCCCACGTTGTCCCACGTTGTCCCACGGTGTCCAACGATGTCCAACGGTGTCCAACGGTGTCCAACGGTGTCCAACGGTGTCCCACGTTGTCCCACGTTGTCCCACGTTGTCCCACGATGTCCCACGTTGTCCCACGTTGTTCCATGGTTTCCCACGTTGTCCCACGTTGTCCCACGTTGTCCCACGGTGTCCAACGATGTCCAACGGTGTCCAACGGTGTCCAACGGTGTCCAACGGTGTCCCACGTTGTCCCACGTTGTCCCACGTTGTCCCACGTTGTCCCACGTTTTCCCACGATGTCCCACGTTGTCCCACGTTGTCCCACGTTGTCCCACGTTGTCCCACGTGGTCCCACGTTGTCCCACGTTGTCCCACGGTGTCCAACGGTGTCCAACGATGTCCCACGTTGTCCCACGTTGTCCCACGTTGTCCCACGTTGTCCCACGATGTCCCACGTTGTCCCACGTTGTCCCACGTTGTCCCACGTTGTCCCACGTTGTCCCACGTTGTCCCACGTTGTCCCACGTTGTCCCACGTTGTCCCACGTTGTCCCACGTTGTCCCACGGTGTCCAACGATGTCCAACGGTGTCCAGCGATGTCCAACGGTGTCCCACGTTGTCCCACGTTTTCCCACGTTGTCCCACGTTGTCCCACGGTGTCCAACGATGTCCAACGATGTACAACGGTGTCCCACGTTGTCCCACGTTGTTCCATGGTTTCCCACGTTGTCCCACGTTGTCCCACGTTGTCCCACGGTGTCCAACGATGTCCAACGGTGTCCAACGGTGTCCAACGGTGTCCCACGTTGTCCCACGTTGTCCCACGTTGTCCCACGTTGTCCCACGTTGTCCCACGATGTCCCACGTTGTCCCACGTTGTCCCACGTTGTCCCACGTTGTCCCACGTGGTCCCACGTTGTCCCACGTTGTCCCACGGTGTCCAACGATGTCCAACGGTGTCCCACGTTGTCCAACGGTGTCCCACGTTGTCCCACGTTGTCCCACGTTGTCCCACGTTGTCCCACGATGTCCCACGTTGTCCCACGTTGTCCCACGTTGTCCCACGTTGTCCCACGTTGTCCCACGTTGTCCCACGTTGTCCCACGTTGTCCCACGTTGTCCCACGTTGTCCCACGTTGTCCCACGTTGTCCCACGTTGTCCCACGTTGTCCCACGTTGTCCCACGTTGTCCCACGTTGTCCCACGGTGTCCAACGGTGTCCAACGATGTCCCACGTTGTCCCACGTTGTCCCACGTTGTCCCACGTTGTCCCACGATGTCCCACGTTGTCCCACGTTGTCCCACGTTGTCCCACGTTGTCCCACGTTGTCCCACGTTGTCCCACGTTGTCCCACGTTGTCCCACGTTGTCCCACGTTGTCCCACGTTGTCCCACGTTGTCCCACGGTGTCCAACGATGTCCAACGGTGTCCAGCGATGTCCAACGGTGTCCCACGTTGTCCCACGTTTTCGCACGTTGTCCCACGTTGTCCCACGTTGTCCCACGTTGTCCCACGTTGTCCCACGTTGTCCCACGTTGTCCCACGTTGTCCCACGGTGTCCAACGATGTCCAACGGTGTCCAGCGATGTCCAACGGTGTCCCACGTTGTCCCACGTTTTCCCACGTTGTCCCACGTTGTCCCACGGTGTCCAAAGATGTCCAACGATGTCCAACGGTGTCCCACGTTGTCCCACGTTGTTCCATGGTTTCCCACGTTGTCCCACGTTGTCCCACGTTGTCCCACGGTGTCCAACGGTGTCCAACGGTGTCCAACGGTGTCCAACGGTGTCCCACGTTGTCCCACGTTGTCCCACGTTGTCCCACGTTGTCCCACGTTGTCCCACGTTGTCCCACGTTGTCCCACGATGTCCCACGTTGTCCCACGTTGTCCCACGTTGTCCCACGTTGTCCCACGTTGTCCCACGTTGTCCCACGTTGTCCCACGTTGTCCCACGTTGTCCCACGTTGTCCCACGTTGTCCCACGTTGTCCCACGTTGTCCCACGTTGTCCCACGTTGTCCCACGTTGTCCCACGTTGTCCCACGTTTTCCCACGTTGTCCCACGTTGTCCAACGATGTCCAACGGTGTCCCACGTTGTCCCACGTTGTCCCACGTTGTCCCACGTTGTCCCACGTTGTCCCACGTTGTCCAACGATGTCCAACGGTGTCCCACGTTGTCCCACGTTGTTCCATGGTTTCCCACGTTGTCCCACGTTGTCCCACGTTGTCCCACGGTGTCCAACGGTGTCCAACGGTGTCCAACGGTGTCCAACGATGTCCCACGTTGTCCCACGTTGTCCCACGTTGTCCCACGGTGTCCAACGATGTCCAACGGTGTCCCACGTTGTCCCACGTTGTCCCACGTTGTCCCACGTTGTCCCACGTTGTTCCATGGTTTCCCACGTTGTCCCACGTTGTCCCACGTTGTCCCACGGTGTCCAACGATGTCCAACGGTGTCCAACGGTGTCCCACGGTGTCCAACGTTGTCCCACGTTGTCCCACGTTGTCCCACGTTGTCCCACGTTGTCCCACGTTGTCCAACGGTGTCCCACGGTGTCCAACGGTGTCCCACGTTGTCCCACGTTGTCCCACGTTGTCCCACGTTGTCCCACGTTGTCCCACGTTGTCCCACGTTGTCCCACGTTGTCCCACGTTGTCCCACGTTGTCCCACGTTGTCCAACGGTGTCCCACGGTGTCCAACGGTGTCCCACGTTGTCCCACGTTGTCCCACGTTGTCCCACGGTGTCCAACGATGTCCAACGGTGTCCCACGTTGTCCCACGTTGTCCCACGTTGTCCCACGTTGTCCCACGTTGTTCCATGGTTTCCCACGTTGTCCCACGTTGTCCCACGTTGTCCCACGGTGTCCAACGATGTCCAACGGTGTCCAACGGTGTCCCACGGTGTCCAACGGTGTCCCACGTTGTCCCACGTTGTCCCACGTTGTCCCACGTTGTCCCACGTTGTCCAACGGTGTCCCACGGTGTCCAACGGTGTCCCACGTTGTCCCACGTTGTCCCACGTTGTCCCACGTTGTCCCACGTTGTCCCACGTTGTCCCACGTTTTCCCACGGTGTCCAACGGTGTCCAACGATGTCCAACGGTGTCCAACGGTGTCCCACGATGTCCACCGATGTCCAACGGTGTCCAACGGTGTCCAACGGTGTCCAACGGTGTCCAACGATGTCCAACGATGTCCAACGATGTCCAACGGTGTCCGACGATGTCCAACGATGTCCAACGGTGTCCCACGATGTCCAACGATGTCCAACGATGTCCAACGGTGTCCAACGGTGTCCCACGTTGTCCCACGTTGTCCCACGTTGTCCCACGGTGTCCCACGATGTCCCACGTTGTCCCACGTTGTCCCACGTTGTCCCACGTTGTCCCACGTTGTCCCACGTTGTCCCACGTTGTCCCACGGTGTCCAACGGTGTCCAACGGTGTCCCACGGTGTCCAACGGTGTCCAACGTTGTCCCACGTTGTCCCACGTTGTCCCACGTTGTCCCACGTTGTCCAACGATGTCCAACGGTGTCCCACGTTGTCCCACGTTGTCCCACGTTGTCCCACGTTGTCCCACGTTGTTCCATGGTTTCCCACGTTGTCCCACGTTGTCCCACGTTGTCCCACGGTGTCCAACGATGTCCAACGGTGTCCAACGGTGTCCAACGGTGTCCAACGATGTCCAACGATGTCCAACGATGTCCAACGGTGTCCAACGATGTCCAACGATGTCCAACGGTGTCCCACGATGTCCAACGATGTCCCACGGTGTCCAACGGTGTCCAACGATGTCCAACGGTGTCCAACGGTGTCCCACGATGTCCACCGATGTCCAACGATGTCCAACGGTGTCCCACGTTGTCCAACGGTGTCCCACGTTGTCCCACGTTGTCCCACGTTGTCCCACGTTGTCCCACGTTGTCCCACGATGTCCCACGTTGTCCCACGTTGTCCCACGTTGTCCCACGTTGTCCCACGTTGTTCCATGGTTTCCCACGTTGTCCCACGTTGTCCCACGTTGTCCCACGGTGTCCAACGATGTCCAACGGTGTCCAACGGTGTCCAACGGTGTCCAACGATGTCCAACGATGTCCAACGATGTCCAACGGTGTCCAACGATGTCCAACGATGTCCAACGGTGTCCCACGATGTCCAACGATGTCCCACGGTGTCCAACGGTGTCCAACGATGTCCAACGGTGTCCAACGGTGTCCAACGATGTCCAACGGTGTCCCACGATGTCCAACGATGTCCAACGATGTCCAACGGTGTCCCACGTTGTCCCACGTTGTCCCACGTTGTCCCACGGTGTCCAACGATGTCCAACGGTGTCCCACGTTGTCCCACGTTGTCCCACGTTGTCCCACGTTGTCCCACGTTGTTCCATGGTTTCCCACGTTGTCCCACGTTGTCCCACGTTGTCCCACGATGTCCAACGGTGTCCAACGATGTCCAACGATGTCCAACGATGTCCAACGGTGTCCAACGGTGTCCAACGGTGTCCAACGATGTCCAACGATGTCCAACGATGTCCAACGGTGTCCAACGATGTCCAACGATGTCCAACGGTGTCCCACGATGTCCAACGATGTCCCACGGTGTCCAACGGTGTCCAACGATGTCCAACGATGTCCAACGGTGTCCCACGATGTCCAACGATGTCCCACGGTGTCCAACGGTGTCCAACGATGTCCAACGGTGTCCAACGGTGTCCAACGATGTCCAACGGTGTCCCACGATGTCCAACGATGTCCAACGATGTCCAACGGTGTCCCACGTTGTCCCACGTTGTCCCACGTTGTCCCACGTTGTCCCACGTTGTCCCACGGTGTCCAACGATGTCCAACGGTGTCCAGCGATGTCCAACGGTGTCCCACGTTGTCCCACGTTTTCCCACGTTGTCCCACGTTGTCCCACGGTGTCCAAAGATGTCCAACGATGTCCAACGGTGTCCCACGTTGTCCCACGTTGTTCCATGGTTTCCCACGTTGTCCCACGTTGTCCCACGTTGTCCCACGGTGTCCAACGGTGTCCAACGGTGTCCAACGGTGTCCAACGGTGTCCCACGGTGTCCCACGTTGTCCCACGTTGTCCCACGTTGTCCCACGTTGTCCCACGTTGTCCCACGTTGTCCCACGATGTCCCACGTTGTCCCACGTTGTCCCACGTTGTCCCACGTTGTCCCACGTTGTCCCACGTTGTCCCACGTTGTCCCACGTTGTCCCACGTTGTCCCACGTTGTCCCACGTTGTCCCACGTTGTCCCACGTTGTCCCACGTTGTCCCACGTTGTCCCACGTTGTCCCACGTTGTCCCACGTTGTCCCACGTTGTCCCACGTTGTCCAACGATGTCCAACGGTGTCCCACGTTGTCCCACGTTGTCCCACGTTGTCCCACGTTGTCCCACGTTGTCCCACGTTGTCCAACGATGTCCAACGGTGTCCCACGTTGTCCCACGTTGTTCCATGGTTTCCCACGTTGTCCCACGTTGTCCCACGTTGTCCCACGGTGTCCAACGGTGTCCAACGGTGTCCAACGGTGTCCAACGATGTCCCACGTTGTCCCACGTTGTCCCACGTTGTCCCACGGTGTCCAACGATGTCCAACGGTGTCCCACGTTGTCCCACGTTGTCCCACGTTGTCCCACGTTGTCCCACGTTGTTCCATGGTTTCCCACGTTGTCCCACGTTGTCCCACGTTGTCCCACGGTGTCCAACGATGTCCAACGGTGTCCAACGGTGTCCCACGGTGTCCAACGGTGTCCCACGTTGTCCCACGTTGTCCCACGTTGTCCCACGTTGTCCCACGTTGTCCAACGGTGTCCCACGGTGTCCAACGGTGTCCCACGTTGTCCCACGTTGTCCCACGTTGTCCCACGTTGTCCCACGTTGTCCCACGTTGTCCCACGTTGTCCCACGTTGTCCCACGTTGTCCCACGTTGTCCCACGTTGTCCCACGTTGTCCCACGTTGTCCCACGTTGTCCCACGTTGTCCCACGTTGTCCCACGTTGTCCAACGGTGTCCCACGGTGTCCAACGGTGTCCCACGTTGTCCCACGTTGTCCCACGGTGTCCCACGATGTCCAACGATGTCCCACGGTGTCCAACGGTGTCCAACGATGTCCAACGATGTCCAACGGTGTCCCACGATGTCCAACGATGTCCCACGGTGTCCAACGGTGTCCAACGATGTCCAACGGTGTCCAACGGTGTCCAACGATGTCCAACGGTGTCCCACGATGTCCAACGATGTCCAACGATGTCCAACGGTGTCCCACGTTGTCCCACGTTGTCCCACGTTGTCCCACGTTGTCCCACGTTGTCCCACGGTGTCCAACGATGTCCAACGGTGTCCAGCGATGTCCAACGGTGTCCCACGTTGTCCCACGTTTTCCCACGTTGTCCCACGTTGTCCCACGGTGTCCAAAGATGTCCAACGATGTCCAACGGTGTCCCACGTTGTCCCACGTTGTTCCATGGTTTCCCACGTTGTCCCACGTTGTCCCACGTTGTCCCACGGTGTCCAACGGTGTCCAACGGTGTCCAACGGTGTCCAACGGTGTCCCACGTTGTCCCACGTTGTCCCACGTTGTCCCACGTTGTCCCACGTTGTCCCACGTTGTCCCACGTTGTCCCACGATGTCCCACGTTGTCCCACGTTGTCCCACGTTGTCCCACGTTGTCCCACGTTGTCCCACGTTGTCCCACGTTGTCCCACGTTGTCCCACGTTGTCCCACGTTGTCCCACGTTGTCCCACGTTGTCCCACGTTGTCCCACGTTGTCCCACGTTGTCCCACGTTGTCCCACGTTGTCCCACGTTGTCCCACGTTGTCCCACGTTGTCCCACGTTGTCCAACGATGTCCAACGGTGTCCCACGTTGTCCCACGTTGTCCCACGTTGTCCCACGTTGTCCCACGTTGTCCCACGTTGTCCAACGATGTCCAACGGTGTCCCACGTTGTCCCACGTTGTTCCATGGTTTCCCACGTTGTCCCACGTTGTCCCACGTTGTCCCACGGTGTCCAACGGTGTCCAACGGTGTCCAACGGTGTCCAACGATGTCCGACGTTGTCCCACGTTGTCCCACGTTGTCCCACGGTGTCCAACGATGTCCAACGGTGTCCCACGTTGTCCCACGTTGTCCCACGTTGTCCCACGTTGTCCCACGTTGTTCCATGGTTTCCCACGTTGTCCCACGTTGTCCCACGTTGTCCCACGGTGTCCAACGATGTCCAACGGTGTCCAACGGTGTCCCACGGTGTCCAACGGTGTCCCACGTTGTCCCACGTTGTCCCACGTTGTCCCACGTTGTCCCACGTTGTCCAACGGTGTCCCACGGTGTCCAACGGTGTCCCACGTTGTCCCACGTTGTCCCACGTTGTCCCACGTTGTCCCACGTTGTCCCACGTTGTCCCACGTTGTCCCACGTTGTCCCACGTTGTCCCACGTTGTCCCACGGTGTCCCACGGTGTCCAACGGTGTCCCACGTTGTCCCACGTTGTCCCACGTTGTCCCACGGTGTCCAACGATGTCCAACGGTGTCCCACGTTGTCCCACGTTGTCCCACGTTGTCCCACGTTGTCCCACGTTGTTCCATGGTTTCCCACGTTGTCCCACGTTGTCCCACGTTGTCCCACGGTGTCCAACGATGTCCAACGGTGTCCAACGGTGTCCCACGGTGTCCAACGGTGTCCCACGTTGTCCCACGTTGTCCCACGTTGTCCCACGTTGTCCCACGTTGTCCAACGGTGTCCCACGGTGTCCAACGGTGTCCCACGTTGTCCCACGTTGTCCCACGTTGTCCCACGTTGTCCCACGTTGTCCCACGTTGTCCCACGTTTTCCCACGGTGTCCAACGGTGTCCAACGATGTCCAACGGTGTCCAACGGTGTCCCACGATGTCCAACGATGTCCAACGGTGTCCAACGGTGTCCAACGGTGTCCAACGGTGTCCAACGATGTCCAACGATGTCCAACGATGTCCAACGGTGTCCGACGATGTCCAACGATGTCCAACGGTGTCCCACGATGTCCAACGATGTCCAACGATGTCCAACGGTGTCCAACGGTGTCCCACGTTGTCCCACGTTGTCCCACGTTGTCCCACGTTGTCCCACGATGTCCCACGTTGTCCCACGTTGTCCCACGTTGTCCCACGTTGTCCCACGTTGTCCCACGTTGTCCCACGTTGTCCCACGGTGTCCAACGGTGTCTAACGGTGTCCCACGGTGTTCAACGGTGTCCCACGTTGTCCCACGTTGTCCCACGTTGTCCCACGTTGTCCCACGTTGTCCAACGATGTCCAACGGTGTCCCACGTTGTCCCACGTTGTCCCACGTTGTCCCACGTTGTACCACGTTGTTCCATGGTTTCCCACGTTGTCCCACGTTGTCCCACGTTGTCCCACGGTGTCCAACGATGTCCAACGGTGTCCAACGTTGTCCCACGGTGTCCAACGATGTCCAACGATGTCCAACGGTGTCCCACGTTGTCCCACGTTGTTCCATGGTTTCCCACGTTGTCCCACGTTGTCCCACGTTGTCCCACGTTGTCCCACGTTGTCCCACGGTGTCCAACGATGTCCAACGGTGTCCAACGGTGTCCCACGGTGTCCAACGGTGTCCCACGATGTCCAACGATGTCCAACGATGTCCAACGGTGTCCAACGGTGTCCAACGATGTCCAACGGTGTCCCACGATGTCCAACGATGTCCAACGATGTCCAACGGTGTCCCACGTTGTCCCACGTTGTCCCACGTTGTCCCACGGTGTCCAACGATGTCCAACGGTGTCCCACGTTGTCCCACGTTATCCCACGTTGTTCCATGGTTTCCCACGTTGTCCCACGTTGTCCCACGTTGTCCCACGGTGTCCAACGATGTCCAACGGTGTCCCACGTTGTCCCACGTTGTCCCACGTTGTCCCACGTTGTCCCACGATGTCCCACGTTGTCCCACGTTGTCCCACGTTGTCCCACGTTGTCCCACGTTGTCCCACGTTGTCCCACGTTGTCCCACGTGGTCCCACGTTGTCCCACGTTGTCCCACGGTGTCCAACGATGTCCAACGGTGTCCAACGGTGTCCCACGGTGTCCAACGGTGTCCCACGTTGTCCCACGTTGTCCCACGTTGTCCCACGTTGTCCCACGTTGTCCCACGTTGTCCCACGTTGTCCAACGGTGTCCCACGTTGTCCCACGATGTCCCACGTTGTCCCACGTTGTCCCACGTTGTCCCACGTTGTCCCACGTTGTCCCACGTTGTCCCACGTGGTCCCACGTTGTCCCACGTTGTCCCACGTTGTCCCACGATGTCCCAAGTTGTCCCACGTTGTCCCACGTTGTCCCACGTTGTCCCACGGTGTCCAACGATGTCCAACGGTGTCCAGCGATGTCCAACGGTGTCCCACGTTGTCCCACGTTTTCCCACGTTGTCCCACGTTGTCCCACGGTGTCCAACGGTGTCCAACGGTGTCCAACGGTGTCCAACGGTGTCCCACGTTGTCCCACGTTGTCCCACGTTGTCCCACGTTGTCCCACGTTGTCCCACGATGTCCCACGTTGTCCCACGTTGTCCCACGTTGTCCCACGTTGTCCCACGTGGTCCCACGTTGTCCCACGTTGTCCCACGGTGTCCAACGGTGTCCAACGATGTCCCACGTTGTCCCACGTTGTCACACGTTGTCCCACGTTGTCCCACGATGTCCCACGTTTTCCCACGTTGTCCCACGTTGTCCCACGTTGTCCCACGTTGTCCCACGTTGTCCCACGTTGTCCCACGATGTCCCACGTTGTCCCACGTTGTCCCACGTTGTCCCACGTTGTCCCACGTGGTCCCACGTTGTCCCACGTTGTTCCATGGTTTCCCACGTTGTCCCACGTTGTCCCACGTTGTCCCACGGTGTCCAACGATGTCCAACGGTGTCCAACGGTGTCCAACGGTGTCCAACGGTGTCCCACGTTGTCCCACGTTGTCCCACGTTGTCCCACGTTGTCCCACGTTGTCCCACGTTGTCCCACGTTGTCCCACGATGTCCCACGTTGTCCCACGTTGTCCGACGTTGTCCCACGTTGTCCCACGGTGTCCAACGATGTCCAACGGTGTCCAGCGATGTCCAACGGTGTCCCACGTTGTCCCACGTTTTCCCACGTTGTCCCACGTTGTCCCACGGTGTCCAACGATGTCCAACGGTGTCCCACGTTGTCCAACGGTGTCCCACGTTGTCCCACGTTGTCCCACGTTGTCCCACGTTGTCCCACGATGTCCCACGTTGTCCCACGTTGTCCCACGTTGTCCCACGTTGTCCCACGTTGTCCCACGTTGTCCCACGGTGTCCCACGTTGTCCCACGTTGTCCCACGTTGTCCCACGTTGTCCCACGTTGTCCCACGTTGTCCCACGTTGTCCCACGTTGTCCCACGTTGTCCCACGTTGTCCCACGTTGTCCCACGGTGTCCAACGGTGTCCAACGATGTCCCACGTTGTCCCACGTTGTCCCACGTTGTCCCACGTTGTCCCACGATGTCCCACGTTGTCCCACGTTGTCCCACGTTGTCCCACGTTGTCCCACGTTGTCCCACGTTGTCCCACGTTGTCCCACGTTGTCCCACGTTGTCCCACGTTGTCCCACGTTGTCCCACGTTGTCCCACGGTGTCCAACGATGTCCAACGGTGTCCAGCGATGTCCAACGGTGTCCCACGTTGTCCCACGTTTTCCCACGTTGTCCCACGTTGTCCCACGTTGTCCCACGTTGTCCCACGTTGTCCCACGTTGTCCCACGTTGTCCCACGTTGTCCCACGGTGTCCAACGATGTCCAACGGTGTCCAGCGATGTCCAACGGTGTCCCACGTTGTCCCACGTTTTCCCACGTTGTCCCACGTTGTCCCACGGTGTCCAACGATGTCCAACGATGTCCAACGGTGTCCCACGTTGTCCCACGTTGTTCCATGGTTTCCCACGTTGTCCCACGTTGTCCCACGTTGTCCCACGGTGTCCAACGATGTCCCACGGTGTCCAACGGTGTCCAACGATGTCCCACGTTGTCCCACGTTGTCCCACGTTGTCCCACGTTGTCCCACGTTGTCCCACGTTGTCCCACGTTGTCCCACGTTGTCCCACGTTGTCCCACGTTGTCCCACGTTGTCCCACGTTGTCCCACGTTGTCCCACGTTGTCCCACGTTGTCCCACGTTGTCCCACGTTGTCCCACGTTGTCCCACGGTGTCCAACGATGTCCAACGGTGTCCAGCGATGTCCCACGGTGTCCAACGATGTCCAACGGTGTCCCACGTTGTCCCACGTTGTCCCACGTTGTCCCACGTTGTCCCACGTTGTCCCACGTTGTCCCACGTTGTCCCACGGTGTCCAACGATGTCCAACGGTGTCCAGCGATGTCCAACGGTGTCCCACGTTGTCCCACGTTTTCCCACGTTGTCCCACGTTGTCCCACGGTGTCCAACGATGTCCAACGATGTCCAACGGTGTCCCACGTTGTCCCACGTTGTTCCATGGTTTCCCACGTTGTCCCACGTTGTCCCACGTTGTCCCACGGTGTCCAACGATGTCCAACGGTGTCCAACGGTGTCCAACGGTGTCCAACGGTGTCCCACGTTGTCCCACGTTGTCCCACGTTGTCCCACGTTGTCCCACGTTGTCCCACGATGTCCCACGTTGTCCCACGTTGTCCCACGTTGTCCCACGTTGTCCCACGTGGTCCCACGTTGTCCCACGTTGTCCCACGGTGTCCAACGATGTCCAACGGTGTCCAGCGATGTCCAACGGTGTCCAGCGATGTCCAACGGTGTCCCACGTTGTCCCACGTTTTCCCACGTTGTCCCACGGTGTCCAACGATGTCCAACGATGTCCAACGGTGTCCCACGTTGTCCCACGTTGTTCCATGGTTTCCCACGTTGTCCCACGTTGTCCCACGTTGACCCACGATGTCCCACGTTGTCCCACGTTGTTCCATGGTTTCCCACGTTGTCCCACGTTGTCCCACGTTGTCCCACGGTGTCCAACGATGTCCAACGGTGTCCAACGGTGTCCAACGGTGTCCCACGTTGTCCCACGTTTTCCCACGTTGTCCCACGTTGTCCCACGTTGTCCCACGTTGTCCCACGTTGTCCCACGTTGTCCCACGTTGTCCCACGTTGTCCCACGGTGTCCAACGATGTCCAACGGTGTCCAGCGATGTCCAACGGTGTCCCACGTTGTCCCACGTTTTCCCACGTTGTCCCACGTTGTCCCACGGTGTCCAACGATGTCCAACGATGTCCAACGGTGTCCCACGTTGTCCCACGTTGTTCCATGGTTTCCCACGTTGTCCCACGTTGTCCCACGTTGTCCCACGGTGTCCAACGATGTCCCACGGTGTCCAACGGTGTCCAACGGTGTCCCACGTTGTCCCACGTTGTCCCACGTTGTCCCACGTTGTCCCACGATGTCCCACGTTGTCCCACGTTGTCCCACGTTGTCCCACGTTGTCCCACGTTGTCCCACGTTGTCCCACGTTGTCCCACGTTGTCCCACGTTGTCCCACGTTGTCCCACGTTGTCCCACGTTGTCCCACGTTGTCCCACGGTGTCCAACGATGTCCAACGGTGTCCAGCGATGTCCCACGGTGTCCAACGATGTCCAACGGTGTCCCACGTTGTCCCACGTTGTCCCACGTTGTCCCACGTTGTCCCACGTTGTCCCACGTTGTCCCACGTTGTCCCACGGTGTCCAACGATGTCCAACGGTGTCCAGCGATGTCCAACGGTGTCCCACGTTGTCCCACGTTTTCCCACGTTGTCCCACGTTGTCCCACGGTGTCCAACGATGTCCAACGATGTCCAACGGTGTCCCACGTTGTCCCACGTTGTTCCATGGTTTCCCACGTTGTCCCACGTTGTCCCACGTTGTCCCACGGTGTCCAACTATGTCCAACGGTGTCCAACGGTGTCCAACGGTGTCCAACGGTGTCCCACGTTGTCCCACGTTGTCCCACGTTGTCCCACGTTGTCCCACGTTGTCCCACGATGTCCCACGTTGTCCCACGTTGTCCCACGTTGTCCCACGTTGTCCCACGTGGTCCCACGTTGTCCCACGTTGTCCCACGGTGTCCAACGATGTCCAACGGTGTCCAGCGATGTCCAACGGTGTCCAGCGATGTCCAACGGTGTCCCACGTTGTCCCACGTTTTCCCACGTTGTCCCACGGTGTCCAACGATGTCCAACGATGTCCAACGGTGTCCCACGTTGTCCCACGTTGTTCCATGGTTTCCCACGTTGTCCCACGTTGTCCCACGTTGACCCACGATGTCCCACGTTGTCCCACGTTGTTCCATGGTTTCCCACGTTGTCCCACGTTGTCCCACGTTGTCCCACGGTGTCCAACGATGTCCAACGGTGTCCAACGGTGTCCAACGGTGTCCCACGTTGTCCCACGTTGTCCCACGTTGTCCCACGTTGTCCCACGTGGTCCCACGTTGTCCCACGTTGTCCCACGGTGTCCAACGATGTCCAACGGTGTCCAGCGATGTCCAACGGTGTCCAGCGATGTCCAACGGTGTCCCACGTTGTCCCACGTTTTCCCACGTTGTCCCACGTTGTCCCACGGTGTCCAACGATGTCCAACGATGTCCAACGGTGTCCCACGTTGTCCCACGTTGTCCCACGTTGTCCCACGGTGTCCAACGATGTCCAACGGTGTCCAACGGTGTCCAACGGTGTCCAACGGTGTCCAACGGTGTCCAACGGTGTCCCACGTTGTCCCACGTTGTCCCACGTTGTCCCACGATGTCCCACGTTGTCCCACGATGTCCCACGTTGTCCCACGTTGTCCCACGTTGTCCCACGTTGTCCCACGATGTCCCACGTTGTCCCACGTTGTCCCACGTTGTCCCACGTTGTCCCACGTTGTCCCACGTTGTCCCACGTTGTCCCACGTTGTCCAACGGTGTCCAGCGATGTCCAACGGTGTCCCACGTTGTCCCACGTTTTCCCACGTTGTCCCACGTTGTCCCACGGTGTCCAACGATGTCCAACGATGTCCAACGGTGTCCCACGTTGTCCCACGTTGTTCCATGGTTTCCCACGTTGTCCCACGTTGTCCCACGTTGTCCCACGGTGTCCAACGATGTCCAACGGTGTCCAACGGTGTCCCACGTTGTCCCACGTTGTCCCACGTTGTCCCACGTTGTCCCACGTTGTCCCACGTTGTCCCACGATGTCCCACGTTGTCCCACGTTGTCCCACGTTGTCCCACGTTGTCCCACGTTGTCCCACGTTGTCCCACGTGGTCCCACGTTGTCCCACGTTGTCCCACGGTGTCCAACGGTGTCCAACGGTGTCCCACGTTGTCCAACGGTGTCCCACGTTGTCCCACGTTGTCCCACGTTGTCCCACGTTGTCCCACGATGTCCCAAGTTGTCCCACGTTGTCCCACGTTGTCCCACGTTGTCCCACGGTGTCCAACGATGTCCAACGGTGTCCAGCGATGTCCAACGGTGTCCCACGTTGTCCCACGTTTTCCCACGTTGTCCCACGTTGTCCCACGGTGTCCAACGATGTCCAACGATGTCCAACGGTGTCCCACGTTGTCCAACGATGTCCAACGGTGTCCCACGTTGTCCCACGTTGTTCCATGGTTTCCCACGTTGTCCCACGTTGTCCCACGTTGTCCCACGGTGTCCAACGATGTCCAACGGTGTCCAACGGTGTCCAACGGTGTCCAACGGTGTCCCACGTTGTCCCACGTTGTCCAACGGTGTCCAACGGTGTCCAACGGTGTCCCAAGTTGTCCCACGTTGTCCCACGTTGTCCCACGGTGTCCAACGATGTCCAACGGTGTCCCACGTTGTCCCACGGTGTCCAACGATGTCCAACGGTGTCCCACGTTGTCCAACGGTGTCCCACGTTGTCCCACGTTGTCCCACGATGTCCCACGTTGTCCCACGTTGTCCCACGGTGTCCAACGATGTCCAACGGTGTCCCACGTTGTCCAACGGTGTCCCACGTTGTCCCACGTTGTCCCACGTTGTCCCACGTTGTCCCACGATGTCCCACGTTGTCCCACGTTGTCCCACGTTGTCCCACGTTGTCCCACGTTGTCCCACGTTGTCCCACGGTGTCCAACGATGTCCAACGGTGTCCAACGGTGTCCAACGGTGTCCCACGGTGTCCAACGGTGTCCCACGTTGTCCCACGTTGTCCCACGTTGTCCCACGTTGTCCCACGTTGTCCCACGTTGTCCCACGTTGTCCCACGTTGTCCAACGATGTCCAACGGTGTCCCACGTTGTCCCACGTTGTCCCACGTTGTCCCACGTTGTCCCACGTTGTCCCACGTTGTCCAACGATGTCCAACGGTGTCCCACGTTGTCCCACGGTGTCCAACGATGTCCAACGGTGTCCCACGTTGTCCAACGGTGTCCCACGTTGTCCCACGTTGTCCCACGTTGTCCCACGTTGTCCCACGTTGTCCCACGTTGTCCCACGTTGTCCCACGTTGTCCCACGTTGTCCCACGTTGTCCCACGTTGTCCCACGGTGTCCAACGATGTCCAACGGTGTCCAACGGTGTCCCACGGTGTCCAACGGTGTCCCACGTTGTCCCACGTTGTCCCACGTTGTCCCACGTTGTCCCACGTTGTCCCACGTTGTCCCACGTTGTCCCACGTTGTCCAACGATGTCCAACGGTGTCCCTCGTTGTCCCACGTTGTTCCATGGTTTCCCACGTTGTCCCACGTTGTCCCACGTTGTCCCACGTTGTCCCACGTTGTCCCACGGTGTCCCACGGTGTCCAACGATGTCCAACGGTGTCCCACGTTGTCCCACGTTGTCCCACGATGTCCCACGTTGTCCCGCGTTGTCCCACGTTGTCCCACGTTGTCCCACGGTGTCCAACGATGTCCAACGATGTCCAACGGTGTCCCACGTTGTCCCACGTTGTTCCATGGTTTCCCACGTTGTCCCACGTTGTCCCACGTTGTCCCACGATGTCCCACGTTGTCCCACGTTGTTCCATGGTTTCCCACGTTGTCCCACGTTGTCCCACGTTGTCCCACGGTGTCCAACGATGTCCAACGGTGTCCCACGTTGTCCCACGTTTTCCCACGTTGTCCCACGTTGTCCCACGGTGTCCAACGATGTCCAGCGATGTCCAACGGTGTCCCACGTTGTCCCACGTTTTCCCACGTTGTCCCACGGTGTCCAACGATGTCCAACGGTGTCCAACGGTGTCCCACGTTGTCCCACGATGTCCCACGTTGTCCCACGTTGTCCCACGTTGTCCCACGTTGTCCCACGTTGTCCCACGTTGTCCCACGTGGTCCCACGTTGTCCCACGTTGTCCCACGGTGTCCAACGATGTCCAACGGTGTCCCACGTTGTCCCACGTTGTCCCACGTTGTCCCACGTTGTCCCACGTTGTCCCACGATGTCCCACGTTGTCCCACGTTGTCCCACGTTGTCCCACGTTGTCCCACGTTGTCCCACGTTGTCCCACGTTGTCCCACGTTGTCCCACGTTGTCCCACGGTGTCCAACGATGTCCAACGGTGTCCAACGGTGTCCCACGGTGTCCAACGGTGTCCCACGTTGTCCCACGTTGTCCCACGTTGTCCCACGTTGTCCCACGTTGTCCCACGTTGTCCCACGTTGTCCCACGTTGTCCAACGGTGTCCAACGGTGTCCCACGATGTCCCACGTTGTCCCACGTTGTCCCACGTTGTCCCACGTTGTCCCACGTTGTCCCACGTTGTCCCACGTGGTCCCACGTTGTCCCACGTTGTCCCACGTTGTCCCACGATGTCCCAAGTTGTCCCACGTTGTCCCACGTTGTCCCACGTTGTCCCACGGTGTCCAACGATGTCCAACGGTGTCCAGCGATGTCCAACGGTGTCCCACGTTGTCCCACGTTTTCCCACGTTGTCCCACGTTGTCCCACGGTGTCCAACGATGTCCAACGATGTCCAACGGTGTCCCACGTTGTCCCACGTTGTTCCATGGTTTCCCACGTTGTCCCACGTTGTCCCACGTTGTCCCACGGTGTCCAACGATGTCCAACGGTGTCCAACGGTGTCCAACGGTGTCCAACGGTGTCCCACGTTGTCCCACGTTGTCCCACGTTGTCCCACGTTGTCCCACGTTGTCCCACGATGTCCCACGTTGTCCCACGTTGTCCCACGTTGTCCCACGTGGTCCCACGTTGTCCCACGTTGTCCCACGGTGTCCAACGATGTCCAACGGTGTCCAGCGATGTCCAACGGTGTCCAGCGATGTCCAACGGTGTCCCACGTTGTCCCACGTTGTCCCACGGTGTCCAACGATGTCCAACGATGTCCAACGGTGTCCCACGTTGTCCCACGTTGTTCCATGGTTTCCCACGTTGTCCCACGTTGTCCCACGTTGTCCCACGATGTCCCACGTTGTCCCACGTTGTTCCATGGTTTCCCACGTTGTCCCACGTTGTCCCACGTTGTCCCACGGTGTCCAACGATGTCCAACGGTGTCCAACGGTGTCCAACGGTGTCCAACGGTGTCCCACGTTGTCCCACGTTGTCCCACGTTGTCCCACGGTGTCCAACGATGTCCAACGGTGTCCAACGGTGTCCAACGGTGTCCAACGGTGTCCCACGTTGTCCCACGTTGTCCCACGTTGTCCCACGATGTCCCACGTTGTCCCACGTTGTTCCATGGTTTCCCACGTTGTCCCACGTTGTCCCACGTTGTCCCACGGTGTCCAACGATGTCCAACGGTGTCCAACGGTGTCCAACGGTGTCCAACGGTGTCCCACGTTGTCCCACGTTGTCCCACGTTGTCCCACGTTGTCCCACGTTGTCCCACGATGTCCCACGTTGTCCCACGTTGTCCCACGTTGTCCCACGTTGTCCCACGTGGTCCCACGTTGTCCCACGTTGTTCCATGGTTTCCCACGTTGTCCCACGTTGTCCCACGTTGTCCCACGGTGTCCAACGATGTCCCACGTTGTCCAACGGTGTCCAACGGTGTCCAACGGTGTCCCACGTTGTCCCACGTTGTCCCACGTTGTCCCACGTTGTCCCACGTTGTCCCACGTTGTCCCACGTTGTCCCACGTTGTCCCACGTTGTCCCACGTTGTCCCACGTTGTCCAACGGTGTCCCACGTTGTCCAACGGTGTCCCACGTTGTCCCACGTTGTCCCACGTTGTCCCACGTTGTCCCACGATGTCCCACGTTGTCCCACGTTGTCCCACGTTGTCCCACGTTGTCCCACGTTGTCCCACGTTGTCCCACGTTGTCCCACGTTGTCCCACGTTGTCCCACGTTGTCCCACGTTGTCCCACGTTGTCCCACGTTGTCCCACGTTGTCCCACGTTGTCCCACGTTGTCCCACGTTGTCCCACGTTGTCCCACGGTGTCCAACGGTGTCCAACGATGTCCCTCGTTGTCCCACGTTGTCCCACGTTGTCCCACGTTGTCCCACGATGTCCCACGTTGTCCCACGTTGTCCCACGTTGTCCCACGTTGTCCCACGTTGTCCCACGTTGTCCCACGTTGTCCCACGTTGTCCCACGTTGTCCCACGTTGTCCCACGTTGTCCCACGTTGTCCCACGGTGTCCAACGATGTCCAACGGTGTCCAGCGATGTCCAACGGTGTCCCACGTTGTCCCACGTTTTCCCACGTTGTCCCACGTTGTCCCACGTTGTCCCACGTTGTTCCACGTTGTCCCACGTTGTCCCACGTTGTCCCACGTTGTCCCACGGTGTCCAACGATGTCCAACGGTGTCCAGCGATGTCCAACGGTGTCCCACGTTGTCCCACGTTTTCCCACGTTGTCCCACGTTGTCCCACGGTGTCCAACGATGTCCAACGATGTCCAACGGTGTCCCACGTTGTCCCACGTTGTTCCATGGTTTCCCACGTTGTCCCACGTTGTCCCACGTTGTCCCACGGTGTCCAACGATGTCCCACGGTGTCCAACGGTGTCCAACGATGTCCCACGTTGTCCCACGTTGTCCCACGTTGTCCCACGTTGTCCCACGATGTCCCACGTTGTCCCACGTTGTCCCACGTTGTCCCACGTTGTCCCACGGTGTCCAACGATGTCCAACGGTGTCCAGCGATGTCCAACGGTGTCCCACGTTGTCCCACGTTTTCCCACGTTGTCCCACGTTGTCCCACGGTGTCCAACGATGTCCAACGATGTCCAACGGTGTCCCACGTTGTCCCACGTTGTTCCATGGTTTCCCACGTTGTCCCACGTTGTCCCACGTTGTCCCACGGTGTCCAACGATGTCCAACGGTGTCCAACGGTGTCCAACGGTGTCCAACGGTGTCCCACGTTGTCCCACGTTGTCCCACGTTGTCCCACGTTGTCCCACGTTGTCCCACGATGTCCCACGTTGTCCCACGTTGTCCCACGTTGTCCCACGTTGTCCCACGTGGTCCCACGTTGTCCCACGTTGTCCCACGGTGTCCAACGATGTCCAACGGTGTCCAGCGATGTCCAACGGTGTCCAGCGATGTCCAACGGTGTCCCACGTTGTCCCACGTTTTCCCACGTTGTCCCACGGTGTCCAACGATGTCCAACGATGTCCAACGGTGTCCCACGTTGTCCCACGTTGTTCCATGGTTTCCCACGTTGTCCCACGTTGTCCCACGTTGACCCACGATGTCCCACGTTGTCCCACGTTGTTCCATGGTTTCCCACGTTGTCCCACGTTGTCCCACGTTGTCCCACGGTGTCCAACGATGTCCAACGGTGTCCAACGGTGTCCAACGGTGTCCCACGTTGTCCCACGTTGTCCCACGTTGTCCCACGTTGTCCCACGTGGTCCCACGTTGTCCCACGTTGTCCCACGGTGTCCAACGATGTCCAACGGTGTCCAGCGATGTCCAACGGTGTCCAGCGATGTCCAACGGTGTCCCACGTTGTCCCACGTTTTCCCACGTTGTCCCACGTTGTCCCACGGTGTCCAACGATGTCCAACGATGTCCAACGGTGTCCCACGTTGTCCCACGTTGTACCACGTTGTCCCACGGTGTCCAACGATGTCCAACGGTGTCCAACGGTGTCCAACGGTGTGCCACGTTGTCCCACGGTGTCCAACGATGTCCAACGGTGTCCCACGTTGTCCAACGGTGTCCCACGTTGTCCCACGTTGTCCCACGTTGTCCCACGTTGTCCCACGATGTCCCAAGTTGTCCCACGTTGTCCCACGTTGTCCCACGTTGTCCCACGGTGTCCAACGATGTCCAACGGTGTCCAGCGATGTCCAACGGTGTCCCACGTTGTCCCACGTTTTCCCACGTTGTCCCACGTTGTCCCACGGTGTCCAACGATGTCCAACGATGTCCAACGGTGTCCCACGTTGTCCAACGATGTCCAACGGTGTCCCACGTTGTCCCACGTTGTTCCATGGTTTCCCACGTTGTCCCACGTTGTCCCACGTTGTCCCACGGTGTCCAACGATGTCCAACGGTGTCCAACGGTGTCCAACGGTGTCCAACGGTGTCCCACGTTGTCCCACGTTGTCCAACGGTGTCCAACGGTGTCCAACGGTGTCCCAAGTTGTCCCACGTTGTCCCACGTTGTCCCACGGTGTCCAACGATGTCCAACGGTGTCCCACGTTGTCCCACGGTGTCCAACGATGTCCAACGGTGTCCCACGTTGTCCAACGGTGTCCCACGTTGTCCCACGTTGTCCCACGATGTCCCACGTTGTCCCACGTTGTCCCACGGTGTCCAACGATGTCCAACGGTGTCCCACGTTGTCCAACGGTGTCCCACGTTGTCCCACGTTGTCCCACGTTGTCCCACGTTGTCCCACGATGTCCCACGTTGTCCCACGTTGTCCCACGTTGTCCCACGTTGTCCCACGTTGTCCCACGTTGTCCCACGGTGTCCAACGATGTCCAACGGTGTCCAACGGTGTCCAACGGTGTCCCACGGTGTCCAACGGTGTCCCACGTTGTCCCACGTTGTCCCACGTTGTCCCACGTTGTCCCACGTTGTCCCACGTTGTCCCACGTTGTCCCACGTTGTCCCACGTTGTCCCACGTTGTCCAACGATGTCCAACGGTGTCCCACGTTGTCCCACGTTGTCCCACGTTGTCCCACGTTGTCCCACGTTGTCCCACGTTGTCCAACGATGTCCAACGGTGTCCCACGTTGTCCCACGGTGTCCAACGATGTCCAACGGTGTCCCACGTTGTCCAACGGTGTCCCACGTTGTCCCACGTTGTCCCACGTTGTCCCACGTTGTCCCACGTTGTCCCACGTTGTCCCACGTTGTCCCACGTTGTCCCACGTTGTCCCACGTTGTCCCACGTTGTCCCACGGTGTCCAACGATGTCCAACGGTGTCCAACGGTGTCCCACGGTGTCCAACGGTGTCCCACGTTGTCCCACGTTGTCCCACGTTGTCCCACGTTGTCCCACGTTGTCCCACGTTGTCCCACGTTGTCCCACGTTGTCCAACGATGTCCAACGGTGTCCCTCGTTGTCCCACGTTGTTCCATGGTTTCCCACGTTGTCCCACGTGGTCCCACGTTGTCCCACGTTGTCCCACGTTGTCCCACGGTGTCCCACGGTGTCCAACGATGTCCAACGGTGTCCCACGTTGTCCCACGTTGTCCCACGATGTCCCACGTTGTCCCACGTTGTCCCACGTTGTCCCACGTTGTCCCACGGTGTCCAACGATGTCCAACGATGTCCAACGGTGTCCCACGTTGTCCCACGTTGTTCCATGGTTTCCCACGTTGTCCCACGTTGTCCCACGTTGTCCCACGATGTCCCACGTTGTCCCACGTTGTTCCATGGTTTCCCACGTTGTCCCACGTTGTCCCACGTTGTCCCACGGTGTCCAACGATGTCCAACGGTGTCCCACGTTGTCCCACGTTTTCCCACGTTGTCCCACGTTGTCCCACGGTGTCCAACGATGTCCAGCGATGTCCAACGGTGTCCCACGTTGTCCCACGTTTTCCCACGTTGTCCCACGGTGTCCAACGATGTCCAACGGTGTCCAACGGTGTCCCACGTTGTCCCACGTTGTCCCACGATGTCCCACGTTGTCCCACGTTGTCCCACGTTGTCCCACGTTGTCCCACGTTGTCCCACGTTGTCCCACGTGGTCCCACGTTGTCCCACGTTGTCCCACGGTGTCCAACGATGTCCAACGGTGTCCCACGTTGTCCCACGTTGTCCCACGTTGTCCCACGTTGTCCCACGTTGTCCCACGATGTCCCACGTTGTCCCACGTTGTCCCACGTTGTCCCACGTTGTCCCACGTTGTCCCACGTTGTCCCACGTTGTCCCACGTTGTCCCACGTTGTCCCACGGTGTCCAACGATGTCCAACGGTGTCCAACGGTGTCCCACGGTGTCCAACGGTGTCCCACGTTGTCCCACGTTGTCCCACGTTGTCCCACGTTGTCCCACGTTGTCCCACGTTGTCCCACGTTGTCCAACGGTGTCCCACGTTGTCCCACGATGTCCCACGTTGTCCCACGTTGTCCCACGTTGTCCCACGTTGTCCCACGTTGTCCCACGTTGTCCCACGTGGTCCCACGTTGTCCCACGTTGTCCCACGTTGTCCCACGATGTCCCAAGTTGTCCCACGTTGTCCCACGTTGTCCCACGTTGTCCCACGGTGTCCAACGATGTCCAACGGTGTCCAGCGATGTCCAACGGTGTCCCACGTTGTCCCACGTTTTCCCACGTTGTCCCACGTTGTCCCACGGTGTCCAACGATGTCCAACGATGTCCAACGGTGTCCCACGTTGTCCCACGTTGTTCCATGGTTTCCCACGTCGTCCCACGTTGTCCCACGTTGTCCCACGGTGTCCAACGATGTCCAACGGTGTCCAACGGTGTCCAACGGTGTCCCACGTTGTCCCACGTTGTCCCACGTTGTCCCACGTTGTCCCACGTTGTCCCACGATGTCCCACGTTGTCCCACGTTGTCCCACGTTGTCCCACGTGGTCCCACGTTGTCCCACGTTGTCCCACGGTGTCCAACGATGTCCAACGGTGTCCAGCGATGTCCAACGGTGTCCAGCGATGTCCAACGGTGTCCCACGTTGTCCCACGTTGTCCCACGGTGTCCAACGATGTCCAACGATGTCCAACGGTGTCCCACGTTGTCCCACGTTGTTCCATGGTTTCCCACGTTGTCCCACGTTGTCCCACGTTGTCCCACGATGTCCCACGTTGTCCCACGTTGTTCCATGGTTTCCCACGTTGTCCCACGTTGTCCCACGTTGTCCCACGGTGTCCAACGATGTCCAACGGTGTCCAACGGTGTCCAACGGTGTCCAACGGTGTCCCACGTTGTCCCACGTTGTCCCACGTTGTCCCACGGTGTCCAACGATGTCCAACGGTGTCCAACGGTGTCCAACGGTGTCCAACGGTGTCCCACGTTGTCCCACGTTGTCCCACGTTGTCCCACGATGTCCCACGTTGTCCCACGTTGTTCCACGGTTTCCCACGTTGTCCCACGTTGTCCCACGTTGTCCCACGGTGTCCAACGATGTCCAACGGTGTCCAACGGTGTCCAACGGTGTCCAACGGTGTCCCACGTTGTCCCACGTTGTCCCACGTTGTCCCACGTTGTCCCACGTTGTCCCACGATGTCCCACGTTGTCCCACGTTGTCCCACGTTGTCCCACGTTGTCCCACGTGGTCCCACGTTGTCCCACGTTGTCCCACGGTGTCCCACGTTGTCCCACGATGTCCCACGTTGTCCCACGTTGTCCCACGTTGTTCCATGGTTTCCCACGTTGTCCCACGTTGTCCCACGTTGTCCCACGGTGTCCAACGATGTCCAACGGTGTCCAACGGTGTCCAACGGTGTCCAACGGTGTCCCACGTTGTCCCACGTTGTCCCACGTTGTCCCACGTTGTCCCACGTTGTCCCACGTTGTCCCACGATGTCCCACGTTGTCCCACGTTGTCCCACGTTGTCCCACGTTGTCCCACGTTGTCCCACGTTGTCCCACGTTGTTCCACGTTGTCCCACGTTGTCCCACGTTGTCCCACGTTGTCCCACGTTGTCCCACGTTGTCCCACGTTGTCCCACGTTGTCCCACGTTGTCCCACGTTGTCCCACGTTGTCCCACGTTGTCCCACGGTGTCCAACGGTGTCCAACGATGTCCCACGTTGTCCCACGTTGTCCCACGTTGTCCCACGATGTCCCACGTTGTCCCACGTTGTCCCACGTTGTCCCACGTTGTCCCACGTTGTCCCACGTTGTCCCACGTTGTCCCACGTTGTCCCACGTTGTCCCACGTTGTCCCACGTTGTCCCACGTTGTCCCACGGTGTCCAACGATGTCCAACGGTGTCCAGCGATGTCCAACGGTGTCCCACGTTGTCCCACGTTTTCCCACGTTGTCCCACGTTGTCCCACGTTGTCCCACGTTGTCCCACGTTGTCCCACGTTGTCCCACGTTGTCCCACGGTGTCCAACGATGTCCAACGGTGTCCAGCGATGTCCAACGGTGTCCCACGTTGTCCCACGTTTTCCCACGTTGTCCCACGTTGTCCCACGGTGTCCAAAGATGTCCAACGATGTCCAACGGTGTCCCACGTTGTCCCACGTTGTTCCATGGTTTCCCACGTTGTCCCACGTTGTCCCACGGTGTCCAACGATGTCCAACGGTGTCCAACGGTGTCCAACGGTGTCCAACGGTGTCCCACGTTGTCCCACGTTGTCCCACGTTGTCCCACGTTGTCCCACGTTGTCCCACGATGTCCCACGTTGTCCCACGTTGTCCCACGTTGTCCCACGTTGTCCCACGTGGTCCCACGTTGTCCCACGTTGTCCCACGGTGTCCAACGATGTCCAACGGTGTCCCACGTTGTCCAACGGTGTCCCACGTTGTCCCACGTTGTCCCACGTTGTCCCACGTTGTCCCACGATGTCCCACGTTGTCCCACGTTGTCCCACGTTGTCCCACGTTGTCCCACGTTGTCCAACGGTGTCCCACGTTGTCCCACGTTGTCCCACGTTGTCCCACGTTGTCCCACGTTGTCCCACGTTGTCCAACGATGTCCAACGGTGTCCCACGTTGTCCCACGTTGTTCCATGGTTTCCCACGTTGTCCCACGTTGTCCCACGTTGTCCCACGGTGTCCAACGATGTCCAACGGTGTCCAACGGTGTCCAACGGTGTCCAACGGTGTCCCACGTTGTCCCACGTTGTCCAACGGTGTCCAACGGTGTCCAACGGTGTCCCAAGTTGTCCCACGTTGTCCCACGTTGTCCCACGGTGTCCAACGATGTCCAACGGTGTCCCACGTTGTCCCACGGTGTCCAACGATGTCCAACGGTGTCCCACGTTGTCCAACGGTGTCCCACGTTGTCCCACGTTGTCCCACGATGTCCCACGTTGTCCCACGTTGTCCCACGTTGTCCCACGTTGTCCCACGTTGTCCCACGTTGTCCCACGTGGTCCCACGTTGTCCCACGTTGTCCCACGGTGTCCAACGATGTCCAACGGTGTCCCACGTTGTCCAACGGTGTCCCACGTTGTCCCACGTTGTCCCACGTTGTCCCACGTTGTCCCACGATGTCCCACGTTGTCCCACGTTGTCCCACGTTGTCCCACGTTGTCCCACGTTGTCCCACGTTGTCCCACGGTGTCCAACGATGTCCAACGGTGTCCAACGGTGTCCAACGGTGTCCCACGGTGTCCAACGGTGTCCCACGTTGTCCCACGTTGTCCCACGTTGTCCCACGTTGTCCCACGTTGTCCCACGTTGTCCCACGTTGTCCCACGTTGTCCCACGTTGTCCCACGTTGTCCAACGATGTCCAACGGTGTCCCACGTTGTCCCACGTTGTCCCACGTTGTCCCACGTTGTCCCACGTTGTCCCACGTTGTCCAACGATGTCCAACGGTGTCCCACGTTGTCCCACGGTGTCCAACGATGTCCAACGGTGTCCCACGTTGTCCAACGGTGTCCCACGTTGTCCCACGTTGTCCCACGTTGTCCCACGTTGTCCCACGTTGTCCCACGTTGTCCCACGTTGTCCCGCGTTGTCCCACGTTGTCCCACGTTGTCCCACGTTGTCCCACGGTGTCCAACGATGTCCAACGGTGTCCAACGGTGTCCCACGGTGTCCAACGGTGTCCCACGTTGTCCCACGTTGTCCCACGTTGTCCCACGTTGTCCCACGTTGTCCCACGTTGTCCAACGATGTCCAACGGTGTCCCTCGTTGTCCCACGTTGTTCCATGGTTTCCCACGTTGTCCCACGTTGTCCCACGTTGTCCCACGTTGTCCCACGTTGTCCCACGGTGTCCCACGGTGTCCAACGATGTCCAACGGTGTCCCACGTTGTCCCACGTTGTCCCACGATGTCCCACGTTGTCCCACGTTGTCCCACGTTGTCCCACGTTGTCCCACGTGGTCCCACGTTGTCCCACGTTGTCCCACGGTGTCCAACGATGTCCAACGGTGTCCCACGTTGTCCAACGGTGTCCCACGTTGTCCCACGTTGTCCCACGTTGTCCCACGTTGTCCCACGATGTCCCACGTTGTCCCACGTTGTCCCACGTTGTCCCACGTTGTCCCACGTTGTCCCACGTTGTCCCACGTTGTCCCACGTTGTCCCACGTTGTCCCACGTTGTCCCACGTTGTCCCACGTTGTCCCACGTTGTCCCACGGTGTCCAACGATGTCCAACGGTGTCCAACGGTGTCCCACGGTGTCCAACGGTGTCCCACGTTGTCCCACGTTGTCCCACGTTGTCCAACGGTGTCCCACGTTGTCCCACGTTGTCCCACGTTGTCCCACGTTGTCCCACGATGTCCCACGTTGTCCCACGTTGTCCCACGTTGTCCCACGTTGTCCCACGTTGTCCCACGTTGTCCCACGTTGTCCCACGTTGTCCCACGTTGTCCCACGTTGTCCCACGTTGTCCCACGGTGTCCAACGATGTCCAACGGTGTCCAACGGTGTCCCACGGTGTCCAACGGTGTCCCACGTTGTCCCACGTTGTCCCACGTTGTCCAACGGTGTCCCACGGTGTCCAACGGTGTCCCACGTTGTCCCACGTTGTCCCACGTTGTCCCACGTTGTCCCACGTTGTCCCACGTGGTCCCACGTTGTCCCACGTTGTCCCACGGTGTCCAACGATGTCCAACGGTGTCCCACGTTGTCCAACGGTGTCCCACGTTGTCCCACGGTGTCCCACGTTGTCCCACGTTGTCCCACGATGTCCCACGTTGTCCCACGTTGTCCCACGTTGTCCCACGTTGTCCCACGTTGTCCCACGTTGTCCCACGTTGTCCCACGTTGTCCCACGTTGTCCCACGTTGTCCCACGTTGTCCCACGGTGTCCAACGATGTCCAACGGTGTCCAACGGTGTCCCACGGTGTCCAACGGTGTCCCACGTTGTCCCACGTTGTCCCACGTTGTCCCACGTTGTCCCACGTTGTCCCACGTTGTCCCACGTTGTCCAACGATGTCCAACGGTGTCCCACGTTGTCCCACGTTGTCCCACGTTTTCCCACGTTGTCCCACGTTGTCCAACGGTGTCCAACGTTGTCCCACGTTGTCCCACGTTGTCCCACGTTGTCCCACGATGTCCCACGTTGTCCCACGTTGTCCCACGTTGTCCCACGTTGTCCCACGTTGTCCCACGTTGTCCAACGATGTCCAACGGTGTCCCACGTTGTCCCACGTTGTTCCATGGTTTCCCACGTTGTCCCACGTTGTCCCACGTTGTCCCACGGTGTCCAACGATGTCCAACGGTGTCCAACGGTGTCCAACGGTGTCCAACGGTGTCCCACATTGTCCCACGTTGTCCCACGTTGACCCACGGTGTCCAACGATGTCCAACGGTGTCCCACGTTGTCCCACGTTGTCCCACGTTGTCCCACGTTGTCCCACGTTGTCCCACGTTGTCCCACGTTGTCCCACGTTGTCCCACGTTGTCCCACGTTGTCCCACGTTGTCCCACGTTGTCCCACGTTGTCCAACGATGTCCAACGGTGTCCAGCGATGTCCAACGGTGTCCCACGTTGTCCCACGTTTTCCCACGTTGTCCCACGTTTTCCCACGTTGTCCCACGTTGTCCCACGGTGTCCAACGATGTCCAACGATGTCCAACGGTGTCCCACGTTGTCCCACGTTGTTCCATGGTTTCCCACGTTGTCCCACGTTGTCCCACGTTGTCCCACGGTGTCCAACGATGTCCAACGGTGTCCAACGGTGTCCAACGGTGTCCAACGGTGTCCCACGTTGTCCCACGTTGTCCCACGTTGTCCCACGATGTCCCACGTTGTCCCACGTTGTCCCACGTTGTCCCACGTTGTCCCACGTTGTCCCACGTTGTCCCACGTTGTCCCACGTTGTCCCACGTTGTCCCACGGTGTCCAACGATGTCCAACGGTGTCCAACGGTGTCCCACGGTGTCCAACGGTGTCCCACGTTGTCCCACGTTGTCCCACGTTGTCCCACGTTGTCCCACGTTGTCCCACGTTGTCCCACGTTGTCCAACGATGTCCAACGGTGTCCCACGTTGTCCCACGTTGTTCCATGGTTTCCCACGTTGTCCCACGTTGTCCCACGTTGTCCCACGGTGTCCAACGATGTCCAACGGTGTCCAACGGTGTCCAACGGTGTCCAACGGTGTCCCACGTTGTCCCACGTTGTCCCACGTTGTCCCACGGTGTCCAACGATGTCCAACGGTGTCCCACGTTGTCCCACGTTGTCCCACGTTGTCCCACGTTGTCCCACGTTGTCCCACGATGTCCCACGTTGTCCCACGTTGTCCCACGTTGTCCCACGTTGTCCCACGTTGTCCCACGTTGTCCCACGTTGTCCCACGTTGTCCCACGTTGTCCCACGTTTTCCCACGTTGTCCCACGTTGTCCCACGGTGTCCAACGATGTCCAACGGTGTCCAACGGTGTCCAACGATGTCCCACGTTGTCCCACGTTGTCCCACGTTGTCCCACGTTGTCCCACGATGTCCCACGTTGTCCAACGATGTCCAACGGTGTCCCACGTTGTCCCACGTTGTCCTACGTTGTCCCACGTTGTCCCACGTTGTCCCACGTTGTCCCACGTTGTCCACGTTATCCCACGGTGTCCAACGGTGTCCCACGTTGTCCCACGTTGTCCCACGGTGTCCAACGATGTCCAACGGTGTCCAACGGTGTCCCACGGTGTCCCACGTTGTCCCACGTTGTCTCACGTTGTCCAACGGTGTCCCACGATGTCCAACGATGTCCAACGATGTCCAACGGTGTCCAACGGTGTCCCACGTTGTCCCACGTTGTCCCACGTTGTCCCACGTTGTCCCACGATGTCCCAAGTTGTCCCACGTTGTCCCACGTTGTCCCACGTTGTCCCACGGTGTCCAACGATGTCCAACGGTGTCCAGCGATGTCCAACGGTGTCCCACGTTGTCCCACGTTTTCCCACGTTGTCCCACGTTGTCCCACGGTGTCCAACGATGTCCAACGATGTCCAACGGTGTCCCACGTTGTCCTACGTTGTTCCATGGTTTCCCACGTTGTCCCACGTTGTCCCACGTTGTCCCACGGTGTCCAACGATGTCCAACGGTGTCCAACGGTGTCCAACGGTGTCCAACGGTGTCCCACGTTGTCCCACGTTGTCCCACGTTGTCCCACGTTGTCCCACGTTGTCCCACGATGTCCCACGTTGTCCCACGTTGTCCCACGTTGTCCCACGTGGTCCCACGTTGTCCCACGTTGTCCCACGGTGTCCAACGATGTCCAACGGTGTCCAGCGATGTCCAACGGTGTCCAGCGATGTCCAACGGTGTCCAGCGATGTCCAACGGTGTCCCACGTTGTCCCACGTTTTCCCACGTTGTCCCACGTTTTCCCACGGTGTCCAACGATGTCCAACGATGTCCAACGGTGTCCCACGTTGTCCCACGTTGTTCCATGGTTTCCCACGTTGTCCCACGTTGTCCCACGTTGTCCCACGATGTCCCACGTTGTCCCACGTTGTTCCATGGTTTCCCACGTTGTCCCACGTTGTCCCACGTTGTCCCACGGTGTCCCACGATGTCCAACGGTGTCCAACGGTGTCCAACGGTGTCCAACGGTGTCCCACGTTGTCCCACGTTGTCCCACGTTGTCCCACGGTGTCCCACGATGTCCAACGGTGTCCAACGGTGTCCAACGGTGTCCAACGGTGTCCCACGTTGTCCCACGTTGTCCCACGTTGTCCCACGATGTCCCACGTTGTCCCACGTTGTTCCATGGTTTCCCACGTTGTCCCACGTTGTCCCACGTTGTCCCACGGTGTCCAACGATGTCCAACGGTGTCCAACGGTGTCCAACGGTGTCCAACGGTGTCCAACGGTGTCCCACGTTGTCCCACGTTGTCCCACGTTGTCCCACGTTGTCCCACATTGTCCCACGTTGTCCCACGATGTCCCACGTTGTCCCACGTTGTCCCACGTTGTCCCACGTTGTCCCACGTGGTCCCACGTTGTCCCACGTTGTCCCACGGTGTCCAACGGTGTCCAACGATGTCCCACGTTGTCCCACGTTGTCCCACGTTGTCCCACGTTGTCCCACGATGTCCCACGTTGTCCCACGTTGTCCCACGTTGTCCCACGTTGTCCCACGTTGTCCCACGTTGTCCCACGTTGTCCCACGTTGTCCCACGTTGTCCCACGTTGTCCCACGGTGTCCAACGATGTCCAACGGTGTCCAGCGATGTCCAACGGTGTCCCACGTTGTCCCACGTTTTCCCACGTTGTCCCACGTTGTCCCACGGTGTCCAACGATGTCCAACGATGTCCAACGGTGTCCCACGTTGTCCCACGTTGTTCCATGGTTTCCCACGTTGTCCCACGTTGTCCCACGTTGTCCCACGGTGTCCAACGATGTCCAACGGTGTCCAACGGTGTCCAACGGTGTCCAACGGTGTCCCACGTTGTCCCACGTTGTCCCACGTTGTCCCACGTTGTCCCACGTTGTCCCACGATGTCCCACGTTGTCCCACGTTGTCCCACGTTGTCCCACGTTGTCCCACGTGGTCCCACGTTGTCCCACGTTGTCCCACGGTGTCCAACGATGTCCAACGGTGTCCCACGTTGTCCAACGGTGTCCCACGTTGTCCCACGTTGTCCCACGTTGTCCCACGGTGTCCAACGATGTCCAACGGTGTCCAGCGATGTCCAACGGTGTCCCACGTTGTCCCACGTTTTCCCACGTTGTCCCACGTTGTCCCACGGTGTCCAAAGATGTCCAACGATGTCCAACGGTGTCCCACGTTGTCCCACGTTGTTCCATGGTTTCCCACGTTGTCCCACGTTGTCCCACGGTGTCCAACGATGTCCAACGGTGTCCAACGGTGTCCAACGGTGTCCAACGGTGTCCCACGTTGTCCCACGTTGTCCCACGTTGTCCCACGTTGTCCCACGTTGTCCCACGATGTCCCACGTTGTCCCACGTTGTCCCACGTTGTCCCACGTTGTCCCACGTGGTCCCACGTTGTCCCACGTTGTCCCACGGTGTCCAACGATGTCCAACGGTGTCCCACGTTGTCCAACGGTGTCCCACGTTGTCCCACGTTGTCCCACGTTGTCCCACGTTGTCCCACGATGTCCCACGTTGTCCCACGTTGTCCCACGTTGTCCAACGTTGTCCCACGTTGTCCAACGGTGTCCCACGTTGTCCCACGTTGTCCCACGTTGTCCCACGTTGTCCCACGTTGTCCCACGTTGACCCACGATGTCCCACGTTGTCCCACGTTGTCCCACGTTGTCCCACGTTGTCCCACGTTGTCCCACGTTGTCCCACGTTGTCCCACGTTGTCCCACGGTGTCCAACGATGTCCAACGGTGTCCCACGGTGTCCAACGATGTCCCACGGTGTCCAAAGATGTCCAACGATGTCCAACGGTGTCCCACGTTGTCCCACGTTGTTCCATGGTTTCCCACGTTGTCCCACGTTGTCCCACGGTGTCCAACGATGTCCAACGGTGTCCAACGGTGTCCAACGGTGTCCAACGGTGTCCCACGTTGTCCCACGTTGTCCCACGTTGTCCCACGTTGTCCCACGTTGTCCCACGATGTCCCACGTTGTCCCACGTTGTCCCACGTTGTCCCACGTTGTCCCACGTGGTCCCACGTTGTCCCACGTTGTCCCACGTTGTCCCACGGTGTCCAACGATGTCCAACGGTGTCCCACGTTGTCCCACGGTGTCCAACGATGTCCAACGGTGTCCCACGTTGTCCAACGGTGTCCCACGTTGTCCCACGTTGTCCCACGATGTCCCACGTTGTCCCACGTTGTCCCACGTTGTCCCACGTTGTCCCACGTTGTCCCACGTTGTCCCACGTGGTCCCACGTTGTCCCACGTTGTCCCACGGTGTCCAACGATGTCCAACGGTGTCCCACGTTGTCCAACGATGTCCAACGGTGTCCCACGTTGTCCAACGGTGTCCCACGTTGTCCCACGTTGTCCCACGTTGTCCCACGTTGTCCCACGATGTCCCACGTTGTCCCACGTTGTCCCACGTTGTCCCACGTTGTCCCACGTTGTCCCACGTTGTCCCACGTTGTCCCACGTTGTCCCACGTTGTCCCACGTTGTCCCACGTTGTCCCACGTTGTCCCACGTTGTCCCACGTTGTCCGACGTTGTCCCACGGTGTCCAACGGTGTCCAACGATGTCCCACGTTGTCCCACGTTGTCCCACGTTGTCCCACGTTGTCCCACGATGTCCCACGTTGTCCCACGTTGTCCCACGTTGTCCCACGTTGTCCCACGTTGTCCCACGTTGTCCCACGTTGTCCCACGTTGTCCCACGTTGTCCCACGTTGTCCCACGTTGTCCCACGTTGTCCCACGTTGTCCAACGATGTCCAACGGTGTCCAGCGATGTCCAACGGTGTCCCACGTTGTCCCACGTTTTCCCACGTTGTCCCACGTTGTCCCACGTTGTCCCACGTTGTCCCACGTTGTCCCACGTTGTCCCACGTTGTCCCACGGTGTCCAACGATGTCCAACGGTGTCCAGCGATGTCCAACGGTGTTCCACGTTGTCCCACGTTTTCCCACGTTGTCCCACGTTGTCCCACGGTGTCCAAAGATGTCCAACGATGTCCAACGGTGTCCCACGTTGTCCCACGTTGTTCCATGGTTTCCCACGTTGTCCCACGTTGTCCCACGGTGTCCAACGATGTCCAACGGTGTCCAACGGTGTCCAACGGTGTCCAACGGTGTCCCACGTTGTCCCACGTTGTCCCACGTTGTCCCACGTTGTCCCACGTTGTCCCACGATGTCCCACGTTGTCCCACGTTGTCCCACGTTGTCCCACGTTGTCCCACGTGGTCCCACGTTGTCCCACGTTGTCCCACGGTGTCCAACGATGTCCAACGGTGTCCCACGTTGTCCAACGGTGTCCCACGTTGTCCCACGTTGTCCCACGTTGTCCCACGTTGTCCCACGATGTCCCACGTTGTCCCACGTTGTCCCACGTTGTCCCACGTTGTCCCACGTTGTCCAACGGTGTCCCACGTTGTCCCACGTTGTCCCACGTTGTCCCACGTTGTCCCACGTTGTCCCACGTTGTCCAACGATGTCCAACGGTGTCCCACGTTGTCCCACGTTGTTCCATGGTTTCCCACGTTGTCCCACGTTGTCCCACGTTGTCCCACGGTGTCCAACGATGTCCAACGGTGTCCAACGGTGTCCAACGGTGTCCAACGGTGTCCCACGTTGTCCCACGTTGTCCAACGGTGTCCAACGGTGTCCAACGGTGTCCCAAGTTGTCCCACGTTGTCCCACGTTGTCCCACGGTGTCCAACGATGTCCAACGGTGTCCCACGTTGTCCCACGGTGTCCAACGATGTCCAACGGTGTCCCACGTTGTCCAACGGTGTCCCACGTTGTCCCACGTTGTCCCACGATGTCCCACGTTGTCCCACGTTGTCCCACGTTGTCCCACGTTGTCCCACGTTGTCCCACGTTGTCCCACGTGGTCCCACGTTGTCCCACGTTGTCCCACGGTGTCCAACGATGTCCAACGGTGTCCCACGTTGTCCAACGGTGTCCCACGTTGTCCCACGTTGTCCCACGTTGTCCCACGTTGTCCCACGATGTCCCACGTTGTCCCACGTTGTCCCACGTTGTCCCACGTTGTCCCACGTTGTCCCACGTTGTCCCACGGTGTCCAACGATGTCCAACGGTGTCCAACGGTGTCCCACGGTGTCCAACGATGTCCAACGGTGTCCCACGTTGTCCCACGTTGTCCCACGATGTCCCACGTTGTCCCACGTTGTCCCACGTTGTCCCACGTTGTCCCACGTGGTCCCACGTTGTCCCACGTTGTCCCACGGTGTCCAACGATGTCCAACGGTGTCCCACGTTGTCCAACGGTGTCCCACGTTGTCCCACGTTGTCCAACGGTGTCCCACGTTGTCCCACGTTGTCCCACGATGTCCCACGTTGTCCCACGTTGTCCCACGTTGTCCCACGTTGTCCCACGTTGACCCACGGTGTCCAACGATGTCCAACGGTGTCCCACGTTGTCCCACGTTGTCCCACGATGTCCCACGTTGTCCCACGTTGTCCCACGTTGTCCCACGTTGTCCCACGTTGTCCCACGTTGTCCCACGTTGTCCCACGTTTTCCCACGTTGTCCCACGTTGTCCAACGGTGTCCAACGGTGTCCAACGGTGTCCCACGTTGTCCCACGTTGTCCCACGTTGTCCCACGTTGTCCCACGTTGTCCCACGTTGTCCCACGTTGTCCCACGTTGTCCCACGTTGTCCCACGTTGTCCCACGTTGTCCAACGATGTCCAACGGTGTCCCACGTTGTCCAACGGTGTCCCACGTTGTCCCACGTTGTCCCACGATGTCCCACGTTGTCCCACGTTGTCCCACGTTGTCCCACGTTGTCCCACGTTGTCCCACGTTGTCCCACGTTGTCCCACGGTGTCCAACGATGTCCAACGGTGTCCAACGGTGTCCAACGGTGTCCCACGGTGTCCAACGGTGTCCCACGTTGTCCCACGTTGTCCCACGTTGTCCCACGTTGTCCCACGTTGTCCCACGTTGTCCCACGTTGTCCCACGTTGTCCAACGATGTCCAACGGTGTCCCACGTTGTCCCACGTTGTCCCACGTTGTCCCACGTTGTCCCACGTTGTCCCACGTTGTCCAACGATGTCCAACGGTGTCCCACGTTGTCCCACGGTGTCCAACGATGTCCAACGGTGTCCCACGTTGTCCAACGGTGTCCCACGTTGTCCCACGTTGTCCCACGTTGTCCCACGTTGTCCCACGTTGTCCCACGTTGTCCCACGTTGTCCCACGTTGTCCCACGTTGTCCCACGTTGTCCCACGTTGTCCCACGTTGTCCCACGGTGTCCAACGATGTCCAACGGTGTCCAACGGTGTCCCACGGTGTCCAACGGTGTCCCACGTTGTCCCACGTTGTCCCACGTTGTCCCACGTTGTCCCACGTTGTCCCACGTTGTCCCACGTTGTCCCACGTTGTCCAACGATGTCCAACGGTGTCCCTCGTTGTCCCACGTTGTTCCATGGTTTCCCACGTTGTCCCACGTTGTCCCACGTTGTCCCACGTTGTCCCACGTTGTCCCACGGTGTCCCACGGTGTCCAACGATGTCCAACGGTGTCCCACGTTGTCCCACGTTGTCCCACGATGTCCCACGTTGTCCCGCGTTGTCCCACGTTGTCCCACGTTGTCCCACGGTGTCCAACGATGTCCAACGATGTCCAACGGTGTCCCACGTTGTCCCACGTTGTTCCATGGTTTCCCACGTTGTCCCACGTTGTCCCACGTTGTCCCACGATGTCCCACGTTGTCCCACGTTGTTCCATGGTTTCCCACGTTGTCCCACGTTGTCCCACGTTGTCCCACGGTGTCCAACGATGTCCAACGGTGTCCCACGTTGTCCCACGTTTTCCCACGTTGTCCCACGTTGTCCCACGGTGTCCAACGATGTCCAGCGATGTCCAACGGTGTCCCACGTTGTCCCACGTTTTCCCACGTTGTCCCACGGTGTCCAACGATGTCCAACGGTGTCCAACGGTGTCCCACGTTGTCCCACGTTGTCCCACGATGTCCCACGTTGTCCCACGTTGTCCCACGTTGTCCCACGTTGTCCCACGTTGTCCCACGTTGTCCCACGTGGTCCCACGTTGTCCCACGTTGTCCCACGGTGTCCAACGATGTCCCACGGTGTCCCACGTTGTCCCACGTTGTCCCACGTTGTCCCACGTTGTCCCACGTTGTCCCACGATGTCCCACGTTGTCCCACGTTGTCCCACGTTGTCCCACGTTGTCCCACGTTGTCCCACGTTGTCCCACGTTGTCCAACGGTGTCCAACGGTGTCCCACGATGTCCCACGTTGTCCCACGTTGTCCCACGTTGTCCCACGTTGTCCCACGTTGTCCCACGTTGTCCCACGTGGTCCCACGTTGTCCCACGTTGTCCCACGTTGTCCCACGATGTCCCAAGTTGTCCCACGTTGTCCCACGTTGTCCCACGTTGTCCCACGGTGTCCAACGATGTCCAACGGTGTCCAGCGATGTCCAACGGTGTCCCACGTTGTCCCACGTTTTCCCACGTTGTCCCACGTTGTCCCACGGTGTCCAACGATGTCCAACGATGTCCAACGGTGTCCCACGTTGTCCCACGTTGTTCCATGGTTTCCCACGTTGTCCCACGTTGTCCCACGTTGTCCCACGGTGTCCAACGATGTCCAACGGTGTCCAACGGTGTCCAACGGTGTCCAACGGTGTCCCACGTTGTCCCACGTTGTCCCACGTTGTCCCACGTTGTCCCACGTTGTCCCACGATGTCCCACGTTGTCCCACGTTGTCCCACGTTGTCCCACGTGGTCCCACGTTGTCCCACGTTGTCCCACGGTGTCCAACGATGTCCAACGGTGTCCAGCGATGTCCAACGGTGTCCAGCGATGTCCAACGGTGTCCCACGTTGTCCCACGTTGTCCCACGGTGTCCAACGATGTCCAACGATGTCCAACGGTGTCCCACGTTGTCCCACGTTGTTCCATGGTTTCCCACGTTGTCCCACGTTGTCCCACGTTGTCCCACGATGTCCCACGTTGTCCCACGTTGTTCCATGGTTTCCCACGTTGTCCCACGTTGTCCCACGTTGTCCCACGGTGTCCAACGATGTCCAACGGTGTCCAACGGTGTCCAACGGTGTCCAACGGTGTCCAACGTTGTCCCACGTTGTCCCACGTTGTCCCACGGTGTCCAACGATGTCCAACGGTGTCCAACGGTGTCCAACGGTGTCCAACGGTGTCCCACGTTGTCCCACGTTGTCCCACGTTGTCCCACGATGTCCCACGTTGTCCCACGTTGTTCCATGGTTTCCCACGTTGTCCCACGTTGTCCCACGTTGTCCCACGGTGTCCAACGATGTCCAACGGTGTCCAACGGTGTCCAACGGTGTCCAACGGTGTCCCACGTTGTCCCACGTTGTCCCACGTTGTCCCACGTTGTCCCACGTTGTCCCACGATGTCCCACGTTGTCCCACGTTGTCCCACGTTGTCCCACGTTGTCCCACGTGGTCCCACGTTGTCCCACGTTGTCCCACGTTGTCCCACGTTGTCCCACGTGGTCCCACGTTGTCCCACGTTGTTCCATGGTTTCCCACGTTGTCCCACGTTGTCCCACGTTGTCCCACGGTGTCCAACGATGTCCCACGTTGTCCAACGGTGTCCAACGGTGTCCAACGGTGTCCCACGTTGTCCCACGTTGTCCCACGTTGTCCCACGTTGTCCCACGTTGTCCCACGTTGTCCCACGGTGTCCCACGTTGTCCCACGTTGTCCCACGTTGTCCCACGTTGTCCAACGGTGTCCCACGTTGTCCAACGGTGTCCCACGTTGTCCCACGTTGTCCCACGTTGTCCCACGTTGTCCCACGATGTCCCACGTTGTCCCACGTTGTCCCACGTTGTCCCACGTTGTCCCACGTTGTCCCACGTTGTCCCACGTTGTCCCACGTTGTCCCACGTTGTCCCACGTTGTCCCACGTTGTCCCACGTTGTCCCACGTTGTCCCACGTTGTCCCACGTTGTCCCACGTTGTCCCACGTTGTCCCACGTTGTCCCACGGTGTCCAACGGTGTCCAACGATGTCCCACGTTGTCCCACGTTGTCCCACGTTGTCCCACGTTGTCCCACGATGTCCCACGTTGTCCCACGTTGTCCCACGTTGTCCCACGTTGTCCCACGTTGTCCCACGTTGTCCCACGTTGTCCCACGTTGTCCCACGTTGTCCCACGTTGTCCCACGTTGTCCCACGTTGTCCCACGGTGTCCAACGATGTCCAACGGTGTCCAGCGATGTCCAACGGTGTCCCACGTTGTCCCACGTTTTCCCACGTTGTCCCACGTTGTCCCACGTTGTCCCACGTTGTCCCACGTTGTCCCACGTTGTCCCACGTTGTCCCACGTTGTCCCACGGTGTCCAACGATGTCCAACGGTGTCCAGCGATGTCCAACGGTGTCCCACGTTGTCCCACGTTTTCCCACGTTGTCCCACGTTGTCCCACGGTGTCCAACGATGTCCAACGATGTCCACCGGTGTCCCACGTTGTCCCACGTTGTTCCATGGTTTCCCACGTTGTCCCACGTTGTCCCACGTTGTCCCACGGTGTCCAACGATGTCCCACGGTGTCCAACGGTGTCCAACGATGTCCCACGTGGTCCCACGTTGTCCCACGTTGTCCCACGTTGTCCCACGATGTCCCACGTTGTCCCACGTTGTCCCACGTTGTCCCACGTTGTCCCACGTTGTCCCACGTTGTCCCACGTTGTCCCACGTTGTCCCACGTTGTCCCACGTTGTCCCACGTTGTCCCACGTTGTCCCACGTTGTCCCACGGTGTCCAACGATGTCCAACGGTGTCCAGCGATGTCCCACGGTGTCCAACGATGTCCAACGGTGTCCCACGTTGTCCCACGTTGTCCCACGTTGTCCCACGTTGTCCCACGTTGTCCCACGTTGTCCCACGTTGTCCCACGGTGTCCAACGATGTCCAACGGTGTCCAGCGATGTCCAACGGTGTCCCACGTTGTCCCACGTTTTCCCACGTTGTCCCACGTTTTCCCACGTTGTCCCACGTTGTCCCACGGTGTCCAACGATGTCCAACGATGTCCAACGGTGTCCCACGTTGTCCCACGTTGTTCCATGGTTTCCCACGTTGTCCCACGTTGTCCCACGTTGTCCCACGGTGTCCCACGCTGTCCAACGGTGTCCAACGGTGTCCAACGGTGTCCAACGGTGTCCCACGTTGTCCCACGTTGTCCCACGTTGTCCCACGTTGTCCCACGTTGTCCCACGATGTCCCACGTTGTCCCACGTTGTCCCACGTTGTCCCACGTTGTCCCACGTGGTCCCACGTTGTCCCACGTTGTCCCACGGTGTCCAACGATGTCCAACGGTGTCCAGCGATGTCCAACGGTGTCCAGCGATGTCCAACGGTGTCCCACGTTGTCCCACGTTGTCCCACGTTGTCCCACGGTGTCCAACGATGTCCAACGATGTCCAACGGTGTCCCACGTTGTCCCACGTTGTTCCATGGTTTCCCACGTTGTCCCACGTTGTCCCACGTTGACCCACGATGTCCCACGTTGTCCCACGTTGTTCCATGGTTTCCCACGTTGTCCCACGTTGTCCCACGTTGTCCCACGGTGTCCAACGATGTCCAACGGTGTCCAACGGTGTCCAACGGTGTCCCACGTTGTCCCACGTTGTCCCACGTTGTCCCACGTTGTCCCACGTGGTCCCACGTTGTCCCACGTTGTCCCACGGTGTCCAACGATGTCCAACGGTGTCCAGCGATGTCCAACGGTGTCCAGCGATGTCCAACGGTGTCCCACGTTGTCCCACGTTTTCCCACGTTGTCCCACGTTGTCCCACGGTGTCCAACGATGTCCAACGATGTCCAACGGTGTCCCACGTTGTCCCACGTTGTCCCACGTTGTCCCACGGTGTCCAACGATGTCCAACGGTGTCCAACGGTGTCCAACGGTGTCCCACGTTGTCCCACGGTGTCCAACGATGTCCAACGGTGTCCCACGTTGTCCAACGGTGTCCCACGTTGTCCCACGTTGTCCCACGTTGTCCCACGTTGTCCCACGATGTCCCAAGTTGTCCCACGTTGTCCAACGTTGTCCCACGTTGTCCCACGGTGTCCAACGATGTCCAACGGTGTCCAGCGATGTCCAACGGTGTCCCACGTTGTCCCACGTTTTCCCACGTTGTCCCACGTTGTCCCACGGTGTCCAACGATGTCCAACGATGTCCAACGGTGTCCCACGTTGTCCAACGATGTCCAACGGTGTCCCACGTTGTCCCACGTTGTTCCATGGTTTCCCACGTTGTCCCACGTTGTCCCACGTTGTCCCACGGTGTCCAACGATGTCCAACGGTGTCCAACGGTGTCCAACGGTGTCCAACGGTGTCCCACGTTGTCCCACGTTGTCCAACGGTGTCCAACGGTGTCCAACGGTGTCCCAAGTTGTCCCACGTTGTCCCACGTTGTCCCACGGTGTCCAACGATGTCCAACGGTGTCCCACGTTGTCCCACGGTGTCCAACGATGTCCAACGGTGTCCCACGTTGTCCAACGGTGTCCCACGTTGTCCCACGTTGTCCCACGTTGTCCCACGTTGTCCCACGTTGTCCCACGTTGTCCCACGTTGTCCCACGGTGTCCAACGATGTCCAACGGTGTCCAACGGTGTCCAACGGTGTCCCACGGTGTCCAACGGTGTCCCACGTTGTCCCACGTTGTCCCACGTTGTCCCACGTTGTCCCACGTTGTCCCACGTTGTCCCACGTTGTCCCACGTTGTCCCACGTTGTCCCACGTTGTCCAACGATGTCCAACGGTGTCCCACGTTGTCCCACGTTGTCCCACGTTGTCCCACGTTGTCCCACGTTGTCCCACGTTGTCCAACGATGTCCAACGGTGTCCCACGTTGTCCCACGGTGTCCAACGATGTCCAACGGTGTCCCACGTTGTCCAACGGTGTCCCACGTTGTCCCACGTTGTCCCACGTTGTCCCACGTTGTCCCACGTTGTCCCACGATGTCCCACGTTGTCCCACGTTGTCCCACGTTGTCCCACGTTGTCCCACGTGGTCCCACGTTGTCCCACGTTGTCCCACGTTGTCCCACGTTGTCCCACGTGGTCCCACGTTGTCCCACGTTGTTCCATGGTTTCCCACGTTGTCCCACGTTGTCCCACGTTGTCCCACGGTGTCCAACGATGTCCCACGTTGTCCAACGGTGTCCAACGGTGTCCCACGGTGTCCCACGTTGTCCCACGTTGTCCCACGTTGTCCCACGTTGTCCCACGTTGTCCCACGTTGTCCCACGATGTCCCACGTTGTCCCACGTTGTCCCACGTTGTCCCACGTTGTCCAACGGTGTCCCACGTTGTCCAACGGTGTCCCACGTTGTCCCACGTTGTCCCACGTTGTCCCACGTTGTCCCACGATGTCCCACGTTGTCCCACGTTGTCCCACGTTGTCCCACGTTGTCCCACGTTGTCCCACGTTGTCCCACGTTGTCCCACGTTGTCCCACGTTGTCCCACGTTGTCCCACGTTGTCCCACGTTGTCCCACGTTGTCCCACGTTGTCCCACGTTGTCCCACGTTGTCCCACGTTGTCCCACGTTGTCCCACGGTGTCCAACGGTGTCCAACGATGTCCCACGTTGTCCAACGATGTCCAACGGTGTCCAGCGATGTCCAACGGTGTCCAGCGATGTCCAACGGTGTCCCACGTTGTCCCACGTTTTCCCACGTTGTCCCACGTTGTCCCACGGTGTCCAACGATGTCCAACGATGTCCAACGGTGTCCCACGTTGTCCCACGTTGTCCCACGTTGTCCCACGGTGTCCAACGATGTCCAACGGTGTCCAACGGTGTCCAACGGTGTCCCACGTTGTCCCACGGTGTCCAACGATGTCCAACGGTGTCCCACGTTGTCCAACGGTGTCCCACGTTGTCCCACGTTGTCCCACGTTGTCCCACGTTGTCCCACGATGTCCCAAGTTGTCCCACGTTGTCCCACGTTGTCCCACGTTGTCCCACGGTGTCCAACGATGTCCAACGGTGTCCAGCGATGTCCAACGGTGTCCCACGTTGTCCCACGTTTTCCCACGTTGTCCCACGTTGTCCCACGGTGTCCAACGATGTCCAACGATGTCCAACGGTGTCCCACGTTGTCCAACGATGTCCAACGGTGTCCCACGTTGTCCCACGTTGTTCCATGGTTTCCCACGTTGTCCCACGTTGTCCCACGTTGTCCCACGGTGTCCAACGATGTCCAACGGTGTCCAACGGTGTCCAACGGTGTCCAACGGTGTCCCACGTTGTCCCACGTTGTCCAACGGTGTCCAACGGTGTCCAACGGTGTCCCAAGTTGTCCCACGTTGTCCCACGTTGTCCCACGGTGTCCAACGATGTCCAACGGTGTCCCACGTTGTCCCACGGTGTCCAACGATGTCCAACGGTGTCCCACGTTGTCCCACGGTGTCCCACGTTGTCCCACGTTGTCCCACGATGTCCCACGTTGTCCCACGTTGTCCCACGTTGTCCCACGTTGTCCCACGGTGTCCAACGATGTCCAACGGTGTCCAACGGTGTCCAACGGTGTCCCACGGTGTCCAACGGTGTCCCACGTTGTCCCACGTTGTCCCACGTTGTCCCACGTTGTCCCACGTTGTCCCACGTTGTCCCACGTTGTCCCACGTTGTCCCACGTTGTCCCACGTTGTCCAACGATGTCCAACGGTGTCCCACGTTGTCCCACGTTGTCCCACGTTGTCCCACGTTGTCCCACGTTGTCCCACGTTGTCCAACGATGTCCAACGGTGTCCCACGTTGTCCCACGGTGTCCAACGATGTCCAACGGTGTCCCACGTTGTCCAACGGTGTCCCACGTTGTCCCACGTTGTCCCACGTTGTCCCACGTTGTCCCACGTTGTCCCACGATGTCCCACGTTGTCCCACGTTGTCCCACGTTGTCCCACGTTGTCCCACGTGGTCCCACGTTGTCCCACGTTGTCCCACGTTGTCCCACGTTGTCCCACGTGGTCCCACGTTGTCCCACGTTGTTCCATGGTTTCCCACGTTGTCCCACGTTGTCCCACGTTGTCCCACGGTGTCCAACGATGTCCCACGTTGTCCAACGGTGTCCAACGGTGTCCAACGGTGTCCCACGTTGTCCCACGTTGTCCCACGTTGTCCCACGTTGTCCCACGTTGTCCCACGTTGTCCCACGATGTCCCACGTTGTCCCACGTTGTCCCACGTTGTCCCACGTTGTCCAACGGTGTCCCACGTTGTCCAACGGTGTCCCACGTTGTCCCACGTTGTCCCACGTTGTCCCACGTTGTCCCACGATGTCCCACGTTGTCCCACGTTGTCCCACGTTGTCCCACGTTGTCCCACGTTGTCCCACGTTGTCCCACGTTGTCCCACGTTGTCCCACGTTGTCCCACGTTGTCCCACGTTGTCCCACGTTGTCCCACGTTGTCCCACGTTGTCCCACGTTGTCCCACGTTGTCCCACGTTGTCCCACGTTGTCCCACGGTGTCCAACGGTGTCCAACGATGTCCCACGTTGTCCCACGTTGTCCCACGTTGTCCCACGTTGTCCCACGATGTCCCACGTTGTCCCACGTTGTCCCACGTTGTCCCACGTTGTCCCACGTTGTCCCACGTTGTCCCACGTTGTCCCACGTTGTCCCACGTTGTCCCACGTTGTCCCACGTTGTCCCACGTTGTCCCACGGTGTCCAACGATGTCCAACGGTGTCCAGCGATGTCCAACGGTGTCCCACGTTGTCCCACGTTTTACCACGTTGTCCCACGTTGTCCCACGTTGTCCCACGTTGTCCCACGTTGTCCCACGTTGTCCCACGTTGTCCCACGTTGTCCCACGGTGTCCAACGATGTCCAACGGTGTCCAGCGATGTCCAACGGTGTCCCACGTTGTCCCACGTTTTCCCACGTTGTCCCACGTTGTCCCACGGTGTCCAACGATGTCCAACGATGTCCAACGGTGTCCCACGTTGTCCAACGATGTCCAACGGTGTCCCACGTTGTCCCACGTTGTTCCATGGTTTCCCACGTTGTCCCACGTTGTCCCACGTTGTCCCACGGTGTCCAACGATGTCCAACGGTGTCCAACGGTGTCCAACGGTGTCCAACGGTGTCCCACGTTGTCCCACGTTGTCCAACGGTGTCCAACGGTGTCCAACGGTGTCCCAAGTTGTCCCACGTTGTCCCACGTTGTCCCACGGTGTCCAACGATGTCCAACGGTGTCCCACGTTGTCCCACGGTGTCCAACGATGTCCAACGGTGTCCCACGTTGTCCAACGGTGTCCCACGTTGTCCCACGTTGTCCCACGATGTCCCACGTTGTCCCACGTTGTCCCACGGTGTCCAACGATGTCCAACGGTGTCCCACGTTGTCCAACGGTGTCCCACGTTGTCCCACGTTGTCCCACGTTGTCCCACGTTGTCCCACGATGTCCCACGTTGTCCCACGTTGTCCCACGTTGTCCCACGTTGTCCCACGTTGTCCCACGTTGTCCCACGGTGTCCAACGATGTCCAACGGTGTCCCACGTTGTCCAACGGTGTCCCACGTTGTCCCACGTTGTCCCACGTTGTCCCACGTTGTCCCACGATGTCCCACGTTGTCCCACGTTGTCCCACGTTGTCCCACGTTGTCCCACGTTGTCCCACGTTGTCCCACGGTGTCCAACGATGTCCAACGGTGTCCAACGGTGTCCAACGGTGTCCAACGGTGTCCCACGTTGTCCCACGTTGTCCCACGTTGTCCCACGTTGTCCCACGTTGTCCCACGTTGTCCCACGTTGTCCCACGTTGTCCAACGATGTCCAACGGTGTCCCTCGTTGTCCCACGTTGTTCCATGGTTTCCCACGTTGTCCCACGTTGTCCCACGTTGTCCCACGTTGTCCCACGTTGTCCCACGGTGTCCCACGGTGTCCAACGATGTCCAACGGTGTCCCACGTTGTCCCACGTTGTCCCACGATGTCCCACGTTGTCCCACGTTGTCCCACGTTGTCCCACGTTGTCCCACGGTGTCCAACGATGTCCAACGATGTCCAACGGTGTCCCACGTTGTCCCACGTTGTTCCATGGTTTCCCACGTTGTCCCACGTTGTCCCACGTTGTCCCACGATGTCCCACGTTGTCCCACGTTGTTCCATGGTTTCCCACGTTGTCCCACGTTGTCCCACGTTGTCCCACGGTGTCCAACGATGTCCAACGGTGTCCCACGTTGTCCCACGTTTTCCCACGTTGTCCCACGTTGTCCCACGGTGTCCAACGATGTCCAGCGATGTCCAACGGTGTCCCACGTTGTCCCACGTTTTCCCACGTTGTCCCACGGTGTCCAACGATGTCCAACGGTGTCCAACGGTGTCCCACGTTGTCCCACGTTGTCCCACGTTGTCCCACGTTGTCCCACGTTGTCCCACGTTGTCCCACGTTGTCCCACGTTGTCCCACGTTGTCCCACGTGGTCCCACGTTGTCCCACGTTGTCCCACGGTGTCCAACGATGTCCAACGGTGTCCCACGTTGTCCCACGTTGTCCCACGTTGTCCCACGTTGTCCCACGTTGTCCCACGATGTCCCACGTTGTCCCACGTTGTCCCACGTTGTCCCACGTTGTCCCACGTTGTCCCACGTTGTCCCACGTTGTCCCACGTTGTCCCACGTTGTCCCACGGTGTCCAACGATGTCCAACGGTGTCCAACGGTGTCCCACGGTGTCCAACGGTGTCCCACGTTGTCCCACGTTGTCCCACGTTGTCCCACGTTGTCCCACGTTGTCCCACGTTGTCCCACGTTGTCCAACGGTGTCCCACGTTGTCCCACGATGTCCCACGTTGTCCCACGTTGTCCCACGTTGTCCCACGTTGTCCCACGTTGTCCCACGTTGTCCCACGTGGTCCCACGTTGTCCCACGTTGTCCCACGTTGTCCCACGATGTCCCAAGTTGTCCCACGTTGTCCCACGTTGTCCCACGTTGTCCCACGGTGTCCAACGATGTCCAACGGTGTCCAGCGATGTCCAACGGTGTCCCACGTTGTCCCACGTTTTCCCACGTTGTCCCACGTTGTCCCACGGTGTCCAACGATGTCCAACGATGTCCAACGGTGTCCCACGTTGTCCCACGTTGTTCCATGGTTTCCCACGTTGTCCCACGTTGTCCCACGTTGTCCCACGGTGTCCAACGATGTCCAACGGTGTCCAACGGTGTCCAACGGTGTCCAACGGTGTCCCACGTTGTCCCACGTTGTCCCACGTTGTCCCACGTTGTCCCACGTTGTCCCACGATGTCCCACGTTGTCCCACGTTGTCCCACGTTGTCCCACGTGGTCCCACGTTGTCCCACGTTGTCCCACGGTGTCCAACGATGTCCAACGGTGTCCAGCGATGTCCAACGGTGTCCAGCGATGTCCAACGGTGTCCCACGTTGTCCCACGTTGTCCCACGGTGTCCAACGATGTCCAACGATGTCCAACGGTGTCCCACGTTGTCCCACGTTGTTCCATGGTTTCCCACGTTGTCCCACGTTGTCCCACGTTGTCCGACGGTGTCCCACGTTGTCCCACGTTGTTCCATGGTTTCCCACGTTGTCCCACGTTGTCCCACGTTGTCCCACGGTGTCCAACGATGTCCAACGGTGTCCAACGGTGTCCAACGGTGTCCAACGGTGTCCCACGTTGTCCCACGTTGTCCCACGTTGTCCCACGGTGTCCAACGATGTCCAACGGTGTCCAACGGTGTCCAACGGTGTCCAACGGTGTCCCACGTTGTCCCACGTTGTCCCACGTTGTCCCACGATGTCCCACGTTGTCCCACGTTGTTCCATGGTTTCCCACGTTGTCCCACGTTGTCCCACGTTGTCCCACGGTGTCCAACGATGTCCAACGGTGTCCAACGGTGTCCAACGGTGTCCAACGGTGTCCCACGTTGTCCCACGTTGTCCCACGTTGTCCCACGTTGTCCCACGTTGTCCCACGATGTCCCACGTTGTCCCACGTTGTCCCACGTTGTCCCACGTTGTCCCACGTGGTCCCACGTTGTCCCACGGTGTCCCACGTTGTCCCACGATGTCCCACGTTGTCCCACGTTGTCCCACGTTGTTCCATGGTTTCCCACGTTGTCCCACGTTGTCCCACGTTGTCCCACGGTGTCCAACGATGTCCAACGGTGTCCAACGGTGTCCAACGGTGTCCAACGGTGTCCCACGTTGTCCCACGTTGTCCCACGTTGTCCCACGTTGTCCCACGTTGTCCCACGTTGTCCCACGATGTCCCACGTTGTCCCACGTTGTCCCACGTTGTCCCACGTTGTCCCACGTTGTCCCACGTTGTCCCACGTTGTTCCACGTTGTCCCACGTTGTCCCACGTTGTCCCACGTTGTCCCACGTTGTCCCACGTTGTCCCACGTTGTCCCACGTTGTCCCACGTTGTCCCACGTTGTCCCACGTTGTCCCACGTTGTCCCACGGTGTCCAACGGTGTCCAACGATGTCCCACGTTGTCCCACGTTGTCCCACGTTGTCCCACGTTGTCCCACGATGTCCCACGTTGTCCCACGTTGTCCCACGTTGTCCCACGTTGTCCCACGTTGTCCCACGTTGTCCCACGTTGTCCCACGTTGTCCCACGTTGTCCCACGTTGTCCCACGTTGTCCCACGTTGTCCCACGGTGTCCAACGATGTCCAACGGTGTCCAGCGATGTCCAACGGTGTCCCACGTTGTCCCACGTTTTCCCACGTTGTCCCACGTTGTCCCACGTTGTCCCACGTTGTCCCACGTTGTCCCACGTTGTCCCACGTTGTCCCACGGTGTCCAACGATGTCCAACGGTGTCCAGCGATGTCCAACGGTGTCCCACGTTGTCCCACGTTTTCCCACGTTGTCCCACGTTGTCCCACGGTGTCCAAAGATGTCCAACGATGTCCAACGGTGTCCCACGTTGTCCCACGTTGTTCCATGGTTTCCCACGTTGTCCCACGTTGTCCCACGGTGTCCAACGATGTCCAACGGTGTCCAACGGTGTCCAACGGTGTCCAACGGTGTCCCACGTTGTCCCACGTTGTCCCACGTTGTCCCACGTTGTCCCACGTTGTCCCACGATGTCCCACGTTGTCCCACGTTGTCCCACGTTGTCCCACGTTGTCCCACGTGGTCCCACGTTGTCCCACGTTGTCCCACGGTGTCCAACGATGTCCAACGGTGTCCCACGTTGTCCAACGGTGTCCCACGTTGTCCCACGTTGTCCCACGTTGTCCCACGTTGTCCCACGTTGTCCCACGTTGTCCCACGTTGTCCCACGTTGTCCCACGTTGTCCCACGTTGTCCAACGGTGTCCCACGTTGTCCCACGTTGTCCCACGTTGTCCCACGTTGTCCCACGTTGTCCCACGTTGTCCAACGATGTCCAACGGTGTCCCACGTTGTCCCACGTTGTTCCATGGTTTCCCACGTTGTCCCACGTTGTCCCACGTTGTCCCACGGTGTCCAACGATGTCCAACGGTGTCCAACGGTGTCCAACGGTGTCCAACGGTGTCCCACGTTGTCCCACGTTGTCCAACGGTGTCCAACGGTGTCCAACGGTGTCCCAAGTTGTCCCACGTTGTCCCACGTTGTCCCACGGTGTCCAACGATGTCCAACGGTGTCCCACGTTGTCCCACGGTGTCCAACGATGTCCAACGGTGTCCCACGTTGTCCAACGGTGTCCCACGTTGTCCCACGTTGTCCCACGATGTCCCACGTTGTCCCACGTTGTCCCACGTTGTCCCACGTTGTCCCACGTTGTCCCACGTTGTCCCACGTGGTCCCACGTTGTCCCACGTTGTCCCACGGTGTCCAACGATGTCCAACGGTGTCCCACGTTGTCCAACGGTGTCCCACGTTGTCCCACGTTGTCCCACGTTGTCCCACGTTGTCCCACGATGTCCCACGTTGTCCCACGTTGTCCCACGTTGTCCCACGTTGTCCCACGTTGTCCCACGTTGTCCCACGGTGTCCAACGATGTCCAACGGTGTCCAACGGTGTCCAACGGTGTCCCACGGTGTCCAACGGTGTCCCACGTTGTCCCACGTTGTCCCACGTTGTCCCACGTTGTCCCACGTTGTCCCACGTTGTCCCACGTTGTCCCACGTTGTCCCACGTTGTCCCACGTTGTCCAACGATGTCCAACGGTGTCCCACGTTGTCCCACGTTGTCCCACGTTGTCCCACGTTGTCCCACGTTGTCCCACGTTGTCCAACGATGTCCAACGGTGTCCCACGTTGTCCCACGGTGTCCAACGATGTCCAACGGTGTCCCACGTTGTCCAACGGTGTCCCACGTTGTCCCACGTTGTCCCACGTTGTCCCACGTTGTCCCACGTTGTCCCACGTTGTCCCACGTTGTCCCACGTTGTCCCACGTTGTCCCACGTTGTCCCACGGTGTCCAACGATGTCCAACGGTGTCCAACGGTGTCCCACGGTGTCCAACGGTGTCCCACGTTGTCCCACGTTGTCCCACGTTGTCCCACGTTGTCCCACGTTGTCCCACGTTGTCCAACGATGTCCAACGGAGTCCCTCGTTGTCCCACGTTGTTCCATGGTTTCCCACGTTGTCCCACGTTGTCCCACGTTGTCCCACGTTGTCCCACGTTGTCCCACGGTGTCCCACGGTGTCCAACGATGTCCAACGGTGTCCCACGTTGTCCCACGTTGTCCCACGATGTCCCACGTTGTCCCACGTTGTCCCACGTTGTCCCACGTTGTCCCACGTGGTCCCACGTTGTCCCACGTTGTCCCACGGTGTCCAACGATGTCCAACGGTGTCCCACGTTGTCCAACGGTGTCCCACGTTGTCCCACGTTGTCCCACGTTGTCCCACGTTGTCCCACGATGTCCCACGTTGTCCCACGTTGTCCCACGTTGTCCCACGTTGTCCCACGTTGTCCCACGTTGTCCCACGTTGTCCCACGTTGTCCCACGTTGTCCCACGTTGTCCCACGTTGTCCCACGGTGTCCAACGATGTCCAACGGTGTCCAACGGTGTCCCACGGTGTCCAACGGTGTCCCACGTTGTCCCACGTTGTCCCACGTTGTCCCACGTTGTCCCACGTTGTCCCACGTTGTCCCACGCTGTCCAACGATGTCCAACGGTGTCCCACGTTGTCCCACGTTGTCCCACGTTGTCCCACGTTGTCCCACGTTGTCCCACGTTGTCCCACGTTGTCCCACGTTGTCCAACGATGTCCAACGGTGTCCCACGTTGTCCCACGTTGTTCCATGGTTTCCCACGTTGTCCCACGTTGTCCCACGTTGTCCCACGGTGTCCAACGATGTCCAACGGTGTCCAACGGTGTCCAACGGTGTCCAACGGTGTCCCACATTGTCCCACGTTGTCCCACGTTGACCCACGGTGTCCAACGATGTCCAACGGTGTCCCACGTTGTCCCACGTTGTCCCACGTTGTCCCACGTTGTCCCACGTTGTCCCACGTTGTCCCACGTTGTCCCACGTTGTCCCACGTTGTCCCACGTTGTCCCACGTTGTCCCACGTTGTCCCACGTTGTCCAACGATGTCCAACGGTGTCCAGCGATGTCCAACGGTGTCCCACGTTGTCCCACGTTTTCCCACGTTGTCCCACGTTTTCCCACGTTGTCCCACGTTGTCCCACGGTGTCCAACGATGTCCAACGATGTCCAACGGTGTCCCACGTTGTCCCACGTTGTTCCATGGTTTCCCACGTTGTCCCACGTTGTCCCACGTTGTCCCACGGTGTCCAACGATGTCCAACGGTGTCCAACGGTGTCCAACGGTGTCCAACGGTGTCCCACGTTGTCCCACGTTGTCCCACGTTGTCCCACGATGTCCCACGTTGTCCCACGTTGTCCCACGTTGTCCCACGTTGTCCCACGTTGTCCCACGTTGTCCCACGTTGTCCCACGTTGTCCCACGTTGTCCCACGGTGTCCAACGATGTCCAACGGTGTCCAACGGTGTCCCACGGTGTCCAACGGTGTCCCACGTTGTCCCACGTTGTCCCACGTTGTCCCACGTTGTCCCACGTTGTCCCACGTTGTCCCACGTTGTCCAACGATGTCCAACGGTGTCCCACGTTGTCCCACGTTGTTCCATGGTTTCCCACGTTGTCCCACGTTGTCCCACGTTGTCCCACGGTGTCCAACGATGTCCAACGGTGTCCAACGGTGTCCAACGGTGTCCAACGGTGTCCCACGTTGTCCCACGTTGTCCCACGTTGTCCCACGGTGTCCAACGATGTCCAACGGTGTCCCACGTTGTCCCACGTTGTCCCACGTTGTCCCACGTTGTCCCACGTTGTCCCACGATGTCCCACGTTGTCCCACGTTGTCCCACGTTGTCCCACGTTGTCCCACGTTGTCCCACGTTGTCCCACGTTGTCCCACGTTGTCCCACGTTGTCCCACGTTTTCCCACGTTGTCCCACGTTGTCCCACGGTGTCCAACGATGTCCAACGGTGTCCAACGGTGTCCAACGATGTCCCACGTTGTCCAACGTTGTCCCACGTTGTCCCACGTTGTCCCACGATGTCCCACGTTGTCCAACGATGTCCAACGGTGTCCCACGTTGTCCCACGTTGTCCTACGTTGTCCCACGTTGTCCCACGTTGTCCCACGTTGTCCCACGTTGTCCACGTTATCCCACGGTGTCCAACGGTGTCCCACGTTGTCCCACGTTGTCCCACGGTGTCCAACGATGTCCAACGGTGTCCAACGGTGTCCCACGGTGTCCCACGTTGTCCCACGTTGTCTCACGTTGTCCAACGGTGTCCCACGATGTCCAACGATGTCCAACGATGTCCAACGGTGTCCAACGGTGTCCCACGTTGTCCCACGTTGTCCCACGTTGTCCCACGTTGTCCCACGATGTCCCAAGTTGTCCCACGTTGTCCCACGTTGTCCCACGTTGTCCCACGGTGTCCAACGATGTCCAACGGTGTCCAGCGATGTCCAACGGTGTCCCACGTTGTCCCACGTTTTCCCACGTTGTCCCACGTTGTCCCACGGTGTCCAACGATGTCCAACGATGTCCAACGGTGTCCCACGTTGTCCTACGTTGTTCCATGGTTTCCCACGTTGTCCCACGTTGTCCCACGTTGTCCCACGGTGTCCAACGATGTCCAACGGTGTCCAACGGTGTCCAACGGTGTCCAACGGTGTCCCACGTTGTCCCACGTTGTCCCACGTTGTCCCACGTTGTCCCACGTTGTCCCACGATGTCCCACGTTGTCCCACGTTGTCCCACGTTGTCCCACGTGGTCCCACGTTGTCCCACGTTGTCCCACGGTGTCCAACGATGTCCAACGGTGTCCAGCGATGTCCAACGGTGTCCAGCGATGTCCAACGGTGTCCAGCGATGTCCAACGGTGTCCCACGTTGTCCCACGTTTTCCCACGTTGTCCCACGTTTTCCCACGGTGTCCAACGATGTCCAACGATGTCCAACGGTGTCCCACGTTGTCCCACGTTGTTCCATGGTTTCCCACGTTGTCCCACGTTGTCCCACGTTGTCCCACGATGTCCCACGTTGTCCCACGTTGTTCCATGGTTTCCCACGTTGTCCCACGTTGTCCCACGTTGTCCCACGGTGTCCAACGATGTCCAACGGTGTCCAACGGTGTCCAACGGTGTCCAACGGTGTCCCACGTTGTCCCACGTTGTCCCACGTTGTCCCACGGTGTCCAACGATGTCCAACGGTGTCCAACGGTGTCCAACGGTGTCCAACGGTGTCCCACGTTGTCCCACGTTGTCCCACGTTGTCCCACGATGTCCCACGTTGTCCCACGTTGTTCCATGGTTTCCCACGTTGTCCCACGTTGTCCCACGTTGTCCCACGGTGTCCCACGTTGTCCCACGTTGTCCCACGTTGTCCCACGTTGTCCCACGTTGTCCCACGTTGTCCCACGTTGTCCCACGTTGTCCCACGTTGTCCCACGTTGTCCCACGGTGTCCAACGATGTCCAACGGTGTCCAGCGATGTCCAACGGTGTCCCACGTTGTCCCACGTTTTCCCACGTTGTCCCACGTTGTCCCACGGTGTCCAACGATGTCCAACGATGTCCAACGGTGTCCCACGTTGTCCCACGTTGTTCCATGGTTTCCCACGTTGTCCCACGTTGTCCCACGTTGTCCCACGGTGTCCAACGATGTCCAACGGTGTCCAACGGTGTCCAACGGTGTCCAACGGTGTCCCACGTTGTCCCACGTTGTCCCACGTTGTCCCACGTTGTCCCACGTTGTCCCACGATGTCCCACGTTGTCCCACGTTGTCCCACGTTGTCCCACGTTGTCCCACGTGGTCCCACGTTGTCCCACGTTGTCCCACGGTGTCCAACGATGTCCAACGGTGTCCCACGTTGTCCAACGGTGTCCCACGTTGTCCAACGGTGTCCCACGTTGTCCCACGTTGTCCCACGTTGTCCCACGGTGTCCAACGATGTCCAACGGTGTCCAGCGATGTCCAACGGTGTCCCACGTTGTCCCACGTTTTCCCACGTTGTCCCACGTTGTCCCACGGTGTCCAAAGATGTCCAACGATGTCCAACGGTGTCCCACGTTGTCCCACGTTGTTCCATGGTTTCCCACGTTGTCCCACGTTGTCCCACGGTGTCCAACGATGTCCAACGGTGTCCAACGGTGTCCAACGGTGTCCAACGGTGTCCCACGTTGTCCCACGTTGTCCCACGTTGTCCCACGTTGTCCCACGTTGTCCCACGTTGTCCCACGTTGTCCCACGTTGTCCCACGTTGTCCCACGTTGTCCCACGTGGTCCCACGTTGTCCCACGTTGTCCCACGGTGTCCAACGATGTCCAACGGTGTCCCACGTTGTCCAACGGTGTCCCACGTTGTCCCACGTTGTCCCACGTTGTCCCACGTTGTCCCACGATGTCCCACGTTGTCCCACGTTGTCCCACGTTGTCCCACGTTGTCCCACGTTGTCCAACGGTGTCCCACGTTGTCCCACGTTGTCCCACGTTGTCCCACGTTGTCCCACGTTGTCCCACGTTGACCCACGATGTCCCACGTTGTCCCACGTTGTCCCACGTTGTCCCACGTTGTCCCACGTGGTCCCACGTTGTCCCACGTTGTCCCACGTTGTCCCACGGTGTCCAACGATGTCCAACGGTGTCCCACGGTGTCCAACGATGTCCCACGGTGTCCAAAGATGTCCAACGATGTCCAACGGTGTCCCACGTTGTCCCACGTTGTTCCATGGTTTCCCACGTTGTCCCACGTTGTCCCACGGTGTCCAACGATGTCCAACGGTGTCCAACGGTGTCCAACGGTGTCCAACGGTGTCCCACGTTGTCCCACGTTGTCCCACGTTGTCCCACGTTGTCCCACGTTGTCCCACGATGTCCCACGTTGTCCCACGTTGTCCCACGTTGTCCCACGTTGTCCCACGTGGTCCCACGTTGTCCCACGTTGTCCCACGTTGTCCCACGGTGTCCAACGATGTCCAACGGTGTCCCACGTTGTCCCACGGTGTCCAACGATGTCCAACGGTGTCCCACGTTGTCCAACGGTGTCCCACGTTGTCCCACGTTGTCCCACGATGTCCCACGTTGTCCCACGTTGTCCCACGTTGTCCCACGTTGTCCCACGTTGTCCCACGTTGTCCCACGTGGTCCCACGTTGTCCCACGTTGTCCCACGGTGTCCAACGATGTCCAACGGTGTCCCACGTTGTCCAACGATGTCCAACGGTGTCCCACGTTGTCCAACGGTGTCCCACGTTGTCCCACGTTGTCCCACGTTGTCCCACGTTGTCCCACGTTGTCCCACGTTGTCCCACGTTGTCCCACGTTGTCCCACGTTGTCCCACGTTGTCCCACGTTGTCCCACGTTGTCCCACGTTGTCCCACGTTGTCCCACGTTGTCCCACGTTGTCCCACGTTGTCCCACGTTGTCCCACGTTGTCCCACGTTGTCCCACGGTGTCCAACGGTGTCCAACGATGTCCCACGTTGTCCCACGTTGTCCCACGTTGTCCCACGTTGTCCCACGATGTCCCACGTTGTCCCACGTTGTCCCACGTTGTCCCACGTTGTCCCACGTTGTCCCACGTTGTCCCACGTTGTCCCACGTTGTCCCACGTTGTCCCACGTTGTCCCACGTTGTCCCACGTTGTCCCACGGTGTCCAACGATGTCCAACGGTGTCCAGCGATGTCCAACGGTGTCCCACGTTGTCCCACGTTTTCCCACGTTGTCCCACGTTGTCCCACGTTGTCCCACGTTGTCCCACGTTGTCCCACGTTGTCCCACGGTGTCCAACGATGTCCAACGGTGTCCAGCGATGTCCAACGGTGTCCCACGTTGTCCCACGTTTTCCCACGTTGTCCCACGTTGTCCCACGGTGTCCAAAGATGTCCAACGATGTCCAACGGTGTCCCACGTTGTCCCACGTTGTTCCATGGTTTCCCACGTTGTCCCACGTTGTCCCACGGTGTCCAACGATGTCCAACGGTGTCCAACGGTGTCCAACGGTGTCCAACGGTGTCCCACGTTGTCCCACGTTGTCCCACGTTGTCCCACGTTGTCCCACGTTGTCCCACGATGTCCCACGTTGTCCCACGTTGTCCCACGTTGTCCCACGTTGTCCCACGTGGTCCCACGTTGTCCCACGTTGTCCCACGGTGTCCAACGATGTCCAACGGTGTCCCACGTTGTCCAACGGTGTCCCACGTTGTCCCACGTTGTCCCACGTTGTCCCACGTTGTCCCACGATGTCCCACGTTGTCCCACGTTGTCCCACGTTGTCCCACGTTGTCCCACGTTGTCCAACGGTGTCCCACGTTGTCCCACGTTGTCCCACGTTGTCCCACGTTGTCCCACGTTGTCCCACGTTGTCCAACGATGTCCAACGGTGTCCCACGTTGTCCCACGTTGTTCCATGGTTTCCCACGTTGTCCCACGTTGTCCCACGTTGTCCCACGGTGTCCAACGATGTCCAACGGTGTCCAACGGTGTCCAACGGTGTCCAACGGTGTCCCACGTTGTCCCACGTTGTCCAACGGTGTCCAACGGTGTCCAACGGTGTCCCAAGTTGTCCCACGTTGTCCCACGTTGTCCCACGGTGTCCAACGATGTCCAACGGTGTCCCACGTTGTCCCACGGTGTCCAACGATGTCCAACGGTGTCCCACGTTGTCCAACGGTGTCCCACGTTGTCCCACGTTGTCCCACGATGTCCCACGTTGTCCCACGTTGTCCCACGTTGTCCCACGTTGTCCCACGTTGTCCCACGTTGTCCCACGTGGTCCCACGTTGTCCCACGTTGTCCCACGGTGTCCAACGATGTCCAACGGTGTCCCACGTTGTCCAACGGTGTCCCACGTTGTCCCACGTTGTCCCACGTTGTCCCACGTTGTCCCACGATGTCCCACGTTGTCCCACGTTGTCCCACGTTGTCCCACGTTGTCCCACGTTGTCCCACGTTGTCCCACGGTGTCCAACGATGTCCAACGGTGTCCAACGGTGTCCCACGGTGTCCAACGATGTCCAACGGTGTCCCACGTTGTCCCACGTTGTCCCACGATGTCCCACGTTGTCCCACGTTGTCCCACGTTGTCCCACGTTGTCCCACGTGGTCCCACGTTGTCCCACGTTGTCCCACGGTGTCCAACGATGTCCAACGGTGTCCCACGTTGTCCAACGGTGTCCCACGTTGTCCCACGTTGTCCCACGTTGTCCCACGTTGTCCCACGATGTCCCACGTTGTCCCACGTTGTCCCACGTTGTCCCACGTTGTCCCACGTTGTCCCACGTTGTCCCACGTTGTCCCACGTTGTCCCACGTTGTCCCACGTTGTCCCACGTTGTCCCACGGTGTCCAACGATGTCCAACGGTGTCCAACGGTGTCCCACGGTGTCCAACGGTGTCCCACGTTGTCCCACGTTGTCCCACGTTGTCCCACGTTGTCCCACGTTGTCCAACGATGTCCAACGGTGTCCCACGTTGTCCCACGTTGTCCCACGTTTTCCCACGTTGTCCCACGTTGTCCAACGGTGTCCAACGGTGTCCAACGGTGTCCAACGGTGTCCCACGTTGTCCCACGTTGTCCCACGTTGTCCCACGATGTCCCACGTTGTCCCACGTTGTCCCACGTTGTCCCACGTTGTCCCACGATGTCCCACGTTGTCCCACGTTGTCCCACGTTGTCCCACGTTGTCCCACGTTGTCCCACGTTGTCCAACGATGTCCAACGGTGTCCCACGTTGTCCCACGTTGTTCCATGGTTTCCCACGTTGTCCCACGTTGTCCCACGTTGTCCCACGGTGTCCAACGATGTCCAACGGTGTCCAACGGTGTCCAACGGTGTCCAACGGTGTCCCACGTTGTCCCACGTTGTCCCACGTTGACCCACGGTGTCCAACGATGTCCAACGGTGTCCCACGTTGTCCCACGTTGTCCCACGATGTCCCACGTTGTCCCACGTTGTCCCACGTTGTCCCACGTTGTCCCACGTTGTCCCACGTTGTCCCACGTTGTCCCACGTTTTCCCACGTTGTCCCACGTTGTCCAACGGTGTCCAACGGTGTCCAACGGTGTCCCACGTTGTCCCACGTTGTCCCACGTTGTCCCACGTTGTCCCACGTTGTCCCACGTTGTCCCACGTTGTCCCACGTTGTCCCACGTTGTCCCACGTTGTCCAACGATGTCCAACGGTGTCCCACGTTGTCCCACGTTGTCCCACGGTGTCCAACGATGTCCAACGGTGTCCAACGGTGTCCCACGGTGTCCCACGTTGTCCCACGTTGTCCCACGTTGTCCCACGGTGTCCCACGGTGTCCAACGGTGTCCAACGATGTCCAACGGTGTCCAACGGTGTCCCACGATGTCCACCGATGTCCAACGGTGTCCAACGGTGTCCAACGGTGTCCAACGGTGTCCAACGATGTCCAACGATGTCCAACGATGTCCAACGGTGTCCAACGATGTCCAACGGTGTCCAACGGTGTCCCACGATGTCCAACGATGTCCAACGATGTCCAACGGTGTCCCACGTGGGACAACGTGGGACAACGTGGGACAACGTGGGACACCGTTGGACACCGTTGGACAACGTGGGACAACGTGGGACAACGTGGGACAACGTGGGACAACGTGGGACAACGTGGGACAACGTGGGACAACGTGGGACAACGTGGGACAACGTGGGACAACGTGGGACAACGTGGGACAACGTGGGACAACGTGGGACAACGTGGGACACCGTTGGACATCGTTGGACACCGTGGGACAACGTGGGACAACGTGGGACACCGTTGGACATCGTTGGACATCGTTGGACACCGTTGGACACCGTTGGACACCGTTGGACACCGTGGGACAACGTGGGACAACGTGGGACAACGTGGGACAACGTGGGACAACGTGGGACAACGTGGGACAACGTGGGACAACGTGGGACAACGTGGGACAACGTGGGACAACGTGGGACAACGTGGGACAACGTGGGACAACGTGGGACAACGTGGGACAACGTGGGACACCGTGGGACACCGTTGGACACCGTTGGACATCGTTGGACACCGTGGGACAACGTGGGACAACGTGGGACACCGTTGGACACCGTTGGACATCGTTGGACACCGTTCGACACCGTTGGACACCGTTGGACACCGTGGGACAACGTGGGACAACGTGGGACAACGTGGGACAACGTGGGACAACGTGGGACAACGTGGGACAACGTGGGACAACGTGGGACAACGTGGGACAACGTGGGACAACGTGGGACAACGTGGGACAACGTGGGACAACGTGGGACAACGTGGGACAACGTGGGACAACGTGGGACATCGTGGGACAACGTGGGACAACGTGGGACAACGTGGGACAACGTGGGACAACGTGGGACAACGTGGGACACTGTGGGACACCGTTGGACACCGTTGGACATCGTTGGACACCGTGGGACAACGTGGGACAACGTGGGACACCGTTGGACACCGTGGGACAACGTGGGACAACGTGGGACAACGTGGGACAACGTGGGACAACGTGGGACAACGTAGGACAACGTGGGACAACGTGGGACACCGTTGGACATCGTTGGACAACGTGGGACATCGTGGGACAACGTGGGACAACGTGGGACAACGTGGGACAACGTGGGACACCGTTGGAGACCGTGGGACACCGTTGGACACCGTTGGACACCGTGGGACACCGTTGGACACCGTTGGACATCGTTGGACACCGTTGGACACCGTTGGACACCGTTGGACACCGTGGGACAACGTGGGACAACGTGGGACAACGTGGGACAACGTGGGACAACGTGGGACAACGTGGGACAACGTGGGACAACGTGGGACAACGTGGGACAACGTGGGACAACGTGGGACAACGTGGGACAACGTGGGACAACGTGGGACAACGTGGGACACCGTTGGACATCGTTGGACAACGTGGGACAACGTGGGACAACGTGGGACAACGTGGGACAACGTGGGACAACGTGGGACACCGTTGGACACCGTGGGACACCGTTGGACACCGTTGGACATCGTTGGACACCGTGGGACAACGTGGGACAACGTGGGACACCGTTGGACATCGTTGGACAACGTGGGACATCGTGGGACAACGTGGGACAACGTGGGACAACGTGGGACAACGTGGGACACCGTTGGACACCGTGGGACACCGTTGGACAACGTGGGACAACGTGGGACAACGTGGGACAACGTGGGACAACGTGGGACAACGTGGGACAACGTGGGACAACGTGGGACAACGTGGGACACCGTTGGACACCGTGGGACACCGTTGGACAACGTGGGACAACGTGGGACAACGTGGGACAACGTGGGACAACGTGGGACAACGTGGGACACCGTTGGACACCGTGGGACACTGTGGGACACCGTGGGACAACGTGGGACAACGTGGGACAACGTGGGACAACGTAGGACAACGTGGGACAACGTGGGACACCGTTGGACATCGTTGGACAACGTGGGACATCGTGGGACAACGTGGGACAACGTGGCACAACGTGGGATACCGTTGGACATCGTTGGACACCGTGGGACAACGTGGGACAACGTGGGACACCGTTGGACAACGTGGGACACCGTTGGACATCGTTGGACACCGTGGGACAACGTGGGACAACGTGGGACAACGTGGGACACCGTTGGACACCGTTGGACATCGTTGGACATCGTTGGACATCGTGGGACACCGTTGGACATCGTTGGACACCGTTGGACATCGTTGGACACCGTGGGACCACGTGGGACAACGTGGGACAACGTGGGACACCGTTGGACATCGTTGGACACCGTTGGACATTGTTGGACACCGTGGGACACCGTTGGACACCGTTGGACACCGTTGGACATCGGTGGACATCGTGGGACACCGTTGGACACCGTTGGACATCGTTGGACACCGTTGGACACCGTGGGACAACGTGGGACAACGTGGGACAACGTGGGACAACGTGGGACAACGTGGGACAACGTGGGACAACGTGGGACACCGTTGGACACCGTGGGACACCGTTGGACAACGTGGGACAACGTGGGACAACGTGGGACAACGTGGGACAACGTGGGACACCGTTGGACACCGTGGGACACTGTTGGACACCGTTGGACATCGTTGGACACCGTGGGACAACGTGGGACAACGTGGGACAACGTGGGAAACCATGGAAGAACGTGGGACAACGTGGGACAACGTGGGACAACGTGGGACACCGTTGGACATCGTTGGACACCGTGGGACAACGTGGGACAACGTGGGACAACGTGGGACACCGTTGGACACCGTGGGACACCGTTGGACAACGTGGGACAAGGTGGGACAACGTGGGACAACGTGGGACAACGTGGGACAACGTGGGACAACGTGGGACAACGTGGGACAACGTGGGACACCGTTGGACACCGTGGGACACCGTTGGACAACGTGGGACAACGTCGGACAACGTGGGACAACGTGGGACAACGTGGGACACCGTTGGACACCGTGGGACACCGTTGGACACCGTTGGACATCGTTGGACACCGTGGGACAACGTGGGACAACGTGGGACAACGTGGGAAACCATGGAACAACGTGGGACAACGTGGGACAACGTGGGACAACGTGGGACAACGTGGGACAACGTGGGACAACGTAGGACAACGTGGGACAACGTGGGACACCGTTGGACATCGTTGGACAACGTGGGACATCGTGGGACAACGTGGGACAACGTGGGACAACGTGGGACAACGTGGGACAACGTAGGACATCGTGGGACACCGTTGGACACCGTTGGACATCGTTGGACACCGTTGGACACCGTTGGACAACGTGGGACAACGTGGGACAACGTGGGACAACGTGGGACAACGTGGGACAACGTGGGACAACGTAGGACAACGTGGGACAACGTGGGACACCGTTCGACACCGTTGGACACCGTTGGACACCGTGGGACAACGTGGGACAACGTGGGACAACGTGGGACAACGTGGGACAACGTGGGACAACGTGGGACAACGTGGGACAACGTGGGACAACGTGGGACAACGTGGGACAACGTGGGACAACGTGGGACAACGTGGGACAACGTGGGACAACGTGGGACAACGTGGGACAACGTGGGACAACGTGGGACACTGTGGGACACCGTTGGACACCGTTGGACATCGTTGGACACCGTGGGACAACGTGGGACAACGTGGGACACCGTTGGACACCGTGGGACAACGTGGGACAACGTGGGACAACGTGGGACAACGTGGGACAACGTGGGACAACGTAGGACAACGTGGGACAACGTGGGACACCGTTGGACATCGTTGGACAACGTGGGACATCGTGGGACAACGTGGGACAACGTGGGACAACGTGGGACAACGTGGGACACCGTTGGAGACCGTGGGACACCGTTGGACACCGTTGGACACCGTGGGACACCGTTGGACACCGTTGGACATCGTTGGACACCGTGGGACACCGTTGGACACCGTTGGACACCGTGGGACAACGTGGGACAACGTGGGACAACGTGGGACAACGTGGGACAACGTGGGACAACGTGGGACAACGTGGGACATCGTGGGACAACGTGGGACAACGTGGGACAACGTGGGACAACGTGGGACAACGTGGGACAACGTGGGACAACGTGGGACACCGTTGGACATCCTTGGACAACGTGGGACAACGTGGGACAACGTGGGACAACGTGGGACAACGTGGAACAACGTGGGACACCGTTGGACACCGTGGGACACCGTTGGACACCGTTGGACATCGTTGGACACCGTGGGACAACGTGGGACAACGTGGGACAACGTGGGACACCGTTGGACACCGTGGGACAACGTGGGACAACGTGGGACAACGTGGGACACCGTTGGACATCGTTGGACATCGTTGGACATCGTTGGACACCGTTGGACACCGTTGGACACCGTTGGACACCGTTGGACATCGGTGGACATCGTGGGACACCGTTGGACACCGTTGGACATCGTTGGACACCGTTGGACACCGTGGCACAACGTGGGACAACGTGGGACAACGTGGGACAACGTGGGACAACGTGGGACAACGTGGGACAACGTGGGACACCGTTGGACACCGTGGGACACCGTTGGACAACGTGGGACACCGTTGGACACCGTTGGACACCGTGGGACACCGTTGGACACCGTTGGACATCGTTGGACACCGTTGGACACCGTTGGACACCGTTGGACACCGTTGGACACCGTGGGACAACGTGGGACAACGTGGGACAACGTGGGACAACGTGGGACAACGTGGGACAACGTGGGACAACGTGGGACAACGTGGGACAACGTGGGACAACGTGGGACAACGTGGGACAACGTGGGACAACGTGGGACACCGTGGGACACCGTTGGACACCGTTGGACATCGTTGGACACCGTTGGACACCGTGGGACAACGTGGGACAACGTGGGACAACGTGGGACAACGTGGGACAACGTGGGACAACGTAGGACAACGTGGGACAACGTGGGACACCGTTGGACATCGTTGGACAACGTGGGACATCGTGGGACAACGTGGGACAACGTGGGACAACGTGGGACAACGTGGGACACCGTTGGACACCGTGGGACACCGTTGGACACCGTTGGACACCGTGGGACACCGTTGGACACCGTTGGACATCGTTGGACACCGTTCGACACCGCTGGACACCGTTGGACACCGTGGGACAACGTGGGACAACGTGGGACAACGTGGGACAACGTGGGACAACGTGGGACAACGTGGGACAACGTGGGACAACGTGGGACAACGTGGGACACCGTTGGACACCGTGGGACAACGTGGGACAACGTGGGACAACGTGGGACAACGTGGGACAACGTGGGACAACGTGGGACAACGTGGGACAACGTGGGACAACGTGGGACAACGTGGGACACCGTGGGACAACGTGGGACAACGTGGGACAACGTGGGACAACGTGGGACAACGTGGGACAACGTGGGACAACGTGGGACAACGTGGGACACTGTGGGACACCGTTGGACACCGTTGGACATCGTTGGACACCGTGGGACAACGTGGGACAACGTGGGACACCGTTGGACACCGTGGGACAACGTGGGACAACGTGGGACAACGTGGGACAACGTGGGACAACGTGGGACAACGTAGGACAACGTGGGACAACGTGGGACACCGTTGGACATCGTTGGACAACGTGGGACATCGTGGGACAACGTGGGACAACGTGGGACAACGTGGGACAACGTGGGACACCGTTGGACACCGTGGGACACCGTTGGACACCGTTGGACACCGTGGGACACCGTTGGACACCGTTGGACAACGTGGGACAACGTGGGACAACGTGGGACAACGTGGGACAACGTGGGACAACGTGGGACAACGTGGGACAACGTGGGACAACGTGGGACAACGTGGGACAACGTGGGACACCGTTGGACATCCTTGGACAACGTGGGACAACGTGGGACAACGTGGGACAACGTGGGACAACGTGGGACAACGTGGGACACCGTTGGACACCGTGGGACACCGTTGGACACCGTTGGACATCGTTGGACACCGTGGGACAACGTGGGACAACGTGGGACAACGTGGGACACCGTTGGACACCGTGGGACAACGTGGGACAACGTGGGACAACGTGGGACACCGTTGGACATCGTTGGACATCGTTCGACATCGTTGGACACCGTTGGACACCGTTGGACACCGTTGGACACCGTTGGACATCGGTGGACATCGTGGGACACCGTTGGACACCGTTGGACATCGTTGGACACCGTTGGACACCGTGGCACAACGTGGGACAACGTGGGACAACGTGGGACAACGTGGGACAACGTGGGACAACGTGGGACAACGTGGGACACCGTTGGACACCGTGGGACACCGTTGGACAACGTGGGACACCGTTGGACACCGTTGGACACCGTGGGACACCGTTGGACACCGTTGGACATCGTTGGACACCGTGGGACAACGTGGGACAACGTGGGACAACGTGGGACACCGTTGGACACCGTGGGACAACGTGGGACAACGTGGGACAACGTGGGACACCGTTGGACATCGTTGGACATCGTTGGACATCGTTGGACACCGTTGGACACCGTTGGACACCGTTGGACACCGTTGGACATCGGTGGACATCGTGGGACACCGTTGGACACCGTTGGACATCGTTGGACACCGTTGGACACCGTGGCACAACGTGGGACAACGTGGGACAACGTGGGACAACGTGGGACAACGTGGGACAACGTGGGACAACGTGGGACACCGTTGGACACCGTGGGACACCGTTGGACAACGTGGGACACCGTTGGACACCGTTGGACACCGTGGGACACCGTTGGACACCGTTGGACATCGTTGGACACCGTTGGACACCGTTGGACACCGTTGGACACCGTTGGACACCGTGGGACAACGTGGGACAACGTGGGACAACGTGGGACAACGTGGGACAACGTGGGACAACGTGGGACAACGTGGGACAACGTGGGACAACGTGGGACAACGTGGGACAACGTGGGACAACGTGGGACAACGTGGGACACCGTGGGACACCGTTGGACACCGTTGGACATCGTTGGACACCGTCGGACAACGTGGGACAACGTGGGACACCGTTGGACACCGTGGGACAACGTGGGACAACGTGGGACAACGTGGGACAACGTGGGACAACGTGGGACAACGTAGGACAACGTGGGACAACGTGGGACACCGTTGGACATCGTTGGACAACGTGGGACATCGTGGGACAACGTGGGACAACGTGGGACAACGTGGGACAACGTGGGACACCGTTGGACACCGTGGGACACCGTTGGACACCGTTGGACACCGTGGGACACCGTTGGACACCGTTGGACATCGTTGGACACCGTTCGACACCGTTGGACACCGTTGGACACCGTGGGACAACGTGGGACAACGTGGGACAACGTGGGACAACGTGGGACAACGTGGGACAACGTGGGACAACGTGGGACAACGTGGGACACCGTTGGACACCGTGGGACAACGTGGGACAACGTGGGACAACGTGGGACAACGTGGGACAACGTGGGACAACGTGGGACAACGTGGGACAACGTGGGACAACGTGGGACAACGTGGGACAACGTGGGACAACGTGGGACAACGTGGGACAACGTGGGACAACGTGGGACAACGTGGGACAACGTGGGACAACGTGGGACAACGTGGGACAACGTGGGACAACGTGGGACACTGTGGGACACCGTTGGACACCGTTGGACATCGTTGGACACCGTGGGACAACGTGGGACAACGTGGGACACCGTTGGACACCGTGGGACAACGTGGGACAACGTGGGACAACGTGGGACAACGTGGGACAACGTGGGACAACGTAGGACAACGTGGGACAACGTGGGACACCGTTGGACATCGTTGGACAACGTGGGACATCGTGGGACAACGTGGGACAACGTGGGACAACGTGGGACAACGTGGGACACCGTTGGACACCGTGGGACACCGTTGGACACCGTTGGACACCGTGGGACACCGTTGGACACCGTTGGACAACGTGGGACAACGTGGGACAACGTGGGACAACGTGGGACAACGTGGGACAACGTGGGACAACGTGGGACAACGTGGGACAACGTGGGACAACGTGGGACAACGTGGGACAACGTGGGACAACGTGGGACAACGTGGGACAACGTGGGACACCGTTGGACATCCTTGGACAACGTGGGACAACGTGGGACAACGTGGGACAACGTGGGACAACGTGGGACAACGTGGGACACCGTTGGACACCGTGGGACACCGTTGGACACCGTTGGACATCGTTGGACACCGTGGGACAACGTGGGACAACGTGGGACAACGTGGGACACCGTTGGACACCGTGGGACAACGTGGGACAACGTGGGACAACGTGGGACACCGTTGGACATCGTTGGACATCGTTCGACATCGTTGGACACCGTTGGACACCGTTGGACACCGTTGGACACCGTTGGACATCGGTGGACATCGTGGGACACCGTTGGACACCGTTGGACATCGTTGGACACCGTTGGACACCGTGGCACAACGTGGGACAACGTGGGACAACGTGGGACAACGTGGGACAACGTGGGACAACGTGGGACAACGTGGGACAACGTGGGACAACGTGGGACACCGTTGGACACCGTGGGACACCGTTGGACAACGTGGGACACCGTTGGACAACGTGGGACACCGTTGGACACCGTTGGACACCGTGGGACACCGTTGGACACCGTTGGACATCGTTGGACACCGTTGGACACCGTTGGACACCGTTGGACACCGTTGGACACCGTGGGACAACGTGGGACAACGTGGGACAACGTGGGACAACGTGGGACAACGTGGGACAACGTGGGACAACGTGGGACAACGTGGGACAACGTGGGACAACGTGGGACAACGTGGGACAACGTGGGACAACGTGGGACAACGTGGGACAACGTGGGACAACGTGGGACAACGTGGGACAACGTGGGACACCGTGGGACACCGTTGGACACCGTTGGACACCGTTGGACACCGTGGGACAACGTGGGACAACGTGGGACACCGTTGGACACCGTGGGACAACGTGGGACAACGTGGGACAACGTGGGACAACGTGGGACAACGTGGGACAACGTAGGACAACGTGGGACAACGTGGGACACCGTTGGACATCGTTGGACAACGTGGGACATCGTGGGACAACGTGGGACAACGTGGGACAACGTGGGACAACGTGGGACACCGTTGGACACCGTGGGACACCGTTGGACACCGTTGGACACCGTGGGACACCGTTGGACACCGTTGGACATCGTTGGACACCGTTGGACACCGTTGGACACCGTTGGACACCGTGGGACAACGTGGGACAACGTGGGACAACGTGGGACAACGTGGGACAACGTGGGACAACGTGGGACAACGTGGGACAACGTGGGACAACGTGGGACACCGTTGGACACCGTGGGACAACGTGGGACAACGTGGGACAACGTGGGACAACGTGGGACAACGTGGGACAACGTGGGACAACGTGGGACAACGTGGGACAACGTGGGACAACGTGGGACAACGTGGGACAACGTGGGACAACGTGGGACAACGTGGGACAACGTGGGACAACGTGGGACAACGTGGGACAACGTGGGACAACGTGGGACAACGTGGGACAACGTGGGACACTGTGGGACACCGTTGGACACCGTTGGACATCGTTGGACACCGTGGGACAACGTGGGACAACGTGGGACACCGTTGGACACCGTGGGACAACGTGGGACAACGTGGGACAACGTGGGACAACGTGGGACAACGTGGGACAACGTAGGACAACGTGGGACAACGTGGGACACCGTTGGACATCGTTGGACAACGTGGGACATCGTGGGACAACGTGGGACAACGTGGGACAACGTGGGACAACGTGGGACACCGTTGGAGACCGTGGGACACCGTTGGACACCGTTGGACACCGTGGGACACCGTTGGACACCGTTGGACATCGTTGGACACCGTTGGACACCGTTGGACACCGTTGGACACCGTGGGACAACGCGGGACAACGTGGGACAACGTGGGACAACGTGGGACAACGTGGGACAACGTGGGACAACGTGGGACAACGTGGGACAACGTGGGACAACGTGGGACAACGTGGGACAACGTGGGACAACGTGGGACAACGTGGGACAACGTGGGACACCGTTGGACATCGTTGGACAACGTGGGACAACGTGGGACAACGTGGGACAACGTGGGACAACGTGGGACAACGTGGGACACCGTTGGACACCGTGGGACACCGTTGGACACCGTTGGACATCGTTGGACACCGTGGGACAACGTGGGACAACGTGGGACAACGTGGGACACCGTTGGACACCGTGGGACAACGTGGGACAACGTGGGACAACGTGGGACACCGTTGGACATCGTTGGACATCGTTGGACATCGTTGGACACCGTTGGACACCGTTGGACACCGTTGGACACCGTTGGACATCGGTGGACATCGTGGGACACCGTTGGACACCGTTGGACATCGTTGGACACCGTTGGACACCGTGGCACAACGTGGGACAACGTGGGACAACGTGGGACAACGTGGGACAACGTGGGACAACGTGGGACAACGTGGGACAACGTGGGACACCGTTGGACACCGTGGGACACCGTTGGACAACGTGGGACACCGTTGGACACCGTTGGACACCGTGGGACACCGTTGGACACCGTTGGACATCGTTGGACACCGTTGGACACCGTTGGACACCGTTGGACACCGTTGGACACCGTGGGACAACGTGGGACAACGTGGGACAACGTGCGACAACGTGGGACAACGTGGGACAACGTGGGACAACGTGGGACAACGTGGGACAACGTGGGACAACGTGGGACAACGTGGGACAACGTGGGACAACGTGGGACAACGTGGGACAACGTGGGACAACGTGGGACAACGTGGGACAACGTGGGACAACGTGGGACAACGTGGGACACCGTGGGACACCGTTGGACACCGTTGGACATCGTTGGACACCGTGGGACAACGTGGGACAACGTGGGACACCGTTGGACACCGTGGGACAACGTGGGACAACGTGGGACAACGTGGGACAACGTGGGACAACGTGGGACAACGTAGGACAACGTGGGACAACGTGGGACACCGTTGGACAGCGTTGGACAACGTGGGACAACGTGGGACAACGTGGGACAACGTGGGACAACGTGGGACAACGTGGGACAACGTGGGACAACGTGGGACAACGTGGGACACCGTGGGACACCGTTGGACACCGTTGGACATCGTTGGACACCGTGGGACAACGTGGGACAACGTGGGACACCGTTGGACACCGTGGGACAACGTGGGACAACGTGGGACAACGTGGGACAACGTGGGACAACGTGGGACAACGTAGGACAACGTGGGACAACGTGGGACACCGTTGGACATCGTTGGACAACGTGGGACATCGTGGGACAACGTGGGACAACGTGGGACAACGTGGGACAACGTGGGACACCGTTGGACACCGTGGGACACCGTTGGACACCGTTGGACACCGTGGGACACCGTTGGACACCGTTGGACATCGTTGGACACCGTTCGACACCGTTGGACACCGTTGGACACCGTGGGACAACGTGGGACAACGTGGGACAACGTGGGACAACGTGGGACAACGTGGGACAACGTGGGACAACGTGGGACAACGTGGGACAACGTGGGACACCGTTGGACATCGTTGGACAACGTGGGACAACGTGGGACAACGTGGGACAACGTGGGACAACGTGGGACAACGTGGGACACCGTTGGACACCGTGGGACACCGTTGGACACCGTTGGACATCGTTGGACACCGTGGGACAACGTGGGACAACGTGGGACAACGTGGGACACCGTTGGACACCGTGGGACAACGTGGGACAACGTGGGACAACGTGGGACACCGTTGGACATCGTTGGACATCGTTGGACATCGTTGGACACCGTTGGACACCGTTGGACACCGTTGGACACCGTTGGACATCGGTGGACATCGTGGGACACCGTTGGACACCGTTGGACATCGTTGGACACCGTTGGACACCGTGGCACAACGTGGGACAACGTGGGACAACGTGGGACAACGTGGGACAACGTGGGACAACGTGGGACAACGTGGGACAACGTGGGACACCGTTGGACACCGTGGGACACCGTTGGACAACGTGGGACACCGTTGGACACCGTTGGACACCGTGGGACACCGTTGGACACCGTTGGACATCGTTGGACACCGTTGGACACCGTTGGACACCGTTGGACACCGTTGGACACCGTGGGACAACGTGGGACAACGTGGGACAACGTGCGACAACGTGGGACAACGTGGGACAACGTGGGACAACGTGGGACAACGTGGGACAACGTGGGACAACGTGGGACAACGTGGGACAACGTGGGACAACGTGGGACAACGTGGGACAACGTGGGACAACGTGGGACAACGTGGGACAACGTGGGACACCGTGGGACACCGTTGGACACCGTTGGACATCGTTGGACAACGTGGGACATCGTGGGACAACGTGGGACAACGTGGGACAACGTGGGACAACGTGGGACACCGTTGGACACCGTGGGACACCGTTGGACACCGTTGGACACCGTGGGACACCGTTGGACACCGTTGGACATCGTTGGACACCGTTCGACACCGTTGGACACCGTTGGACACCGTGGGACAACGTGGGACAACGTGGGACAACGTGGGACAACGTGGGACAACGTGGGACAACGTGGGACAACGTGGGACAACGTGGGACACCGTTGGACACCGTGGGACAACGTGGGACAACGTGGGACAACGTGGGACAACGTGGGACAACGTGGGACAACGTAGGACAACGTGGGACAACGTGGGACACCGTTCGACACCGTTGGACACCGTTGGACACCGTGGGACAACGTGGGACAACGTGGGACAACGTGGGACAACGTGGGACAACGTGGGACAACGTGGGACAACGTGGGACAACGTGGGACACCGTGGGACACCGTTGGACACCGTTGGACATCGTTGGACACCGTGGGACAACGTGGGACAACGTGGGACACCGTTGGACACCGTGGGACAACGTGGGACAACGTGGGACAACGTGGGACAACGTGGGACAACGTGGGACAACGTAGGACAACGTGGGACAACGTGGGACACCGTTGGACATCGTTGGACAACGTGGGACATCGTGGGACAACGTGGGACAACGTGGGACAACGTGGGACAACGTGGGACACCGTTGGAGACCGTGGGACACCGTTGGACACCGTGGGACACCGTTGGACACCGTTGGACACCGTTGGACATCTTTGGACACCGTTGGACACCGTTGGACACCGTTGGACACCGTGGGACAACGTGGGACAACGTGGGACAACGTGGGACAACGTGGGACAACGTGGGACAACGTGGGACAACGTGGGACAACGTGGGACAACGTGGGACAACGTGGGACAACGTGGGACAACGTGGGACAACGTGGGACAACGTGGGACAACGTGGGACACCGTTGGACATCGTTGGACAAAGTGGGACAACGTGGGACAACGTGGGACAACGTGGGACAACGTGGGACAACGTGGGACACCGTTGGACACCGTGGGACACCGTTGGACACCGTTGGACGTCGTTGGACACCGTGGGACAACGTGGGACAACGTGGGACAACGTGGGACAAAGTTGGACACCGTGGGACAACGTGGGACAACGTGGGACAACGTGGGACACCGTTGGACACCGTTGGACATCGTTGGACATCGTGGGACAACGTGGGACACCGTTGGGCACCGTTGGACATCGTTGGACACCGTGGGACAACGTGGGACACCGTTGGACACCGTTGGACACCGTTGGACACCGTTGGACATCGGTGGACATCGTGGGACACCGTTGGACACCGTTGGACATCGTTGGACAACGTGGGACACCGTTGGACATCGTTGGACACCGTGGGACAACGTGGGACAACGTGGGACAACGTGGGACACCGTTGGACACCGTGGGACAACGTGGGACAACGTGGGACAACGTGGGACACCGTTGGACATCGTTGGACATCGTTGGACATCGTTGGACACCGTTGGACACCGTTGGACACCGTTGGACACCGTTGGACATCGGTGGACATCGTGGGACACCGTTGGACACCGTTGGACATCGTTGGACACCGTTGGACACCGTGGCACAACGTGGGACAACGTGGGACAACGTGGGACAACGTGGGACAACGTGGGACAACGTGGGACAACGTGGGACAACGTGGGACACCGTTGGACACCGTGGGACACCGTTGGACAACGTGGGACACCGTTGGACACCGTTGGACACCGTGGGACACCGTTGGACACCGTTGGACATCGTTGGACACCGTTGGACACCGTTGGACACCGTTGGACACCGTTGGACACCGTGGGACAACGTGGGACAACGTGGGACAACGTGCGACAACGTGGGACAACGTGGGACAACGTGGGACAACGTGGGACAACGTGGGACAACGTGGGACAACGTGGGACAACGTGGGACAACGTGGGACAACGTGGGACAACGTGGGACAACGTGGGACAACGTGGGACAACGTGGGACAACGTGGGACACCGTGGGACACCGTTGGACACCGTTGGACATCGTTGGACACCGTGGGACAACGTGGGACAACGTGGGACACCGTTGGACACCGTGGGACAACGTGGGACAACGTGGGACAACGTGGGACAACGTGGGACAACGTGGGACAACGTAGGACAACGTGGGACAACGTGGGACACCGTTGGACATCGTTGGACAACGTGGGACATCGTGGGACAACGTGGGACAACGTGGGACAACGTGGGACAACGTGGGACAACGTGGGACAACGTGGGACAACGTGGGACACCGTGGGACACCGTGGGACACCGTTGGACATCGTTGGACACCGTGGGACAACGTGGGACAACGTGGGACACCGTTGGACACCGTGGGACAACGTGGGACAACGTGGGACAACGTGGGACAACGTGGGACAACGTGGGACAACGTAGGACAACGTGGGACAACGTGGGACACCGTTGGACATCGTTGGACAACGTGGGACATCGTGGGACAACGTGGAACAACGTGGGACAACGTGGGACAACGTGGGACACCGTTGGACACCGTGGGACACCGTTGGACACCGTTGGACACCGTGGGACACCGTTGGACACCGTTGGACATCGTTGGACACCGTTCGACACCGTTGGACACCGTTGGACACCGTGGGACAACGTGGGACAACGTGGGACAACGTGGGACAACGTGGGACAACGTGGGACAACGTGGGACAACGTGGGACAACGTGGGACAACGTGGGACACCGTTGGACACCGTGGGACAACGTGGGACAACGTGGGACAACGTGGGACAACGTGGGACAACGTGGGACAACGTAGGACAACGTGGGACAACGTGGGACACCGTTCGACACCGTTGGACACCGTTGGACACCGTGGGACAACGTGGGACAACGTGGGACAACGTGGGACAACGTGGGACAACGTGGGACAACGTGGGACAACGTGGGACAACGTGGGACAACGTGGGACAACGTGGGACAACGTGGGACAACGTGGGACAACGTGGGACAACGTGGGACAACGTGGGACAACGTGGGACAACGTGGGACAACGTGGGACAACGTGGGACACCGTGGGACACCGTTGGACACCGTTGGACATCGTTGGACACCGTGGGACAACGTGGGACAACGTGGGACACCGTTGGACACCGTGGGACAACGTGGGACAACGTGGGACAACGTGGGACAACGTGGGACAACGTGGGACAACGTAGGACAACGTGGGACAACGTGGGACACCGTTGGACATCGTTGGACAACGTGGGACACCGTGGGACAACGTGGGACAACGTGGGACAACGTGGGACAACGTGGGACACCGTTGGAGACCGTGGGACACCGTTGGACACCGTTGGACACCGTGGGACACCGTTGGACACCGTTGGACATCTTTGGACACCGTTGGACACCGTTGGACACCGTTGGACACCGTGGGACAACGTGGGACAACGTGGGACAACGTGGGACAACGTGGGACAACGTGGGACAACGTGGGACAACGTGGGACAACGTGGGACAACGTGGGACAACGTGGGACAACGTGGGACACCGTTGGACATCGTTGGACAAAGTGGGACAACGTGGGACAACGTGGGACAACGTGGGACAACGTGGGACAACGTGGGACACCGTTGGACACCGTGGGACACCGTTGGACACCGTTGGACGTCGTTGGACACCGTGGGACAACGTGGGACAACGTGGGACAACGTGGGACAAAGTTGGACACCGTGGGACAACGTGGGACAACGTGGGACAACGTGGGACACCGTTGGACACCGTTGGACATCGTTGGACATCGTGGGACAACGTGGGACACCGTTGGGCACCGTTGGACATCGTTGGACACCGTGGGACAACGTGGGACACCGTTGGACACCGTTGGACACCGTTGGACACCGTTGGACATCGGTGGACATCGTGGGACACCGTTGGACACCGTTGGACATCGTTGGACAACGTGGGACACCGTTGGACACCGTGGGACACTGTTGGACACCGTTGGACATCGTTGGACACCGTGGGACAACGTGGGACAACGTGGGACAACGTGGGAAACCATGGAAGAACGTGGGACAACATGGGACAACGTGGGACAACGAGGGACACCGTTGGACATCGTTGGACACCGTGGGACAACGTGGGACAACGTGGGACAACGTGGGACACCGTTGGACACCGTGGGACACCGTTGGACAACGTGGGACAAGGTGGGACAACGTGGGACAACGTGGGACAACGTGGGACAACGTGGGACAACGTGGGACAACGTGGGACAACGTGGGACAACGTGGGACACCGTTGGACACCGTGGGACACCGTTGGACAACGTGGGACAACGTCAGACAACGTGGGACAACGTGGGACAACGTGGGACACCGTTGGACACCGTGGGACACCGTTGGACACCGTTGGACATCGTTGGACACCGTGGGACAACGTGGGACAACGTGGGACAACGTGGGAAACCATGGAACAACGTGGGACAACGTGGGACAACGTGGGACAACGTGGGACAACGTGGGACACCGTTGGACATCGTTGGACACCGTGGGACAACGTGGGACAACGTGGGACAACGTGGGACAACGTGGGACACCGTTGGACATCGTTGGACACCGTGGGACAACGTGGGACAACGTGGGACACCGTTGGACACCGTTGGACATCGTTGGACACCGTTGGACACCGTGGGACAACGTGGGACAACGTGGGACAACGTGGGACAACGTAGGACAACGTGGGACAACGTGGGACACCGTTGGACATCGTTGGACAACGTGGGACATCGTGGGACAACGTGGGACAACGTGGGACAACGTGGGACAACGTGGGACAACGTAGGACATCGTGGGACACCGTTGGACACCGTTGGACATCGTTGGACACCGTTGGACACCGTTGGACAACGTGGGACAACGTGGGACAACGTGGGACAACGTGGGACAACGTGGGACAACGTGGGACAACGTGGGACAACGTGGGACAACGTGGGACAAAGTTGGACACCGTGGGACAACGTGGGACAACGTGGGACAACGTGGGACACCGTTGGACATCGTTGGACATCGTTGGACATCGTTGGACACCGTTGGACACCGTTGGACACCGTTGGACACCGTTGGACATCGGTGGACATCGTGGGACACCGTTGGACACCGTTGGACATCGTTGGACACCGTTGGACACCGTGGCACAACGTGGGACAACGTGGGACAACGTGGGACAACGTGGGACAACGTGGGACAACGTGGGACAACGTGGGACACCGTTGGACACCGTGGGACACCGTTGGACAACGTGGGACAACGTGGGACAACGTGGGACAACGTGGGACAACGTGGGACAACGTAGGACAACGTGGGACAACGTGGGACATCGTTGGACACCGTGGGACAACGTGGGACAACGTGGGACAACGTGGGACACCGTTGGACACCGTGGGACAACGTGGGACAACGTGGGACAACGTGGGACACCGTTGGACATCGTTGGACATCGTTGGACATCGTTGGACACCGTTGGACACCGTTGGACACCGTTGGACACCGTTGGACACCGTTGGACACCGTTGGACACCGTGGGACAACGTGGGACAACGTGGGACAACGTGGGACAACGTGGGACAACGTGGGACAACGTGGGACAACGTGGGACAACGTGGGACAACGTGGGACAACGTGGGACAACGTGGGACAACGTGGGACAACGTGGGACAACGTGGGACAACGTGGGACACCGTTGGACATCGTTGGACAACGTGGGACAACGTGGGACAACGTGGGACAACGTGGGACACCGTTGGACACCGTGGGACAACGTGGGACAACGTGGGACAACGTGGGACACCGTTGGACATCGTTGGACATCGTTGGACATCGTTGGACACCGTTGGACACCGTTGGACACCGTTGGACACCGTTGGACATCGGTGGACATCGTGGGACACCGTTGGACACCGTTGGACATCGTTGGACACCGTTGGACACCGTGGCACAACGTGGGACAACGTGGGACAACGTGGGACAACGTGGGACAACGTGGGACAACGTGGGACAACGTGGGACACCGTTGGACACCGTGGGACACCGTTGGACAACGTGGGACACCGTTGGACACCGTTGGACACCGTGGGACACCGTTGGACACCGTTGGACATCGTTGGACACCGTTGGACACCGTTGGACACCGTTGGACACCGTTGGACACCGTGGGACAACGTGCGACAACGTGGGACAACGTGCGACAACGTGGGACAACGTGGGACAACGTGGGACAACGTGGGACAACGTGGGACAACGTGGGACAACGTGGGACAACGTGGGACAACGTGGGACAACGTGGGACAACGTGGGACAACGTGGGACAACGTGGGACAACGTGGGACACCGTGGGACACCGTTGGACACCGTTGGACATCGTTGGACACCGTGGGACAACGTGGGACAACGTGGGACACCGTTGGACACCGTGGGACAACGTGGGACAACGTGGGACAACGTGGGACAACGTGGGACAACGTGGGACAACGTAGGACAACGTGGGACAACGTGGGACACCGTTGGACATCGTTGGACAACGTGGGACATCGTGGGACAACGTGGGACAACGTGGGACAACGTGGGACAACGTGGGACAACGTGGGACAACGTGGGACAACGTGGGACACCGTGGGACACCGTGGGACACAGTTGGACATCGTTGGACACCGTGGGACAACGTGGGACAACGTGGGACACCGTTGGACACCGTGGGACAACGTGGGACAACGTGGGACAACGTGGGACAACGTGGGACAACGTGGGACAACGTAGGACAACGTGGGACAACGTGGGACACCGTTGGACATCGTTGGACAACGTGGGACATCGTGGGACAACGTGGGACAACGTGGGACAACGTGGGACAACGTGGGACACCGTTGGACACCGTGGGACAACGTGGGACAACGTGGGACAACGTGGGACACCGTTGGACACCGTTGGACATCGTTGGACACCGTTGGACACCGTGGGACAACGTGGGACAACGTGGGACAACGTGGGACAACGTGGGACAACGTGGGACAACGTGGGACAACGTGGGACAACGTGGGACAACGTGGGACATCGTGGGACAACGTGGGACAACGTGGGACAACGTGGGACAACGTGGGACACCGTTGGACAACGTGGGACACCGTTGGACATCGTTGGACACCGTGGGACAACGTGGGACAACGTGGGACAACGTGGGACACCGTTGGACACCGTTGGACATCGTTGGACATCGTTGGACATCGTGGGACACCGTTGGACATCGTTGGACATCGTTGGACACCGTTGGACATCGTTGGACATCGTTGGACATCGTTGGACACCGTTGGACACCGTTGGACACCGTTGGACACCGTTGGACATCGGTGGACATCGTGGGACACCGTTGGACACCGTTGGACATCGTTGGACACCGTTGGACACCGTGGGACAACGTGGGACAACGTGGGACAACGTGGGACAACGTGGGACAACGTGGGACAACGTGGGACAACGTGGGACACCGTTGGACACCGTTGGACATCGTTGGACACCGTTGGACACCGTGGGACAACGTGGGACAACGTGGGACAACGTGGGACAACGTGGGACACCGTTGGACACCGTGGGACACCGTTGGACACCGTGGGACAACGTGGGACAACGTGGGACAACGTGGGACAACGTGGGACAACGTGGGACATCGTGGGACAACGTGGGACAACGTGGGACAACGTGGGACAACGTGGGACACCGTTGGACAACGTGGGACACCGTTGGGCATCGTTGGACACCGTGGGACAACGTGGGACAACGTGGGACAACGTGGGACAACGTAGGACAACGTGGGACAACGTGGGACACCGTTGGACATCGTTGGACAACGTGGGACATCGTGGGACAACGTGGGACAACGTGGGACAACGTGGGACAACGTGGGACACCGTTGGACACCGTGGGACACCGTTGGACACCGTTGGACACCGTGGGACACCGTTGGACATCGTTGGACATCGTTGGACACCGTTGGACACCGTTGGACACCGTTGGACACCGTGGGACAACGTGGGACAACGTGGGACAACGTGGGACAACGTGGGACAACGTGGGACAACGTGGGACAACGTGGGACAACGTGGGACAACGTGGGACAACGTGGGACAACGTGGGACAACGTGGGACAACGTGGGACACCGTTGGACATCGTTGGACAACGTGGGACAACGTGGGACAACGTGGGACAACGTGGGACAACGTGGGACAACGTGGGACACCGTTGGACACCGTGGGACACCGTTGGACATCGTTGGACACCGTGGGACAACGTGGGACAACGTGGGACAACGTGGGACACCGTTGGACACCGTGGGACAACGTGGGACAACGTGGGACAACGTGGGACACCGTTGGACATCGTTGGACATCGTTGGACATCGTGGGACACCGTTGGACACCGTTGGACATCGTTGGACACCGTGGGACATCGTGGGACAACGTGGGACAACGTGGGACAACGTGGGACAACGTGGGACAGCGTTGGACAACGTGGGACACCGTTGGACATCGTTGGACACCGTGGGACAACGTGGGACAACGTGGGACACCGTTGGACAACGTGGGACAACGTGGGACATCGTGGGACAACGTGGGACAACGTGGGACAACGTGGGACAACGTGGGACACCGTTGGACAACGTGGGACACCGTTGGGCATCGTTGGACACCGTGGGACAACGTGGGACAACGTGGGACAACGTGGGACAACGTAGGAAAACGTGGGACAACGTGGGACACCGTTGGACATCGTTGGACAACGTGGGACATCGTGGGACAACGTGGGACAACGTGGGACAACGTGGGACAACGTGGGACACCGTTGGACACCGTGGGACACCGTTGGACACCGTTGGACACCGTGGGACACCGTTGGACATCGTTGGACATCGTTGGACACCGTTGGACACCGTTGGACACCGTTGGACACCGTGGGACAACGTGGGACAACGTGGGACAACGTGGGACAACGTGGGACAACGTGGGACAACGTGGGACAACGTGGGACAACGTGGGACAACGTGGGACAACGTGGGACAACGTGGGACAACGTGGGACAACGTGGGACACCGTTGGACATCGTTGGACAACGTGGGACAACGTGGGACAACGTGGGACAACGTGGGACAACGTGGGACAACGTGGGACACCGTTGGACACCGTGGGACACCGTTGGACATCGTTGCACACCGTGGGACAACGTGGGACAACGTGGGAAAACGTGGGACACCGTTGGACACCGTGGGACAACGTGGGACAACGTGGGACAACGTGGGACACCGTTGGACATCGTTGGACATCGTTGGACATCGTTGGACACCGTTGGACACCGTTGGACACCGTTGGACACCGTTGGACATCGGTGGACATCGTGGGACACCGTTGGACACCGTTGGACATCGTTGGACACCGTTGGACACAGTGGCACAACGTGGGACAACGTGGGACAACGTGGGACAACGTGGGACAACGTGGGACACCGTTGGACACCGTGGGACACCGTTGGACACCGTTGGACATCGTTGGACAATGTGGGACAACGTGGGACAACGTGGGACAACGTGGGACACCGTTGGACACCGTGGGACACCGTTGGACACCGTTGGACATCGTTGGACACCGTGGGACAACGTGGGACAACGTGGGACAACGTGGGACAACGTGGGACAACGTGGGACACCGTTGGACACCGTGGGACAACGTGGGACAACGTGGGACACCGTTGGACACCGTTGGACATCGTTGGACATCGTTGGACATCGTGGGACACCGTTGGACATCGTTGGACACCGTGGGACAACGTGGGACAACGTGGGACAACGTGGGACAACGTGGGACAACGTGGGACACCGTTGGACAACGTGGGACACCGTTGGACATCGTTGGACACCGTGGGACAACGTGGGACACCGTTGGACACCGTTGGACATCGTTGGACATCGTTGGACATCGTGGGACACCGTTGGACATCGTTGGACATCGTTGGACACCGTTGGACATCGTTGGACATCGTTGGACATCGTTGGACACCGTTGGACACCGTTGGACACCATTGGACACCGTTGGACATCGGTGGACATCGTGGGACACCGTTGGACACCGTTGGACATCGTTGGACACCGTGGGACAACGTGGGACAACGTGGGACAACGTGGGACAACGTGGGACAACGTGGGACAACGTGGGACAACGTGGGACACCGTTGGACACCGTGGGACACCGTTGGACAACGTGGGACAACGTGGGACAACGTGGGACAACGTGGGACAACGTGGGACACCGTTGGACACCGTGGGACACCGTTGGACACCGTTGGACATCGTTGGACACCGTGGGACAACGTGGGACAACGTGGGACAACGTGGGAAACCATGGAACAACGTGGGACAACGTGGGACAACGTGGGACAACGTGGGACACCGTTGGACATCGTTGGACACCGTGGGACAACGTGGGACACCGTTGGACATCGTTGGACACCGTGGGACAACGTGGGACAACGTGGGACAACGTGGGACACCGTTGGACACCGTGGGACACCGTTGGACACCGTTGGACACCGTTGGACACCGTTGGACATCGGTGGACATCGTGGGACACCGTTGGACACCGTTGGACATCGTTGGACACCGTTGGACACCGTGGCACAACGTGGGACAACGTGGGACAACGTGGGACAACGTGGGACAACGTGGGACAACGTGGGACAACGTGGGACACCGTTGGACACCGTGGGACACCGTTGGACAACGTGGGACAACGTGGGACAACGTGGGACAACGTGGGACAACGTGGGACAACGTAGGACAACGTGGGACAACGTGGGACATCGTTGGACACCGTGGGACAACGTGGGACAACGTGGGACAACGTGGGACACCGTTGGACACCGTGGGACAACGTGGGACAACGTGGGACAACGTGGGACACCGTTGGACATCGTTGGACATCGTTGGACATCGTTGGACACCGTTGGACACCGTTGGACACCGTTGGACACCGTTGGACACCGTTGGACACCGTTGGACACCGTGGGACAACGTGGGACAACGTGGGACAACGTGGGACAACGTGGGACAACGTGGGACAACGTGGGACAACGTGGGACAACGTGGGACAACGTGGGACAACGTGGGACAACGTGGGACAACGTGGGACAACGTGGGACACCGTTGGACATCGTTGGACAACGTGGGACAACGTGGGACAACGTGGGACAACGTGGGACAACGTGGGACAACGTGGGACACCGTTGGACACCGTGGGACACCGTTGGACACCGTTGGACATCGTTGGACACCGTGGGACAACGTGGGACAACGTGGGACAACGTGGGACACCGTTGGACACCGTGGGACAACGTGGGACAACGTGGGACAACGTGGGACACCGTTGGACATCGTTGGACATCGTTGGACATCGTTGGACACCGTTGGACACCGTTGGACACCGTTGGACACCGTTGGACATCGGTGGACATCGTGGGACACCGTTGGACACCGTTGGACATCGTTGGACACCGTTGGACACCGTGGCACAACGTGGGACAACGTGGGACAACGTGGGACAACGTGGGACAACGTGGGACAACGTGGGACAACGTGGGACACCGTTGGACACCGTGGGACACCGTTGGACAACGTGGGACACCGTTGGACACCGTTGGACACCGTGGGACACCGTTGGACACCGTTGGACATCGTTGGACACCGTTGGACACCGTTGGACACCGTTGGACACCGTTGGACACCGTGGGACAACGTGGGACAACGTGGGACAACGTGCGACAACGTGGGACAACGTGGGACAACGTGGGACAACGTGGGACAACGTGGGACAACGTGGGACAACGTGGGACAACGTGGGACAACGTGGGACAACGTGGGACAACGTGGGACAACGTGGGACAACGTGGGACAACGTGGGACACCGTGGGACACCGTGGGACACCGTGGGACATCGTGGGACACCGTGGGACAACGTGGGACAACGTGGGACACCGTTGGACACCGTGGGACAACGTGGGACAACGTGGGACAACGTGGGACAACGTGGGACAACGTGGGACAACGTAGGACAACGTGGGACAACGTGGGACACCGTTGGACATCGTTGGACAACGTGGGACATCGTGGGACAACGTGGGACAACGTGGGACAACGTGGGACAACGTGGGACAACGTGGGACAACGTGGGACAACGTGGGACACCGTGGGACACCGTTGGACACCGTGGGACACCGTGGGACAACGTGGGACAACGTGGGACACCGTTGGACACCGTGGGACAACGTGGGACAACGTGGGACAACGTGGGACAACGTGGGACAACGTGGGACAACGTAGGACAACGTGGGACAACGTGGGACACCGTTGGACATCGTTGGACAACGTGGGACATCGTGGGACAACGTGGGACAACGTGGGACAACGTGGGACAACGTGGGACACCGTTGGACACCGTGGGACAACGTGGGACAACGTGGGACAACGTGGGACACCGTTGGACACCGTTGGACATCGTTGGACACCGTTGGACACCGTGGCACAACGTGGGACAACGTGGGACAACGTGGGACAACGTGGGACAACGTGGGACAACGTGGGACAACGTGGGACAACGTGGGACAACGTGGGACAACGTGGGACATCGTGGGACAACGTGGGACAACGTGGGACAACGTGGGACAACGTGGGACACCGTTGGACAACGTGGGACACCGTTGGACATCGTTGGACACCGTGGGACAACGTGGGACAACGTGGGACAACGTGGGACACCGTTGGACACCGTTGGACATCGTTGGACATCGTTGGACATCGTGGGACACCGTTGGACATCGTTGGACATCGTTGGACACCGTTGGACATCGTTGGACATCGTTGGACATCGTTGGACACCGTTGGACACCGTTGGACACCGTTGGACACCGTTGGACATCGGTGGACATCGTGGGACACCGTTGGACACCGTTGGACATCGTTGGACACCGTTGGACACCGTGGGACAACGTGGGACAACGTGGGACAACGTGGGACAACGTGGGACAACGTGGGACAACGTGGGACAACGTGGGACACCGTTGGACACCGTTGGACATCGTTGGACACCGTTGGACACCGTGGGACAACGTGGGACAACGTGGGACAACGTGGGACAACGTGGGACACCGTTGGACACCGTGGGACACCGTTGGACACCGTTGGACATCGTTGGACACCGTGGGACATCGTGGGACAACGTGGGACAACGTGGGACAACGTGGGACAACGTGGGACAGCGTTGGACAACGTGGGACACCGTTGGACATCGTTGGACACCGTGGGACAACGTGGGACAACGTGGGACAACGTGGGACAACGTGGGACAACGTGGGACATCGTGGGACAACGTGGGACAACGTGGGACAACGTGGGACAACGTGGGACACCGTTGGACAACGTGGGACACCGTTGGGCATCGTTGGACACCGTGGGACAACGTGGGACAACGTGGGACAACGTGGGACAACGTAGGACAACGTGGGACAACGTGGGACACCGTTGGACATCGTTGGACAACGTGGGACATCGTGGGACAACGTGGGACAACGTGGGACAACGTGGGACAACGTGGGACACCGTTGGACACCGTGGGACACCGTGGGACACCGTTGGACACCGTGGGACACCGTTGGACATCGTTGGACATCGTTGGACACCGTTGGACACCGTTGGACACCGTTGGACACCGTGGGACAACGTGGGACAACGTGGGACAACGTGGGACAACGTGGGACATCGTGGGACAACGTGGGACACCGTGGGACAACGTGGGACAACGTGGGACAACGTGGGACAACGTGGGACAACGTGGGACAACGTGGGACACCGTTGGACATCGTTGGACAACGTGGGACAACGTGGGACAACGTGGGACAACGTGGGACAACGTGGGACAACGTGGGACACCGTTGGACACCGTGGGACACCGTTGGACATCGTTGGACACCGTGGGACAACGTGGGACAACGTGGGACAACGTGGGACACCGTTGGACACCGTGGGACAACGTGGGACAACGTGGGACAACGTGGGACACCGTTGGACATCGTTGGACATCGTTGGACATCGTGGGACACCGTTGGACACCGTTGGACATCGTTGGACACCGTGGGACATCGTGGGACAACGTGGGACAACGTGGGACAACGTGGGACAACGTGGGACAGCGTTGGACAACGTGGGACACCGTTGGACATCGTTGGACACCGTGGGACAACGTGGGACAACGTGGGACACCGTTGGACAACGTGGGACAACGTGGGACATCGTGGGACAACGTGGGACAACGTGGGACAACGTGGGACAACGTGGGACACCGTTGGACAACGTGGGACACCGTTGGGCATCGTTGGACACCGTGGGACAACGTGGGACAACGTGGGACAACGTGGGACAACGTAGGACAACGTGGGACAACGTGGGACACCGTTGGACATCGTTGGACAACGTGGGACATCGTGGGACAACGTGGGACAACGTGGGACAACGTGGGACAACGTGGGACACCGTTGGACACCGTGGGACACCGTTGGACACCGTTGGACACCGTGGGACACCGTTGGACATCGTTGGACATCGTTGGACACCGTTGGACACCGTTGGACACCGTTGGACACCGTGGGACAACGTGGGACAACGTGGGACAACGTGGGACAACGTGGGACAACGTGGGACAACGTGGGACAACGTGGGACAACGTGGGACAACGTGGGACAACGTGGGACAACGTGGGACAACGTGGGACAACGTGGGACACCGTTGGACATCGTTGGACAACGTGGGACAACGTGGGACAACGTGGGACAACGTGGGACAACGTGGGACAACGTGGGACACCGTTGGACACCGTGGGACACCGTTGGACATCGTTGGACACCGTGGGACAACGTGGGACAACGTGGGAAAACGTGGGACACCGTTGGACACCGTGGGACAACGTGGGACAACGTGGGACAACGTGGGACACCGTTGGACATCGTTGGACATCGTTGGACATCGTTGGACACCGTTGGACACCGTTGGACACCGTTGGACACCGTTGGACATCGGTGGACATCGTGGGACACCGTTGGACACCGTTGGACATCGTTGGACACCGTTGGACACAGTGGCACAACGTGGGACAACGTGGGACAACGTGGGACAACGTGGGACAACGTGGGACACCGTTGGACACCGTGGGACACCGTTGGACACCGTTGGACATCGTTGGACAATGTGGGACAACGTGGGACAACGTGGGACAACGTGGGACACCGTTGGACACCGTGGGACACCGTTGGACACCGTTGGACATCGTTGGACACCGTGGGACAACGTGGGACAACGTGGGACAACGTGGGACAACGTGGGACAACGTGGGACACCGTTGGACACCGTGGGACAACGTGGGACAACGTGGGACACCGTTGGACACCGTTGGACATCGTTGGACATCGTTGGACATCGTGGGACACCGTTGGACATCGTTGGACACCGTGGGACAACGTGGGACAACGTGGGACAACGTGGGACAACGTGGGACAACGTGGGACACCGTTGGACAACGTGGGACACCGTTGGACATCGTTGGACACCGTGGGACAACGTGGGACACCGTTGGACACCGTTGAACATCGTTGGACATCGTTGGACATCGTGGGACACCGTTGGACATCGTTGGACATCGTTGGACACCGTTGGACATCGTTGGACATCGTTGGACATCGTTGGACACCGTTGGACACCGTTGGACACCGTTGGACACCGTTGGACATCGGTGGACATCGTGGGACACCGTTGGACACCGTTGGACATCGTTGGACACCGTTGGACACCGTGGGACAACGTGGGACAACGTGGGACAACGTGGGACAACGTGGGACAACGTGGGACAACGTGGGACAACGTGGGACACCGTTGGACACCGTGGGACACCGTTGGACAACGTGGGACAACGTGGGACAACGTGGGACAACGTGGGACAACGTGGGACACCGTTGGACACCGTGGGACACCGTTGGACACCGTTGGACATCGTTGGACACCGTGGGACAACGTGGGACAACGTGGGACAACGTGGGAAACCATGGAACAACGTGGGACAACGTGGGACAACGTGGGACAACGTGGGACACCGTTGGACATCGTTGGACACCGTGGGACAACGTGGGACACCGTTGGACATCGTTGGACACCGTGGGACAACGTGGGACAACGTGGGACAACGTGGGACACCGTTGGACACCGTGGGACACCGTTGGACAACGTGGGACAACGTGGGACAACGTGGGACAACGTGGGACAACGTGGGACAACGTGGGACAACGTGGGACAACGTGGGACAACGTGGGACACCGTTGGACACCGTGGGACACCGTTGGACAACGTGGGACAACGTGGGACAACGTGGGACACCGTGGGACACCGTGGGACACCGTTGGACACCGTTGGACATCGTTGGACACCGTGGGACAACGTGGGACAACGTGGGACAACGTGGGAAACCATGGAACAACGTGGGACATCGTTGGACACCGTGGGACAACGTGGGACAACGTGGGACAACGTGGGACAACGTGGGACACCGTGGGACACCGTTGGACACCGTTGGACATCGTTGGACACCGTGGGACAACGTGGGACAACGTGGGACACCGTTGGACACCGTGGGACAACGTGGGACAACGTGGGACAACGTGGGACAACGTGGGACAACGTGGGACAACGTAGGACAACGTGGGACAACGTGGGACACCGTTGGACAACGTGGGACACCGTTGGACATCGTTGGACACCGTTGGACACCGTTGGACACCGTTGGACATCGGTGGACATCGTGGGACACCGTTGGACACCGTTGGACATCGTTGGACACCGTTGGACACCGTGGGACAACGTGGGACAACGTGGGACAACGTGGGACAACGTGGGACACCGTGGGACACCGTTGGACACCGTTGGACATCGTTGGACACCGTGGGACAACGTGGGACAACGTGGGACAACGTGGGACACCGTTGGACATCGTTGGACAACGTGGGACACCGTTGGACACCGTTGGACATCGTTGGACACCGTGGGACATCGTGGGACAACGTGGGACAACGTGGGACAACGTGGGACAACGTGGGACAACGTGGGACAACGTGGGACAACGTGGGACAACGTGGGACATCGTGGGACAACGTGGGACAACGTGGGACAACGTGGGACAACGTGGGACACCGTTGGACAACGTGGGACACCGTTGGACACCGTTGGACACCGTTGGACATCGGTGGACATCGTGGGACACCGTTGGACACCGTTGGACATCGTTGGACACCGTTGGACACCGTTGGACACCGTGGGACAACGTGGGACAACGTGGGACAACGTGGGACAACGTGGGACAACGTGGGACACCGTTGGACACCGTTGGACATCGTTGGACACCGTTGGACACCGTGGGACAACGTGGGACAACGTGGGACAACGTGGGACAACGTGGGACAACGTGGGACAACGTGGGACAACGTGGGACAACGTGGGACACCGTTGGACAACGTGGGACACCGTTGGGCATCGTTGGACACCGTGGGACAACGTGGGACAACGTGGGACACCGTTGGACACCGTTGGACATCGTTGGACACCGTTGGACACCGTGGGACAACGTGGGACAACGTGGGACAACGTGGGACAACGTGGGACAACGTGGGACACCGTTGGACACCGTTGGACATCGTGGGACACCGTTGGACACCGTTGGACATCGTTGGACACCGTTGGACACCGTGGGACAACGTGGGACAACGTGGGACAACGTGGGACAACGTGGGACACCGTGGGACACCGTTGGACACCGTTGGACATCGTTGGACACCGTGGGACAACGTGGGACAACGTGGGACAACGTGGGACACCGTTGGACATCGTTGGACAACGTGGGACACCGTTGGACACCGTTGGACATCGTTCGACACCGTGGGACATCGTGGGACAACGTGGGACAACGTGGGACAACGTGGGACAACGTGGGACAACGTGGGACAACGTGGGACAACGTGGGACAATGTGGGACAACGTGGGACACCGTTGGACACCGTTGGACACCGTTGGACATCGGTGGACATCGTGGGACACCGTTGGACACCGTTGGACATCGTTGGACACCGTTGGACACCGTGGGACAACGTGGGACAACGTGGGACAACGTGGGACAACGTGGGACAACGTGGGACACCGTTGGACACCGTTGGACATCGTTGGACACCGTTGGACACCGTGGGACAACGTGGGACAACGTGGGACAACGTGGGACAACGTGGGACAACGTGGGACACCGTTGGACACCGTGGGACACCGTTGGACACCGTTGGACATCGTTGGACACCGTGGGACATCGTGGGACAACGTGGGACAACGTGGGACAACGTGGGACACCGTTGGACAACGTGGGACACCGTTGGACATCGTTGGACACCGTGGGACAACGTGGGACAACGTGGGACAACGTGGGACAACGTGGGACACCGTTGGACAACGTGGGACACCGTTGGACACCGTTGGACACCGTTGGACATCGGTGGACATCGTGGGACACCGTTGGACACCGTTGGACATCGTTGGACACCGTTGGACACCGTGGGACAACGTGGGACAACGTGGGACAACGTGGGACAACGTGGGACAACGTGGGACACCGTTGGACACCGTTGGACATCGTTGGACACCGTTGGACACCGTGGGACAACGTGGGACAACGTGGGACAACGTGGGACAACGTGGGACAACGTGGGACACCGTTGGACACCGTGGGACACCGTTGGACACCGTTGGACATCGTTGGACACCGTGGGACATCGTGGGACAACGTGGGACAACGTGGGACAACGTGGGACACCGTTGGACAACGTGGGACACCGTTGGACATCGTTGGACACCGTGGGACAACGTGGGACAACGTGGGACAACGTGGGACAACGTGGGACAACGTGGGACATCGTGGGACAACGTGGGACAACGTGGGACAACGTGGGACAACGTGGGACACCGTTGGACAACGTGGGACACCGTTGGGCATCGTTGGACACCGTGGGACAACGTGGCACAACGTGGGACAACGTGGGACAACGTGGGACAACGTGGGACAACGTGGGACAACGTGGGACATCGTGGGACAACGTGGGACAACGTGGGACAACGTGGGACAACGTGGGACAACGTGGGACACCGTTGGACATCGTTGGACACCGTGGGACAACGTGGGACAACGTGGGACAACGTGGGACAACGTGGGACACCGTTGGACACCGTTGGACATCGTTGGACATCGTTGGACTTCGTGGGACACCGTTGGACATCGTTGGACATCGTTGGACACCGTTGGACATCGTTGGACATCGTTGGACATCGTTGGACACCGTTGGACACCGTTGGACACCGTTGGACACCGTTGGACATCGCTGGACATCGTGGGACACCGTGGGACAACGTGGGACAACGTGGGACAACGTGGGACACCGTTGGACACCGTTGGACATCGTTGGACATCGTTGGACATCGTGGGACACCGTTGGACATCGTTGGACATCGTTGGACACCGTTGGACATCGTTGGACATCGTTGGACATCGTTGGACACCGTTGGACACCGTTGGCCACCGTTGGACACCGTTGGACATCGGTGGACATCGTGGGACACCGTTGGACACCGTTGGACATCGTTGGACACCGTTGGACACCGTGGGACAACGTGGGACAACGTGGGACAACGTGGGACAACGTGGGACACCGCGGGACACCGTTGGACACCGTTGGACATCGTTGGACACCGTGGGACAACGTGGGACAACGTGGGACACCGTTGGACACCGTGGGACAACGTGGGACAACGTGGGACAACGTGGGACAACGTGGGACAACGTGGGACAACGTAGGACAACGTGGGACAACGTGGGACACCGTTGGACATCGTTGGACAACGTGGGACATCGTGGGACAACGTGGGACAACGTGGGACAACGTGGGACAACGTGGGACACCGTTGGACACCGTGGGACACCGTTGGACACCGTTGGACATCGGTGGACATCGTGGGACACCGTTGGACACCGTTGGACATCGTTGGACACCGTTGGACACCGTGGGACAACGTGGGACAACGTGGGACAACGTGGGACAACGTGGGACAACGTGGGACACCGTTGGACATCGTTGGACATCGTTGGACACCGTTGGACATCGTTGGACATCGTTGGACATCGTTGGACACCGTTGGACACCGTTGGACACCGTTGGACACCGTTGGACATCGGTGGACATCGTGGGACACCGTTGGACACCGTTGGACATCGTTGGACACCGTGGGACATCGTGGGACAACGTGGGACAACGTGGGACAACGTGGGACAACGTGGGACAACGTGGGACAACGTGGGACAACGTGGGACAACGTGGGACAACGTGGGACATCGTGGGACAACGTGGGACAACGTGGGACAACGTGGGACAACGTGGGACACCGTTGGACAACGTGGGACACCGTTGGACACCGTTGGACACCGTTGGACATCGGTGGACATCGTGGGACACCGTTGGACACCGTTGGACATCGTTGGACACCGTTGGACACCGTAGGACAACGTGGGACAACGTGGGACAACGTGGGACAACGTGGGACAACGTGGGACAACGTGGGACAACGTAGGACAACGTGGGACACCGTTGGACATCGTTGGACACCGTGGGACAACGTGGGACACCGTTGGACATCGTTGGACACCGTGGGACAACGTGGGACAACGTGGGACAACGTGGGACACCGTTGGACACCGTGGGACACCGTTGGACAACGTGGGACAACGTGGGACAACGTGGGACAACGTGGGACAACGTGGGACAACGTGGGACAACGTGGGACAACGTGGGACAACGTGGGACACCGTTGGACACCGTGGGACACCGTTGGACAACGTGGGACAACGTGGGACAACGTGGGACACCGTTGGACACCGTGGGACACCGTTGGACACCGTTGGACATCGTTGGACACCGTGGGACAACGTGGGACAACGTGGGACAACGTGGGAAACCATGGAACAACGTGGGACATCGTTGGACACCGTGGGACAACGTGGGACAACGTGGGACAACGTGGGACAACGTGGGACACCGTGGGACACCGTTGGACACCGTGGGACATCGTTGGACACCGTGGGACAACGTGGGACAACGTGGGACACCGTTGGACACCGTGGGACAACGTGGGACAACGTGGGACAACGTGGGACAACGTGGGACAACGTGGGACAACGTAGGACAACGTGGGACAACGTGGGACACCGTTGGACAACGTGGGACACCGTTGGACATCGTTGGACACCGTGGGACAACGTGGGACAACGTGGGACAACGTGGGACACCGTTGGACACCGTTGGACATCGTTGGACACCGTTGGACACCGTGGGACAACGTGGGACAACGTGGGACAACGTGGGACAACGTGGGACAACGTGGGACACCGTTGGACATCGTTGGACATCGTTGGACATCGTGGGACACCGTTGGACACCGTTGGACATCGTTGGACATCGTTGGACATCGTTGGACATCGTTGGACATCGTTGGACACCGTTGGACACCGTTGGACACCGTTGGACACCGTTGGACATCGGTGGACATCGTGGGACACCGTTGGACACCGTTGGACATCGTTGGACACCGTTGGACACCGTGGGACAACGTGGGACAACGTGGGACAACGTGGGACAACGTGGGACACCGTGGGACACCGTTGGACACCGTTGGACATCGTTGGACACCGTGGGACAACGTGGGACAACGTGGGACAACGTGGGACACCGTTGGACATCGTTGGACAACGTGGGACACCGTTGGACACCGTTGGACATCGTTGGACACCGTGGGACATCGTGGGACAACGTGGGACAACGTGGGACAACGTGGGACAACGTGGGACAACGTGGGACAACGTGGGACAACGTGGGACAACGTGGGACATCGTGGGACAACGTGGGACAACGTGGGACAACGTGGGACAACGTGGGACACCGTTGGACAACGTGGGACACCGTTGGACACCGTTGGACACCGTTGGACATCGGTGGACATCGTGGGACACCGTTGGACACCGTTGGACATCGTTGGACACCGTTGGACACCGTTGGACACCGTGGGACAACGTGGGACAACGTGGGACAACGTGGGACAACGTGGGACAACGTGGGACACCGTTGGACACCGTTGGACATCGTTGGACACCGTTGGACACCGTGGGACAACGTGGGACAACGTGGGACAACGTGGGACAACGTGGGACAACGTGGGACAACGTGGGACAACGTGGGACAACGTGGGACACCGTTGGACAACGTGGGACACCGTTGGGCATCGTTGGACACCGTGGGACAACGTGGGACAACGTGGGACAACGTGGGACAACGTGGGACAACGTGGGACAACGTGGGACAACGTGGGACATCGTGGGACAACGTGGGACAACGTGGGACAACGTGGGACAACGTGGGACACCGTTGGACACCGTTGGACACCGTTGGACACCGTTGGACATCGGTGGACATCGTGGGACACCGTGGGACAACGTGGGACACCGTTGGACACCGTGGGACACCGTTGGACACCGTTGGACACCGTGGGACACCGTTGGACACCGTTGGACATCGTTGGACACCGTTGGACACCGTGGGACACCGTTGGACAACGTGGGACAACGTGGGACAACGTGGGACAACGTGGGACAACGTGGGACAACGTGGGACAACGTGGGACACCGTTGGACACCGTTGGACACCGTTGGACACCGTTGGACATCGGTGGACATCGTGGGACACCGTTGGACACCGTTGGACATCGTTGGACACCGTTGGACACCGTGGGACAACGTGGGACAACGTGGGACAACGTGGGACAACGTGGGACACCGTTGGACACCGTTGGACGTCGTTGGACACCGTTGGACACCGTGGGACAACGTGGGACAACGTGGGACAACGTGGGACAACGTGGGACAACGTGGGACACCGTTGGACATCGTTGGACATCGTTGGACATCGTGGGACACCGTTGGACACCGTTGGACATCGTTGGACACCGTTGGACACCGTGGGACAACGTGGGACAACGTGGGACAACGTGGGACAACGTGGGACACCGTGGGACACCGTTGGACACCGTTGGACATCGTTGGACACCGTGGGACAACGTGGGACAACGTGGGACAACGTGGGACACCGTTGGACATCGTTGGACAACGTGGGACACCGTTGGACACCGTTGGACATCGTTCGACACCGTGGGACATCGTGGGACAACGTGGGACAACGTGGGACAACGTGGGACAACGTGGGACAACGTGGGACAACGTGGGACAACGTGGGACAACGTGGGACAACGTGGGACACCGTTGGACACCGTTGGACACCGTTGGACATCGGTGGACATCGTGGGACACCGTTGGACACCGTTGGACATCGTTGGACACCGTTGGACACCGTGGGACAACGTGGGACAACGTGGGACAACGTGGGACAACGTGGGACAACGTGGGACACCGTTGGACACCGTTGGACATCGTTGGACACCGTTGGACACCGTGGGACAACGTGGGACAACGTGGGACAACGTGGGACAACGTGGGACAACGTGGGACACCGTTGGACACCGTTGGACACCGTTGGACACCGTTGGACACCGTTGGACACCGTGGGACATCGTGGGACAACGTGGGACAACGTGGGACAACGTGGGACACCGTTGGACAACGTGGGACACCGTTGGACATCGTTGGACACCGTGGGACAACGTGGGACAACGTGGGACAACGTGGGACAACGTGGGACACCGTTGGACAACGTGGGACACCGTTGGACACCGTTGGACACCGTTGGACATCGGTGGACATCGTGGGACACCGTTGGACACCGTTGGACATCGTTGGACACCGTTGGACACCGTGGGACAACGTGGGACAACGTGGGACAACGTGGGACAACGTGGGACAACGTGGGACACCGTTGGACACCGTTGGACATCGTTGGACACCGTTGGACACCGTGGGACAACGTGGGACAACGTGGGACAACGTGGGACAACGTGGGACAACGTGGGACACCGTTGGACACCGTGGGACACCGTTGGACACCGTTGGACATCGTTGGACACCGTGGGACATCGTGGGACAACGTGGGACAACGTGGGACAACGTGGGACACCGTTGGACAACGTGGGACACCGTTGGACATCGTTGGACACCGTGGGACAACGTGGGACAACGTGGGACAACGTGGGACAACGTGGGACAACGTGGGACATCGTAGGACAACGTGGGACAACGTGGGACAACGTGGGACAACGTGGGACACCGTTGGACAACGTGGGACACCGTTGGGCATCGTTGGACACCGTGGGACAACGTGGCACAACGTGGGACAACGTGGGACAACGTGGGACAACGTGGGACAACGTGGGACAACGTGGGACATCGTGGGACAACGTGGGACAACGTGGGACAACGTGGGACAACGTGGGACAACGTGGGACACCGTTGGACATCGTTGGACACCGTGGGACAACGTGGGACAACGTGGGACAACGTGGGACAACGTGGGACACCGTTGGACACCGTTGGACATCGTTGGACATCGTTGGACATCGTGGGACACCGTTGGACATCGTTGGACATCGTTGGACACCGTTGGACATCGTTGGACATCGTTGGACATCGTTGGACACCGTTGGACACCGTTGGACACCGTTGGGCACCGTTGGACATCGCTGGACATCGTGGGACACCGTGGGACAACGTGGGACAACGTGGGACAACGTGGGACACCGTTGGACACCGTTGGACATCGTTGGACATCGTTGGACATCGTGGGACACCGTTGGACATCGTTGGACATCGTTGGACACCGTTGGACATCGTTGGACATCGTTGGACACCGTTGGACACCGTTGGCCACCGTTGGACACCGTTGGACATCGGTGGACATCGTGGGACACCGTTGGACACCGTTGGACATCGTTGGACACCGTTGGACACCGTGGGACAACGTGGGACAACGTGGGACAACGTGGGACAACGTGGGACACCGCGGGACACCGTTGGACACCGTTGGACATCGTTGGACACCGTGGGACAACGTGGGACAACGTGGGACACCGTTGGACATCGTGGGACAACGTGGGACAACGTGGGACAACGTGGGACAACGTGGGACAACGTGGGACAACGTAGGACAACGTGGGACAACGTGGGACACCGTTGGACATCGTTGGACAACGTGGGACATCGTGGGACAACGTGGGACAACGTGGGACAACGTGGGACAACGTGGGACACCGTTGGACACCGTGGGACACCGTTGGACACCGTTGGACATCGGTGGACATCGTGGGACACCGTTGGACACAGTTGGACATCGTTGGACACCGTTGGACACCGTGGGACAACGTGGGACAACGTGGGACAACGTGGGACAACGTGGGACAACGTGGGACAACGTGGGACACCGTTGGACATCGTTGGACATCGTTGGACACCGTTGGACATCGTTGGACATCGTTGGACATCGTTGGACACCGTTGGACACCGTTGGACACCGTTGGACACCGTTGGACATCGGTGGACATCGTGGGACACCGTTGGACACCGTTGGACATCGTTGGACACCGTGGGACATCGTGGGACAACGTGGGACAACGTGGGACAACGTGGGACAACGTGGGACAACGTGGGACAACGTGGGACAACGTGGGACAACGTGGGACAACGTGGGACATCGTGGGACAACGTGGGACAACGTGGGACAACGTGGGACAACGTGGGACACCGTTGGACAACGTGGGACACCGTTGGACACCGTTGGACACCGTTGGACATCGGTGGACATCGTGGGACACCGTTGGACACCGTTGGACATCGTTGGACACCGTTGGACACCGTAGGACAACGTGGGACAACGTGGGACAACGTGGGACAACGTGGGACAACGTGGGACACCGTTGGACACCGTTGGACATCGTTGGACACCGTTGGACACCGTGGGACAACGTGGGACAACGTGGGACAACGTGGGACAACGTGGGATAACGTGGGACACCGTTGGACACCGTGGGACACCGTTGGACACCGTTGGACATCGTTGGACACCGTGGGACATCGTGGGACAACGTGGGACAACGTGGGACAACGTGGGACACCGTTGGACAACGTGGGACACCGTTGGACATCGTTGGACACCGTGGGACAACGTGGGACAACGTGGGACAACGTGGGACAACGTGGGACAACGTGGGACATCGTGGGACAACGTGGGACAACGTGGGACAACGTGGGACAACGTGGGACACCGTTGGACAACGTGGGACACCGTTGGGCATCGTTGGACACCGTGGGACAACGTGGGACAACGTGGGACAACGTGGGACAACGTGGGACAACGTGGGACAACGTGGGACAACGTGGGACAACGTGGGACAACGTGGGACATCGTGGGACAACGTGGGACAACGTGGGACAACGTGGGACAACGTGGGACAACGTGGGACACCGTTGGACATCGTTGGACACCGTGGGACAACGTGGGACAACGTGGGACAACGTGGGACAACGTGGGACAACGTGGGACACCGTTGGACACCGTTGGACATCGTTGGACATCGTTGGACATCGTGGGACACCGTTGGACATCGTTGGACATCGTTGGACACCGTTGGACATCGTTGGACATCGTTGGACATCGTTGGACACCGTTGGACACCGTTGGCCACCGTTGGACACCGTTGGACATCGGTGGACATCGTGGGACACCGTTGGACACCGTTGGACATCGTTGGACACCGTTGGACACCGTGGGACAACGTGGGACAACGTGGGACAACGTGGGACACCGCGGGACACCGTTGGACACCGTTGGACATCGTTGGACACCGTGGGACAACGTGGGACAACGTGGGACACCGTTGGACATCGTTGGACAACGTGGGACATCGTGGGACAACGTGGGACAACGTGGGACAACGTGGGACAACGTGGGACACCGTTGGACACCGTGGGACACCGTTGGACACCGTTGGACACCGTGGGACACCGTTGGACACCGTTGGACATCGTTGGACACCGTGGGACAACGTGGGACAACGTGGGACATCGTGGGACAACGTGGGACAACGTGGGACAACGTGGGACAACGTGGGACAACGTGGGACACCGTTGGACATCGTTGGACACCGTGGGACAACGTGGGACAACGTGGGACAACGTGGGACAACGTGGGACAACGTGGGACACCGTTGGACACCGTTGGACATCGTTGGACATCGTTGGACATCGTGGGACACCGTTGGACATCGTTGGACATCGTTGGACACCGTTGGACATCGTTGGACATCGTTGGACATCGTTGGACACCGTTGGACACCATTGGCCACCGTTGGACACCGTTGGACATCGGTGGACATCGTGGGACACCGTTGGACACCGTTGGACATCGTTGGACACCGTTGGACACCGTGGGACAACGTGGGACAACGTGGGACAACGTGGGACACCGCGGGACACCGTTGGACACCGTTGGACATCGTTGGACACCGTGGGACAACGTGGGACAACGTGGGACACCGTTGGACATCGTTGGACAACGTGGGACATCGTGGGACAACGTGGGACAACGTGGGACAACGTGGGACAACGTGGGACACCGTTGGACACCGTGGGACACCGTTGGACACCGTTGGACACCGTGGGACACCGTTGGACACCGTTGGACATCGTTGGACACCGTTGGACACCGTTGGACACCGTTGGACACCGTGGGACAACGTGGGACAACGTGGGACAACGTGGGACAACGTGGGACACCGTGGGACACCGTTGGACACCGTTGGACATCGTTGGACACCGTGGGACAACGTGGGACAACGTGGGACACCGTTGGACACCGTGGGACAACGTGGGACAACGTGGGACAACGTGGGACAACGTGGGACAACGTGGGACAACGTAGGACAACGTGGGACAACGTGGGACACCGTTGGACATCGTTGGACAACGTGGGACATCGTGGGACAACGTGGGACAACGTGGGACAACGTGGGACAACGTGGGACACCGTTGGACACCGTGGGACACCGTTGGACACCGTTGGACACCGTGGGACACTGTTGGACACCGTTGGACATCGTTGGACACCGTTGGACACCGTTGGACACCGTTGGACACCGTGGGACAACGTGGGACAACGTGGGACAACGTGGGACAACGTGGGACAACGTGGGACAACGTGGGACAACGTGGGACAACGTGGGACAACGTGGGACAACGTGGGACAACGTGGGACAACGTGGGACAACATGGGACAACGTGGGACAACGTGGGACAACGTGGGACACCGTTGGACACCGTGGGACAACGTGGGACAACGTGGGACAACGTGGGACAACGTGGGACAACGTGGGACAGCGTAGGACAACGTGGGACAACGTGGGACAACGTGGGACAACGTGGGACAACGTGGGACACCGTTGGACACCGTGGGACACCGTTGGACACCGTTGGACATCGTTGGACACCGTGGGACATCGTGGGACAACGTGGGACAACGTGGGACAACGTGGGACAACGTGGGACACCGTGGGACAACGTGGGACACCGTTGGACATCGTTGGACACCGTGGGACAACGTGGGACAACGTGGGACAACGTGGGACAACGTGGGACAACGTGGGACATCGTGGGACAACGTGGGACAACGTGGGACAACGTGGGACAACGTGGGACAACGTGGGACAACGTGGGACAACGTGGGACAACGTGGGACAACGTGGGACAACGTGGGACAACGTGGGACACCGTTGGACACCGTTGGACATCGTTGGACACCGTTGGACACCGTGGGACAACGTGGGACAACGTGGGACAACGTGGGACAACGTGGGACAACGTGGGACAACGTGGGACACCGTTGGACACCGTGGGACACCGTTGGACACCGTTGGACATCGTTGGACACCGTGGGACATCGTGGGACAACGTGGGACAACGTGGGACAACGTGGGACAACGTGGGACACCGTTGGACAAGGTGGGACACCGTTGGACATCGTTGGACACCGTGGGACAACGTGGGACAACGTGGGACACCGTTGGACATCGTTGGACACCGTGGGACAACGTGGGACAACGTGGGACAACGTGGGACAACGTGGGACAACGTGGGACATCGTGGGACAACGTGGGACAACGTGGGACAACGTGGGACAACGTGGGACACCGTTGGACAACGTGGGACACCGTTGGGCATCGTTGGACACCGTGGGACAACGTGGGACGACGTGGGACAACGTGGGACAACGTGGGACAACGTGGGACAACGTGGGACAACGTGGGACACCGTTGGACATCGTTGGACATCGTTGGACACCGTTGGACATCGTTGGACATCGTTGGACATCGTTGGACACCGTTGGACACCGTTGGACACCGTTGGACACCGTTGGACATCGGTGGACATCGCGGGACACCGTTGGACATCGTTGGACACCGTTGGACACCGTGGGACAACGTGGGACAACGTGGGACAACGTGGGACAACGTGGGACAACGTGGGACAACGTGGGACACCGTTGGACACCGTTGGACATCGTTGGACACCGTTGGACACAGTGGGACAACGTGGGACAACGTGGGACAACGTGGGACAACGTGGGACAACGTGGGACACCGTTGGACACCGTGGGACACCGTTGGACACCGTTGGACATCGTTGGACACCGTGGGACATCGTGGGACAACGTGGGACAACGTGGGACAACGTGGGACAACGTGGGACACCGTTGGACAACGTGGGACACCGTTGGACATCGTTGGACACCGTGGGACATCGTTGGACACCGTGGGACAACGTGGGACAACGTGGGACAACGTGGGACAACGTGGGACAACGTGGGACATCGTGGGACAACGTGGGACAACGTGGGACAACGTGGGACAACGTGGGACACCGTTGGACAACGTGGGACACCGTTGGGCATCGTTGGACACCGTGGGACAACGTGGGACACCGTTGGGCATCGTTGGACACCGTGGGACAACGTGGGACAACGTGGGACAACGTGGGACAACGTGGGACAACGTGGGACAACGTGGGACAACGTGGGACAACGTGGGACAACGTGGGACATCGTGGGACAACGTGGGACAACGTGGGACAACGTGGGACAACGTGGGACAACGTGGGACACCGTTGGACATCGTTGGACACCGTGGGACAACGTGGGACAACGTGGGACAACGTGGGACACCGTTGGACACCGTTGGACATCGTTGGACACCGTTGGACACCGTGGGACAACGTGGGACAACGTGGGACAACGTGGGACAACGTGGGACAACGTGGGACAACGTGGGACAACGTGGGACATCGTGGGACAACGTGGGACAACGTGGGACACCGTTGGACAACGTGGGACACCGTTGGACATCGTTGGACATCGTGGGACACCGTTGGACATCGTTGGACATCGTTGGACACCGTTGGACATCGTTGGACATCGTTGGACATCGTTGGACACCGTTGGACACCGTTGGACACCGTTGGACACCGTTGGACATCGGTGTCCATCGTGGGACACCGTTGGACACCGTTGGACATCGTTGGACACCGTTGGACACCGTGGGACAACGTGGGACAACGTGGGACACCGTGGGACATCGTTGGACACCGTTGGACACCGTGGGACAACGTGGGACAACGTGGGACAACGTGGGACAAGGTGGGACAACGTGGGACAACGTGGGACAACGTGGGACAACGTGGGACAACGTGGGACATCGTGGGACAACGTGGGACAACGTGGGACAACGTGGGACAACGTGGGACACCGTTGGACAACGTGGGACACCGTTGGACATCGTGGGACACCGTGGGACAACGTGGGACAACGTGGGACAACGTGGGACACCGTTGGACACCGTTGGACATCATTGGACATCGTTGGACATCGTGGGACACCGTTGGACATCGTTGGACATCGTTGGACACCGTTGGACATCTTTTGGACATCGTTGGACATCGTTGGACACCGTTGGACACCGTTGGACACCGTTGGACACCGTTGGACATCGGTGGACATCGTGGGACACCGTTGGACACCGTTGGACATCGTTGGACACCGTTGGACACCGTGGGACAACGTGGGACAACGTGGGACAACGTGGGACAACGTGGGACACCGTGGGACACCGTTGGACACCGTTGGACATCGTTGGACACCGTGGGACAACGTGGGACAACGTGGGACACCGTTGGACACCGTGGGACAACGTGGGACAACGTGGGACAACGTGGGACAACGTGGGACAACGTGGGACAACGTAGGACAACGTGGGACAACGTGGGACACCGTTGGACATCGTTGGACAACGTGGGACATCGTGGGACAACGTGGGACAACGTGGGACAACGTGGGACAACGTGGGACAACGTGGGACACCGTTGGACACCGTGGGACAACGTGGGACAACGTGGGACAACGTGGGACAACGTGGGACAACGTGGGACAACGTGGGACAACGTGGGACAACGTGGGACAACGTGGGACACCGTTGGACACCGTGGGACACCGTTGGACACCGTTGGACATCGTTGGACACCGTGGGACAACGTGGGACAACGTGGGACATCGTGGGACAACGTGGGACAACGTGGGACAACGTGGGACAACGTGGGACATCGTTGGACACCGTTGGACACCGTGGGACAACGTGGGACACCGTTGGACACCGTGGGACACCGTTGGACACCGTTGGACATCGTTGGACACCGTGGGACAACGTGGGACAACGTGGGACATCGTGGGACAACGTGGGACAACGTGGGACAACGTGGGACAACGTGGGACATCGTTGGACACCGTTGGACACCGTGGGACAACGTGGGACAACGTGGGACAACGTGGGACAACGTGGGACAACGTGGGACATCGTGGGACAACGTGGGACAACGTGGGACAACGTGGGACAACGTGGGACAACGTGGGACACCGTTGGACATCGTTGGACACCGTGGGACAACGTGGGACAACGTGGGACAACGTGGGACAACGTGGGACACCGTTGGACATCGTTGGACAACGTGGGACATCGTGGGACAACGTGGGACAACGTGGGACAACGTGGGACAACGTGGGACACCGTTGGACATCGTTGGACACCGTGGGACAACGTGGGACAACGTGGGACACCGTGGGACACCGTTGGACACCGTTGGACATCGTTGGACACCGTGGGACAACGTGGGACAACGTGGGACACCGTTGGACACCGTGGGACAACGTGGGACAACGTGGGACAACGTGGGACAACGTGGGACAACGTGGGACAACGTAGGACAACGTGGAACAACGTGGGACACCGTTGGACATCGTTGGACAACGTGGGACATCGTGGGACAACGTGGGACAACGTAGGACAACGTGGGACAACGTGGGACACCGTTGGACATCGTTGGACAACGTGGGACAACGTGGGACAACGTGGGACAACGTGGGACAACGTGGGACAACGTGGGACACCGTTGGACATCGTCGGACAACGTGGGACAACGTGGGACAACGTGGGACAACGTGGGACAACGTGGGACACCGTGGGACACAGTTGGACACCGTGGGACACCGTTGGGCACCGTTGGACATCGTTGGACACCGTGGGACAACGTGGGACAACGTGGGACACCGTGGGACAACGTGGGACAACGTGGGACAACGTGGGACACCGTTGGACACCGTTGGACATCGTTGGACAACGTGGGACATCGTGGGACAACGTGGGACATCGTGGGACAACGTGGGACAACGTGGGACAACGTGGGACAACGTGGGACACCGTTGGACATCGTTGGACAACGTGGGACAACGTGGGACAACGTGGGACAACGTGGGACAACGTGGGACAACGTGGGACACCGTTGGACATCGTTGGACAACGTGGGACAACGTGGGACAACGTGGGACAACGTGGGACAACGTGGGACACCGTGGGACACAGTTGGACACCGTGGGACACCGTTGGGCACCGTTGGACATCGTTGGACACCGTGGGACAACGTGGGACAACGTGGGACAACGTGGGACAACGTGGGACAACGTGGGACAAGGTGGGACACCGTTGGACACCGTGGGACACCGTTGGACACCGTTGGACATCGTTGGACACCGTGGGACATCGTGGGACAACGTGGGACAACGTGGGACAACGTGGGACAACGTGGGACACCGTTGGACAAGGTGGGACACCGTTGGACATCGTTGGACACCGTGGGACAACGTGGGACAACGTGGGACACCGTTGGACATCGTTGGACACCGTGGGACAACGTGGGACAACGTGGGACAACGTGGGACAACGTGGGACAACGTGGGACAACGTGGGACAACGTGGGACAACGTGGGACAACGTGGGACAACGTGGGACACCGTTGGACAACGTGGGACACCGTTGGACATCGTTGGACACCGTGGGACAACGTGGGACGACGTGGGACAACGTGGGACAACGTGGGACAACGTGGGACAACGTGGGACAACGTGGGACACCGTTGGACATCGTTGGACATCGTTGGACACCGTTGGACATCGTTGGACATCGTTGGACATCGTTGGACACCGTTGGACACCGTTGGACACCGTTGGACACCGTTGGACATCGGTGGACATCGCGGGACACCGTTGGACATCGTTGGACACCGTTGGACACCGTGGGACAACGTGGGACAACGTGGGACAACGTGGGACAACGTGGGACAACGTGGGACAACGTGGGACAACGTGGGACAACGTGGGACAACGTGGGACAACGTGGGACAACGTGGGACACCGTTGGACACCGTTGGACACCGTTGGACATCGGTGGACATCGTGGGACACCGTTGGACACCGTTGGACATCGTTGGACACCGTTGGACACCGTGGGACAACGTGGGACAACGTGGGACAACGTGGGACAACGTGGGACAACGTGGGACACCGTTGGACACCGTTGGACATCGTTGGACACCGTTGGACACCGTGGGACAACGTGGGACAACGTGGGACAACGTGGGACAACGTGGGACAACGTGGGACACCGTTGGACACCGTGGGACACCGTTGGACACCGTTGGACATCGTTGGACACCGTGGGACATCGTGGGACAACGTGGGACAACGTGGGACAACGTGGGACACCGTTGGACAACGTGGGACACCGTTGGACATCGTTGGACACCGTGGGACAACGTGGGACAACGTGGGACAACGTGGGACAACGTGGGACAACGTGGGACATCGTAGGACAACGTGGGACAACGTGGGACAACGTGGGACAACGTGGGACACCGTTGGACAACGTGGGACACCGTTGGGCATCGTTGGACACCGTGGGACAACGTGGCACAACGTGGGACAACGTGGGACAACGTGGGACAACGTGGGACAACGTGGGACAACGTGGGACAACGTGGGACAACGTGGGACAACGTGGGACAACGTGGGACAACGTGGGACAACGTGGGACACCGTTGGACATCGTTGGACACCGTGGGACAACGTGGGACAACGTGGGACAACGTGGGACAACGTGGGACACCGTTGGACACCGTTGGACATCGTTGGACATCGTTGGACTTCGTGGGACACCGTTGGACATCGTTGGACATCGTTGGACACCGTTGGACATCGTTGGACATCGTTGGACATCGTTGGACACCGTTGGACACCGTTGGACACCGTTGGACACCGTTGGACATCGCTGGACATCGTGGGACACCGTGGGACAACGTGGGACAACGTGGGACAACGTGGGACACCGTTGGACACCGTTGGACATCGTTGGACATCGTTGGACATCGTGGGACACCGTTGGACATCGTTGGACATCGTTGGACACCGTTGGACATCGTTGGACATCGTTGGACACCGTTGGACACCGTTGGCCACCGTTGGACACCGTTGGACATCGGTGGACATCGTGGGACACCGTTGGACACCGTTGGACATCGTTGGACACCGTTGGACACCGTGGGACAACGTGGGACAACGTGGGACAACGTGGGACAACGTGGGACACCGCGGGACACCGTTGGACACCGTTGGACATCGTTGGACACCGTGGGACAACGTGGGACAACGTGGGACACCGTTGGACACCGTGGGACAACGTGGGACAACGTGGGACAACGTGGGACAACGTGGGACAACGTGGGACAACGTAGGACAACGTGGGACAACGTGGGACACCGTTGGACATCGTTGGACAACGTGGGACATCGTGGGACAACGTGGGACAACGTGGGACAACGTGGGACAACGTGGGACACCGTTGGACACCGTGGGACACCGTTGGACACCGTTGGACATCGGTGGACATCGTGGGACACCGTTGGACACAGTTGGACATCGTTGGACACCGTTGGACACCGTGGGACAACGTGGGACAACGTGGGACAACGTGGGACAACGTGGGACAACGTGGGACAACGTGGGACACCGTTGGACATCGTTGGACATCGTTGGACACCGTTGGACATCGTTGGACATCGTTGGACATCGTTGGACACCGTTGGACACCGTTGGACACCGTTGGACACCGTTGGACATCGGTGGACATCGTGGGACACCGTTGGACACCGTTGGACATCGTTGGACACCGTGGGACATCGTGGGACAACGTGGGACAACGTGGGACAACGTGGGACAACGTGGGACAACGTGGGACAACGTGGGACAACGTGGGACAACGTGGGACAACGTGGGACATCGTGGGACAACGTGGGACAACGTGGGACAACGTGGGACAACGTGGGACACCGTTGGACAACGTGGGACACCGTTGGACACCGTTGGACACCGTTGGACATCGGTGGACATCGTGGGACACCGTTGGACACCGTTGGACATCGTTGGACACCGTTGGACACCGTAGGACAACGTGGGACAACGTGGGACAACGTGGGACAACGTGGGACAACGTGGGACACCGTTGGACACCGTTGGACATCGTTGGACACCGTTGGACACCGTGGGACAACGTGGGACAACGTGGGACAACGTGGGACAACGTGGGATAACGTGGGACACCGTTGGACACCGTGGGACACCGTTGGACACCGTTGGACATCGTTGGACACCGTGGGACATCGTGGGACAACGTGGGACAACGTGGGACAACGTGGGACACCGTGGGACAACGTGGGACACCGTTGGACATCGTGGGACAACGTGGGACAACGTGGGACAACGTGGGACAACGTGGGACAACGTGGGACAACGTGGGACATCGTGGGACAACGTGGGACAACGTGGGACAACGTGGGACAACGTGGGACACCGTTGGACAACGTGGGACACCGTTGGGCATCGTTGGACACCGTGGGACAACGTGGGACAACGTGGGACAACGTGGGACAACGTGGGACAACGTGGGACAACGTGGGACAACGTGGGACAACGTGGGACAACGTGGGACATCGTGGGACAACGTGGGACAACGTGGGACAACGTGGGACAACGTGGGACAACGTGGGACACCGTTGGACATCGTTGGACACCGTGGGACAACGTGGGACAACGTGGGACAACGTGGGACAACGTGGGACAACGTGGGACACCGTTGGACACCGTTGGACATCGTTGGACATCGTTGGACATCGTGGGACACCGTTGGACATCGTTGGACATCGTTGGACACCGTTGGACATCGTTGGACATCGTTGGACATCGTTGGACACCGTTGGACACCGTTGGCCACCGTTGGACACCGTTGGACATCGGTGGACATCGTGGGACACCGTTGGACACCGTTGGACATCGTTGGACACCGTTGGACACCGTGGGACAACGTGGGACAACGTGGGACAACGTGGGACACCGCGGGACACCGTTGGACACCGTTGGACATCGTTGGACACCGTGGGACAACGTGGGACAACGTGGGACACCGTTGGACATCGTTGGACAACGTGGGACATCGTGGGACAACGTGGGACAACGTGGGACAACGTGGGACAACGTGGGACACCGTTGGACACCGTGGGACACCGTTGGACACCGTTGGACACCGTGGGACACCGTTGGACACCGTTGGACATCGTTGGACACCGTGGGACAACGTGGGACAACGTGGGACATCGTGGGACAACGTGGGACAACGTGGGACAACGTGGGACAACGTGGGACAACGTGGGACACCGTTGGACATCGTTGGACACCGTGGGACAACGTGGGACAACGTGGGACAACGTGGGACAACGTGGGACAACGTGGGACACCGTTGGACACCGTTGGACATCGTTGGACATCGTTGGACATCGTGGGACACCGTTGGACATCGTTGGACATCGTTGGACACCGTTGGACATCGTTGGACATCGTTGGACATCGTTGGACACCGTTGGACACCATTGGCCACCGTTGGACACCGTTGGACATCGGTGGACATCGTGGGACACCGTTGGACACCGTTGGACATCGTTGGACACCGTTGGACACCGTGGGACAACGTGGGACAACGTGGGACAACGTGGGACACCGCGGGACACCGTTGGACACCGTTGGACATCGTTGGACACCGTGGGACAACGTGGGACAACGTGGGACACCGTTGGACACCGTGGGACAACGTGGGACATCGTGGGACAACGTGGGACAACGTGGGACAACGTGGGACAACGTGGGACACCGTTGGACACCGTGGGACACCGTTGGACACCGTTGGACACCGTGGGACACCGTTGGACACCGTTGGACATCGTTGGACACCGTTGGACACCGTTGGACACCGTTGGACACCGTGGGACAACGTGGGACAACGTGGGACAACGTGGGACAACGTGGGACACCGTGGGACACCGTTGGACACCGTTGGACATCGTTGGACACCGTGGGACAACGTGGGACAACGTGGGACACCGTTGGACACCGTGGGACAACGTGGGACAACGTGGGACAACGTGGGACAACGTGGGACAACGTGGGACAACGTAGGACAACGTGGGACAACGTGGGACACCGTTGGACATCGTTGGACAACGTGGGACATCGTGGGACAACGTGGGACAACGTGGGACAACGTGGGACAACGTGGGACACCGTTGGACACCGTGGGACACCGTTGGACACCGTTGGACACCGTGGGACACTGTTGGACACCGTTGGACATCGTTGGACACCGTTGGACACCGTTGGACACCGTTGGACACCGTGGGACAACGTGGGACAACGTGGGACAACGTGGGACAACGTGGGACAACGTGGGACAACGTGGGACAACGTGGGACAACGTGGGACAACGTGGGACAACGTGGGACAACGTGGGACAACGTGGGACAACGTGGGACAACGTGGGACAACGTGGGACAACGTGGGACACCGTTGGACACCGTGGGACAACGTGGGACAACGTGGGACAACGTGGGACAACGTGGGACAACGTGGGACAGCGTAGGACAACGTGGGACACCGTGGGACACCGTGGGACAACGTGGGACAACGTGGGACACCGTGGGACACCGTGGGACACCGTTGGACACCGTTGGACATCGTTGGACACCGTGGGACAACGTGGGACAACGTGGGACAACGTGGGACAACGTGGGACAACGTGGGACACCGTTGGACAACGTGGGACACCGTTGGACATCGTTGGACACCGTGGGACAACGTGGGACAACGTGGGACAACGTGGGACAACGTGGGACAACGTGGGACATCGTGGGACAACGTGGGACAACGTGGGACAACGTGGGACAACGTGGGACAACGTGGGACAACGTGGGACAACGTGGGACAACGTGGGACAACGTGGGACAACGTGGGACAACGTGGGACACCGTTGGACACCGTTGGACATCGTTGGACACCGTTGGACACCGTGGGACAACGTGGGACAACGTGGGACAACGTGGGACAACGTGGGACAACGTGGGACAACGTGGGACACCGTTGGACACCGTGGGACACCGTTGGACACCGTTGGACATCGTTGGACACCGTGGGACATCGTGGGACAACGTGGGACAACGTGGGACAACGTGGGACAACGTGGGACACCGTTGGACAAGGTGGGACACCGTTGGACATCGTTGGACACCGTGGGACAACGTGGGACAACGTGGGACACCGTTGGACATCGTTGGACACCGTGGGACAACGTGGGACAACGTGGGACAACGTGGGACAACGTGGGACAACGTGGGACATCGTGGGACAACGTGGGACAACGTGGGACAACGTGGGACAACGTGGGACACCGTTGGACAACGTGGGACACCGTTGGGCATCGTTGGACACCGTGGGACAACGTGGGACGACGTGGGACAACGTGGGACAACGTGGGACAACGTGGGACAACGTGGGACAACGTGGGACACCGTTGGACATCGTTGGACATCGTTGGACACCGTTGGACATCGTTGGACATCGTTGGACATCGTTGGACACCGTTGGACACCGTTGGACACCGTTGGACACCGTTGGACATCGGTGGACATCGCGGGACACCGTTGGACATCGTTGGACACCGTTGGACACCGTGGGACAACGTGGGACAACGTGGGACAACGTGGGACAACGTGGGACAACGTGGGACAACGTGGGACACCGTTGGACACCGTTGGACATCGTTGGACACCGTTGGACACAGTGGGACAACGTGGGACAACGTGGGACAACGTGGGACAACGTGGGACAACGTGGGACACCGTTGGACACCGTGGGACACCGTTGGACACCGTTGGACATCGTTGGACACCGTGGGACATCGTGGGACAACGTGGGACAACGTGGGACAACGTGGGACAACGTGGGACACCGTTGGACAACGTGGGACACCGTTGGACATCGTTGGACACCGTGGGACATCGTTGGACACCGTGGGACAACGTGGGACAACGTGGGACAACGTGGGACAACGTGGGACAACGTGGGACATCGTGGGACAACGTGGGACAACGTGGGACAACGTGGGACAACGTGGGACACCGTTGGACAACGTGGGACACCGTTGGGCATCGTTGGACACCGTGGGACAACGTGGGACACCGTTGGGCATCGTTGGACACCGTGGGACAACGTGGGACAACGTGGGACAACGTGGGACAACGTGGGACAACGTGGGACAACGTGGGACAACGTGGGACAACGTGGGACAACGTGGGACATCGTGGGACAACGTGGGACAACGTGGGACAACGTGGGACAACGTGGGACAACGTGGGACACCGTTGGACATCGTTGGACACCGTGGGACAACGTGGGACAACGTGGGACAACGTGGGACACCGTTGGACACCGTTGGACATCGTTGGACACCGTTGGACACCGTGGGACAACGTGGGACAACGTGGGACAACGTGGGACAACGTGGGACAACGTGGGACAACGTGGGACAACGTGGGACATCGTGGGACAACGTGGGACAACGTGGGACACCGTTGGACAACGTGGGACACCGTTGGACATCGTTGGACATCGTGGGACACCGTTGGACATCGTTGGACATCGTTGGACACCGTTGGACATCGTTGGACATCGTTGGACATCGTTGGACACCGTTGGACACCGTTGGACACCGTTGGACACCGTTGGACATCGGTGTACATCGTGGGACACCGTTGGACACCGTTGGACATCGTTGGACACCGTTGGACACCGTGGGACAACGTGGGACAACGTGGGACACCGTTGGACATCGTTGGACACCGTGGGACACCGTGGGACAACGTGGGACAACGTGGGACAACGTGGGACAAGGTGGGACAACGTGGGACAACGTGGGACAACGTGGGACAACGTGGGACAACGTGGGACATCGTGGGACAACGTGGGACAACGTGGGACAACGTGGGACAACGTGGGACACCGTTGGACAACGTGGGACAGCGTGGGACATCGTTGGACACCGTGGGACAACGTGGGACAACGTGGGACAACGTGGGACACCGTTGGACACCGTTGGACATCATTGGACATCGTTGGACATCGTGGGACACCGTTGGACATCGTTGGACATCGTTGGACACCGTTGGACATCTTTTGGACATCGTTGGACATCGTTGGACACCGTTGGACACCGTTGGACACCGTTGGACACCGTTGGACATCGGTGGACATCGTGGGACACCGTTGGACACCGTTGGACATCGTTGGACACCGTTGGACACCGTGGGACAACGTGGGACAACGTGGGACAACGTGGGACAACGTGGGACACCGTGGGACACCGTTGGACACCGTTGGACATCGTTGGACACCGTGGGACAACGTGGGACAACGTGGGACACCGTTGGACACCGTGGGACAACGTGGGACAACGTGGGACAACGTGGGACAACGTGGGACAACGTGGGACAACGTAGGACAACGTGGGACAACGTGGGACACCGTTGGACATCGTTGGACAACGTGGGACATCGTGGGACAACGTGGGACAACGTGGGACAACGTGGGACAACGTGGGACAACGTGGGACACCGTTGGACACCGTGGGACAACGTGGGACAACGTGGGACAACGTGGGACAACGTGGGACAACGTGGGACAACGTGGGACAACGTGGGACAACGTGGGACAACGTGGGACACCGTTGGACACCGTGGGACACCGTTGGACACCGTTGGACATCGTTGGACACCGTGGGACAACGTGGGACAACGTGGGACATCGTGGGACAACGTGGGACAACGTGGGACAACGTGGGACAACGTGGGACATCGTTGGACACCGTTGGACACCGTGGGACAACGTGGGACACCGTTGGACACCGTGGGACACCGTTGGACACCGTTGGACATCGTTGGACACCGTGGGACAACGTGGGACAACGTGGGACAGCGTGGGACAACGTGGGACAACGTGGGACAACGTGGGACAACGTGGGACATCGTTGGACACCGTTGGACACCGTGGGACAACGTGGGACAACGTGGGACAACGTGGGACAACGTGGGACAACGTGGGACATCGTGGGACAACGTGGGACAACGTGGGACAACGTGGGACAACGTGGGACAACGTGGGACACCGTTGGACATCGTTGGACACCGTGGGACAACGTGGGACAACGTGGGACAACGTGGGACAACGTGGGACACCGTTGGACATCGTTGGACAACGTGGGACATCGTGGGACAACGTGGGACAACGTGGGACAACGTGGGACAACGTGGGACACCGTTGGACATCGTTGGACACCGTGGGACAACGTGGGACAACGTGGGACACCGTGGGACACCGTTGGACACCGTTGGACATCGTTGGACACCGTGGGACAACGTGGGACAACGTGGGACACCGTTGGACACCGTGGGACAACGTGGGACAACGTGGGACAACGTGGGACAACGTGGGACAACGTGGGACAACGTAGGACAACGTGGAACAACGTGGGACACCGTTGGACATCGTTGGACAACGTGGGACATCGTGGGACAACGTGGGACAACGTAGGACAACGTGGGACAACGTGGGACACCGTTGGACATCGTTGGACAACGTGGGACAACGTGGGACAACGTGGGACAACGTGGGACAACGTGGGACAACGTGGGACACCGTTGGACATCGTCGGACAACGTGGGACAACGTGGGACAACGTGGGACAACGTGGGACAACGTGGGACACCGTGGGACACAGTTGGACACCGTGGGACACCGTTGGGCACCGTTGGACATCGTTGGACACCGTGGGACAACGTGGGACAACGTGGGACACCGTGGGACAACGTGGGACAACGTGGGACAACGTGGGACACCGTTGGACACCGTTGGACATCGTTGGACAACGTGGGACATCGTGGGACAACGTGGGACATCGTGGGACAACGTGGGACAACGTGGGACAACGTGGGACAACGTGGGACACCGTTGGACATCGTTGGACAACGTGGGACAACGTGGGACAACGTGGGACAACGTGGGACAACGTGGGACAACGTGGGACACCGTTGGACATCGTTGGACAACGTGGGACAACGTGGGACAACGTGGGACAACGTGGGACAACGTGGGACACCGTGGGACACCGTTGGACACCGTGGGACACCGTTGGGCACCGTTGGACATCGTTGGACACCGTGGGACAACGTGGGACAACGTGGGACAACGTGGGACAACGTGGGACAACGTGGGACAACGTGGGACACCGTTGGACACCGTGGGACACCGTTGGACACCGTTGGACATCGTTGGACACCGTGGGACATCGTGGGACAACGTGGGACAACGTGGGACAACGTGGGACAACGTGGGACACCGTTGGACAAGGTGGGACACCGTTGGACATCGTTGGACACCGTGGGACACCGTGGGACAACGTGGGACACCGTTGGACATCGTTGGACACCGTGGGACAACGTGGGACAACGTGGGACAACGTGGGACAACGTGGGACAACGTGGGACATCGTGGGACAACGTGGGACAACGTGGGACAACGTGGGACAACGTGGGACACCGTTGGACAACGTGGGACACCGTTGGGCATCGTTGGACACCGTGGGACAACGTGGGACGACGTGGGACAACGTGGGACAACGTGGGACAACGTGGGACAACGTGGGACAACGTGGGACACCGTTGGACATCGTTGGACATCGTTGGACACCGTTGGACATCGTTGGACATCGTTGGACATCGTTGGACACCGTTGGACACCGTTGGACACCGTTGGACACCGTTGGACATCGGTGGACATCGCGGGACACCGTTGGACATCGTTGGACACCGTTGGACACCGTGGGACACCGTGGGACAACGTGGGACAACGTGGGACAACGTGGGACAACGTGGGACAACGTGGGACATCGTGGGACAACGTGGGACAACGTGGGACAACGTGGGACAACGTGGGACAACGTGGGACAACGTGGGACAACATGGGACAACGTGGGACAACGTGGGACAACGTGGGACACCGTTGGACACCGTGGGACAACGTGGGACAACGTGGGACAACGTGGGACAACGTGGGACAACGTGGGACAGCGTAGGACAACGTGGGACAACGTGGGACAACGTGGGACAACGTGGGACAACGTGGGACACCGTTGGACACCGTGGGACACCGTTGGACACCGTGGGACATCGTTGGACACCGTGGGACATCGTGGGACAACGTGGGACAACGTGGGACAACGTGGGACAACGTGGGACACCGTTGGACAACGTGGGACACCGTTGGACATCGTTGGACACCGTGGGACAACGTGGGACAACGTGGGACAACGTGGGACAACGTGGGACAACGTGGGACATCGTGGGACAACGTGGGACAACGTGGGACAACGTGGGACAACGTGGGACAACGTGGGACAACGTGGGACAACGTGGGACAACGTGGGACAACGTGGGACAACGTGGGACAACGTGGGACACCGTTGGACACCGTTGGACATCGTTGGACACCGTTGGACACCGTGGGACAACGTGGGACAACGTGGGACAACGTGGGACAACGTGGGACAACGTGGGACAACGTGGGACACCGTTGGACACCGTGGGACACCGTTGGACACCGTTGGACATCGTTGGACACCGTGGGACATCGTGGGACAACGTGGGACAACGTGGGACAACGTGGGACAACGTCGGACACCGTTGGACAAGGTGGGACACCGTTGGACATCGTTGGACACCGTGGGACAACGTGGGACAACGTGGGACACCGTTGGACATCGTTGGACACCGTGGGACAACGTGGGACAACGTGGGACAACGTGGGACAACGTGGGACAACGTGGGACATCGTGGGACAACGTGGGACAACGTGGGACAACGTGGGACAACGTGGGACACCGTTGGACAACGTGGGACACCGTTGGGCATCGTTGGACACCGTGGGACAACGTGGGACGACGTGGGACAACGTGGGACAACGTGGGACAACGTGGGACAACGTGGGACAACGTGGGACACCGTTGGACATCGTTGGACATCGTTGGACACCGTTGGACATCGTTGGACATCGTTGGACATCGTTGGACACCGTTGGACACCGTTGGACACCGTTGGACACCGTTGGACATCGGTGGACATCGCGGGACACCGTTGGACATCGTTGGACACCGTTGGACACCGTGGGACAACGTGGGACAACGTGGGACAACGTGGGACAACGTGGGACAACGTGGGACAACGTGGGACACCGTTGGACACCGTTGGACATCGTTGGACACCGTTGGACACAGTGGGACAACGTGGGACAACGTGGGACAACGTGGGACAACGTGGGACAACGTGGGACACCGTTGGACACCGTGGGACACCGTTGGACACCGTTGGACATCGTTGGACACCGTGGGACAACGTGGGACAACGTGGGACAACGTGGGACAACGTGGGACAACGTGGGACACCGTTGGACAACGTGGGACACCGTTGGACATCGTTGGACACCGTGGGACATCGTTGGACACCGTGGGACAACGTGGGACAACGTGGGACAACGTGGGACAACGTGGGACAACGTGGGACATCGTGGGACAACGTGGGACAACGTGGGACAACGTGGGACAACGTGGGACACCGTTGGACAACGTGGGACACCGTTGGACATCGTTGGACACCGTGGGACAACGTGGGACACCGTTGGGCATCGTTGGACACCGTGGGACAACGTGGGACAACGTGGGACAACGTGGGACAACGTGGGACAACGTGGGACAACGTGGGACAACGTGGGACAACGTGGGACAACGTGGGACATCGTGGGACAACGTGGGACAACGTGGGACAACGTGGGACAACGTGGGACAACGTGGGACACCGTTGGACATCGTTGGACACCGTGGGACAACGTGGGACAACGTGGGACAACGTGGGACACCGTTGGACACCGTTGGACATCGTTGGACACCGTTGGACACCGTGGGACAACGTGGGACAACGTGGGACAACGTGGGACAACGTGGGACAACGTGGGACAACGTGGGACAACGTGGGACATCGTGGGACAACGTGGGACAACGTGGGACACCGTTGGACAACGTGGGACACCGTTGGACATCGTTGGACATCGTGGGACACCGTTGGACATCGTTGGACATCGTTGGACACCGTTGGACATCGTTGGACATCGTTGGACATCGTTGGACACCGTTGGACACCGTTGGACACCGTTGGACACCGTTGGACATCGGTGTACATCGTGGGACACCGTTGGACACCGTTGGACATCGTTGGACACCGTTGGACACCGTGGGACAACGTGGGACAACGTGGGACACCGTTGGACATCGTTGGACACCGTTGGACACCGTGGGACAACGTGGGACAACGTGGGACAACGTGGGACAAGGTGGGACAACGTGGGACAACGTGGGACAACGTGGGACAACGTGGGACAACGTGGGACATCGTGGGACAACGTGGGACAACGTGGGACAACGTGGGACAACGTGGGACACCGTTGGACAACGTGGGACACCGTTGGACATCGTTGGACACCGTGGGACAACGTGGGACAACGTGGGACAACGTGGGACACCGTTGGACACCGTTGGACATCATTGGACATCGTTGGACATCGTGGGACACCGTTGGACGTCGTTGGACATCGTTGGACACCGTTGGACATCTTTTGGACATCGTTGGACATCGTTGGACACCGTTGGACACCGTTGGACACCGTTGGACACCGTTGGACATCGGTGGACATCGTGGGACACCGTTGGACACCGTTGGACATCGTTGGACACCGTTGGACACCGTGGGACAACGTGGGACAACGTGGGACAACGTGGGACAACGTGGGACACCGTGGGACACCGTTGGACACCGTTGGACATCGTTGGACACCGTGGGACAACGTGGGACAACGTGGGACACCGTTGGACACCGTGGGACAACGTGGGACAACGTGGGACAACGTGGGACAACGTGGGACAACGTGGGACAACGTAGGACAACGTGGGACAACGTGGGACACCGTTGGACATCGTTGGACAACGTGGGACATCGTGGGACAACGTGGGACAACGTGGGACAACGTGGGACAACGTGGGACAACGTGGGACACCGTTGGACACCGTGGGACAACGTGGGACAACGTGGGACAACGTGGGACAACGTGGGACAACGTGGGACAACGTGGGACAACGTGGGACAACGTGGGACAACGTGGGACACCGTTGGACACCGTGGGACACCGTTGGACACCGTTGGACATCGTTGGACACCGTGGGACAACGTGGGACAACGTGGGACATCGTGGGACAACGTGGGACAACGTGGGACAACGTGGGACAACGTGGGACATCGTTGGACACCGTTGGACACCGTGGGACAACGTGGGACATCGTTGGACACCGTGGGACACCGTTGGACACCGTTGGACATCGTTGGACACCGTGGGACAACGTGGGACAACGTGGGACATCGTGGGACAACGTGGGACAACGTGGGACAACGTGGGACAACGTGGGACATCGTTGGACACCGTTGGACACCGTGGGACAACGTGGGACAACGTGGGACAACGTGGGACAACGTGGGACAACGTGGGACATCGTGGGACAACGTGGGACAACGTGGGACAACGTGGGACAACGTGGGACAACGTGGGACACCGTTGGACATCGTTGGACACCGTGGGACAACGTGGGACAACGTGGGACAACGTGGGACAACGTGGGACACCGTTGGACATCGTTGGACAACGTGGGACATCGTGGGACAACGTGGGACAACGTGGGACAACGTGGGACAACGTGGGACACCGTTGGACATCGTTGGACACCGTGGGACAACGTGGGACAACGTGGGACACCGTGGGACACCGTTGGACACCGTTGGACATCGTTGGACACCGTGGGACAACGTGGGACAACGTGGGACACCGTTGGACACCGTGGGACAACGTGGGACAACGTGGGACAACGTGGGACAACGTGGGACAACGTGGGACAACGTAGGACAACGTGGAACAACGTGGGACACCGTTGGACATCGTTGGACAACGTGGGACATCGTGGGACAACGTGGGACAACGTAGGACAACGTGGGACAACGTGGGACACCGTTGGACATCGTTGGACAACGTGGGACAACGTGGGACAACGTGGGACAACGTGGGACAACGTGGGACAACGTGGGACACCGTTGGACATCGTCGGACAACGTGGGACAACGTGGGACAACGTGGGACAACGTGGGACAACGTGGGACACCGTGGGACACAGTTGGACACCGTGGGACACCGTTGGGCACCGTTGGACATCGTTGGACACCGTGGGACAACGTGGGACAACGTGGGACACCGTGGGACAACGTGGGACAACGTGGGACAACGTGGGACACCGTTGGACATCGTTGGACATCGTTGGACAACGTGGGACATCGTGGGACAACGTGGGACATCGTGGGACAACGTGGGACAACGTGGGACAACGTGGGACAACGTGGGACACCGTTGGACATCGTTGGACAACGTGGGACAACGTGGGACAACGTGGGACAACGTGGGACAACGTGGGACAACGTGGGACACCGTTGGACATCGTTGGACAACGTGGGACAACGTGGGACAACGTGGGACAACGTGGGACAACGTGGGACACCGTGGGACACAGTTGGACACCGTGGGACACCGTTGGGCACCGTTGGACATCGTTGGACACCGTGGGACAACGTGGGACAACGTGGGACAACGTGGGACAACGTGGGACAACGTGGGACAACGTGGGACACCGTTGGACACCGTGGGACACCGTTGGACACCGTTGGACATCGTTGGACACCGTGGGACATCGTGGGACAACGTGGGACAACGTGGGACAACGTGGGACAACGTGGGACACCGTTGGACAAGGTGGGACACCGTTGGACATCGTTGGACACCGTGGGACAACGTGGGACAACGTGGGACACCGTTGGACATCGTTGGACACCGTGGGACAACGTGGGACAACGTGGGACAACGTGGGACAACGTGGGACAACGTGGGACATCGTGGGACAACGTGGGACAACGTGGGACAACGTGGGACAACGTGGGACACCGTTGGACAACGTGGGACACCGTTGGGCATCGTTGGACACCGTGGGACAACGTGGGACGACGTGGGACAACGTGGGACAACGTGGGACAACGTGGGACAACGTGGGACAACGTGGGACACCGTTGGACATCGTTGGACATCGTTGGACACCGTTGGACATCGTTGGACATCGTTGGACATCGTTGGACACCGTTGGACACCGTTGGACACCGTTGGACACCGTTGGACATCGGGGGACATCGCGGGACACCGTTGGACATCGTTGGACACCGTTGGACACCGTGGGACAACGTGGGACAACGTGGGACAACGTGGGACAACGTGGGACAACGTGGGACAACGTGGGACACCGTTGGACACCGTTGGACATCGTTGGACACCGTTGGACACAGTGGGACAACGTGGGACAACGTGGGACAACGTGGGACAACGTGGGACAACGTGGGACACCGTTGGACACCGTGGGACACCGTTGGACACCGTTGGACATCGTTGGACACCGTGGGACATCGTGGGACAACGTGGGACAACGTGGGACAACGTGGGACAACGTGGGACACCGTTGGACAACGTGGGACACCGTTGGACATCGTTGGACACCGTGGGACATCGTTGGACACCGTGGGACAACGTGGGACAACGTGGGACAACGTGGGACAACGTGGGACAACGTGGGACATCGTGGGACAACGTGGGACAACGTGGGACAACGTGGGACAACGTGGGACACCGTTGGACAACGTGGGACACCGTTGGGCATCGTTGGACACCGTGGGACAACGTGGGACACCGTTGGGCATCGTTGGACACCGTGGGACAACGTGGGACAACGTGGGACAACGTGGGACAACGTGGGACAACGTGGGACAACGTGGGACAACGTGGGACAACGTGGGACAACGTGGGACATCGTGGGACAACGTGGGACAACGTGGGACAACGTGGGACAACGTGGGACAACGTGGGACACCGTTGGACATCGTTGGACACCGTGGGACAACGTGGGACAACGTGGGACAACGTGGGACACCGTTGGACACCGTTGGACATCGTTGGACACCGTTGGACACCGTGGGACAACGTGGGACAACGTGGGACAACGTGGGACAACGTGGGACAACGTGGGACAACGTGGGACAACGTGGGACATCGTGGGACAACGTGGGACAACGTGGGACACCGTTGGACAACGTGGGACACCGTTGGACATCGTTGGACATCGTGGGACACCGTTGGACATCGTTGGACATCGTTGGACACCGTTGGACATCGTTGGACATCGTTGGACATCGTTGGACACCGTTGGACACCGTTGGACACCGTTGGACACCGTTGGACATCGGTGTACATCGTGGGACACCGTTGGACACCGTTGGACATCGTTGGACACCGTTGGACACCGTGGGACAACGTGGGACAACGTGGGACACCGTTGGACATCGTTGGACACCGTTGGACACCGTGGGACAACGTGGGACAACGTGGGACAACGTGGGACAAGGTGGGACAACGTGGGACAACGTGGGACAACGTGGGACAACGTGGGACAACGTGGGACATCGTGGGACAACGTGGGACAACGTGGGACAACGTGGGACAACGTGGGACACCGTTGGACAACGTGGGACACCGTTGGACATCGTTGGACACCGTGGGACAACGTGGGACAACGTGGGACAACGTGGGACACCGTTGGACACCGTTGGACATCGTTGGACACCGTTGGACACAGTGGGACAACGTGGGACAACGTGGGACAACGTGGGACAACGTGGGACAACGTGGGACACCGTTGGACACCGTGGGACACCGTTGGACACCGTTGGACATCGTTGGACACCGTGGGACATCGTGGGACAACGTGGGACAACGTGGGACAACGTGGGACAACGTGGGACACCGTTGGACAACGTGGGACACCGTTGGACATCGTTGGACACCGTGGGACATCGTTGGACACCGTGGGACAACGTGGGACAACGTGGGACAACGTGGGACAACGTGGGACAACGTGGGACATCGTGGGACAACGTGGGACAACGTGGGACAACGTGGGACAACGTGGGACACCGTTGGACAACGTGGGACACCGTTGGGCATCGTTGGACACCGTGGGACAACGTGGGACACCGTTGGGCATCGTTGGACACCGTGGGACAACGTGGGACAACGTGGGACAACGTGGGACAACGTGGGACAACGTGGGACAACGTGGGACAACGTGGGACAACGTGGGACAACGTGGGACATCGTGGGACAACGTGGGACAACGTGGGACAACGTGGGACAACGTGGGACAACGTGGGACACCGTTGGACATCGTTGGACACCGTGGGACAACGTGGGACAACGTGGGACAACGTGGGACACCGTTGGACACCGTTGGACATCGTTGGACACCGTTGGACACCGTGGGACAACGTGGGACAACGTGGGACAACGTGGGACAACGTGGGACAACGTGGGACAACGTGGGACAACGTGGGACATCGTGGGACAACGTGGGACAACGTGGGACACCGTTGGACAACGTGGGACACCGTTGGACATCGTTGGACATCGTGGGACACCGTTGGACATCGTTGGACATCGTTGGACACCGTTGGACATCGTTGGACATCGTTGGACATCGTTGGACACCGTTGGACACCGTTGGACACCGTTGGACACCGTTGGACATCGGTGTCCAACGTGGGACACCGTTGGACACCGTTGGACATCGTTGGACACCGTTGGACACCGTGGGACAACGTGGGACAACGTGGGACACCGTTGGACATCGTTGGACACCGTTGGACACCGTGGGACAACGTGGGACAACGTGGGACAACGTGGGACAAGGTGGGACAACGTGGGACAACGTGGGACAACGTGGGACAACGTGGGACAACGTGGGACATCGTGGGACAACGTGGGACAACGTGGGACAACGTGGGACAACGTGGGACACCGTTGGACAACGTGGGACACCGTTGGACATCGTTGGACACCGTGGGACAACGTGGGACAACGTGGGACAACGTGGGACACCGTTGGACACCGTTGGACATCATTGGACATCGTTGGACATCGTGGGACACCGTTGGACATCGTTGGACATCGTTGGACACCGTTGGACATCTTTTGGACATCGTTGGACATCGTTGGACACCGTTGGACACCGTTGGACACCGTTGGACACCGTTGGACATCGGTGGACATCGTGGGACACCGTTGGACACCGTTGGACATCGTTGGACACCGTTGGACACCGTGGGACAACGTGGGACAACGTGGGACAACGTGGGACAACGTGGGACACCGTGGGACACCGTTGGACACCGTTGGACATCGTTGGACACCGTGGGACAACGTGGGACAACGTGGGACACCGTTGGACACCGTGGGACAACGTGGGACAACGTGGGACAACGTGGGACAACGTGGGACAACGTGGGACAACGTAGGACAACGTGGGACAACGTGGGACACCGTTGGACATCGTTGGACAACGTGGGACATCGTGGGACAACGTGGGACAACGTGGGACAACGTGGGACAACGTGGGACAACGTGGGACACCGTTGGACACCGTGGGACAACGTGGGACAACGTGGGACAACGTGGGACAACGTGGGACAACGTGGGACAACGTGGGACAACGTGGGACAACGTGGGACAACGTGGGACACCGTTGGACACCGTGGGACACCGTTGGACACCGTTGGACATCGTTGGACACCGTGGGACAACGTGGGACAACGTGGGACATCGTGGGACAACGTGGGACAACGTGGGACAACGTGGGACAACGTGGGACATCGTTGGACACCGTTGGACACCGTGGGACAACGTGGGACACCGTTGGACACCGTGGGACACCGTTGGACACCGTTGGACATCGTTGGACACCGTGGGACAACGTGGGACAACGTGGGACATCGTGGGACAACGTGGGACAACGTGGGACAACGTGGGACAACGTGGGACATCGTTGGACACCGTTGGACACCGTGGGACAACGTGGGACAACGTGGGACAACGTGGGACAACGTGGGACAACGTGGGACATCGTGGGACAACGTGGGACAACGTGGGACAACGTGGGACAACGTGGGACAACGTGGGACACCGTTGGACATCGTTGGACACCGTGGGACAACGTGGGACAACGTGGGACAACGTGGGACAACGTGGGACACCGTTGGACATCGTTGGACAACGTGGGACATCGTGGGACAACGTGGGACAACGTGGGACAACGTGGGACAACGTGGGACACCGTTGGACATCGTTGGACACCGTGGGACAACGTGGGACAACGTGGGACACCGTGGGACACCGTTGGACACCGTTGGACATCGTTGGACACCGTGGGACAACGTGGGACAACGTGGGACACCGTTGGACACCGTGGGACAACGTGGGACAACGTGGGACAACGTGGGACAACGTGGGACAACGTGGGACAACGTAGGACAACGTGGAACAACGTGGGACACCGTTGGACATCGTTGGACAACGTGGGACATCGTGGGACAACGTGGGACAACGTAGGACAACGTGGGACAACGTGGGACACCGTTGGACATCGTTGGACAACGTGGGACAACGTGGGACAACGTGGGACAACGTGGGACAACGTGGGACAACGTGGGACACCGTTGGACATCGTCGGACAACGTGGGACAACGTGGGACAACGTGGGACAACGTGGGACAACGTGGGACACCGTGGGACACAGTTGGACACCGTGGGACACCGTTGGGCACCGTTGGACATCGTTGGACACCGTGGGACAACGTGGGACAACGTGGGACACCGTGGGACAACGTGGGACAACGTGGGACAACGTGGGACACCGTTGGACACCGTTGGACATCGTTGGACAACGTGGGACATCGTGGGACAACGTGGGACATCGTGGGACAACGTGGGACAACGTGGGACAACGTGGGACAACGTGGGACACCGTTGGACATCGTTGGACAACGTGGGACAACGTGGGACAACGTGGGACAACGTGGGACAACGTGGGACAACGTGGGACACCGTTGGACATCGTTGGACACCGTGGGACAACGTGGGACAACGTGGGACAACGTGGGACAACGTGGGACACCGTGGGACACAGTTGGACACCGTGGGACACCGTTGGGCACCGTTGGACATCGTTGGACACCGTGGGACAACGTGGGACAACGTGGGACAACGTGGGACAACGTGGGACAACGTGGGACAACGTGGGACACCGTTGGACACCGTGGGACACCGTTGGACACCGTTGGACATCGTTGGACACCGTGGGACATCGTGGGACAACGTGGGACAACGTGGGACAACGTGGGACAACGTGGGACACCGTTGGACAAGGTGGGACACCGTTGGACATCGTTGGACACCGTGGGACAACGTGGGACAACGTGGGACACCGTTGGACATCGTTGGACACCGTGGGACAACGTGGGACAACGTGGGACAACGTGGGACAACGTGGGACAACGTGGGACATCGTGGGACAACGTGGGACAACGTGGGACAACGTGGGACAACGTGGGACACCGTTGGACAACGTGGGACACCGTGGGGCATCGTTGGACACCGTGGGACAACGTGGGACGACGTGGGACAACGTGGGACAACGTGGGACAACGTGGGACAACGTGGGACAACGTGGGACACCGTTGGACATCGTTGGACATCGTTGGACACCGTTGGACATCGTTGGACATCGTTGGACATCGTTGGACACCGTTGGACACCGTTGGACACCGTTGGACACCGTTGGACATCGGTGGACATCGCGGGACACCGTTGGACATCGTTGGACACCGTTGGACACCGTGGGACAACGTGGGACAACGTGGGACAACGTGGGACAACGTGGGACAACGTGGGACAACGTGGGACACCGTTGGACACCGTTGGACATCGTTGGACACCGTTGGACACAGTGGGACAACGTGGGACAACGTGGGACAACGTGGGACAACGTGGGACAACGTGGGACACCGTTGGACACCGTGGGACACCGTTGGACACCGTTGGACATCGTTGGACACCGTGGGACAACGTGGGACAACGTGGGACAACGTGGGACAACGTGGGACAACGTGGGACACCGTTGGACAACGTGGGACACCGTTGGACATCGTTGGACACCGTGGGACATCGTTGGACACCGTGGGACAACGTGGGACAACGTGGGACAACGTGGGACAACGTGGGACAACGTGGGACATCGTGGGACAACGTGGGACAACGTGGGACAACGTGGGACAACGTGGGACACCGTTGGACAACGTGGGACACCGTTGGGCATCGTTGGACACCGTGGGACAACGTGGGACACCGTTGGGCATCGTTGGACACCGTGGGACAACGTGGGACAACGTGGGACAACGTGGGACAACGTGGGACAACGTGGGACAACGTGGGACAACGTGGGACAACGTGGGACAACGTGGGACATCGTGGGACAACGTGGGACAACGTGGGACAACGTGGGACAACGTGGGACAACGTGGGACACCGTTGGACATCGTTGGACACCGTGGGACAACGTGGGACAACGTGGGACAACGTGGGACACCGTTGGACACCGTTGGACATCGTTGGACACCGTTGGACACCGTGGGACAACGTGGGACAACGTGGGACAACGTGGGACAACGTGGGACAACGTGGGACAACGTGGGACAACGTGGGACATCGTGGGACAACGTGGGACAACGTGGGACACCGTTGGACAACGTGGGACACCGTTGGACATCGTTGGACATCGTGGGACACCGTTGGACATCGTTGGACATCGTTGGACACCGTTGGACATCGTTGGACATCGTTGGACATCGTTGGACACCGTTGGACACCGTTGGACACCGTTGGACACCGTTGGACATCGGTGTACATCGTGGGACACCGTTGGACACCGTTGGACATCGTTGGACACCGTTGGACACCGTGGGACAACGTGGGACAACGTGGGACACCGTTGGACATCGTTGGACACCGTTGGACACCGTGGGACAACGTGGGACAACGTGGGACAACGTGGGACAAGGTGGGACAACGTGGGACAACGTGGGACAACGTGGGACAACGTGGGACAACGTGGGACATCGTGGGACAACGTGGGACAACGTGGGACAACGTGGGACAACGTGGGACACCGTTGGACAACGTGGGACACCGTTGGACATCGTTGGACACCGTGGGACAACGTGGGACAACGTGGGACAACGTGGGACACCGTTGGACACCGTTGGACATCATTGGACATCGTTGGACATCGTGGGACACCGTTGGACATCGTTGGACATCGTTGGACACCGTTGGACATCTTTTGGACATCGTTGGACATCGTTGGACACCGTTGGACACCGTTGGACACCGTTGGACACCGTTGGACATCGGTGGACATCGTGGGACACCGTTGGACACCGTTGGACATCGTTGGACACCGTTGGACACCGTGGGACAACGTGGGACAACGTGGGACAACGTGGGACAACGTGGGACACCGTGGGACACCGTGGGACACCGTTGGACATCGTGGGACACCGTGGGACAACGTGGGACAACGTGGGACACCGTTGGACACCGTGGGACAACGTGGGACAACGTGGGACAACGTGGGACAACGTGGGACAACGTGGGACAACGTAGGACAACGTGGGACAACGTGGGACACCGTTGGACATCGTTGGACAACGTGGGACATCGTGGGACAACGTGGGACAACGTGGGACAACGTGGGACAACGTGGGACAACGTGGGACACCGTTGGACACCGTGGGACAACGTGGGACAACGTGGGACAACGTGGGACAACGTGGGACAACGTGGGACAACGTGGGACAACGTGGGACAACGTGGGACAACGTGGGACACCGTTGGACACCGTGGGACACCGTTGGACACCGTTGGACATCGTTGGACACCGTGGGACAACGTGGGACAACGTGGGACATCGTGGGACAACGTGGGACAACGTGGGACAACGTGGGACAACGTGGGACATCGTTGGACACCGTTGGACACCGTGGGACAACGTGGGACACCGTTGGACACCGTGGGACACCGTTGGACACCGTTGGACATCGTTGGACACCGTGGGACAACGTGGGACAACGTGGGACATCGTGGGACAACGTGGGACAACGTGGGACAACGTGGGACAACGTGGGACATCGTTGGACACCGTTGGACACCGTGGGACAACGTGGGACAACGTGGGACAACGTGGGACAACGTGGGACAACGTGGGACATCGTGGGACAACGTGGGACAACGTGGGACAACGTGGGACAACGTGGGACAACGTGGGACACCGTTGGACATCGTTGGACACCGTGGGACAACGTGGGACAACGTGGGACAACGTGGGACAACGTGGGACACCGTTGGACATCGTTGGACAACGTGGGACATCGTGGGACAACGTGGGACAACGTGGGACAACGTGGGACAACGTGGGACACCGTTGGACATCGTTGGACACCGTGGGACAACGTGGGACAACGTGGGACACCGTGGGACACCGTTGGACACCGTTGGACATCGTTGGACACCGTGGGACAACGTGGGACAACGTGGGACACCGTTGGACACCGTGGGACAACGTGGGACAACGTGGGACAACTTGGGACAACGTGGGACAACGTGGGACAACGTAGGACAACGTGGAACAACGTGGGACACCGTTGGACATCGTTGGACAACGTGGGACATCGTGGGACAACGTGGGACAACGTAGGACAACGTGGGACAACGTGGGACACCGTTGGACATCGTCGGACAACGTGGGACAACGTGGGACAACGTGGGACAACGTGGGACAACGTGGGACAACGTGGGACACCGTTGGACATCGTCGGACAACGTGGGACAACGTGGGACAACGTGGGACAACGTGGGACAACGTGGGACACCGTGGGACACAGTTGGACACCGTGGGACACCGTTGGGCACCGTTGGACATCGTTGGACACCGTGGGACAACGTGGGACAACGTGGGACACCGTGGGACAACGTGGGACAACGTGGGACAACGTGGGACACCGTTGGACACCGTTGGACATCGTTGGACAACGTGGGACATCGTGGGACAACGTGGGACATCGTGGGACAACGTGGGACAACGTGGGACAACGTGGGACAACGTGGGACACCGTTGGACATCGTTGGACAACGTGGGACAACGTGGGACAACGTGGGACAACGTGGGACAACGTGGGACAACGTGGGACACCGTTGGACATCGTTGGACAACGTGGGACAACGTGGGACAACGTGGGACAACGTGGGACAACGTGGGACACCGTGGGACACAGTTGGACACCGTGGGACACCGTTGGGCACCGTTGGACATCGTTGGACACCGTGGGACAACGTGGGACAACGTGGGACACCGTGGGACAACGTGGGACAACGTGGGACAACGTGGGACAACGTGGGACACCGTTGGACACCGTGGGACACCGTTGGACACCGTTGGACATCGTTGGACACCGTGGGACAACGTGGGACAACGAGGGACAACGTGGGACAACGTGGGACAACGTAGGACAACGTGGGACAACCTGGGACACCGTTGGACATCGTTGGACAACGTGGGACATCGTGGGACAACGTGGGACAACCTGGGACACCGTTGGACATCGTTGGACAACGTGGGACATCGTGGGACAACGTGGGACAACGTGGGACAACGTGGGACACCGTTGGACAACGTGGGACACCGTTGGACATCGTTGGACACCGTGGGACAACGTGGGACAACGTGGGACAACGTGGGACACCGTTGGACACCGTTGGACATCGTTGGACATCGTTGGACATCGTGGGACACCGTTGGACAACGTGGGACAACGTGGGACAACGTGGGACACCGTGGGACACCGTTGGACACCGTTGGATATCGTTGGACACCGTGGGACAACGTGGGACAACGTGGGACACCGCTGGACACCGTGGGACAACGTGGGACAACGTGGGACAACGTGGGACAACGTGGGACAACGTGGGACAACGTAGGACAACGTGGGACAACGTGGGACACCGTTGGACATCGTTGGACAACGTGGGACATCGTGGGACAACGTGGGACAACGTGGGACAACGTGGGACAACGTGGGACACCGTTGGACACCGTGGGACACCGTTGGACACCGTTGGACACCGTGGGACACCGTTGGACACCGTTGGACATCGTTGGACACCGTTGGACACCGTTGGACACCGTTGGACACCGTGGGACAATGTGGGACAACGTGGGACAACGTGGGACAACGTGGGACAACGTGGGACAACGTGGGACAACGTGGGACAACGTGGGACAACGTGGGACAACGTGGGACACCGTTGGACACCGTGGGACAACGTGGGACAACGTGGGACAACGTGGGACAACGTGGGACAACGTGGGACAACGTAGGACAACGTTGGACACCGTGGGACACCGTTGGACACCGTTGGACATCGTTGGACATCGTTGGACATCGTTGGACACCGTTGGACACCGTTGGACACCGTTGGACACCGTTGGACATCGGTGGACATCGTGGGACACCGTTGGACACCGTTGGACATCGTTGGACACCGTTGGACACCGTGGGACAACGTGGGACATCGTTGGACACCGTTGGACACCGTTGGACACCGTTGGACACCGTTGGACATCGGTGGACATCGTGGGACACCGTTGGACACCGTTGGACATCGTTGGACACCGTGGGACAACGTGGGACAACGTGGGACACCGTGGGACAACGTGGGACAACGTGGGACAACGTGGGACACCGTTGGACACCGTGGGACACCGTTGGACACCGTTGGACATCGTTGGACACCGTGGGACAACGTGGGACAACGTGGGACAACGTGGGACAACGTGGGACAACGTAGGACAACGTGGGACAACCTGGGACACCGTTGGACATCGTTGGACAACGTGGGACATCGTGGGACAACGTGGGACAACGTGGGACAACGTGGGACACCGTTGGACAACGTGGGACACCGTTGGACATCGTTGGACACCGTGGGACAACGTGGGACAACGTGGGACAACGTGGGACACCGTTGGACACCGTTGGACATCGTTGGACATCGTTGGACATCGTGGGACACCGTTGGACAACGTGGGACAACGTGGGACAACGTGGGACACCGTGGGACACCGTTGGACACCGTTGGATATCGTTGGACACCGTGGGACAACGTGGGACAACGTGGGACACCGTTGGACACCGTGGGACAACGTGGGACAACGTGGGACAACGTGGGACAACGTGGGACAACGTGGGACAACGTAGGACAACGTGGGACAACGTGGGACACCGTTGGACATCGTTGGACAACGTGGGACATCGTGGGACAACGTGGGACACCGTTGGACATCGTTGGACACCGTTGGACACCGTGGGACAACGTGGGACAACGTTGGACAACGTGGGACACCGCGGGACACCATTGGACACCGCTGGACATCGTTGGACACCGTGGGACAACGTGGGACAACGTGGGACACCGTTGGACACCGTGGGACAACGTGGGACAACGTGGGACAACGTGGGACAACGTGGGACAACGTGGGACAACGTAGGACAACGTGGGACAACGTGGGACACCGTTGGACATCGTTGGACAACGTGGGACATCGTGGGACACCGTTGGACATCGTTGGACAACGTGGGACATCGTGGGACAACGTGGGACAACGTGGGACAACGTGGGACAACGTGGGACACCGTTGGACACCGTGGGACACCGTTGGACACCGTTGGACACCGTGGGACACCGTTGGACACCGTTGGACATCGTTGGACACCGTTGGACACCGTTGGACACCGTTGGACACCGTGGGACAACGTGGGACAACGTGGGACAACGTGGGACAACGTGGGACACCGTGGGACACCGTTGGACACCGTTGGACATCGTTGGACACCGTGGGACAACGTGGGACAACGTGGGACACCGTTGGACACCGTGGGACAACGTGGGACAACGTGGGACAACGTGGGACAACGTGGGACAACGTGGGACAACGTAGGACAACGTGGGACAACGTGGGACACCGTTGGACATCGTTGGACAACGTGGGACATCGTGGGACAACGTGGGACAACGTGGGACAACGTGGGACAACGTGGGACACCGTTGGACACCGTTGGACACCGTGGGACACCGTTGGACACCGTTGGACATCGTTGGACACCGTTGGACACCGTTGGACACCGTTGGACACCGTGGGACAACGTGGGACAACGTGGGACAACGTGGGACAACGTGGGACAACGTGGGACAACGTGGGACAACGTGGGACAACGTGGGACAACGTGGGACAACATGGGACAACGTGGGACAACGTGGGACAACGTGGGACACCGTTGGACACCGTGGGACACCGTGGGACAACGTGGGACAACGTGGGACAACGTGGGACAACGTGGGACAACGTGGGACATCGTGGGACAACGTGGGACAACGTGGGACAACGTGGGACAACGTGGGACAACGTGGGACAACGTGGGACACCGTTGGACACCGTGGGACACCGTTGGACACCGTTGGACATCGTTGGACACCGTGGGACATCGTGGGACAACGTGGGACAACGTGGGACAACGTGGGACAACGTGGGACACCGTTGGACAAGGTGGGACACCGTTGGACACCGTGGGACACCGTTGGACACCGTTGGACATCGTTGGACACCGTGGGACATCGTGGGACAACGTGGGACAACGTGGGACAACGTGGGACAACGTGGGACACCGTTGGACAACGTGGGACACCGTTGGACATCGTTGGACACCGTGGGACAACGTGGGACAACGTGGGACAACGTGGGACAACGTGGGACAACGTGGGACATCGTGGGACAACGTGGGACAACGTGGGACAACGTGGGACAACGTGGGACAACGTGGGACAACGTGGGACAACGTGGGACAACGTGGGACAACGTGGGACAACGTGGGACAACGTGGGACACCGTTGGACACCGTTGGACATCGTTGGACACCGTTGGACACCGTGGGACAACGTGGGACAACGTGGGACAACGTGGGACAACGTGGGACAACGTGGGACAACGTGGGACACCGTTGGACACCGTGGGACACCGTTGGACACCGTTGGACATCGTTGGACAACGTGGGACAACGTGGGACAACGTGGGACAACGTGGGACAACGTGGGACAACGTGGGACAACGTGGGACAACGTGGGACAACGTGGGACAACGTGGGACAACGTGGGACACCGTTGGACACCGTTGGACATCGTTGGACACCGTTGGACACCGTGGGACAACGTGGGACAACGTGGGACAACGTGGGACAACGTGGGACAACGTGGGACAACGTGGGACACCGTTGGACACCGTGGGACACCGTTGGACACCGTTGGACATCGTTGGACACCGTGGGACATCGTGGGACAACGTGGGACAACGTGGGACAACGTGGGACAACGTGGGACACCGTTGGACAAGGTGGGACACCGTTGGACATCGTTGGACACCGTGGGACAACGTGGGACAACGTGGGACAACGTGGGACAACGTGGGACAACGTGGGACATCGTGGGACAACGTGGGACAACGTGGGACAACGTGGGACAACGTGGGACACCGTTGGACAACGTGGGACACCGTTGGGCATCGTTGGACACCGTGGGACAACGTGGGACAACGTGGGACAACGTGGGACAACGTGGGACAACGTGGGACAACGTGGGACAACGTGGGACAACGTGGGACATCGTGGGACAACGTGGGACAACGTGGGACACCGTTGGACATCGTTGGACACCGTGGGACAACGTGGGACAACGTGGGACAACGTGGGACAACGTGGGACAACGTGGGACATCGTGGGACAACGTGGGACAACGTGGGACAACGTGGGACAACGTGGGACACCGTTGGACAACGTGGGACACCGTTGGGCATCGTTGGACACCGTGGGACAACGTGGGACAACGTGGGACAACGTGGGACAACGTGGGACAACGTGGGACAACGTGGGACACCGTTGGACATCGTTGGACATCGTTGGACACCGTTGGACATCGTTGGACATCGTTGGACATCGTTGGACACCGTTGGACACCGTTGGACACCGTTGGACACCGTTGGACATCGGTGGACATCGCGGGACACCGTTGGACACCGTTGGACATCGTTGGACACCGTTGGACACCGTGGGACAACGTGGGACAACGTGGGACAACGTGGGACAACGTGGGACAACGTGGGACAACGTGGGACACCGTTGGACACCGTTGGACATCGTTGGACACCGTTGGACACCGTGGGACAACGTGGGACAACGTGGGACAACGTGGGACAACGTGGGACAACGTGGGACACCGTTGGACACCGTGGGACACCGTTGGACACCGTTGGACATCGTTGGACACCGTGGGACATCGTGGGACAACGTGGGACAACGTGGGACAACGTGGGACAACGTGGGACACCGTTGGACAACGTGGGACACCGTTGGACATCGTTGGACACCGTGGGACAACGTGGGACAACGTGGGACACCGTGGGACAACGTGGGACAACGTGGGACAACGTGGGACAACGTGGGACAACGTGGGACATCGTGGGACAACGTGGGACAACGTGGGACAACGTGGGACACCGTTGGACAACGTGGGACACCGTTGGGCATCGTTGGACACCGTGGGACAACGTGGGACACCGTTGGGCATCGTTGGACACCGTGGGACAACGTGGGACAACGTGGGACAACGTGGGACAACGTGGGACAACGTGGGACAACGTGGGACAACGTGGGACAACGTGGGACAACGTGGGACAACGTGGGACAACGTGGGACAACGTGGGACATCGTGGGACAACGTGGGACAACGTGGGACAACGTGGGACACCGTTGGACAACGTGGGACACCGTTGGGCATCGTTGGACACCGTGGGACAACGTGGGACACCGTTGGGCATCGTTGGACACCGTGGGACAACGTGGGACAACGTGGGACAACGTGGGACAACGTGGGACAACGTGGGACAACGTGGGACAACGTGGGACAACGTGGGACAACGTGGGACATCGTGGGACAACGTGGGACAACGTGGGACACCGTTGGACATCGTTGGACACCGTGGGACAACGTGGGACAACGTGGGACAACGTGGGACACCGTTGGACACCGTTGGACATCGTTGGACACCGTTGGACACCGTGGGACAACGTGGGACAACGTGGGACAACGTGGGACAACGTGGGACAACGTGGGACAACGTGGGACAACGTGGGACAACGTGGGACATCGTGGGACAACGTGGGACAACGTGGGACACCGTTGGACAACGTGGGACACCGTTGGACATCGTTGGACATCGTGGGACACCGTTGGACATCGTTGGACATCGTTGGACACCGTTGGACATCGTTGGACATCGTTGGACATCGTTGGACACCGTTGGACACCGTTGGACACCGTTGGACACCGTTGGACATCGGTGGACATCGTGGGACACCGTTGGACACCGTTGGACATCGTTGGACACCGTTGGACACCGTGGGACAACGTGGGACAACGTGGGACACCGTTGGACATCGTTGGACACCGTTGGACACCGTGGGACAACGTGGGACAACGTGGGACAACGTGGGACAAGGTGGGACAACGTGGGACAACGTGGGACAACGTGGGACAACGTGGGACAACGTGGGACATCGTGGGACAACGTGGGACAACGTGGGACAACGTGGGACAACGTGGGACACCGTTGGACAACGTGGGACACCGTTGGACATCGTTGGACACCGTGGGACAACGTGGGACAACGTGGGACAACGTGGGACACCGTTGGACACCGTTGGACATCGTTGGACATCGTTGGACATCGTGGGACACCGTTGGACATCGTTGGACATCGTTGGACACCGTTGGACATCGTTGGACATCGTTGGACATCGTTGGACACCGTTGGACACCGTTGGACACCGTTGGACACCGTTGGACATCGGTGGACATCGTGGGACACCGTTGGACACCGTTGGACATCGTTGGACACCGTTGGACACCGTGGGACAACGTGGGACAACGTGGGACAACGTGGGACAACGTGGGACACCGTGGGACACCGTTGGACACCGTTGGACATCGTTGGACACCGTGGGACAACGTGGGACAACGTGGGACACCGTTGGACACCGTGGGACAACGTGGGACAACGTGGGACAACGTGGGACAACGTGGGACAACGTGGGACAACGTAGGACAACGTGGGACAACGTGGGACACCGTTGGACATCGTTGGACAACGTGGGACATCGTGGGACAACGTGGGACAACGTGGGACAACGTGGGACAACGTGGGACAACGTGGGACCCCGTTGGACACCGTGGGACAACGTGGGACAACGTGGGACAACGTGGGACAACGTGGGACAACGTGGGACAACGTGGGACAACGTGGGACAACGTGGGACAACGTGGGACACCGTTGGACACCGTGGGACACCGTTGGACACCGTTGGACATCGTTGGACACCGTGGGACAACGTGGGACAACGTGGGACATCGTGGGACAACGTGGGACAACGTGGGACAACGTGGGACAACGTGGGACATCGTTGGACACCGTTGGACACCGTGGGACAACGTGGGACACCGTTGGACACCGTGGGACACCGTTGGACACCGTTGGACATCGTTGGACACCGTGGGACAACGTGGGACAACGTGGGACATCGTGGGACAACGTGGGACAACGTGGGACAACGTGGGACAACGTGGGACATCGTTGGACACCGTTGGACACCGTGGGACAACGTGGGACAACGTGGGACAACGTGGGACAACGTGGGACAACGTGGGACATCGTGGGACAACGTGGGACAACGTGGGACAACGTGGGACAACGTGGGACAACGTGGGACACCGTTGGACATCGTTGGACACCGTGGGACAACGTGGGACAACGTGGGACAACGTGGGACAACGTGGGACACCGTTGGACATCGTTGGACAACGTGGGACATCGTGGGACAACGTGGGACAACGTGGGACAACGTGGGACAACGTGGGACACCGTTGGACATCGTTGGACACCGTGGGACAACGTGGGACAACGTGGGACACCGTGGGACACCGTTGGACACCGTTGGACATCGTTGGACACCGTGGGACAACGTGGGACAACGTGGGACACCGTTGGACACCGTGGGACAGCGTGGGACAACGTGGGACAACGTGGGACAACGTGGGACAACGTGGGACAACGTAGGACAACGTGGGACAACGTGGGACACCGTTGGACATCGTTGGACAACGTGGGACATCGTGGGACAACGTGGGACAACGTAGGACAACGTGGGACAACGTGGGACACCGTTGGACATCGTTGGACAACGTGGGACAACGTGGGACAACGTGGGACAACGTGGGACAACGTGGGACAACGTGGGACACCGTTGGACATCGTCGGACAACGTGGGACAACGTGGGACAACGTGGGACAACGTGGGACAACGTGGGACACCGTGGGACACAGTTGGACACCGTGGGACACCGTTGGGCACCGTTGGACAACGTTGGACACCGTGGGACAACGTGGGACAACGTGGGACACCGTGGGACAACGTGGGACAACGTGGGACAACGTGGGACAACGTGGGACACCGTTGGACACCGTTGGACATCGTTGGACAACGTGGGACATCGTGGGACAACGTGGGACAACGTGGGACAACGTGGGACAACGTGGGACACCGTTGGACATCGTTGGACAACGTGGGACAACGTGGGACAACGTGGGACAACGTGGGACAACGTGGGACAACGTGGGACACCGTTGGACATCGTTGGACAACGTGGGACAACGTGGGACAACGTGGGACAACGTGGGACAACGTGGGACACCGTGGGACACAGTTGGACACCGTGGGACACCGTTGGGCACCGTTGGACATCGTTGGACACCGTGGGACAACGTGGGACAACGTGGGACACCGTGGGACAACGTGGGACAACGTGGGACAACGTGGGACAACGTGGGACACCGTTGGACACCGTGGACACCGTTGGACACCGTTGGACATCGTTGGACACCGTGGGACAACGTGGGACAACGAGGGACAACGTGGGACAACGTGGGACAACGTAGGACAACGTGGGACAACCTGGGACACCGTTGGACATCGTTGGACAACGTGGGACATCGTGGGACAACGTGGGACAACGTGGGACAACGTGGGACACCGTTGGACAACGTGGGACACCGTTGGACATCGTTGGACACCGTGGGACAACGTGGGACAACGTGGGACAACGTGGGACACCGTTGGACACCGTTGGACATCGTTGGACATCGTTGGACATCGTGGGACACCGTTGGACAACGTGGGACAACGTGGGACAACGTGGGACACCGTGGGACACCGTTGGACACCGTTGGATATCGTTGGACACCGTGGGACAACGTGGGACAACGTGGGACACCGCTGGACACCGTGGGACAACGTGGGACAACGTGGGACAACGTGGGACAACGTGGGACAACGTGGGACAACGTAGGACAACGTGGGACAACGTGGGACACCGTTGGACATCGTTGGACAACGTGGGACATCGTGGGACAACGTGGGACAACGTGGGACAACGTGGGACAACGTGGGACACCGTTGGACACCGTGGGACACCGTTGGACACCGTTGGACACCGTGGGACACCGTTGGACACCGTTGGACATCGTTGGACACCGTTGGACACCGTTGGACACCGTTGGACACCGTGGGACAATGTGGGACAACGTGGGACAACGTGGGACAACGTGGGACAACGTGGGACAACGTGGGACAACGTGGGACAACGTGGGACAACGTGGGACAACGTGGGACACCGTTGGACACCGTGGGACAACGTGGGACAACGTGGGACAACGTGGGACAACGTGGGACAACGTGGGACAACGTAGGACAACGTTGGACACCGTGGGACACCGTTGGACACCGTTGGACATCGTTGGACATCGTTGGACATCGTTGGACACCGTTGGACACCGTTGGACACCGTTGGACACCGTTGGACATCGGTGGACATCGTGGGACACCGTTGGACACCGTGGGACATCGTTGGACACCGTTGGACACCGTGGGACAACGTGGGACATCGTTGGACACCGTTGGACACCGTTGGACACCGTTGGACACCGTTGGACATCGGTGGACATCGTGGGACACCGTTGGACACCGTTGGACATCGTTGGACACCGTGGGACAACGTGGGACAACGTGGGACACCGTGGGACAACGTGGGACAACGTGGGACAACGTGGGACAACGTGGGACACCGTTGGACACCGTGGGACACCGTTGGACACCGTTGGACATCGTTGGACACCGTGGGACAACGTGGGACAACGTGGGACAACGTGGGACAACGTGGGACAACGTAGGACAACGTGGGACAACCTGGGACACCGTTGGACATCGTTGGACAACGTGGGACATCGTGGGACAACGTGGGACAACGTGGGACAACGTGGGACACCGTTGGACAACGTGGGACACCGTTGGACATCGTTGGACACCGTGGGACAACGTGGGACAACGTGGGACAACGTGGGACACCGTTGGACACCGTTGGACATCGTTGGACATCGTTGGACATCGTGGGACACCGTTGGACAACGTGGGACAACGTGGGACAACGTGGGACACCGTGGGACACCGTTGGACACCGTTGGATATCGTTGGACACCGTGGGACAACGTGGGACAACGTGGGACACCGTTGGACACCGTGGGACAACGTGGGACAACGTGGGACAACGTGGGACAACGTGGGACAACGTGGGACAACGTGGGACAACGTGGGACAACGTGGGACACCGTTGGACATCGTTGGACAACGTGGGACATCGTGGGACAACGTGGGACAACGTGGGACAACGTGGGACAACGTGGGACACCGTTGGACACCGTGGGACACCGTTGGACACCGTTGGACACCGTGGGACACCGTTGGACACCGTTGGACATCGTTGGACACCGTTGGACACCGTTGGACACCGTTGGACACCGTGGGACAATGTGGGACAACGTGGGACAACGTGGGACAACGTGGGACAACGTGGGACAACGTGGGACAACGTGGGACAACGTGGGACAACGTGGGACAACGTGGGACACCGTTGGACACCGTGGGACAACGTGGGACAACGTGGGACAACGTGGGACAACGTGGGACAACGTGGGACAACGTAGGACAACGTTGGACACCGTGGGACACCGTTGGACACCGTTGGACATCGTTGGACATCGTTGGACATCGTTGGACACCGTTGGACACCGTTGGACACCGTTGGACACAGTTGGACATCGGTGGACATCGTGGGACACCGTTGGACACCGTTGGACATCGTTGGACACCGTTGGACACCGTGGGACAACGTGGGACATCGTTGGACACCGTTGGACACCGTTGGACACCGTTGGACACCGTTGGACATCGGTGGACATCGTGGGACACCGTTGGACACCGTTGGACATCGTTGGACACCGTTGGACACCGTGGGACAACGTGGGACAACGTGGGACAACGTGGGACAACGTGGGACAACGTGGGACAACGTGGGACACCGTTGGACACCGTGGGACACCGTTGGACAACGTGGGACAACGTGGGACAACGTGGGACAACGTGGGACAACGTGGGAAACCATGGAACAACGTGGGACAACGTGGGACAACGTGGGACAACGTGGGACACCGTTGGACATCGTTGGACACCGTGGGACAACGTGGGACAACGTGGGACACCGTTGGACACCGTTGGACATCGTTGGACACCGTTGGACACCGTGGGACAACGTGGGACAACGTGGGACAACGTGGGACAACGTGGGACAACGTGGGACAACGTGGGACACCGTTGGACACCGTGGGACACCGTTGGACACCGTTGGACATCGTTGGACATCGTTGGACATCGTTGGACACCGTTGGACACCGTTGGACACCGTTGGACACCGTTGGACATCGGTGGACATCGTGGGACACCGTTGGACACCGTTGGACATCGTTGGACACCGTTGGACACCGTGGGACAACGTGGGACAACGTGGGACAACGTGGGACAACGTGGGACAACGTGGGACAACGTGGGACAACGTGGGACAACGTGGGACAACGTGGGACAACGTGGGACAACGTGGGACAACGTGGGACACCGTTGGACACCGTTGGACATCGCTGGACACCGTTGGACACCGTGGGACAACGTGGGACAACGTGGGACAACGTGGGACAACGTGGGACAACGTAGGACAACGTGGGACAACGTGGGACACCGTTGGACATCGTTGGACAACGTGGGACATCGTGGGACAACGTGGGACAACGTGGGACAACGTGGGACAACATGGGACAACGTGGGACAACGTGGGACAACGTGGGACAACGTGGGACAACGTGGGACACCGTTGGACACCGTGGGACAACGTGGGACAACGTGGGACAACGTGGGGCACCGTGGGACACCGTTGGACACCGTTGGACATCGTTGGACACCGTGGGACAACGTGGGACAACGTGGGACACCGTTGGACACCGTTGGACATCGTTGGACACCGTGGGACAACGTGGGACAACGTGGGACAACGTGGGACAACGTGGGACAACGTGGGACACCGTTGGACATCGTTGGACACCGTGGGACAACGTGGGACAACGTGGGACAACGTGGGACAACGTGGGACAACGTGGGACAACGTGGGACAACGTGGGACACCGTTGGACACCTTGGGACAACGTGGGACAATGTGGGACAACGTGGGACAACGTGGGACAACGTGGGACAACGTGGGACATCGTGGGACAACGTGGGACAACGTGGGACAACGTGGGACAACGTGGGACAACGTGGGACACCGTTGGACATCGTTGGACACCGTGGGACAACGTGGGACAACGTGGGACAACGTGGGACAACGTGGGACACCGTTGGACATCGTTGGACAACGTGGGACATCGTGGTACAACGTGGGACAACGTGGGACAACGTGGGACAACGTGGGACAACGTGGGACAACGTGGGACAACGTGGGACAACGTGGGACAACGTGGGACAACGTGGGACAACGTGGGACACCGTTGGACATCGTTGGACACCGTGGGGCAACGTGGGACAACGTGGGACACCGTGGGACACCGTTGGACACCGTTGGACATCGTTGGACACCGTTGGACACCGTTGGACACCGTTTGACACCGTGGGACACCGTTGGACACCGTTGGACATCGTTGGACACCGTTGGACACCGTTGGACACCGTTGGACACCGTGGGACAACGTGGGACAACGTGGGACAACGTGGGACAACGTGGGACAACGTGGGACAACGTGGGACAACGTGGGACAACGTGGGACAACGTGGGACAACGTGGGACAACGTGGGACAACGTGGGACAACGTGGGACACCGTTGGACACCGTGGGACAACGTGGGACAACGTGGGACAACGTGGGACAACGTGGGACAACGTGGGACAACGTAGGACAACGTGGGACAACGTGGGACAACGTGGGACAACGTGGGACAACGTGGGACACCGTGGGACACCGTGGGACACCGTTGGACACCGTTGGACATCGTTGGACACCGTGGCACATCGTGGGACAACGTGGGACAACGTGGGACAACGTGGGACAACGTGGGACACCGTTGGACAACGTGGGACACCGTTGGACATCGTTGGACACCGTGGGACAACGTGGGACAACGTGGGACAACGTGGGACAACGTGGGACAACGTGGGACAACGTGGGACACCGTTGGACATCGTTGGACACCGTGGGACAACGTGGGACAACGTGGGACAACGTGGGACAACGTGGGACAACGTGGGACAACGTGGGACAACGTGGGACAACGTGGGACAACGTGGGACACCGTTGGACATCGTTGGACACCGTGGGACAACGTGGGACAACGTGGGACAACGTGGGACAACGTGGGACAACGTGGGACACCGTTGGACATCGTTGGACAACGTGGGACATCGTGGGACAACGTGGGACAACGTGGGACAACGTGGGACAACGTGGGACAACGTGGGACACCGTTGGACAACGTGGGACAACGTGGGACAACGTGGGACAACGTGGGACAACGTGGGACAACGTGGGACACCGTTGGACATCGTTGGACAACGTGGGACATCGTGGGACAACGTGGGACAACGTGGGACAACGTGGGACAACGTGGGACAACGTGGGACAACGTGGGACACCGTTGGACATCGTTGGACACCGTGGGACAACGTGGGACAACGTGGGACAACGTGGGAAACCATGGAACAACGTGGGACAACGTGGGACAACGTGGGACAACGTGGGACAACGTGGGACAACGTGGGACATCGTGGCACAACGTGGGACAACGTGGGACAACGTGGGACAACGTGGGACACCGTTGGACACCGTTGGACATCGTTGGACATCGTTGGACATCGTGGGACACCGTTGGACATCGTTGGACATCGTTGGACACCGTTGGACATCGTTGGACATCGTTGGACATCGTTGGACACCGTTGGACACCGTTGGACACCGTTGGACACCGTTGGACATCGGTGGACATCGTGGGACACCGTTGGACACCGTTGGACATCGTTGGACACCGTTGGACACCGTGGGACAACGTGGGACAACGTGGGACAACGTGGGACAACGTGGGACAACGTGGGACAACGTGGGACAACGTGGGACACCGTTGGACACCGTGGGACACCGTTGGACAACGTGGGACAACGTGGGACAACGTGGGACAACGTGGGACAACGTGGGACACCGTTGGACACCGTGGGACACCGTTGGACACCGTTGGACATCGTTGGACACCGTGGGACAACGTGGGACAACGTGGGACAACGTGGGAAACCATGGAACAACGTGGGACAACGTGGGACAACGTGGGACAACGTGGGACAACGTGGGACACCGTTGGACATCGTTGGACACCGTGGGACAACGTGGGACAACGTGGGACAACGTGGGACAACGTGGGACACCGTTGGACTCCGTGGGACACCGTTGGACAACGTGGGACAACGTGGGACAACGTGGGACAACGTGGGACAACGTGGGACAACGTGGGACAACGTGGGACACCGTTGGACACCGTGGGACACCGTTGGACAACGTGGGACAACGTGGGACAACGTGGGACAACGTGGGACAACGTGGGACACCGTTGGACACCGTGGGACACCGTTGGACACCGTTGGACATCGTTGGACACCGTGGGACAACGTGGGACAACGTGGGACAACGTGCGACAACGTGGGACAACGTGGGACAACGTGGGACAACGTGGGACAACGTGGGACAACGTGGGACAACGTGGGACACCGTTGGACACCGTGGGACACCGTGGGACACCGTTGGACACCGCTGGACATCGTTGGACACCGTGGGACAACGTGGGACAATGTGGGACAACGTGGGACAACGTGGGACACCGTTGGACATCGTTGGACACCGTGGGACAACGTGGGACAACGTGGGACAACGTGGGACAACGTGGGACAACGTGGGACACCGTTGGACATCGTTGGACACCGTGGGACAACGTGGGACAACGTGGGACATCGTGGGACAACGTGGGACAACGTGGGACAACGTGGGACAACGTGGGACATCGTGGGACAACGTGGGACAACGTGGGACAACGTGGGACAACGTGGGACACCGTTGGACAACGTGGGACACCGTTGGACATCGTTGGACACCGTGGGACAACGTGGGACAACGTGGGACAACGTGGGACACCGTTGGACACCGTTGGACATCGTTGGACATCGTTGGACATCGTGGGACACCGTTGGACATCGTTGGACATCGTTGGACACCGTTGGACATCGTTGGACATCGTTGGACATCGTTGGACACCGTTGGACACCGTTGGACACCGTTGGACACCGTTGGACATCGTTGGACACCGTTGGACACCGTTGGACACCGTTGGACACCGTTGGACATCAGTGGACATCGTGGGACACCGTTGGACACCGTTGGACATCGTTGGACACCGTTGGACACCGTGGGACAACGTGGGACAACGTGGGACAACGTGGGACAACGTGGGACAACGTGGGACAACGTGGGACAACGTGGGACAACGTGGGACAACGTGGGACAACGTGGGACAACGTGGGACACCGTTGGACACCGTGGGACACCGTTGGACAACGTGGGACAACGTGGGACAACGTGGGACAACGTGGGACAACGTGGGACACCGTTGGACACCGTGGGACACCGTTGGACACCGTTGGACATCGTTGGACACCGTGGGACAACGTGGGACAACGTGGGACAACGTGGGAAACCATGGAACAACGTGGGACAACGTGGGACAACGTGGGACAACGTGGGACAACGTGGGACACCGTTGGACATCGTTGGACACCGTGGGACAACGTGGGACAACGTGGGACAACGTGGGACACCGTTGGACAACGTGGGACAACGTGAGACAACGTGGGACAACGTGGGACAACGTGGGACACCGTTGGACACCGTGGGACACCGTTGGACACCGTTGGACATCGTTGGACACCGTTGGACACCGTTGGACACCGTTGGACACCGTTGGACATCGGTGGACATCGTGGGACACCGTTGGACACCGTTGGACATCGTTGGACACCGTTGGACACCGTGGGACAACGTGGGACAACGTGGGACAACGTGGGACAACGTGGGACAACGTGGGACAACGTGGGACAACGTGGGACAACGTGGGACAACGTGGGACAACGTGGGACAACGTGGGACAACGTGGGACACCGTTGGACACCGTGGGACACCGTTGGACAACGTGGGACAACGTGGGACAACGTGGGACAACGTGGGACAACGTGGGACACCGTTGGACACCGTGGGACACCGTTGGACACCGTTGGACATCGTTGGACACCGTGGGACAACGTGGGACAACGTGGGACAACGTGGGAAACCATGGAACAACGTGGGACAACGTGGGACAACGTGGGACAACGTGGGACAACGTGGGACACCGTTGGACATCGTTGGACACCGTGGGACAACGTGGGACAACGTGGGACACCGTTGGACACCGTTGGACATCGTTGGACATCGTTGGACACCGTTGGACACCGTTGGACACCGTTGGACACCGTGGGACAACGTGGGACAACGTGGGACAACGTGGGACAACGTGGGACAACGTGGGACAACGTGGGACAACGTGGGACAACGTGGGACAACGTGGGACAACGTGGGACAACGTGGGACAACGTGGGACAACGTGGGACAACGTGGGACAACGTGGGACATCGTGGGACAACGTGGGACAACGTGGGACAACGTGGGACAACGTGGGACACCGTTGGACAACGTGGGACACCGTTGGACATCGTTGGACACCGTGGGACAACGTGGGACAACGTGGGACAACGTGGGACACCGTTGGACACCGTTGGACATCGTTGGACACCGTGGGACAACGTGGGACAACGTGGGACAACGTGGGAAACCATGGAACAACGTGGGACAACGTGGGACAACGTGGGACAACGTGGGACAACGTGGGACACCGTTGGACATCGTTGGACAACGTGGGACAACGTGGGACAACGTGGGACAACGTGGGACAACGTGGGACAACGTGGGACAACGTGGGACAACGTGGGACACCGTTGGACACCGTGGGACACCGTTGGACATCGTTGGACACCGTTGGACATCGTTGGACACCGTGGGACAACGTGGGACAACGTGGGACAACGTGGGACAACGTGGGACAACGTGGGACAACGTGGGACAACGTGGGACAACGTGGGACATCGTGGGACAACGTGGGACAACGTGGGACAACGTGGGACAACGTGGGACAACGTGGGACACCGTTGGACATCGTTGGACACCGTGGGACAACGTGGGACAACGTGGGACAACGTGGGACAACGTGGGACAACGTGGGACAACGTGGGACAACGTGGGACATCGTGGGACAACGTGGGACAACGTGGGACAACGTGGGACAACGTGGGACACCGTTGGACAACGTGGGACACCGTTGGACATCGTTGGACACCGTGGGACAACGTGGGACAACGTGGGACAACGTGGGACACCGTTGGACACCGTTGGACATCGTTGGACATCGTTGGACATCGTGGGACACCGTTGGACATCGTTGGACATCGTTGGACACCGTTGGACATCGTTGGACATCGTTGGACATCGTTGGACACCGTTGGACACCGTTGGACACCGTTGGACACCGTTGGACATCGGTGGACATCGTGGGACACCGTTGGACACCGTTGGACATCGTTGGACACTGTTGGACACCGTGGGACAACGTGGGACAACGTGGGACAACGTGGGACAACGTGGGACAACGTGGGACAACGTGGGACAACGTGGGACACCGTTGGACACCGTGGGACACCGTTGGACAACGTGGGACAACGTGGGACAACGTGGGACAACGTGGGACAACGTGGGACAACGTGGGACAACGTGGGACACCGTTGGACACCGTGGGACACCGTTGGACACCGTTGGACATCGTTGGACACCGTGGGACAACGTGGGACAACGTGGGACAACGTGGGAAACCATGGAACAACGTGGGACAACGTGGGACAACGTGGGACAACGTGGGACACCGTTGGACATCGTTGGACACCGTGGGACAACGTGGGACAACGTGGGACAACGTGGGACACCGTTGGACACCTTGGGACACCGTTGGACAACGTGGGACAACGTGGGACAACGTGGGACAACGTGGGACAACGTGGGACAACGTGGGACAACGTGGGACAACGTGGGACAACGTGGGACAACGTGGGACAACGTGGGACAACGTGGGACAACGTGGGACAACGTGGGACACCGTTGGACACCGTGGGACACCGTTGGACAACGTGGGACAACGTGGGACAACGTGGGACAACGTGGGACAACGTGGGACAACGTGGGACACCGTTGGACACCGTGGGACACCGTTGGACACCGTTGGACATCGTTGGACACCGTGGGACAACGTGGGACAACGTGGGACAACGTGGGAAACCATGGAACAACGTGGGACAACGTGGGACAACGTGGGACAACGTGGGACACCGTTGGACATCGTTGGACACCGTGGGACAACGTGGGACAACGTGGGACAACGTGGGACACCGTTGGACACCGTGGGACACCGTTGGACAACGTGGGACAACGTGGGACAACGTGGGACAACGTGGGACAACGTGGGACAACGTGGAACAACGTGGGACAACGTGGGACAACGTGGGACACCGTTGGACACCGTGGGACACCGTTGGACACCGTTGGACATCGTTGGACACCGTGGGACAACGTGGGACAACGTGGGACAACGTGGGAAACCATGGAACAACGTGGGACAACGTGGGACAACGTGGGACAACGTGGGACACCGTTGGACATCGTTGGACACCGTGGGACAACGTGGGACAACGTGGGACAACGTGGGACAACGTGGGACAACGTGGGACAACGTGGGACAACGTGGGACACCGTTGGACATCGTTGGACAACGTGGGACAACGTGGGACACCGTTGGACATCGTTGGACACCGTGGGACACCGTTGGACATCGTTGGACATCGTTGGACACCGTTGGACATCGTTGGACACCGTTGGACATCGTTGGACATCGTTGGACATCGTGGGACACCGTTGGACATCGTTGGACATCGTTGGACGCCGTTGGACATCGTTGGACATCGTTGGACATCGTTGGACACCGTTGGACACCGTTGGACGCCGTTGGACATCGTTGGACACCGTGGGACAACGTGGGACAACGTGGGACAACGTGGGAAACCATGGAACAACGTGGGACAACGTGGGACAACGTGGGACAACGTGGGACAACGTGGGACACCGTTGGACATCGTTGGACAACGTGGGACAACGTGGGACAACGTGGGACAACGTGGGACAACGTGGGACAACGTGGGACACCGTTGGACACCGTGGGACACCGTTGGACACCGTTGGACATCGTTGGACACCGTGGGACAACGTGGGACAACGTGGGACAACGTGGGACAACGTGGGACAACGTGGGACAACGTGGGACAACGTGGGACACCGTTGGACATCGTTGGACATCGTTGGACATCGTGGGACACCGTTGGACATCGTTGGACACCGTTGGACATCGTTGGACACCGTGGGACAACGTGGGACAACGTGGGACAACGTGGGACAACGTGGGACAACGTGGGACAACGTGGGACAACGTGGGACAACGTGGGACATCGTGGGACAACGTGGGACAACGTGGGACAACGTGGGACAACGTGGGACAACGTGGGACACCGTTGGACATCGTTGGACACCGTGGGACATCGTTGGACACCGTGGGACAACGTGGGACAACGTGGGACAACGTGGGACACCGTTGGACACCGTTGGACATCGTTGGACATCGCTGGACATCGTGGGACACCGTTGGACATCGTTGGACATCGTTGGACACCGTTGGACATCGTTGGACATCGTTGGACATCGTTGGACACCGTTGGACACCGTTGGACACCGTTGGACACCGTTGGACATCGGTGGACATCGTGGGACACCGTTGGACACCGTTGGACATCGTTGGACACCGTTGGACACCGTGGGACAACGTGGGACAACGTGGGACACCGTTGGACACCGTTGGACACCGTGGGACAACGTGGGACAACGTGGGACAACGTGGGACAACGTGGGACAACGTGGGACAACGTGGGACACCGTTGGACACCGTTGGACATCGTTGGACATCGTTGGACATCGTGGGACACCGTTGGACATCGTTGGACATCGTTGGACACCGTTGGACATCGTTGGACACCGTTGGACATCGTTGGACATCGTTGGACATCGTGGGACACCGTTGGACATCGTTGGACATCGTTGGACGCCGTTGGACATCGTTGGACATCGTTGGACATCGTTGGACACCGTTGGACACCGTTGGACGCCGTTGGACATCGTTGGACACCGTGGGACAACGTGGGACAACGTGGGACAACGTGGGACAACGTGGGACAACGTGGGACATCGTGGGACAACGTGGGACAACGTGGGACAACGTGGGACACCGTTGGACATCGTTGGACAACGTGGGACAACGTGGGACAACGTGGGACAACGTGGGACAACGTGGGACAACGTGGGACACCGTTGGACACCGTGGGACACCGTTGGACACCGTTGGACATCGTTGGACACCGTGGGACAACGTGGGACAACGTGGGACAACGTGGGACAACGTGGGACAACGTGGGACAACGTGGGACAACGTGGGACACCGTTGGACATCGTTGGACATCGTTGGACATCGTGGGACACCGTTGGACATCGTTGGACACCGTTGGACATCGTTGGACATCGTTGGACAACGTGGGACAACGTGGGACAACGTGGGACAACGTGGGACAACGTGGGACAACGTGGGACAACGTGGGACAACGTGGGACATCGTGGGACAACGTGGGACAACGTGGGACAACGTGGGACAACGTGGGACAACGTGGGACACCGTTGGACATCGTTGGACACCGTGGGACATCGTTGGACACCGTGGGACAACGTGGGACAACGTGGGACAACGTGGGACACCGTTGGACACCGTTGGACATCGTTGGACATCGTTGGACATCGTGGGACACCGTTGGACATCGTTGGACATCGTTGGACACCGTTGGACATCGTTGGACATCGTTGGACATCGTTGGACACCGTTGGACACCGTTGGACACCGTTGGACACCGTTGGACATCGGTGGACATCGTGGGACACCGTTGGACACCGTTGGACATCGTTGGACACCGTTGGACACCGTGGGACAACGTGGGACATCGTGGGACAACGTGGGACAACGTAGGACAACGTGGGACAACGTGGGACAACGTGGGACACCGTTGGACATCGTTGGACATCGTTGGACATCGTGGGACACCGTTGGACATCGTTGGACATCGTTGGACACCGTTGGACATCGTTGGACACCGTTGGACATCGTTGGACATCGTTGGACATCGTGGGACACCGTTGGACATCGTTGGACATCGTTGGACGCCGTTGGACATCGTTGGACATCGTTGGACATCGTTGGACACCGTTGGACACCGTTGGACGCCGTTGGACATCGTTGGACACCGTGGGACAACGTGGGACAACGTGGGACAACGTGGGACAACGTGGGACAACGTGGGACATCGTGGGACAACGTGGGACAACGTGGGACAACGTGGGACACCGTTGGACATCGTTGGACAACGTGGGACAACGTGGGACAACGTGGGACAACGTGGGACAACGTGGGACAACGTGGGACACCGTTGGACACCGTGGGACACCGTTGGACACCGTTGGACATCGTTGGACACCGTGGGACAACGTGGGACAACGTGGGACAACGTGGGACAACGTGGGACAACGTGGGACAACGTGGGACAACGTGGGACACCGTTGGACATCGTTGGACATCGTTGGACATCGTGGGACACCGTTGGACATCGTTGGACACCGTTGGACATCGTTGGACATCGTTGGACAACGTGGGACAACGTGGGACAACGTGGGACAACGTGGGACAACGTGGGACAACGTGGGACAACGTGGGACAACGTGGGACATCGTGGGACAACGTGGGACAACGTGGGACAACGTGGGACAACGTGGGACAACGTGGGACACCGTTGGACATCGTTGGACACCGTGGGACATCGTTGGACACCGTGGGACAACGTGGGACAACGTGGGACAACGTGGGACACCGTTGGACACCGTTGGACATCGTTGGACATCGTTGGACATCGTGGGACACCGTTGGACATCGTTGGACATCGTTGGACACCGTTGGACATCGTTGGACATCGTTGGACATCGTTGGACACCGTTGGACACCGTTGGACACCGTTGGACACCGTTGGACATCGGTGGACATCGTGGGACACCGTTGGACACCGTTGGACATCGTTGGACACCGTTGGACACCGTGGGACAACGTGGGACATCGTGGGACAACGTGGGACAACGTAGGACAACGTGGGACAACGTGGGACAACGTGGGACACCGTTGGACATCGTTGGACACCGTGGGACATCGTTGGACACCGTGGGACAACGTGGGACAACGTGGGACAACGTGGGACAACGTGGGGCAACGTGGGACAACGTGGGACAACGTGGGACAACGTGGGACATCGTTGGACATCGTTGGACACCGTTGGACATCGTTGGACATCGTTGGACATCGTTGGACACCGTTGGACACCGTTGGACACCGTTGGACACCGTTGGACATCGGTGGACATCGTGGGACACCGTTGGACACCGTTGGACATCGTTGGACACCGTTGGACACCGTGGGACAACGTGGGACAACGTGGGACAACGTGGGACAACGTGGGACAACGTGGGACAACGTGGGACAACGTGGGACACCGTTGGACACCGTGGGACACCGTTGTACAACGTGGGACAACGTGGGACAACGTGGGACAACGTGGGACAACGTGGGACACCGTTGGACACCGTGGGACACCGTTGGACACCGTTGGACATCGTGGGACAACGTGGGACAACGTGGGACAACGTGGGACAACGTGGGACACCGTTGGACACCGTTGGACATCGTTGGACATCGTTGGACATCGTGGGACACCGTTGGACATCGTTGGACATCGTTGGACACCGTTGGACATCGTTGGACATCGTTGGACATCGTTGGACACCGTTGGACACCGTTGGACACCGTTGGACACCGTTGGACATCGGTGGACATCGTGGGACACCGTTGGACACCGTGGGACAACGTGGGACAACGTGGGACAACGTGGGACAACGTGGGACAACGTGGGACAACGTGGGACAACGTGGGACACCGTTGGACACCGTGGGACACCGTTGGACAACGTGGGACAACGTGGGACAACGTGGGACAACGTGGGACAACGTGGGACACCGTTGGACACCGTGGGACACCGTTGGACACCGTTGGACATCGTTGGACACCGTGGGACAACGTGGGACAACGTGGGACAACGTGGGAAACCATGGAACAACGTGGGACAACGTGGGACAACGTGGGACAACGTGGGACAACGTGGGACACCGTTGGACATCGTTGGACACCGTGGGACAACGTGGGACAACGTGGGACAACGTGGGACAACGTGGGACAACGTGGGACAACGTGGCACAACGTGGGACAACGTGGGACAACGTGGGACACCGTTGGACACCGTGGGACACCGTTGGACACCGTTGGACACCGTGGGACACCGTTGGACACCGTTGGACATCGTTGGACACCGTTGGACACCGTTGGACATCGTGGGACAACGTGGGACAACGTGGGACAACGTGGGACAACGTGGGACAACGTGGGACAACGTGGGACAACGTGGGACAACGTGGGACAACGTAGGACATCGTGGGACAACGTGGGACAACGTGGGACAACGTGGGACAACGTGGGACACCGTTGGACACCGTGGGACACCGTTGGACACCGTTGGACACCGTGGGACACCGTTGGACACCGTTGGACATCGTTGGACACCGTTGGACACCGTTGGACATCGTGGGACAACGTGGGACAACGTGGGACAACGTGGGACAACGTGGGACAACGTGGGACACCGTGGGACAACGTGGGACAACGTGGGACAACGTGGGACAACGTGGGACAACGTGGGACACCGTTGGACACCGTGGGACACCGTTGGACACCGTTTGACATCGTTGGACACCGTTGGACACCGTGGGACAACGTGGGACAACGTGGGACAACGTGGGACAACGTGGGACAACGTGGGACAACGTGGGACACCGTTGGACACCTTGGGACACCGTTGGACACCGTGGGACACCGTTGGACAACGTGGGACAACGTGGGACAACGTGGGACAACGTGGGACAACGTGGGACAACGTGGGACAACGTGGGACAACGTGGGACAACGTGGGACAACGTGGGACACCGTTGGACATCGTTGGACACCGTGGGACAACGTGGGACAACGTGGGACACCGTTGGACACCGTTGGACATCGTTGGACACCGTTGGACACCGTGGGACAACGTGGGACAACGTGGGACAACGTGGGACAACGTGGGACAACGTAGGACAACGTGGGACAACGTGGGACACCGTTGGACATCGTTGGACAACGTGGGACATCGTGGGACAACGTGGGACAACGTGGGACAACGTGGGACAACGTGGGACACCGTTGGACATCGTTGGACACCGTTGGACATCGTTGGACACCGTGGGACACCGTTGGACACCGTTGGACATCGTTGGACACCGTTGGACATCGTTGGACACCGTGGGACAACGTGGGACAACGTGGGACAACGTGGGACAACGTGGGACAACGTGGGACAACGTAGGACAACGTGGGACAACGTGGGACATCGTGGGACAACGTGGGACAACGTGGGACAACGTGGGACAACGTGGGACAACGTGGGACACCGTTGGACATCGTTGGACACCGTGGGACAACGTGGGACAACGTGGGACAACGTGGGACAACGTGGGACAACGTGGGACAACGTGGGACAACGTGGGACATCGTGGGACAACGTGGGACAACGTGGGACAACGTGGGACAACGTGGGACACCGTTGGACAACGTGGGACACCGTTGGACATCGTTGGACACCGTGGGACAACGTGGGACAACGTGGGACAACGTGGGACACCGTTGGACACCGTTGGACATCGTTGGACATCGTTGGACATCGTGGGACACCGTTGGACATCGTTGGACATCGTTGGACACCGTTGGACATCGTTGGACATCGTTGGACATCGTTGGACACCGTTGGACACCGTTGGACACCGTTGGACACCGTTGGACATCGGTGGACATCGTGGGACACCGTTGGACACCGTTGGACATCGTTGGACACTGTTGGACACCGTGGGACAACGTGGGACAACGTGGGACAACGTGGGACAACGTGGGACAACGTGGGACAACGTGGGACAACGTGGGACACCGTTGGACACCGTGGGACACCGTTGGACAACGTGGGACAACGTGGGACAACGTGGGACAACGTGGGACAACGTGGGACACCGTTGGACACCGTGGGACACCGTTGGACACCGTTGGACATCGTTGGACACCGTGGGACAACGTGGGACAACGTGGGACAACGTGGGAAACCATGGAACAACGTGGGACAACGTGGGACAACGTGGGACAACGTGGGACACCGTTGGACATCGTTGGACACCGTGGGACAACGTGGGACAACGTGGGACAACGTGGGACACCGTTGGACACCGTGGGACACCGTTGGACAACGTGGGACAACGTGGGACAACGTGGGACAACGTGGGACAACGTGGGACAACGTGGGACAACGTGGGACAACGTGGGACAACGTGGGACAACGTGGGACAACGTGGGACAACGTGGGACAACGTGGGACAACGTGGGACACCGTTGGACACCGTGGGACACCGTTGGACAACGTGGGACAACGTGGGACAACGTGGGACAACGTGGGACAACGTGGGACAACGTGGGACAACGTGGGACACCGTTGGACACCGTGGGACACCGTTGGACACCGTTGGACATCGTTGGACACCGTGGGACAACGTGGGACAACGTGGGACAACGTGGGAAACCATGGAACAACGTGGGACAACGTGGGACAACGTGGGACAACGTGGGACACCGTTGGACATCGTTGGACACCGTGGGACAACGTGGGACAACGTGGGACAACGTGGGACACCGTTGGACACCGTGGGACACCGTTGGACAACGTGGGACAACGTGGGACAACGTGGGACAACGTGGGACAACGTGGGACAACGTGGAACAACGTGGGACAACGTGGGACAACGTAGGACACCGTTGGACACCGTGGGACACCGTTGGACACCGTGGGACACCGTTGGACAACGTGGGACAACGTGGGACACCGTTGGACACCGTTGGACATCGTTGGACATCGTTGGACACCGTTGGACACCGTTGGACACCGTTGGACACCGTGGGACAACGTGGGACAACGTGGGACAACGTGGGACAACGTGGGACAACGTGGGACAACGTGGGACACCGTTGGACATCGTTGGACAACGTGGGACAACGTGGGACACCGTTGGACATCGTTGGACACCGTGGGACACCGTTGGACATCGTTGGACATCGTTGGACACCGTTGGACATCGTTGGACACCGTTGGACATCGTTGGACATCGTTGGACATCGTGGGACACCGTTGGACATCGTTGGACATCGTTGGACGCCGTTGGACATCGTTGGACATCGTTGGACATCGTTGGACACCGTTGGACACCGTTGGACGCCGTTGGACATCGTTGGACACCGTGGGACAACGTGGGACAACGTGGGACACCGTTGGACACCGTTGGACACCGTGGGACAACGTGGGACAACGTGGGACAACGTGGGACAACGTGGGACAACGTGGGACAACGTGGGACACCGTTGGACACCGTTGGACATCGTTGGACATCGTTGGACATCGTGGGACACCGTTGGACATCGTTGGACATCGTTGGACACCGTTGGACGTCGTTGGACACCGTTGGACATCGTTGGACATCGTTGGACATCGTGGGACACCGTTGGACATCGTTGGACATCGTTGGACGCCGTTGGACATCGTTGGACATCGTTGGACATCGTTGGACACCGTTGGACACCGTTGGACGCCGTTGGACATCGTTGGACACCGTGGGACAACGTGGGACAACGTGGGACAACGTGGGAAACCATGGAACAACGTGGGACAACGTGGGACAACGTGGGACAACGTGGGACAACGTGGGACACCGTTGGACATCGTTGGACAACGTGGGACAACGTGGGACAACGTGGGACAACGTGGGACAACGTGGGACAACGTGGGACACCGTTGGACACCGTGGGACACCGTTGGACACCGTTGGACATCGTTGGACACCGTGGGACAACGTGGGACAACGTGGGACAACGTGGGACAACGTGGGACAACGTGGGACAACGTGGGACAACGTGGGACGCCGTTGGACATCGTTGGACATCGTTGGACATCGTGGGACACCGTTGGACATCGTTGGACACCGTTGGACATCGTTGGACACCGTGGGACAACGTGGGACAACGTGGGACAACGTGGGACAACGTGGGACAACGTGGGACAACGTGGGACAACGTGGGACAACGTGGGACATCGTGGGACAACGTGGGACAACGTGGGACAACGTGGGACAACGTGGGACAACGTGGGACAACGTGGGACAACGTGGGACAACGTGGGACACCGTTGGACACCGTTGGACATCGTTGGACATCGTTGGACATCGTGGGACACCGTTGGACATCGTTGGACATCGTTGGACACCGTTGGACATCGTTGGACATCGTTGGACATCGTTGGACACCGTTGGACACCGTTGGACACCGTTGGACACCGTTGGACATCGGTGGACATCGTGGGACACCGTTGGACACCGTTGGACATCGTTGGACACCGTTGGACACCGTGGGGCAACGTGGGACATCGTGGGACAACGTGGGACAACGTGGGACAACGTGGGACAACGTGGGACAACGTGGGACACCGTTGGACATCGTTGGACACCGTGGGACATCGTTGGACACCGTGGGACAACGTGGGACAACGTGGGACAACGTGGGACAACGTGGGACAACGTGGGACAACGTGGGACAACGTGGGACAACGTGGGACAACGTGGGACACCGTTGGACACCGTTGGACATCGTTGGACATCGTTGGACATCGTGGGACACCGTTGGACATCGTTGGACATCGTTGGACACCGTTGGACATCGTTGGACATCGTTGGACATCGTTGGACACCGTTGGACACCGTTGGACACCGTTGGACACCGTTGGACATCGGTGGACATCGTGGGACACCGTTGGACACCGTTGGACATCGTTGGACACCGTTGGACACCGTGGGACAACGTGGGACAACGCGGGACAACGTGGGACAACGTGGGACAACGTGGGACAACGTGGGACAACGTGGGACACCGTTGGACACCGTGGGACACCGTTGGACAACGTGGGACAACGTGGGACAACGTGGGACAACGTGGGACAACGTGGGACACCGTTGGACACCGTGGGACACCGTTGGACACCGTTGGACATCGTGGGACAACGTGGGACAACGTGGGACAACGTGGGACAACGTGGGACACCGTTGGACACCGTTGGACATCGTTGGACATCGTTGGACATCGTGGGACACCGTTGGACATCGTTGGACATCGTTGGACACCGTTGGACATCGTTGGACATCGTTGGACATCGTTGGACACCGTTGGACACCGTTGGACACCGTTGGACACCGTTGGACATCGGTGGACATCGTGGGACACCGTTGGACACCGTGGGACAACGTGGGACAACGTGGGACAACGTGGGACAACGTGGGACAACGTGGGACAACGTGGGACAACGTGGGACACCGTTGGACACCGTGGGACACCGTTGGACAACGTGGGACAACGTGGGACAACGTGGGACAACGTGGGACAACGTGGGACACCGTTGGACACCGTGGGACACCGTTGGACACCGTTGGACATCGTTGGACACCGTGGGACAACGTGGGACAACGTGGGACAACGTGGGAAACCATGGAACAACGTGGGACAACGTGGGACAACGTGGGACAAGGAAGGACAACGTGGGACACCGTTGGACATCGTTGGACACCGTGGGACAACGTGGGACAACGTGGGACAACGTGGGACAACGTGGGACAACGTGGGACAACGTGGCACAACGTGGGACAACGTGGGACAACGTGGGACAACGTGGGACACCGTTGGACACCGTGGGACACCGTTGGACACCGTTGGACACCGTGGGACACCGTTGGACACCGTTGGACATCGTTGGACACCGTTGGACACCGTTGGACATCGTGGGACAACGTGGGACAACGTGGGACAACGTGGGACAACGTGGGACAACGTGGGACAACGTGGGACAACGTGGGACAACGTGGGACAACGTAGGACATCGTGGGACAACGTGGGACAACGTGGGACAACGTGGGACAACGTGGGACACCGTTGGACACCGTGGGACACCGTTGGACACCGTTGGACACCGTGGGACACCGTTGGACACCGTTGGACATCGTTGGACACCGTTGGACACCGTTGGACATCGTGGGACAACGTGGGACAACGTGGGACAACGTGGGACAACATGGGACAACGTGGGACACCGTGGGACAACGTGGGACAACGTGGGACAACGTGGGACAACGTGGGACAACGTGGGACACCGTTGGACACCCTGGGACACCGTTGGACACCGTTGGACATCGTTGGACACCGTTGGACACCGTGGGACAACGTGGGACAACGTGGGACAACGTGGGACAACGTGGGACAACGTGGGACAACGTGGGACACCGTTGGACACCTTGGGACACCGTTGGACACCGTGGGACACCGTTGGACAACGTGGGACAACGTGGGACAACGTGGGACAACGTGGGACAACGTGGGACAACGTGGGACAACGTGGGACAACGTGGGACACCGTTGGACACCGTGGGACACCGTTGGACAACGTGGGACAACGTGGGACAACGTGGGACAACGTGGGACAACGTGGGACACCGTTGGACACCGTGGGACACCGTTGGACACCGTTGGACATCGTTGGACACCGTGGGACAACGTGGGACAACGTGGGACAACGTGGGAAACCATGGAACAACGTGGGACAACGTGGGACAACGTGGGACAACGTGGGACAACGTGGGACACCGTTGGACACCGTGGGACACCGTTGGACAACGTGGGACAACGTGGGACAACGTGGGACAACGTGGGACAACGTGGGACAACGTGGGACAACGTGGGACAACGTGGGACAACGTGGGACAACGTGGGACACCGTTGGACACCGTGGGACACCGTTGGACACCGTTGGACATCGTTGGACACCGTGGGACAACGTGGGACAACGTGGGACAACGTGGGAAACCATGGAACAACGTGGGACAACGTGGGACAACGTGGGACAACGTAGGACATCGTGGGACAACGTGGGACAACGTGGGACAACGTGGGACAACGTGGGACACCGTTGGACACCGTGGGACACCGTTGGACACCGTTGGACACCGTGGGACACCGTTGGACACCGTTGGACATCGTTGGACACCGTTGGACACCGTTGGACATCGTGGGACAACGTAGGACAACGTGGGACAACGTGGGACAACGTGGGACAACGTGGGACACCGTGGGACAACGTGGGACAACGTGGGACAACGTGGGACAACGTGGGACAACGTGGGACACCGTTGGACACCGTGGGACACCGTTGGACACCGTTGGACATCGTTGGACACCGTTGGACACCGTGGGACAACGTGGGACAACGTGGGACAACGTGGGACAACGTGGGACAACGTGGGACAACGTGGGACACCGTTGGACACCTTGGGACACCGTTGGACACCGTGGGACACCGTTGGACAACGTGGGACAACGTGGGACAACGTGGGACAACGTGGGACAACGTGGGACAACGTGGGACAACGTGGGACAACGTGGGACAACGTGGGACAACGTGGGACACCGTTGGACATCGTTGGACACCGTGGGACAACGTGGGACAACGTGGGACACCGTTGGACACCGTTGGACATCGTTGGACACCGTTGGACACCGTGGGACAACGTGGGACAACGTGGGACAACGTGGGACAACGTGGGACAACGTAGGACAACGTGGGACAACGTGGGACACCGTTGGACATCGTTGGACAACGTGGGACATCGTGGGACAACGTGGGACAACGTGGGACAACGTGGGACAACGTGGGACACCGTTGGACATCGTTGGACACCGTTGGACATCGTTGGACACCGTGGGACACCGTTGGACACCGTGTGACACCGTTGGACACCGTTGGACATCGGCGGACATCGTGGGACAACGTGGGACAACGTGGGACAACGTGGGACAACGTGGGACAACGTGGGACAACGTGGGACAACGTGGGACAACGTGGGACAACGTGGGACAACGTGGGACAACGTAGGACAACGTGGGACAACGTGGGACACCGTTGGACATCGTTGGACAACGTGGGACATCGTGGGACTACGTGGGACAACGTGGGACAACGTGGGACAACGTGGGACACCGTTGGACACCGTGGGACACCGTTGGACACCGTTGGACACCGTGGGACACCGTTGGACACCGTTGGACATCGTTGGACACCGTTGGACACCGTTGGACATCGTGGGACAACGTGGGACAACGTGGGACAACGTGGGACAACGTGGGACAACGTGGGACAACGTAGGACAACGTGGGACAACGTGGGACACCGTTGGACATCGTTGGACAACGTGGGACAACGTGGGACACCGTTGGACACCGTGGGACACCGTTGGACACCGTTGGACACCGTGGGACACCGTTGGACACCGTTGGATATCGTTGGACACCGTTGGACACCGTTGGACATCGTGGGACAACGTGGGACAACGTGGGACAACGTGGGACAACGTGGGACAACGTGGGACACCGTGGGACAACGTGGGACAACGTGGGACAACGTGGGACACCGTTGGACACCGTTGGACACCGTGGGACACCGTTGGACATCGTTGGACACCGTTGGACACCGTTGGACATCGTGGGACAACGTGGGACAACGTGGGACAACGTGGGACAACGTGGGACAACGTGGGACACCGTGGGACAACGTGGGACAACGTGGGACAACGTGGGACACCGTTGGACACCGTTGGACATCGTTGGACACCGTTGGACATCGTGGGACACCGTTGGACATCGTTGGACACCGTTGGACACCGTTGGACATCGTTGGACATCGTTGGACATCGTGGGACACCGTTGGACATCGTTGGACACCGTTGGACATCGTTGGACACCGTGGGACAACGTGGGACAACGTGGGACAACGTGGGACACCGTTGGACATCGTTGGACATCGTGGGACACCGTTGGACATCGTTGGACACCGTTGGACATCGTTGGACAACGTGGGACAACGTGGGACAACGTGGGACAACGTGGGACAACGTGGGACACCGTTGGACACCGTGGGACACCGTTGGACACCGTTGGACATCGTTGGACACCGTGGGACAACGTGGGACAACGTGGGACAACGTGGGAAACCATGGAACAACGTGGGACAACGTGGGACAACGTGGGACAACGTGGGACAACGTGGGACACCGTTGGACATCGTTGGACACCGTGGGACAACGTGGGACAACGTGGGACAACGTGGGACACCGTTGGACACCGTGGGACACCGTTGGACAACGTGGGACAACGTGGGACAACGTGGGACAACGTGGGACAACGTGGGACACCGTTGGACACCGTGGGACACCGTTGGACACCGTTGGACATCGTTGGACACCGTGGGACAACGTGGGACAACGTGGGACAACGTGGGAAACCATGGAACAACGTGGGACAACGTGGGACAACGTGGGACAACGTGGGACAACGTGGGACAACGTGGGACAACGTGGGACACCGTTGGACACCGTGGGACACCGTTGGACAACGTGGGACAACGTGGGACAACGTGGGACAACGTGGGACAACGTGGGACACCGTTGGACACCGTGGGACACCGTTGGACACCGTTGGACATCGTTGGACACCGTGGGACAACGTGGGACAACGTGGGACAACGTGGGAAACCATGGAACAACGTGAGACAACGTGGGACAACGTGGGACAACGTGGGACAACGTGGGACAACGTGGGACAACGTGGGACACCGTTGGACATCGTTGGACACCGTTGGACACCGTTGGACACCGTTGGACATCGTTGGACACCGTGGGACAACGTGGGACAACGTGGGACAACGTGGGAAACCATGGAACAACGTGGGACAACGTGGGACAACGTGGGACAACGTGGGACAACGTGGGACACCGTTGGACACCGTGGGACACCGTTGGACAACGTGGGACAACGTGGGACACCGTTGGACACCGTGGGACACCGTTGGACAACGTGGGACAACGTGGGACAACGTGGGACAACGTGGGACAACGTGGGACACCGTTGGACACCGTGGGACACCGTTGGACACCGTTGGACATCGTTGGACACCGTGGGACAACGTGGGACAACGTGGGACAACGTGGGAAACCATGGAACAACGTGGGACAACGTGGGACAACGTGGGACAACGTGGGACAACGTGGGACACCGTTGGACACCGTGGGACACCGTTGGACAACGTGGGACAACGTGGGACAACGTGGGACAACGTGGGACAACGTGGGACAACGTGGGACAACGTGGGACAACGTGGGACACCGTTGGACACCGTGGGACACCGTTGGACAACGTGGGACAACGTGGGACAACGTGGGACAACGTGGGACAACGTGGGACAACGTGGGACACCGTTGGACACCGTGGGACACCGTTGGACACCGTTGGACATCGTTGGACACCGTGGGACAACGTGGGACAACGTGGGACAACGTGGGAAACCATGGAACAACGTGGGACAACGTGGGACAACGTGGGACAATGTGGGACAACGTGGGACAACGTGGGACAACGTGGGACACCGTTGGACATCGTTGGACACCGTGGGACAACGTGGGACAACGTGGGACATCGTGGGACACCGTTGGACACCGTTGGACATCGGTGGACATCGTGGGACACCGTTGGACACCGTTGGACATCGTTGGACACCGTTGGACACCGTGGGACAACGTGGGACAACGTGGGACAACGTGGGACAACGTGGGACAACGTGGGACAACGTGGGACACCGTTGGACACCGTGGGACACCGTTGGACAACGTGGGACAACGTGGGACAACGTGGGACAACGTGGGACACCGTTGGACAACGTGGGACAACGTGGGACAACGTGGGACAACGTGGGACAACGTGGGACAACGTGGGACAACGTGGGACAACGTGGGACAACGTGGGACAACGTGGGACAACGTGGGACACCGTTGGACACCGTTGGACATCGTTGGACATCGTTGGACATCGTGGGACACCGTTGGACATCGTTGGACACCGTTGGACATCGTTGGACACCGTGGGACAACGTGGGACAACGTGGGACAACGTGGGACACCGTTGGACAACGTGGGACACCGTTGGACAACGTGGGACAACGTGGGACACCGTTGGACAACGTGGGACAACGTGGGACAACGTGGGACAACGTGGGACAACGTGGGACAACGTGGGACAACGTGGGACAACGTGGGACAACGTGGGACAACGTGGGACAACGTGGGACAACGTGGGACAACGTGGGACAACGTGGGACAACGTGGGACACCGTTGGACAACGTGGGACACCGTTGGACATCGTTGGACACCGTGGGACAACGTGGGACAACGTGGGACAACGTGGGACACCGTTGGACACCGTTGGACACCGTTGGACACCGTTGGACATCGTTGGACATCGTTGGACACCGTTGGACACCGTTGGACACCGTTGGACACCGTGGGACAACGTGGGACACCGTTGGACAACGTGGGACAACGTGGGACAACGTGGGACAACGTGGGACAACGTGGGACAACGTGGGACAACGTGGGACAACGTGGGACAACGTGGGACAACGTGGGAAAACGTGGGACATCGTGGGACAACGTGGGACAACGTGGGACAACGTGGGACAACGTGGGACAACGTGGGACAACGTGGGACAACGTGGGACAACGTGGGACAACGTGGGACATCGTGGGACAACGTGGGACAACGTGGGACAACGTGGGACAACGTGGGACAACGTGGGACACCGTTGGACAACGTGGGACACCGTTGGACATCGTTGGACACCGTGGGACAACGTGGGACAACGTGGGACAACGTGGGACACCGTTGGACACCGTTGGACATCGTTGGACATCGCTGGACATCGTGGGACACCGTTGGACATCGTTGGACACCGTTGGACATCGTTGGACACCGTGGGACAACGTGGGACAACGTGGGACAACGTGGGACAACGTGGGACAACGTGGGACACCGTTGGACATCGTTGGACACCGTGGGACAACGTGGGACACCGTTGGACAACGTGGGACAACGTGGGACAACGTGGGACACCGTTGGACAACGTGGGACACCGTTGGACATCGTTGGACACCGTGGGACAACGTTGGACAACGTGGGACAACGTGGGACACCGTTGGACACCGTTGGACATCGTTGGACATCGTTGGACATCGTGGGACACCGTTGGACATCGTTGGACACCGTTGGACATCGTTGGACACCGTGGGACAACGTGGGACAACGTGGGACAACGTGGGACACCGTTGGACATCGTTGGACACCGTTGGACATCGTTGGACACCGTGGGACACCGTTGGTCACCGTTGGACACCGTTGGACATCGGTGGACATCGTGGGACACCGTTGGACACCGTTGGACATCGTTGGACACCGTTGGACACCGTGGGACAACGTGGGACAACGTGGGACAACGTGGGACAACGTGGGACAACGTGGGACAACGTGGGACAACGTGGGACACCGTTGGACACCGTGGGACACCGTTGGACAACGTGGGACAACGTGGGACAACGTGGGACAACGTGGGACAACGTGGGACACCGTTGGACACCGTGGGACACCGTTGGACACCGTTGGACATCGTTGGACACCGTGGGACAACGTGGGACAACGTGGGACAACGTGGGACAACGTGGGACAACGTGGGACAACGTGGGACAACGTGGGACAACGTGGGACAACGTGGGACAACGTGGGACACCGTTGGACACCGTGGGACACCGTTGGACAACGTGGGACACCGTTGGACAACGTGGGACAACGTGGGACAACGTGGGACAACGTGGGACAACGTGGGACACCGTTGGACACCGTGGGACACCGTTGGACACCGTTGGACATCGTTGGACACCGTGGGACAACGTGGGACAACGTGGGACAACGTGGGACAACGTGGGACAACGTGGGACACCGTTGGACATCGTTGGACACCGTGGGACACCGTGGGACAACGTGGGACACCGTTGGACACCGTTGGACATCGTTGGACACCGGTGGACACCGTGGGACAACGTGGGAAACCATGGAACAACGTGGGACAACGTGGGACAACGTGGGACAACGTGGGACAACGTGGGACAACGCGGGACAACGTGGGACAACGTGGGACAACGTGGGACAACGTGGGACAACGTGGGACAACGTGGGACACCGTGGGACACCGTTGGACACCGTTGGACACCGTTGGACATCGTTGGACACCGTGGGACAACGTGGGACAACGTGGGACACCGTTGGACACCGTGGGACAACGTGGGACAACGTGGGACAACGTGGGACAACGTGGGACAACGTGGGACAACGTGGGACAACGTGGGACAACGTGGGACAACGTGGGACAACGTGGGACAACGTGGGACAACGTGGGACACCGTTGGACATCGTTGGACAACGTGGGACATCGTGGGACAACGTGGGACAACGTGGGACAACGTGGGACAACGTGGGACACCGTTGGACACCGTGCGACACCGTTGGACACCGTTGGACACCGTGGGACACCGTTGGACACCGTTGGACACCGTTGGACACCGTTGGACACCGTGGGACAACGTGGGACAACGTGGGACAACGTGGGACAACGTGGGACAACGTGGGACAACGTGGGACAACGTGGGACAACGTGGGACAACGTGGGACAACGTGGGACAACGTGGGACAACGTGGGACAACGTGGGACAACGTGGGACAACGTGGGACAACGTGGGACAACGTGGGACAACGTGGGACAACGTGGGACACCGTTGGACATCGTTGGACAACGTGGGACATCGTGGGACATCGTTGGACAACGTGGGACATCGTGGGACAACGTGGGACAACGTGGGACAACGTGGGACGTCGTGGGACAACGTGGGACAACGTGGGACAACGTGGGACAACGTGGGACAACGTGGGACACCGTTGGACAACGTGGGACACCGTTGGACAACGTGGGACACCGTTGGACATCGTTGGACACAGTGGGACAACGTGGGACAACGTGGGACAACGTGGGACACCGTTGGACACCGTTGGACATCGTTGGACATCGTTGGACATCGTGGGACACCGTTGGACATCGTTGGACACCGTTGGACATCGTTGGACACCGTGGGACAACGTGGGACAACGTGGGACAACGTGGGACACCGTTGGACATCGTTGGACACCGTTGGACATCGTTGGACACCGTGGGACACCGTTGGACAACGTGGGACACCGTTGGACACCGTGGGACAACGTGGGACAACGTGGGACAACGTGGGACAACGTGGGACATCGTGGGACAACGTGGGACAACGTGGGACACCGTTGGACACCGTGGGACAACGTGGGACAACGTGGGACAACGTGGGACAACGTGGGACAACGTGGGACAACGTGGGACAATGTGGGACAACGTAGGACAACGTGGGACAACGTGGGACAACGTGGGACACCGTTGGACACCGTGGGACACCGTTGGACATCGTGGGACACCGTTGGACATCGTTGGACATCGTTGGACACCGTTGGACATCGTTGGACATCGTTGGACATCGTTGGACACCGTTGGACACCGTTGGACACCGTTGGACACCGTTGGACACCGTTGGACATCGGTGGACATCGTGGGACACCGTTGGACACCGTTGGACATCGTTGGACACCGTTGGACACCGTGGGACACCGTTGGACACCGTTGGACATAGTTGGACACCGTGGGACAACGTGGGACAACGTGGGAAACCATGGAACAACGTGGGACAACGTGGGACAACGTGGGACAACGTGGGACAACGTGGGACACCGTTGGACATCGTTGGACACCGTGGGACAACGTGGGACAACGTGGGACATCGTGGGACAACGTGGGACAACGTCGGACAACGTGGGACAACGTGGGACAACGTGGGACATCGTGGGACAACGTGGGACAACGTGGGACAACGTGGGACAACGTGGGACAACGTGGGACACCGTTGGACAACGTGGGACACCGTTGGACATCGTTGGACACCGTGGGACAACGTGGGACAACGTGGGACACCGTTGGACACCGTGGGACACCGTTGGACAACGTGGGACAACGTGGGACAACGTGGGACAACGTGGGACAACGTGGGACACCGTTGGACACCGTGGGACACCGTTGGACACCGTTGGACATCGTTGGACAACGTGGGACAACGTGGGAAACCATGGAACAACGTGGGACAACGTGGGACAACGTGGGACAACGTGGGACAACGTGGGACACCGTTGGACATCGTTGGACACCGTGGGACAACGTGGGACAACGTGGGACACCGTTGGACACCGTTGGACATCGTTGGACATCGTTGGACACCGTTGGACACCGTTGGACACCGTTGGACACCGTGGGACAACGTGGGACAACGTGGGACACCGTTGGACACCGTGGGACACCGTTGGACACCGTTGGACATCGTTGGACACCGTGGGACAACGTGGGACAACGTGGGAAACCATGGAACAACGTGGGACAACGTGGGACAACGTGGGACAACGTGGGACAACGTGGGACACCGTTGGACATCGTTGGACACCGTGGGACAACGTGGGACAACGTGGGACACCGTTGGACAACGTGGGACAACGTGGGACAACGTGGGACATCGTGGGACAACGTGGGACAACGTGGGACAACGTGGGACAACGTGGGACAACGTGGGACACCGTTGGACATCGTTGGACACCGTTGGACATCGTTGGACACCGTGGGACAACGTGGGACAACGTGGGACACCGTTGGACACCGTGGGACACCGTTGGACAACGTGGGACAACGTGGGACAACGTGGGACAACGTGGGACAACGTGGGACACCGTTGGACACCGTGGGACACCGTTGGACACCGTTGGACATCGTTGGACACCGTGGGACAACGTGGGACAACGTGGGAAACCATGGAACAACGTGGGACAACGTGGGACAACGTGGGACAACGTGGGACAACGTGGGACACCGTTGGACATCGTTGGACACCGTGGGACAACGTGGGACAACGTGGGACACCGTTGGACAACGTGGGACAACGTGGGACAACGTGGGACATCGTGGGACAACGTGGGACAACGTGGGACAACGTGGGACAACGTGGGACAACGTGGGATATCGTGGGACAACGTGGGACAACGTGGGACAACGTGGGACAACGTGGGACAACGTGGGACAACGTGGGACAACGTGGGACAACGTGGGACACCGTTGGACAACGTGGGACACCGTTGGACATCGTTGGACACCGTGGGACAACGTGGGACAACGTGGGACAACGTGGGACACCGTTGGACACCGTTGGACATCGTTGGACATCGTTGGACATCGTGGGACACCGTTGGACATCGTTGGACATCGTTGGACATCGTTGGACACCGTTGGACACCGTTGGACACCGTTGGACACCGTGGGACAACGTGGGACAACGTGGGACAACGTGGGACAACGTGGGACACCGTTGGACATCGTTGGACACCGTGGGACAACGTGGGACAACGTGGGACACCGTTGGACAACGTGGGACAACGTGGGACAACGTGGGACATCGTGGGACAACGTGGGACAACGTGGGACAACGTGGGACAACGTGGGACAACGTGGGACATCGTGGGACAACGTGGGACAACGTGGGACAACGTGGGACAACGTGGGACAACGTGGGACACCGTTGGACAACGTGGGACACCGTTGGACATCGTTGGACACCGTGGGACAACGTGGGACAACGTGGGACACCGTTGGACACCGTGGGACACCGTTGGACAACGTGGGACAACGTGGGACAACGTGGGACAACGTGGGACACCGTTGGACACCGTGGGACACCGTTGGACACCGTTGGACATCGTTGGACACCGTGGGACAACGTGGGACAACGTGGGACAACGTGGGAAACCATGGAACAACGTGGGACAACGTGGGACAACGTGGGACAACGTGGGACACCGTTGGACAACGTGGGACAACGTGGGACAACGTGGGACATCGTGGGACAACGTGGGACAACGTGGGACAACGTGGGACAACGTGGGACAACGTGGGACACCGTTGGACAACGTGGGACACCGTTGGACATCGTTGGACACCGTGGGACAACGTGGGACAACGTGGGACACCGTTGGACACCGTGGGACACCGTTGGACAACGTGGGACAACGTGGGACAACGTGGGACAACGTGGGACAACGTGGGACACCGTTGGACACCGTGGGACACCGTTGGACACCGTTGGACATCGTTGGACACCGTGGGACAACGTGGGACAACGTGGGAAACCATGGAACAACGTGGGACAACGTGGGACAACGTGGGACAACGTGGGACAACGTGGGACACCGTTGGACATCGTTGGACACCGTGGGACAACGTGGGACAACGTGGGACACCGTTGGACACCGTTGGACATCGTTGGACATCGTTGGACACCGTTGGACACCGTTGGACACCGTTGGACACCGTGGGACAACGTGGGACAACGTGGGACAACGTGGGACAACGTGGGACAACGTGGGACAACGTGGGACAACGTGGGACAACGTGGGACAACGTGGGACAACGTGGGACAACGTGGGACAACGTGGGACAACGTGGGACAACGTGGGACACCGTTGGACATCGTTGGACACCGTGGGACAACGTGGGACAACGTGGGACACCGTTGGACACCGTTGGACATCGTTGGACATCGTTGGACATCGTTGGACACCGTTGGACACCGTTGGACACCGTTGGACACCGTTGGACACCGTTGGACATCGGTGGACATCGTGGGACACCGTTGGACACCGTTGGACATCGTTGGACACCGTTGGACACCGTGGGACACCGTTGGACACCGTTGGACATCGTTGGACACCGTGGGACAACGTGGGACAACGTGGGAAACCATGGAACAACGTGGGACAACGTGGGACAACGTGGGACAACGTGGGACAACGTGGGACACCGTTGGACATCGTTGGACACCGTGGGACAACGTGGGACAACGTGGGACATCGTGGGACAACGTGGGACAACGTCGGACAACGTGGGACAACGTGGGACAACGTGGGACATCGTGGGACAACGTGGGACAACGTGGGACAACGTGGGACAACGTGGGACAACGTGGGACACCGTTGGACAACGTGGGACACCGTTGGACATCGTTGGACACCGTTGGACACCGTTGGACACCGTTGGACACCGTTGGACACCGTGGGACAACGTGGGACAACGTGGGACAACGTGGGACAACGTGGGACAACGTGGGACAACGTGGGACAACGTGGGACAACGTGGGACAACGTGGGACAACGTGGGACAACGTGGGACAACGTGGGACAACGTGGGACAACGTGGGACAACGTGGGACAACGTGGGACAACGTGGGACAACGTGGGACAACGTGGGACAACGTGGGACAACGTGGGACAACGTGGGACAACGTGGGACACCGTTGGACACCGTGGGACACCGTTGGACAACGTGGGACAACGTGGGACAACGTGGGACAACGTGGGACAACGTGGGACAACGTGGGACAACGTGGGACAACGTAGGACAACGTGGGACAACGTGGGACAACGTGGGACATCGTTGGACACCGTGGGACAACGTGGGACAACGTGGGAAACCATGGAACAACGTGGGACAACGTGGGACAACGTGGGACAACGTGGGACAACGTGGGACACCGTTGGACATCGTTGGACACCGTGGGACAACGTGGGACAACGTGGGACACCGTTGGACAACGTGGGACAACGTGGGACAACGTGGGACATCGTGGGACAACGTGGGACAACGTGGGACAACGTGGGACAACGTGGGACAACGTGGGACACCGTTGGACATCGTTGGACACCGTTGGACATCGTTGGACACCGTGGGACAACGTGGGACAACGTGGGACACCGTTGGACACCGTGGGACACCGTTGGACAACGTGGGACAACGTGGGACAACGTGGGACAACGTGGGACAACGTGGGACACCGTTGGACACCGTGGGACACCGTTGGACACCGTTGGACATCGTTGGACACCGTGGGACAACGTGGGAAAACGTGGGAAACCATGGAACAACGTGGGACAACGTGGGACAACGTGGGACAACGTGGGACAACGTGGGACACCGTTGGACATCGTTGGACACCGTGGGACAACGTGGGACAACGTGGGACACCGTTGGACAACGTGGGACAACGTGGGACAACGTGGGACATCGTGGGACAACGTGGGACAACGTGGGACAACGTGGGACAACGTGGGACAACGTGGGACATCGTGGGACAACGTGGGACAACGTGGGACAACGTGGGACAACGTGGGACAACGTGGGACACCGTTGGACAACGTGGGACACCGTTGGACATCGTTGGACACCGTGGGACAACGTGGGACAACGTGGGACACCGTTGGACACCGTGGGACACCGTTGGACAACGTGGGACAACGTGGGACAACGTGGGACAACGTGGGACAACGTGGGACAACGTGGGACACCGTTGGACACCGTGGGACACCGTTGGACACCGTTGGACATCGTTGGACACCGTGGGACAACGTGGGACAACGTGGGAAACCATGGAACAACGTGGGACAACGTGGGACAACGTGGGACAACGTGGGACAACGTGGGACACCGTTGGACATCGTTGGACACCGTGGGACAACGTGGGACAACGTGGGACACCGTTGGACACCGTTGGACATCGTTGGACATCGTTGGACACCGTTGGACACCGTTGGACACCGTTGGACACCGTGGGACAACGTGGGACAACGTGGGACAACGTGGGACAACGTGGGACAACGTGGGACAACGTGGGACAACGTGGGACAACGTGGGACAACGTGGGACAACGTGGGACACCGTTGGACATCGTTGGACACCGTGGGACAACGTGGGACAACGTGGGACACCGTTGGACACCGTTGGACATCGTTGGACATCGTTGGACATCGTTGGACACCGTTGGACACCGTTGGACACCGTTGGACACCGTTGGACACCGTTGGACATCGGTGGACATCGTGGGACACCGTTGGACACCGTTGGACATCGTTGGACACCGTTGGACACCGTGGGACACCGTTGGACACCGTTGGACATCGTTGGACACCGTGGGACAACGTGGGACAACGTGGGAAACCATGGAACAACGTGGGACAACGTGGGACAACGTGGGACAACGTGGGACAACGTGGGACACCGTTGGACATCGTTGGACACCGTGGGACAACGTGGGACAACGTGGGACATCGTGGGACAACGTGGGACAACGTCGGACAACGTGGGACAACGTGGGACAACGTGGGACATCGTGGGACAACGTGGGACAACGTGGGACAACGTGGGACAACGTGGGACAACGTGGGACACCGTTGGACAACGTGGGACACCGTTGGACATCGTTGGACACCGTGGGACAACGTGGGACAACGTGGGACACCGTTGGACACCGTGGGACACCGTTGGACAACGTGGGACAACGTGGGAGAACGTGGGACAACGTGGGACAACGTGGGACACCGTTGGACACCGTGGGACACCGTTGGACACCGTTGGACATCGTTGGACAACGTGGGACAACGTGGGAAACCATGGAACAACGTGGGACAACGTGGGACAACGTGGGACAACGTGGGACAACGTGGGACACCGTTGGACATCGTTGGACACCGTGGGACAACGTGGGACAACGTGGGACACCGTTGGACACCGTTGGACATCGTTGGACATCGTTGGACACCGTTGGACACCGTTGGACACCGTTGGACACCGTGGGACAACGTGGGACAACGTGGGACACCGTTGGACACCGTGGGACACCGTTGGACACCGTTGGACATCGTTGGACACCGTGGGACAACGTGGGACAACGTGGGAAACCATGGAACAACGTGGGACAACGTGGGACAACGTGGGACAACGTGGGACAACGTGGGACACCGTTGGACATCGTTGGACACCGTGGGACAACGTGGGACAACGTGGGACACCGTTGGACAACGTGGGACAACGTGGGACAACGTGGGACATCGTGGGACAACGTGGGACAACGTGGGACAACGTGGGACAACGTGGGACACCGTTGGACATCGTTGGACACCGTGGGACAACGTGGGACAACGTGGGAAACCATGGAACAACGTGGGACAACGTGGGACAACGTGGGACAACGTGGGACAACGTGGGACACCGTTGGACATCGTTGGACAACGTGGGACAACGTGGGACAACGTGGGACACCGTTGGACAACGTGGGACAACGTGGGACAACGTGGGACATCGTGGGACAACGTGGGACAACGTGGGACAACGTGGGACAACGTGGGACAACGTGGGACATCGTGGGACAACGTGGGACAACGTGGGACAACGTGGGACAACGTGGGACAACGTGGGACACCGTTGGACAACGTGGGACACCGTTGGACATCGTTGGACACCGTGGGACAACGTGGGACAACGTGGGACACCGTTGGACACCGTGGGACACCGTTGGACAACGTGGGACAACGTGGGACAACGTGGGACAACGTGGGACAACGTGGGACACCGTTGGACACCGTGGGACACCGTTGGACACCGTTGGACATCGTTGGACACCGTGGGACAACGTGGGACAACGTGGGACACCGTGGAACAACGTGGGACAACGTGGGACAACGTGGGACAACGTGGGACAACGTGGGACACCGTTGGACATCGTTGGACACCGTGGGACAACGTGGGACAACGTGGGACACCGTTGGACACCGTTGGACATCGTTGGACATCGTTGGACACCGTTGGACACCGTTGGACACCGTTGGACACCGTGGGACAACGTGGGACAACGTGGGACAACGTGGGACAACGTGGGACAACGTGGGACAACGTGGGACAACGTGGGACAACGTGGGACACCGTTGGACATCGTTGGACACCGTGGGACAACGTGGGACAACGTGGGACACCGTTGGACACCGTTGGACATCGTTGGACATCGTTGGACACCGTTGGACACCGTTGGACACCGTTGGACACCGTGGGACAACGTGGGACAACGTGGGACAACGTGGGACAACGTGGGACAACGTGGGACAACGTGGGACACCGTTGGACATCGTTGGACACCGTGGGACAACGTGGGACAACGTGGGACACCGTTGGACACCGTGGGACACCGTTGGACAACGTGGGACAACGTGGGACAACGTGGGACAACGTGGGACAACGTGGGACAACGTGGGACAACGTGGGACAACGTGGGACAACGTGGGACAACGTGGGACACCGTTGGACATCGTTGGACACCGTGGGACAACGTGGGACAACGTGGGACACCGTTGGACACCGTTGGACATCGTTGGACATCGTTGGACACCGTTGGACACCGTTGGACACCGTTGGACACCGTGGGACAACGTGGGACAACGTGGGACAACGTGGGACAACGTGGGACAACGTGGGACAACGTGGGACACCGTTGGACATCGTTGGACACCGTGGGACAACGTGGGACAACGTGGGACAACGTGGGACACCGTTGGACACCGTTGGACATCGTTGGACATCGTTGGACATCGTGGGACACCGTTGGACATCGTTGGACACCGTTGGACATCGTTGGACACCGTGGGACAACCTGGGACAACGTGGGACAACGTGGGACACCGTTGGACATCGTTGGACACCGTTGGACATCGTTGGACACCGTGGGACACCGTTGGACACCGTTGGACACCGTTGGACATCGGTGGACATCGTGGGACACCGTTGGACACCGTTGGACATCGTTGGACACCGTTGGACACCGTGGGACAACGTGGGACAACGTGGGACAACGTGGGACAACGTGGGACAACGTGGGACAACGTGGGACAACGTGGGACAACGTGGGACACCGTTGGACACCGTGGGACACCGTTGGACAACGTGGGACAACGTGGGACAACGTGGGACAACGTGGGACAACGTGGGACACCGTTGGACACTGTGGGACACCGTTGGACACCGTTGGACATCGTTGGACACCGTGGGACAACGTGGGACAACGTGGGACAACGTGGGAAACCATGGAAGAACGTGGGACAACGTGGGACAACGTGGGACAACGTGGAACACCGTTGGACATCGTTGGACACCGTGGGACAACGTGGGACAACGTGGGACAACGTGGGACACCGTTGGACACCGTGGGACACCGTTGGACAACGTGGGACAAGGTGGGACAACGTGGGACAACGTGGGACAACGTGGGACAACGTGGGACAACGTGGGACAACGTGGGACAACGTGGGACACCGTTGGACACCGTGGGACACCGTTGGACAACGTGGGACAACGTCGGACAACGTGGGACAACGTGGGACAACGTGGGACACCGTTGGACACCGTGGGACACCGTTGGACACCGTTGGACATCGTTGGACACCGTGGGACAACGTGGGACATCGTGGGACAACGTGGGACAACGTGGGACAACGTGGGACAACGTGGGACACCGTTGGACATCGTTGGACACCGTGGGACAACGTGGGACAACGTGGGACAACGTGGGACAACGTGGGACACCGTTGGACATCGTTGGACACCGTGGGACAACGTGGGACAACGTGGGACACCGTTGGACACCGTTGGACATCGTTGGACACCGTTGGACACCGTGGGACAACGTGGGACAACGTGGGACAACGTGGGACAACGTGGGACAACGTAGGACAACGTGGGACAACGTGGGACACCGTTGGACATCGTTGGACAACGTGGGACATCGTGGGACAACGTGGGACAACGTGGGACAACGTGGGACAACGTGGGACAACGTAGGACATCGTGGGACACCGTTGGACACCGTTGGACATCGTTGGACACCGTTGGACAACGTTGGACAACGTGGGACAACGTGGGACAACGTGGGACAACGTGGGACAACGTGGGACAACGTGGGACAACGTGGGACAACGTGGGACAACGTGGGACAACGTGGGACAATGTGGAACACCGTTGGACACCGTGGGACACCGTTGGACACCGTTGGACACCGTGGGACACCGTTGGACACCGTTGGACATCGTTGGACACCGTTGGACACCGTTGGACACCGTTGGACACCGTGGGACAACGTGGGACAACGTGGGACAACGTGGGACAACGTGGGACAACGTGGGACAACGTGGGACAACGTGGGACAACGTGGGACAACGTGGGACAACGTGGGACAACGTGGGACAACGTGGGACAACGTGGGACAACGTGGGACAACGTGGGACAACGTGGGACAACGTGGGACAACGTGGGACAACGTGGGACAACGTGGGACAACGTGGGACAACGTGGGACAACGTGGGACAACGTGGGACACCGTTGGACACCGTGGGACACCGTTGGACAACGTGGGACAACGTGGGACAACGTGGGACAACGTGGGACAACGTGGGACAACGTGGGACAACGTGGGACAACGTAGGACAACGTGGGACAACGTGGGACAACGTGGGACAACGTGGGACAACGTGGGACAACGTTGGACAACGTGGGACACCGATGGGCATCGTTGGACACCGTGGGACAACGTGGGACAACGTGGGACAACGTGGGACACCGTTGGACACCGTTGGACATCGTTGGACATCGTTGGACATCGTGGGACACCGTTGGACATCGTTGGACACCGTTGGACACCGTTGGACACCGTTGGACACCGTTGGACATCGGTGGACATCGTGGGACACCGTTGGACACCGTTGGACATCGTTGGACACCGTTGGACACCGTGGGACAACGTGGGACAACGTGGGACAACGTGGGACAACGTGGGACAACGTGGGACAACGTGGGACAACGTGGGACAAAGTGGGACAACGTGGGACAACGTGGGACACCGTTGGACATCGTTGGACAACGTGGGACAACGTGGGACAACGTGGGACAACGTGGGACAACGTGGGACAACGTGGGACACCGTTGGACACCGTGGGACAACGTGGGACACCGTTGGACACCGTTGGACATCGTTGGACATCGTTGGACATCGTGGGACACCGTTGGACATCGTTGGACATCGTTGGACACCGTTGGACATCGTTGGACATCGTTGGACATCGTTGGACACCGTTGGACACCGTTGGACACCGTTGGACACCGTTGGACATCGGTGGACATCGTGGGACACCGTTGGACACCGTTGGACATCGTTGGACACCGTTGGACAACGTGGGACAACGTGGGACAACGTGGGACAACGTGGGACAACGTGGGACAACGTGGGACAACGTGGGACAACGTGGGACAACGTGGGACACCGTTGGACATCGTTGGACAACGTGGGACAACGTGGGACAACGTGGGACTACGTGGGACAACGTGGGACACCGTGGGACACAGTTGGACACCGTGGGACACCGTTGGACATCGTTGGACATCGTTGGACACCGTTGGACATCGTTGGACATCGTTGGACATCGTTGGACACCGTTGGACACCGTTGGACACCGTTGGACACCGTTGGACACCGTTGGACATCGGTGGACATCGTGGGACACCGTTGGACACCGTTGGACATCGTTGGACACCGTTGGACACCGTGGGACAACGTGGGACAACGTGGGACAACGTGGGACAACGTGGGACAACGTGGGACATCGTGGGACACCGTTGGACGACGTTGGACACCGTTGGACACCGTGGGACATCGTTGGACATCGTGGGACACCGTTGGACACCGTTGGACGACGTTGGACATCGTGGGACTCCGTTGGACATCGTTGGACACTGTTGGACACCGTTGGACATCGTTGGACATCGTTGGACAACGTTGGACACCGTTGGACACCGTTGGACACCGTTGGACATCGTGGGACACCGTTGGACACCGTTGGACACCGTTGGACATCGTTGGACACCGTTGGACATCGTGCGACACCGTTGGACATCGTTGGACATCGTGGGACACCGTTGGACATCGTTGGACACCGTTGGACACCGTTGGACACCGTTGGACATCGTGGGACACCGTTGGACATCGTGGGACACCGTTGGACACCGTTGGACACCGTTGGACATCGTTGGACATCGTTGGACATCGTGGGACACCGTTGGACACCGTTGGACATCGTGGGACACCGTTGGACGACGTTGGACATCGTTGGACATCGTTGGACACCGTTGGACACCGTTGGTCATCGGTGGACATCGTGGGACACCGTTGGACACCGTTGGACATCGTTGGACACCGTTGGACGACGTTGGACACCGTTGGACATCGTGGGACATCGTTGGACATCGTGGGACACCGTTGGACACCGTTGGACGACGTTGGACATCGTGGGACTCCGTTGGACATCGTTGGACACCGTTGGACATCGTTGGACACCGTTGGACATCGTTGGACACCGTTGGACACCGTTGGACATCGTTGGACATCGTTGGACACCGTTGGACACCGTTGGACATCGTTGGACATCGTTGGACATCGTGGGACACCGTTGGACACCGTTGGACATCGTGGGACACCGTTGGACATGGTGGGACATCGTTGGACATCGTGGGACACCGTTGCACATCGTTGGACACCGTTGGACATCGTTGGACACCGTTGGACACCGTTGGACATCGTTGGACATCGTTGGACATCGTGGGACACCGTTGGACTCCGTTGGACACCGTTGGACATCGGTGGACATCGTGGGACACCGTTGGACACCGTTGGACACCGTTGGACATCGTGGGACACCGTTGGACGACGTTGGACATCGGTGGACATCGTTGGACATCGTGGGACACCGTTGGACACCGTTGGACACCGTTGGACACCGTTGGACGACGTTGGACATCGTTGGACATCGTGGGACACCGTTGGACACCGTTGGACATCGTGGGACACCGTTGGACATCGTGGGACACCGTTGGACGACGTTGGACACCGTTGGACATCGTTGGACACCGTTGGACATCGTTGGACATCGTTGGACATCGTTGGACACCGTTCGACACCGTTGGACACCGTTGGACACCGTTGGACATCGGTGGACATCGTGGGACACCGTTGGACACCGTTGGACACCGTTGGACATCGTGGGACACCGTTGGACGACGTTGGACATCGGTGGACATCGTGGGACACCGTTGGACACCGTTGGACACCGTTGGACATCGTGGGACACCGTTGGACATCGTTGGACAGCGTTGGACATCGTGGGACACCGTTGGACACCGTTGGACACCGTTGGACACCGTTGGACGACGTTGGACATCGTTGGACATCGTGGGACACCGTTGGACACCGTTGGACATCGTGGGACACCGTTGGACGACGTTGGACATCGTTGGACATCGTTGGACACCGTTGGACGACGTTGGACACCGTTGGACATCGTTGGACATCGTGGGACATCGTTGGACATCGTTGGACATCGTTGGACATCGTTGGACATCGTTGGACACCGTTGGACACCGTTGGACACCGTTGGACATCGTGGGACACCGTTGGACATCGTGGGACCCCGTTGGACGACATTGGACACCGTTGGACATCGTGGGACATCGTTGGACATCGTTGGACATCGTGGGACACCGCTGGACACCGTTGGACACCGTTGGACACCGTTGGACGACGTTGGACATCGTTGGACACCGTTGGACACCGTTGGACACCGTTGGACACCGTTGGACACCGTTGGACATCGTTGGACATCGTGGGACACCGTTGGACATCGTTGGACACCGTTGGACATCGTTGGACGACGTTGGACACCGTTGGACATCGTGGGACATCGTTGGACATCGTGGGACACCGTTGGACACCGTTGGACGACGTTGGACATCGTGGGACTCCGTTGGACATCGTTGGACACCGTTGGACATCGTTGGACACCGTTGGACATCGTTGGACACCGTTGGACACCGTTGGACATCGTTGGACATCGTTGGACACCGTTGGACACCGTTGGACATCGTTGGACATCGTTGGACATCGTGGGACACCGTTGGACACCGTTGGACATCGTGGGACACCGTTGGACATGGTGGGACATCGTTGGACATCGTGGGACACCGTTGCACATCGTTGGACACCGTTGGACATCGTTGGACACCGTTGGACACCGTTGGACATCGTTGGACATCGTTGGACATCGTGGGACACCGTTGGACTCCGTTGGACACCGTTGGACATCGGTGGACATCGTGGGACACCGTTGGACACCGTTGGACACCGTTGGACATCGTGGGACACCGTTGGACGACGTTGGACATCGGTGGACATCGTTGGACATCGTGGGACACCGTTGGACACCGTTGGACACCGTTGGACACCGTTGGACGACGTTGGACATCGTTGGACATCGTGGGACACCGTTGGACACCGTTGGACATCGTGGGACACCGTTGGACATCGTGGGACACCGTTGGACGACGTTGGACACCGTTGGACATCGTTGGACACCGTTGGACATCGTTGGACATCGTTGGACATCGTTGGACACCGTTCGACACCGTTGGACACCGTTGGACACCGTTGGACATCGGTGGACATCGTGGGACACCGTTGGACACCGTTGGACACCGTTGGACATCGTGGGTCACCGTTGGACGACGTTGGACATCGGTGGACATCGTGGGACACCGTTGGACACCGTTGGACACCGTTGGACATCGTGGGACACCGTTGGACATCGTTGGACAGCGTTGGACATCGTGGGACACCGTTGGACACCGTTGGACACCGTTGGACACCGTTGGACGACGTTGGACATCGTTGGACATCGTGGGACACCGTTGGACACCGTTGGACATCGTGGGACACCGTTGGACACCGTTGGACACCGTTGGACATCGTGGGACACCGTTGGACGACGTTGGACATCGGTGGACATCGTGGGACACCGTTGGACACCGTTGGACACCGTGGGACACCGTTGGACATCGTTGGACACCGTTGGACATCGTTGGACGACGTTGGACACCGTTGGACATCGTGGGACATCGTTGGACATCGTGGGACACCGTTGGACACCGTTGGACGACGTTGGACATCGTGGGACTCCGTTGGACATCGTTGGACACCGTTGGACATCGTTGGACACCGTTGGACATCGTTGGACACCGTTGGACACCGTTGGACATCGTTGGACATCGTTGGACACCGTTGGACACCGTTGGACATCGTTGGACATCGTTGGACATCGTGGGACACCGTTGGACACCGTTGGACATCGTGGGACACCGTTGGACATGGTGGGACATCGTTGGACATCGTGGGACACCGTTGCACATCGTTGGACACCGTTGGACATCGTTGGACACCGTTGGACACCGTTGGACATCGTTGGACATCGTTGGACATCGTGGGACACCGTTGGACTCCGTTGGACACCGTTGGACATCGGTGGACATCGTGGGACACCGTTGGACACCGTTGGACACCGTTGGACATCGTGGGACACCGTTGGACGACGTTGGACATCGGTGGACATCGTTGGACATCGTGGGACACCGTTGGACACCGTTGGACACCGTTGGACACCGTTGGACGACGTTGGACATCGTTGGACATCGTGGGACACCGTTGGACACCGTTGGACATCGTGGGACACCGTTGGACATCGTGGGACACCGTTGGACGACGTTGGACACCGTTGGACATCGTTGGACACCGTTGGACATCGTTGGACATCGTTGGACATCGTTGGACACCGTTCGACACCGTTGGACACCGTTGGACACCGTTGGACATCGGTGGACATCGTGGGACACCGTTGGACACCGTTGGACACCGTTGGACATCGTGGGTCACCGTTGGACGACGTTGGACATCGGTGGACATCGTGGGACACCGTTGGACACCGTTGGACACCGTTGGACATCGTGGGACACCGTTGGACATCGTTGGACAGCGTTGGACATCGTGGGACACCGTTGGACACCGTTGGACACCGTTGGACACCGTTGGACGACGTTGGACATCGTTGGACATCGTGGGACACCGTTGGACACCGTTGGACATCGTGGGACACCGTTGGACGACGTTGGACATCGTTGGACATCGTTGGACACCGTTGGACGACGTTGGACATCGTTGGACATCGTGGGACATCGTTGGACACCGTTGGACATCGTGGGACACCGTTGGACATCGTGGGACACCGTTGGACGACGTTGGACACCGTTGGACATCGTTGGACACCGTTGGACATCGTTGGACATCGTTGGACATCGTTGGACACCGTTCGACACCGTTGGACACCGTTGGACACCGTTGGACATCGGTGGACATCGTGGGACACCGTTGGACACCGTTGGACACCGTTGGACATCGTGGGTCACCGTTGGACGACGTTGGACATCGGTGGACATCGTGGGACACCGTTGGACACCGTTGGACACCGTTGGACATCGTGGGACACCGTTGGACATCGTTGGACAGCGTTGGACATCGTGGGACACCGTTGGACACCGTTGGACACCGTTGGACACCGTTGGACGACGTTGGACATCGTTGGACATCGTGGGACACCGTTGGACACCGTTGGACATCGTGGGACACCGTTGGACGACGTTGGACATCGTTGGACATCGTTGGACACCGTTGGACGACGTTGGACATCGTTGGACATCGTGGGACATCGTTGGACATCGTTGGACATCGTTGGACATCGTTGGACATCGTTGGACACCGTTGGACACCGTTGGACATCGTGGGACACCGTTGGACACCGTGGGACAACGTGGGACGACGTTGGACATCGTTGGACACCGTTGGACACCGTTGGACATCGCTGGACACCGTTGGACACCGTTGGACACCGTTGGACACCGTTGGACACCGTTGGACACCGTTGGACATCGTTGGACATCGTGGGACACCGTTGGACATCGTTGGACACCGTTGGACATCGTTGGTGTCCAACGGTGTCCAACGGTGTCCAACGATGTCCAACGGTGTCCTACGATGTCCAACGGTGTCCCACGATGTCCAACGGTGTCCAACGATGTCCAACGGTGTCCAACGATGTCCAACGATGTCCAACGGTGTCCAACGATGTCCAACGTCGTCCAACGGTGTCCAACGGTGTCCAACGGTGTCCAACGGTGTCCAACGGTGTCCAACGGTGTCCAACGATGTCTAACGGTGTCGAACGATGTCCAACGGTGTCCAACGGTGTCCAACGATGTCCAACGGTGTCCAACGGTGTCCAACGGTGTCCCACGATGTCCAACGATGTCCAACGGTGTCCAACGGTGTCCAACGATGTCCAACGGTGTCCAACGTCGTCCAACGGTGTCCAACGGTGTCCAACGGTGTCCAACGTCGTCCAACGGTGTCCAACGGTGACCAACGGTGTCCAACGGTGTCCAACGGTGTCCAACGGTGTCCAACGGTGTCCAACGATGTCCAACGGTGTCCCACGATGTCCAACGATGTCCAACGGTGTCCAACGATGTCCAACGGTGTCCAACGGTGTCCCACGATGTCCAACGATGTCCAACGTCGTCCAACGGTGTCCCACGATGTCCAACGGTGTCCAACGGTGTCCAACGGTGTCCAACGATGTCCAACGGTGTCCAACGGTGTCCAACGGTGTCCAACGGTGTCCAACGGTGTCCAACGGTGTCCAACGGTGTCCAACGGTGTCCAACGGTGTCCAACGGTGTCCAACGGTGTCCAACGGTGTCCAACGGTGTCCAACGATGTCCAACGTCGTCCAACGGTGTCCAACGGTGTCCAACGGTGTCCAACGGTGTCCAACGTCGTCCAACGGTGTCCAGCGTCGTCCAACGGTGTCCAACGGTGTCCAACGGTGTCCAACGGTGTCCAACGGTGTCCAACGGTGTCCAACGATGTCCAACGGTGTCCCACGATGTCCAACGATGTCCAACGATGTCCAACGGTGTCCAACGATGTCCAACGGTGTCCAACGGTGTCCCACGATGTCCAACGATGTCCAACGGTGTCCAACGGTGTCCAACGATGTCCAACGATGTCCAACGGTGTCCAACGGTGTCCAACGTCGTCCAACGGTGTCCAACGGTGTCCAACGGTGTCCAACGGTGTCCAACGATGTCCCACGATGTCCCACGGTGTCCCACGATGTCCAACGGTGTCCCACGGTGTCCCACGTTGTCCCACGTTGTCCAACGTTGTCCCACGGTGACCTACGGTGCAGCCCAGTCTGTATCATCCAAAATTCTGTTCGCGGCATTTGGAGATACAAACCGGACTGCTGCGTAGTTCTTAGCTTGGTATCGTTTTCCAAAGATTAATCAACTGATTAATTTTTTGGAAAACGATGCCAATTACCAGGTCTCACCACGAGGAGGTGACTACGCAAGAGACCCGCCCATGGGTTATTTAACTTTATACATCGATCTCGATATTCAACCTATTGGCAGAATATCGAGTACCGTCTCTACTTAACCATGGGCCTGCGTAAAGAGATATGGGAGTATACCACGCGACAGTGTGAAAGAATTAAGCCAACGCGAAGCGAAAAATAACGAGGACAATTTTTTCTGTGTAGTAAGCAAGAGGATGAAGAGAAAAGAGATTTTTATTTTTCGTTCCAAGATGGATCATTGTACCGAATAGAATCACAATACACTTTACATCTGTATTTACCTTTTGAATAATTAAGGCCAAAGCGCCCATACCCCGCGGTTGCCCACGACGTCCCACCCATCGGGAGGTATTAGTCCGGTCTAGATCATCGAGACAGTTTTGAATGATCTAAACTAGATTGTGTTGGAACAGTTTTCACCATGATCTCGTTGTTCAAATGTTATAAATTAGTGGTTTAAATATTATAAATTGATGCTTTAATTGCTATTAAGTAATGGTTTAAAAGTTGTTAATTAATGGTATGATTGTTATAAATTAATGATATAATTGTTATTAAGTAATGGCTTAAATATAATAAATTAATGCTTCAATTATTCTTAAGTAATGGTTAAAATGTCGTTAATTAATGTACTGATTCTAATAAATTAATAGTTTAATTGTTATTAATTAATAGGGCAAATGCTATAAAGTAATAGTTTAAATGTTATAAATTAATGGTTTAAATGTAGTAAATAAATATTTCGAATGTTGTTAATTAATAGTTTAAATGTTAAAATAAATGTTTTGAATGTTGTTACTTAATGGTCGAATTGTTGTAAATTAATAGATTATATGTTACAAATTAATAGGTTAAATGTTATAAATTAATAGTTCGAATGTTAGAAATTAATGGTTTAAATGTGTGAAGTAATAGTTTAAATGTTGTAAATTAATGGCTTAGACGTTATAAATGAATAGCATAAGTGTTATAAATTAACAGTTTAAATGTTATAAATTAATTGCTGTAATGTTATAAATTAATAGCTTAAATGTTATAAATTAATGGCCTAAATGTTACAAATTAATAGCTTAAATGTTATAAATTAATAGCTTAAATGTTATAAATTAATAGCTTAAATGTTATAAATTAATTGCTTTAATGTTATAAATTAATAGCTTAAATGTTATAAATTAATAGCCTAAATGTTATAAATTAATAGCTTAAATGTTATAAATTAATTGCTTTAATGTTATAAACTAATAGCTTAAATGTTATAAATTAATAGCCTAAATGTTATAAATTAATAGCTTAAATGTTATAAATTAATAGCTTAAAGGTTATAAATTAATTGCTGAAGTGTTGTAAATTAATAGCCTAAATGTTATAAATTAATAGCTTAAATGTTATAAATTAATAGCTTAAATGTTATAAATTAATTGCTTAAATGTTATAAATTAATTGCTTAAGTGTTGTTAATTAATGGCATAAACGTTATAAACTACAAGTTTCAATGTTATTATTTGATATTTTTTTTTATTTACCTTATGTTTAAGTTTCCTTTCGATGTTCACTCTCCGGGAGTTCAGGCACGAAAAAGCTCGCGCGTGACTTGCGTGTTCCTTATATGACTTGTCAAGGTGTCGGGATGTTAATCAAACGGTAACTATGTTTTGACGTAGCAGCAGGCGGTTTTTCCATTATAACAAAGTCAAATTGAACAATTTCTTAATTTTTAACGTAAATTGGCGTCTTTAACTATTTATTACGATATCAATTTTTATCATTTTAATAGTTTCTATAAACTAAGACTAAATCCACACTTCTTTGATACTAGTTTTCGACTATCAATTAGTTTGAACAAAAAGGGAAAAAGGCCTAACGGCAGTCGATGACGTTACTGTGAATTAAGTTAAGGTATTAAATAATTAGACAGATAAAATTCATATTAAGCGTTATATTATATTATCGATATTCGTTCATTTACTCGTGCTAATTAAAAAATAAAATGTTCTTTTTTCTTGAATAACATCCACATCTCTGTTTGCGATATTTAAAATTCTTACCTAATGTTTACTTAAAATTCAGGTTCTTTTTTAATTCCTCTCAAGTGAAGCAAGTAAATTTACTCGTCATAGTTGTAACGTAAAATGGCATTTTTTCTTCAGTACCGTCCGCGTCGCTGTACGTAATACAGTTATTAATTTTGTAGCGAATAACATCAATTAATTGACTGTAATCGCGGTTAGATATTTCTTTGTTAAAACTATCGATCTATTAGGCTATTAGCGAGAGACTTATTGATGCCTTAAAGAATGGTTTGATTCTTATAAATTAATGTTTTACATGTTGTCCATTAATGTTTCAATTGTTATAAATGAATAGCTTAATCGTTGTTAATTATTTGCTTAAATGTTATAAATTAATGTCTTAGACGTTATAAATTAATAGCTCAAATGTTAGAAATTAATGGTTTAAATGTAAAAAGTAATAGCTTACATGTTATACATTAGTGGCTTAGATGTTGCAAAATAATAGCTTAAATGTTATAAATAAATAGCTTAAATGTTATAAATTAATGGTCTAGAAGTATAAATTAGTGACTTATATGTTGTAAATTAATGGCTTGGACGTTATAAATTAATAGCTTAAATGTTATAAATTAATAGCTTAAGTGTTATAAATTAATGGCTAAAATGTTATAAATTAATAGTTTGACTGTTAGAAATTAATGGTTTGCAAGTTTATGACGTTAACTGAAGCAAATACACATAATACAACAAAAAAAAAATTGAATTCCATAAGTGAATTATTGAGATATAACTCAATTTGAAACAATAAAATAACTTATTAAAAATTCGTTTGAAATAAGAGAATGATCTCATATATCGGAAATAAAACAATAATTTATTTAACCCAACCTATTGACACTGCATACACAATTTCGTGTTCTGAAAACGGGACATTCGAGTCATTGTTCTAAACTGTTTAACGTTCTATTTTCGCGGCTCAAAACTTTTGAATATATCGAAAAGTTATAAACTCTAACAGGACCGCAATAATTTTCTCTTAAAAATGGGAAACTAAGAAGAAGCCCGAACAAACAGACAATGAAAGAAAAATCGCGGCGCGAACTCGTTCGTTCGCGATCTTTCCAAAGAATCAATGGACTTACGCAACGCTCTCCCGTGCACAAAATAACCACAAGATTCAATGCAAAAAAAGAATCGATTTTTATACTAGATTCCAAGTCAGATAAGTACCATTATACAGAATGGGCTCAGAATGGATTTGAGAGACAAGACATATCCCACGGTGTCCAACGGTGTCCCACGTTGTCCCACGTTGTCCCACGTTGTCCCACGTTGTCCCACGTTGTCCCACGTTGTCCAACGTTGTCCCACGTTGTCCAACGTTGTCCCACGGTGACCTACGGTGCAGCCCAGTCTGTATCATCCAAAATTCTGTTCGCGGCATTTGGAGATACAAACCGGACTGCTGCGTAGTTCTTAGCTTGGTATCGTTTTCCAAAGATTAATCAACTGATTAATTTTTTGGAAAACGATGCCAATTACCAGGTCTCACCACGCGGAGTTGACTACGCAAGAGACCCGCCCATGGGTTATTTAACGTTATACATCCATCTCGGCATTCAACCCATTGGTAGAATGTCGAGGTACGAACCTACTTGACCATGGGCCTACGTAAAGAGATTTGGGAGTATACCACGCGACAATGTGAAATAATTAAGCAACCGCGAAGCGAAAAATAACGAGGACAATTTTTTCTGTGTAGTAAGCAAGAGGATGAAGAGAAAAGAGATTTTTATTTTTCGTTCCAAGATGGATCATTGTACCGAATAGAATCACGATGCACTTTACATCTGTATTTACCTTGTGAACAATTAAGGCCAAAGCGCCCGTACCCCGCGGTTGCCCACGACGTCCCACCCATCGGGAGGTATTAGTCCGGTCTAGATCATCGAGACAGTTTTGGATGATCTAAACTCGATTGTGTTGAAACAGTTTTTACCATGATATCGTTGTTCAAATGTTATAAATTAGTGGTTTAAATATTATAAATTAATGCTTTAATTGCTATTAAGTAATAGCTTAAAAGTTGTTCATTAATGGTTTGATTGTTACAAATTAATGAACTAATTGTTATTAAGTAATGGCTTAGATACTACAAATGAATGCTACAATTGTTTTTAAGTAATGGTTAAAATGTCGTTAATTAATAGTTTGATAGCAATAAATTAATTGTTTAATTGTTATTAATTAATAGGGCAGATGTTGTAAATTAATGATTTAAATGTTACAATAAATTTTTAAATGTTGTTACTTAAAGGTCCAATTATTGTAAATTAAAATCTTATAAGTTACAAATTAATAGCTTATATGTTATAAATTAATAGTTTGACTGTTAGAAATTAATGGTTTAAATGTATAAAGTAGTAGTTTAAATGTTGTAAATTAATGGTTAACACGTTACAATTTAATAGCTTAAATGTTTATAGATTAACAGTTTAAATGTCAGAAATGAATGGTCAAGAAGTATAAATTAATGGCTTAAATGTAAGAAATTAATGTTTTAAATGTATAAATTAATAGCTTAAATGTTATAAATTAGTGGCTTAGACGTTGTAAAATAATAGCTCAAATGTTATAAATAAATAGCTTAAATGTTATAAATTAATAGTTTGACTGTTAGAAATTAATAGTTTAAATGTATAAAGTAATAGTTTGACTGTTAGAAATTAATGTTTTAAATGTATAAATTAATAGCTTAAATGTTATAAATTAGTGGCTTAGACGTTGTAAAATAATAGCTTAAATGTTATAAATAAATAGCTTAAATGTTATAAATTAATAGTTTGACTGTTAGAAATTAATGGTTTAAATGTATAAAGTAATAGTTTGACTGTTAGAAATTAATGGTTTAAATGTATAAATTAATAGCTTAAATGTTATAAATTATTAGCTTAAATGTTATAAATTAATAGTTTGACTGTTAGAAATTAGTGGTTTAAATGTATAAAGTAATACCTTAAATGTTATAAATTATTAGCTCAGATGTTGTAAATTCGTGGCATAAATGTTAGGAATTAATTCCTTAAATGTTATAAATTAATAGCTTAAGTGTTATAAATTAATGGCTTAAATGTTATAAATTAATAGCTTAAATGTTATAAATTAATTACTCAAGTGTTGTAAATTAATGGGTTAGACGTTATAAATTACTAGTTTCAATGTTATTATTTGATATTTTTTTTATTTACATTATGTTTAAGTTCCTTTCCGATGTTCACTCTCCGGGAGTTCTAGCACGAAAAAGCTCGCGCGCGACTTGCGTGTTCCTTATATAACTTATCAAGGTGTCGGAACGTTAATCAAACGGTAACAATGTTTTGACACAGCTGGAGGTGGTTTTTTCATTATAACAAAATCAAATTGAACAATTTCTGAATTTTTATCGTAAATTGACGTCTTTAACGATTTAATACGATATCCATTTTTCCCATTTTTATAGTTTCTACAAACTAAGACTAATTTCACACTTCTTTGATACTAGTTTTCGACTATCAATTAGTTTGAACGAAGAGGGGAAAAAGCCTAACGGCGGTCGATGACGTTACTGTGAAATTAGTTAAAGTATTAAATAATCGGACCGATAAAATTTATATTATATTATCGATATTCGTTCATTTACTCGTGCTAATTAAAAAATAAAATGTTCTTTTTTCTTGAATAACACCTACATCACTGTCTGCGATGTTTAAAATTCTTACTTAATGCTTACTTAAAATTCAGGTTCCTCTTTGATTCCTCTCAAGTGAAACGAGTAAATTTACTCGTCATAGTTGTAACGTAAAATGGCTTTTTTTCTTCAGTACCGCCCGCGTCGCTGTACGTGATACAGTTATTAATTTTGTAGCGAATAACATCAATTAATTGGCTTTAATCGCGGTTAGATATTTCTTTGTTAAAACTATCGATCTATTAGGCTATTAGCGAGAGACTTATTGATGCCTTAAAGAATGATTTGATTCTTATAAATTAATGTTTTACATGTTGTCCATTAATGTTTCAATTGTTACAAATTAATAGCTTAATCGTTGTTAATTATTTGCTTAAATGTTATAAATTAATGTCTTAGACGTTATAAATTAATAGCTCAAATGTAAGAAATTAATGGTTTAAATGTATAAATTAATAGCTTAAATGTCATAAATTAGTGGCTTAGACGTTGTAAAATAATAGCTTAAATGTTATAAATAAATAGCTTAAATGTTATAAATTAATAGTTTGACTGTTAGAAATTAATAGTTTAAATGTATAAAGTAATACCTTAAATGTTATAAATTATTAGCTTAGATGTTGTAAATTCATGGCATAAATGTTATAAATTAACAGCTTAAGTGTTATAAATTAATGGCTTAAATGTTATAAATTAATGGCTTAAATGTTATAAATTAATAGCTTAAATGTTATAAATTAATTACTCAATTGTTGTAAATTAATGGGTTAGACGTTATAAATTACTAGTTTCAATGTTATTATTTGATATTTTTTTTATTTACCTTATGTTTAAGTTCCTTTCCGATGTTCACTCTCTGGGAGTTCAAGCACGAAAAAGCTCGCGCGCGACTTGCGTGTTCCTTATATAACTTAACAAGGTGTCGGGACGTTAATCAAACGGTAACAATGTTTTGACACAGCTGGAGGTGGTTTTTTCATTATAACAAAATCAAATTGAACAATTTCTGAATTTTTATCGTAAATTGACGTCTTTAACGATTTAATACGATATCCATTTTTCCCATTTTTATAGTTTCTACAAACTAAGACTAATTTCACATTTCTTTGATACTAGTTTTCGACTATCAATTAGTTTGAACAAAGAGGGGAAAAAGCCTAACGGCGGTCGATGACGTTACTGTGAAATTAGTTAAGGTATTAAATAATCAGACGGATAAAATTCATATTAAGCGTTATATTATATTATCGATATTCGTACATTTACTCGTGCTAATTAAAAAATAAAATTTTCTTTTTTCTTGAATAACACCTACATCACTGACTGCGATGTTTAAAATTCTTACTTAATGCTTACTTAAAATTCAGGTTCCTCTTTAATTCCTCTCAAGTGAAACGAGTAAATTTACTCGTCATAGTTGTAACGTAAAATGGCTTTTCTTCTTCAGTACCGCCCGCGTCGCTGTACGTGATACAGTAATTAATTTTGTAGCGAATAACATCAATTAATTTGCTGTAATCGCGGTTAGGTATTTCTTCGTTAGATCTATCAAAGAATCTATTAGGCTATTCGCGAGAGACTTACTGATTCCTCGAAGAAATATCAGGTTCTATGACGATTAACTAAATGATTTTATTCGATTAGTATTCGACAATGTCTATCATATTCAGCAACCTTCTTTTATAATAGATTCTGCTCCGATCAATTATTTTATAATAAATTACAGATTATGCCACTGTATATTATAAGATATTTGCCTATAGCTCTTTTTTTTCTAATTCATTGATTTTATTATTAGTCTCGTTGGTTTTTCCCGTGAATATCTGTTGTACGTACATCTCCATTGTGCTCAGATTTTTAACGTCGTCGGATAACTATCTTTTTTATAAAATAGTTCGTACAACCGTAAACTCGTACTGTCTTTAAAATCATTCGGTAATTAATCATTATAGGAGTAAACTTTTCGGGGATTTCATGGATGTGAATTTTCGTAGGAAGGTATAAAATGATTCGATTGTAGCTGGTCTTTTTTTTTAATAAAAATTTATTTCATGTTATTCCTGGCAAATCACATGACGCGATTAATAACTATGATACACGTTCAGTATGGACTCCAGATTGTTGTGATTAGGCCATCGAGAAATTAAACGAAAGACGGAGAAAGAGTAACAATCATTCTCGAATCGATATTTAAGCATCTTCATCTTCATCTCAAATTGACTAGTTTCCATTCTCATTCTAAGCCGGGTATCGTAGAGAGGTTCGAAAAATGATTTTTCGTTGCAAAGTAGCTATCGAATGGGCAGGAATAATGATAGTAGACGTGTATGTGTCGCCCAATAGCGGATGGACAGCGTTCGAAGAGTTCTTGGACGGGGTTGGCCACTACCATTACGATTACGACATATAATATTACGTTATATTATATAATATTACATTATAATGTATTACGTTAAGTTGTATTACGTTATATCATATTATGTTTTGCCATTCCTTCAAATACTGAGCAGAAGGTGAACGTTACCATGATCGCGGACGGATATTAAGACAGGCAGAGTGGGGATATGGAAAGGTGTGAAGGGAGGCAAGTGGATCAACACAGCAGTTGCCCGTAACCAGTCGTCAGTAGGAGTCGCAACTAAAAAGTCCTGAAGAAATCGCTGGTCAAGAAATTAAACAAACTGTGGAACGAAGCGCCGCGTATTCAGTTGGCAGCTTTCACGTAATAGACGTATAATAGTAATATAGTATTACGTTATATAATATAACGCTATATATAGTATAACGTTATAACGTAATACATTGTGTAGTATTACGTTATATAGTATAACGTTATAACGTATTACGTTATACAGTATTGCGTTATAACTTATTAGGCGTTGGCCGTGTCCCTGGACGTGATCAACCCCTTCGACAGCCTTCCCTGGAAGAAGATAGGCGAGGCTCTGAACTATCATCGGGTGCCCGCCTATTTTCTCCGGGATCGGAGTATCGTCTGCGCCGGCCCTGGTAGAGCGGCAAACTGCCACTCAAGAGGGCAACTACTCTAATGGCTCCCCATTCTCTGGGTCATCCAGAGCATGAGAAATCATTATTGTTTCTACTTTATCACTATGCTCGTTTTTAGTATTTTTAGTAGTAGTAGTAGTAGTAGTAGTAGCTTTTGTTTTTTTGGTCGATGTATACATCAGTCCATCGTCACATTGGACAAATCGCGATTTTTCTTATTAGTGTCGCGGGAGAATGATTACGGTTTGAATTAGAGTTGCGATAAAATGATAATCGCGTTTGCTTTAGAGTTGCGAATTACGATATCGTGATTGTCTTTTGTAAATTTTATTATGAATTTTTAAAATTTCTTATAGAACTATACGTATCAGAATTTATCCTGTATTCTACTGTTTAAAATTAGATTATAAAAGTATTAGTTTTCAATTAATTGTATAGTATTGCAAGTAGCATTACCAAAGTATTTAAAGTAGCTTTTTCATATAGTAAATAGTAATTATCATTAAATTCATTTTAAGAGTTAGCGTTGCTATAATGAATGATCGCGTTTTCTTAAGTAGAGTTGCGTTTACAAAATGCCCAAACCTTCCGACTGTATTTGTCGGACTCTGTTCCTGGATCACACGATACAGCTGCAAAAGCTGTGCAAGTGTGATCGTTCATCGGCAACCTTTTAAATGGCTGCACTTCGATCTCTCGCTATTAGTGTTGCGTATTGCTTAAATACGAGTGCGTAGATTAATATTTATTAGCGTTGAGTATCAAATTTCGGGAATTTTCAGATATTTTTTATTTTTTTCCACACCATCCCCATTTTTTTTAAACACCTATGAATCGTTGTCTTAGGTATTTTCAGAACATTTGACATCTCTTGAACTGTCAAACTTCATGATTTTTCAAAAAGATCCCGAATTCTATCTTCGTCTGTCTGAGGAGGACGTCCGGAGCGTTCCTCGTCTTCTAAACAGAAATTCCCAGCTCTAAAACGTTGGAATCACTTTCTACAGGTGCGAGATGAAAGCGCATTTTCTCCGTAAACAGCACATATGTTTTTCGTGGCAATTGTTACAGAACTTCCTTTCCGAAATTCATATAACATGAGATGTCGAAAATGGATACGCATTTCACTCGTAATTTTTTACTGTTAGAAGTCACTGTGTTCACTATATTACGATCTTATACCCACAAAAATCTGCTCTAGCCTGTTCTCGATCAGCTAAGCTCAAGTGCATTGGTCCCTTATCGCCGTATGTTTATAAATCGACACATGAAATGTATACACAAAAGTCGGCACGAACTTATGGGATGACCTAATAGAATGAAAGACGATCGGATTTTAGTAGCCCTTCTGGCTACTGCATTGTCTCTTTTTCAACGCCCCTTATTAATGCACCCCTTATCATTATGTTTATTACTGAAAATACTGCTATAAGTATAAGACATATTCCTTTGTCAGTGTTAACGTTACCATGACTGCTAAAATACAGAACTTTATTACGAATGTGTGTATATATATATAAATTCTTAAAACTTCCAAACTACCAAATGTCGTTTTATAATTTTCACAATTAAGAATATTAGGCTTAAATGATCTTTTAAAAGCTTCAATTTTCACATGTATTTTTACCTTGTATTTATTTATTCATTTACTCTATAGTATGTATTTACCACCTTAGAGGTCTCTCTCACCTTATTTTCGCATTTTTATTCGGTAACTGTACAAAAAAAAGAGAAACATGGCAAAGAAAAAGACCAGAGGAGTAGCTCTAAAAAAGGCATTCTTTAATCAATCTCCCACACACACACGCGCGTTATTATTTTACATGTTTGGATAAATTGTATAATAGGGATTCTTAAATTGCTTCGTATTAATTGTATAAACATTTGAATCATCCACTGGAAACGGTTGTATAATATTTGATCCCAAATTCTTCTGATTGTGTACATTTGCGAGCATGTACTGTGGTGTGGGTGTGACTTGCCCGACAGTTGCGTCCTCTACTAATTTCCTGTGGGAATAGATCAAAACTTGTGGAACGTCTACTTCTTGTTGTTCTGATACAGAACAGGTTTCCACGGAAACCGCGAATCCAGGGTTAGATAATTGCTGTGCCTTGCATTTCTTTCTATGCGCGTAAAGTGACCCTGCATTGTTATATCTCTTTGTACAAATTTTGCAAGCGTATGGTCTCTGTCCAGTGTGCGTATAAGTATGTTCATTCAACGAAGTCAGTCTTCTAAATGATTTTGTACAAATCTGACAATGATATTTTGCTTCCCCTGTATGCATTGTTATGTGCCGTGCTAATGTGTTAGCACGTGCAAACGCCCTACTACAATACTGGCAAATATAAGGTTTTTCACCGCTATGAGTACGTAGATGCAATTGTAGATAAGTGCTCTTCGTAAATGCTCTACTGCACACGTTACAAACGTACGGCTTAACTCCTGTATGAGTACGCATGTGCGCAACCAGAGATCCACTCTGTGCAAAACACTTGCTACAGACTTCGCAAAGAAATCTTTTTTGAGTTTCTTTTACCCGCTTATGACGTTCTATGTGATTCGCTAGCGATTGCGCTTGCGCGAACGATTTAGGGCAGATTGCACATTTGTGAGGTCTATTGTGACGATCCTAAAATAATAATAATAAAATAATAATCCTAAAATAATAATATTCCAATATTATTGAACAAATTATTTTAGTTTAAAAACAGAGAAAAGTTTCAAGTTTCGAGTTTAATAACTTACTTACTTTCTTTCTTCCTTCTAAACAGTCACCTTTATTAACTACATTGTCTGTGTCCTCTTTATCATCCAAATCAGAATTGTCGAATAATTCAGCCTTGTGCTTTGATTGTTCATGATCTTTTAATTTATCCACTCTTGAGAATCCTTTACCACATGTTTCACACGTATATTTTAATCCGCTATGTGTGGAAACATGTCTTTTAAGATTTCTTTTTGTTGCAAATAATTTCCCACACTGAGTGCACTGTAAACTTTCAGCAGGAAGGTTTTCGTCTTCCTCGTCTTCTTCCTCTTCCTCTTCTTCATTTTCTTCTTCCTCCACCACGGTTTCTGTACATCTTTCTTTTACCCAACATTGAGACGAATCGTCCAATTCTTCCAGTTTATACTCTGGATGACTTTTAGCGTGTGTGATAAAAGATTTTTGATAAGTAAATTGTTTTGAACACACTTTGCAAGTAAATTTTAAGCTTTTTCGTTGTTCCTTAGGAGAGTCATCATTTTTTTGAATTTTTATTCTTTTATCCTGAAATATGACAATACGACGACCTTAAACTAATTTATGGTAAAATATAATAGCTGTAATGATCTTCCTTGGCCAAAAATCTTGGGCAAAGTCTATCTAAAATCCAATTTAAATACTTACTTGGACATTAGTATTAATCCTTTTATCTTGTACACTCGCGATTGCTTTATTTTGCTCATAACTAATTCTCTTATGTTGAATATTTTCTTTTTTATCGCGAGCTTCGTGACAAATTGCAACATGATTTTTCACTTTTGCAAGCGTAGAATATTGTTTATCGCAAACATAACAAACATAGCGTAATTTGGTCTTACGTTTATGTACAATGGCGTGTCTCTGCAAGGCCACTTTTGTACGAAAAGACTTGATACATTGTGTACAGCGTAATCTAGTTGTGCGTGAAATTAATGGTTTTTCATCATCATCATCATCTTGAATACTATCTGTCTTTGATGTCTCTTCTGACATCTGTTGACTTTCTTCTATACTTGCTTCTCCTTTTAATGGAACATCTTTAGTTTGTACCATATGATCGTCTAATAAGGCAAACTCTTGTTTCATCGAATCGATTTGTCTTACAGAATCATCCTCTAATAAACTTTTATAAACATTTACATTTTCTAGGCTCTTTCTTTGCTCTGTATCGTTTAATCGACTGTGTGATGATTCTTTTTCGTAACAAAACAAGTTCTTCTCTGAATTGAGACAAAAAGCTGTTTCATCTTTCGTGAAGCAAAAATTATCATTGCAGAAATTTGTAGAACAAACTTCTTGTTTTTCTGTATTTTCTTTCTCAGAAGATATTACGCTAGATATCACATCAGCGATTATTGCTGTAACTATGGTGCTGGCGTTGGTAACAGAATCGTTAGAAGAGGATTTTAGCTTTAGAATTTGACGAAGCTTCTCATCTGAATTTTGTATTTGACATTTAAAATCATAAGATGCATCTAAACGCTGGTTACAAGGCATGCAAATCACTGGTGGTAAACCGTCTCCTTCTGCAATCTAAAACAACATACATGTATTTCTTTAGTGTTCATAAATAAAATCTATATAAACGTATAATTTACAGAAGAACTATAAAAAATGTTACTACGTTGTATGCAACATATGCATTATAAATTCATTATAACATGATTTCTAAAATCATTAGTACATTATTATTGCATTAAAATTGTAATCGATGATATTTAAATTTAAATATAGTAATAAGAGTTATTGCAGTTGGATAAAAAACTTCTTTATATAGATATATAAATAATAGGGTAATAACAAAACAATTGAAGAAATACAAGTTCAAGATGATGACAAATTTATTGAAAACATAGTAAAGTTTTCTAATTGCTTTATATTTTTCAAAAATTTCAAATTTCTTTCTAAATGTTGTTGGCTTCAATTAGTTGTTGTTAATGTAGGTCACATATAGATTGAGAAAGTTTCTTCGAGAGGCATGAAAGACATACTAAATATTAATATCAAAAGCACATGTACAGAAGAAGGAAATAAAATTTCAAGGAATTAGTTTTTAATATGTTATTATCGTAAAAGGTGATACAAACTAACCTGTACAGAAGCAACGGCCATAAGTTTTCGAGGAATAGTGTCCCCATTTTTAAAAAGTTCACAAATTTCAACAGCTTTTTTCAAACAGATTCGGCATTCATCTCCATAAATTTTCTCATATGTGTCAACTAATTGCTCGTTTTTCGAAACTTCCATTTTAATGCATTTGGGAGTCAAGCTACGACTCGATCTCCCCCTCTTAGGAAACCGACAATGTTTTTGAACACTTCTCTTGTTGGATGCACTTGTAGGTAGGAAATGTTCAAAATTAATAACAAAACATCAGATGAAACTTGAATAACTATTTGATAATTACAAGTGTGAAGAAGATATCACAAACTCGATATTTGCATAAAAGATATGACAAGAAATACAATTCATAGAGAAATATAATGATTTAAGCACATACAGTACATATGATACTATAAATAGTTTATAACATGCTTGGAAGTTTTAAATAAAAAACATCGTTTCAGAGGAAAGATTATGTGGTCGATTATATGGGAATTAAAATTATTTCAAGAGATTATAATTCTACTTTCTATTCTTAACCTCTATTTATATCCCGTATAAAGAACTAATAAGTTATTTTGTCCTCAAAGCAACATCAAAAGTATATTTTACTTTTTATGTTATTCATTCAACATACGCCAAACATGTTTATTTGTATACGTTATACAAATAATTACATACTATTTAATATTCATTTAGATGTGCGTCTATTAGAAATACATAAAGAATACACACGTACTTATATTACATGTATTTTAAATGTCAGTTAAGATGTCGCCATAATACGCACGCACATGCGCAGTATGATGTATTAACATGTGTATGCAAATATGTCTGTCCTTAAGATTAAGATTAAGATTTTCTACAAGTGAAATAACAGAATAAAGAAAGAGAGTGCAGAGAAAACGGAAGGAAGAAGAAAAGTAGGAAAAAAATAGGAAAATACTTAATTCTGATCTTAAATGCTTTTCGTTTCCTTTATTGTTCGAATTTATTCATCTCAAATTCAATCAACTTTACAATAGAGCATTTGAAGTATAGACTTATTTCAACGAAACATACAAATAGACTATCTGTACACGTATCACAGAGTAAATACACTTGCATTTATTCATAGATTCTCTGGTGGCAACAATTTTACAACGCACCTTTCACTGGAGCAAAACTCAAATTACACATCTGATGGATTTTCTTTTTGTTTCTCTATACTTTTCAATATTATATTCCCTTGAAAATCGAGATTGAAAGTAATGTATATTTTTATTCCAAGAATTAGTTAGTTCTATAAAATTATTCTTATAGAATTATGAAACGTGCGTATATTTCATAATATACGACAAACAATAAAAAAGAAAACATGTTTATCAAGAAATTATATTCAGATATTGAAACCAGTTGCGCACGCATCTTATTTTAATATCGTTTGTATTTCGTTTGAATTTAATACTAAAATATCAGTCGAATTAGAAGGAGATATCTTCTTATTAAAATAATATTTCTTTATATATGTAAATTATATTGAATTAAACGTATTAAGAAAGGCAAGTTTCCAGATTACGGTAACGTTACTAGTAAAACTTCCCGCTGTATTTTTATTCAATACATCATTTCCTTTCGCTTTTATTAGATAATTTTTTAAAACAAATTCAATCAATCAACTACCTACATTTCTATATAATATCATATGCTTATAATTGTATACAAATACGGTTTTATTTTGAAGCAGATAGTGCTTGAAAACTTGTTATTACTAACCAATTGTTTATTCAATTTTTCAACATCATGTCTGTCGCTGAGTAATCATTCGTCCCGGTTTCAACGAAATGGAAATTTCCATTTGCTCAACGATAAACAGTTCGTACGAATGATAGAACAATCTTAGGTATGTTATTAACGTCGTTCATAACCCGTTAGATTGCAATATATACATACATACATATATATATATATATATATATATCCATATAATTGTGTGAACAATAATAAATCTCTCTTTGTTGTTTTTAAAAATAAAGCATCTGTTTTTCGAAAGGTCGTCGCAGCAGTTTCTTCAAGGGAAAAATATACATTCCAAGAAAGATTCTATATCTAACGGGTTAGATCACAATAGATTATTGCGCTATATCCTTATATCAGAAGAAACAATATTGGCTATATACAATATATTCAGTGCAATCTTTTCCCAGTTTTGTGCATTCTTTACGCGATTAAAAAATATTCAAACATTAGAAAAAGGAATTTCTTTCGGAAGAAATGACGATAGTCTTAAAAAACGAACATGTGCAAAACTTATAAATCGTAATAGAGTAATTGTGTATTAATCGATTAAAATATTTAAATCGATTGGAAAATATTTCGTTTAAAATAGACTTGAGTTTCTTTCCTCGATAGAGTTTCCTCTGTTTGAACATTAGTTGGATTTAATTTTGTACGGTATAATCGTAGAAATAAGTGATTGAAAAATAGATGATGCGTGTAAAAATTTATTTGTTTCTTTTTATGCAAATAGAGCGAAGCAATTATAGAAAAGTATGATCACGATTGTAAACGAAAGACTGCGATTTAAGAAGAGAATTAGGAACCTGTTGTTTCTTCTCGAATATCTTAATTCTCTTTCTACGGTTTCTCTTTTTTTACACATTCTTTACGGAATCCATCTGACGAATTCAAATTATCATTTTTTACTTATGTCTTTCTTTTTTGTAGTTCTTGGTCTGTAATGCGCGATTGTCAGTAATGACTGTTTGTTTGTTGTTGCTGCTGCTGCTTGTTGTTGTTGTTTCACATGGCTCATGTTCAAGTTTTAATCTTATATACTCTTTTGATTACATAAAAAAATACCGGGTGTCCGTAGAATATAATTTAACTTGTTGTGCATTGTATAGCTTCTATCTTGTTAGAGAGTTAGTAATAGTACGTATTGTATTTTTAATTACAGTGCTTCTACTTTCTTATATATTCTATTTTGCCAAAATCTTAATGGATCCTTTTAATTTAGAAAAACTATTTGAAAACCAAAGAAATCCAACTTTTACATAATGTAGGTAAAAGCATAAGAAGAAATGGGAAGACTCGAGAAGGTGCCAAAATTTTTACTTTAATGTAATTAGAATACCTATCTACATTTTTCTAAGGAATAAAAAATTGATTAAATTGATTAAAAGATGTTTTCCAGATGAAAGATAATTTTGAAGAATTTTAGCATATTTCAAACTTTTTGTATAATTTTCGACAGATATATATATAGCAACTATTTTTGGCGAATTTTACCTATTAAAAAACTTTCCAGAAGTTTCTTAAGTTTCAGGAATTTTTAATTGTTACACGAACTTTATAGTTCTTGAAACTTTGGTTTTTTAATATATACACGGTTTCCTAAAGTTTTACACATTTTCACTGATACATTCCTATATCTATACGAAGTATTAATAAAAGTTGAGGACCTTACCTTAAGAACGAGTCTATCTATCGGAACAATGTAAAAAATTCGTGTAGAATTACGATCGAAAAAATCGTCGTAATATGAGCTCATTTTTTAAATACATGGTCTAATGTATTAGAATAGATGAAAGTATTACATCCTTTGAGATTCCTTTATTATAAAATGAAACAATTGATTTATTTTTCATATTATATTCTATGAAAATGGAAATTATGTCGTATTTATAATATATTAGGTTGCCTGAAAAGTTTCTTTCGTTTCATAAGGTGATAATAGATGAACAACAATTTCTGTTTTATATTATTTTATTAAATTATGTATGATCTATTTCATTCTATTTCTGTTATTATGTTCGTGCATAATTCAATAAACTAATATAAAACAAAAAAAGCATTGTGCGTCTATTATTTCCTTATAAAACGAAAGAAACGTTTCGGACAACCTAATATATAATATACAGAGATTACAATTAAAAATGATATAATAAATTTTAATAACAATATTTTAAGAAAATACAGGAATATTCTAAGATACAATACTTTCGTTTGCACCATAATAATACTTTGTTACATATATATATTCTGTATAGTTAGACAGAAAGATAAGTACACATAAATACACACATATACAGGATATACAGATATACAAAATACAAATTTTACGGACACCCGGTAGATTTTGAGCGAATTCTTTATAATAAGCATAAAGATTTCAACCGGAGCGTAATTTAAATAATTAGATTCTTTATCGGTTTTCGATAAATACTTTCGTTATCGTGGTCTCTGATTGTTTTATATCCCCCCTCTATGCGAATTATACTCTTTCATGTACATTAGTTAATACCTATTAGGCCTAATACGTTGCACTTCTTGGGATTTAATGCAATTAAAAAATCAAACATTGCTACAATACGTCTAAAACAAGATAACTGTTTGCAAGTTTTATTACATAAATTGACTTTATTTTTCATAACATACACATACATACACACACACACTTATTTTGTATTGTAAAGATTATACTATTTTAATTGGCTTGGAAAAATGAAAATTGAATATTTATCGAATAATTATATTGAAAACAGGAAGGTAAAGATAATTGCGTGTTGTTGAAAACTGCAGTAAGTTATCTTGTTTCAGATTTTCAAATATCTACTTTTTTAATTGCACCGATCCTACGAAATATCTTGTATATTTCACCTACGTTAAAACTAAACTCTCTCAGAAAACAAATATTGTTTGATTTCGTATTAAAAAGAGGAAAAAAAAGGGATGAGATAGAAAAAGAAATAAAACGCGTTACTATACGCGCGGACTATACGTATACACTATAGACGCGTTTACTATGTTTATAGATATATCAACTGTGCAAAACAAATTGCAGAATAGTTGACAAACTGTATAGAAGAAAATAAAAAACTGTAGTACGATCTGCAATTAAGTAAATCCTTTCTCACGTTACAAAATACTTTCGATACTTTCGATGCCATATCGAATGAAAAAACCATTGTATCGTATTGTTCCACTTTCTTTTTTTCTAATACAAAATCTTGGTATGCTACCCTTTGTTTCGTAATATGCTCCTATGATAAAGATTCGAAAAATAGTGTCGCAACAGCTTATTAATATTATTTATTTAATTATAATGTGTATCGTTCTGATCGACAAACAATATATCTAGTTGCATCGAGAGTTGATATTCGATGGAAATAATATTTTTTCTCGATATTATGCATTCAGTTCCATTATTCATATATCAACTCATCATCAAAAAGAAAGAATAGAATTTTCTCTTGAATTTCCTATTCGATGCCTTCCATCATGCTCGGATCCATCGCCATATTTTTTCCCCGTTTCTTTAACTCCCTACCTACCGTCTTCTTCTTTAATTTTTCGTTTCATCAAAATACGTCTCTCTATAAATATTTCTTGTCGTTTGATGAAATTAATCAATCGAAAGTAGTTTCATGACTCTATATGAATAGTAATTTATTGGCAGCTATATTTATCAATAAATACTATATGCTTTTTAAATTTAAATAGAAAATCTATCGTTTCGTGGAACACCTTATACTGCTAAATCGACTAAATAATGTGCTTCATCTGTAAGCAATTAAATATAGCATTTGCAATTAATTCGTCCAACAGCCTCTTTGGCTTCGGTATAATTATACGTTGCCTGTTTGGAATGAAATGATTACGACTCGGGTAAATAATTTCTCACCCACCATTCAATCCCTACATTTGTAATCAACTGCATTGCCATTACCATTTATAAAGCTACTTATGTATTCGTCAGACCAATCGTACGTATTTTATATCAGTATGTATGTTCACCCAGGTACCACGTAAATTCCAGCTACCAAACATTTTGCAAATCAGTAATTTAATAATTATAAGAACAAGATACATTTTTATCGACTAAAAAGTAAGCGAAAAATTACGATCTTTTTTACCTAGTACCGCTAAATCGAGCAATTAAATATTAAATGTTAAATATTAAAAATACCATGAACTAAATATTGATAAGAAATATTTTAGGCCGTAAAAAAAAGGAAACATAACAGGTATGATTCTATGGAATTAAAAGATTTAAATCGTCGTTAATCATAAGGTGTTTCAGTTGACCCGGCTCGTATTATAAAATATTAAAATTAATTAAGGGAAGAGCTAGGCATGATTTCTATTAATCTCGTCACAATTAATGATTTTGCAACACCGAAAGAAATGTGCGCAACTCAAGGACATATATGACGATATTGTCCATAATTGTCTGATTTGAAAAATATTTAAATTCACGCATTCCACAGAATAAAGTGCCGATATATTTTAACAAATAGTTGTCTCTTCGATCTACTCATGATACATCGTGTATTATAACATATTTAAACCTTCAACGTGTTTTCGCTTGTTCAGCATGATATATTTCCACCCCTCCCCTCCCCCCTCCCCCGAGATTTCTCAGTAGTTATATTACTGTAACATCTACGGCATATGTAAGTACGTAGATTTTAACCGTGGAAGAGAAAGCTTTTGATTTTCGTTTCTCGATTTAATCAAACAAAATCCTACTCCCCTCCGTTCCGATAACAATAATAATGTTACTGCCAATAATGTAATGATGCCCCACCAATGTTAAAGCATAATTTACTATAAGTAGACTGCGGACTTTCGTGTGTTCGTGGGAAATTTAAAGGTGCAAGAAAGCCCAGGATAGTTATGATATTCAAAAATAAGTATACATGTAATACCCAAAGTACAGCATTCATTATCATATTTGGTGAGTAAAATAAATCTCTTTTTTTCTTCATAATTGATCATAAAAAGCATGACATTGCATAAATCTCCGCAGTCTAATTTTATACCTTATCCTATTCCGATCGAAGGCCGAAGATCACATGGAAAGAATATATTGAGATAATCTATTTTTGATGATTTTCCGATTTTTATGTCAATTGGTGACTAAAAAAAGAGTATTTTAATATGAAGTGGTCGGAGAAGAGAATAATGGATGGATGGATGGATACAAATATGTAAGCTTTTTGAAAATAGGTGAAATTATTATATAAGAAATTAGTTTAACTCGACTAATACTAATGTTATTAATATATATGTCTTCTCTTTTGATAAATTTTTTTAACAAATAAAAGAGTAAGAAAGAACGTACTCATTTCCAGGATTAAACGAAAGAACAGATGGACAACATATTGAATTTAAAAATCGCTCTTCCATAAGAAACACGAAACGTAACTTATCATGCTCCTTCATACTTGTGGCATTCGATTACCAAAAACAAAAACCAAAAAGAAACCAGAAAGAAAGACAGAGAAGATTGAAATTCCTTTGACTTGAAATTGAAACCGCAATTTCGAGCATCGCAAAGCTATCGGCTTTGAATAAAAGCTTTTGAAAATTCCTCGGCAAATTCGAACGTGCTCGATTATATCGGACTAATGGTACTTTTCATGCTTGAATCTAAACTCGTGCTATTCATACCCTCGATACAATACGGCATTACCTGTCCATGCACGCAGGAACTGGAAGTATCGTTGTTCAGGATCAGCAACAGCAAACCAGAGACCGCGGCAAACACGCCAGCGGACATCAAACCAAGCGCCGGAAGCTTTTTGGAGGAAAGAATTGGTCCATCTTCGAGTTTGAGGTAGCACAGGCCAGGTAGAACGTAAGCTAGAGGTACAGCAGCGAGGATTCCATTCAATTCGAGAACCACACCCAGACAATCTGTTGACATCGATATCAGATATGCGACAACCACTATCGACAAAGTTATTATCAAGTATTTCCGGTCGGAGTTAGGGATGTATGCAGTATGATCTTCGAGCTCATCGGTCCCTTTAATCGCTGTCAGTATTACCTGGAACAAATTTTCACAAATTTTTCGACCTTACGTCGAACTTTTAATCTTGTATATAATTTTTTGTATAAATTTATTAAATAATCGTCTTAACGGACAATAAATTCTATGTGTTATCGTTAGATAATCGCAGATATTCATGCATTTATGGAAAATTTCTCTAAATCCTTTTCCTTCTCTTTACTCTCCCCGTCCAATCCTAATTTTTATAGAAAATCAGAGAGAGATTTTATAGAAAATTAGAAAAACAGCGCGAGTAATACAAAATTAACTGTAAATGTTCATGCGATAATTAACATTGCACAACAAATAATTTTCTGGCTTTAATCGACATTTAAGTGAGATTTTAAGAAGAGGAGGATTTATATGAATATATCGGTTAATTAGAAATAATTTATGCGAAAATGTTTCGAGAAAGCTTTACAATTACACAACGAAAACTAGAGATCGATAAAAGGAGCAATAAACCGAATTATGAATATTTTATGAACCTCGATACAATTTTATTATTTGTTATTAATGCTTGATGACGAAGGAAAATTAATTCAGTTCGTTAACATAAATTATGAATTTTGTTTATCTTTTATGGTGGTTGACCAGAACTTGAAAAGTCTCTTAACACTCGAATACAAAGAAAATAGAGTTGGCTTACCGCTAAATATTAATTTTTTAAGTAAATTTTGGTAGTAATTTTTGTAGTATTTCAAATCCAAAGCAAGTACAGTTATTTCGCTGTTAGATATTAATCTTTACGATAGGTTTTTACAACGAGGAGTCTTTAAGATGATATTCAATGTTTTATTGATAAAGTATACAATATGAATAATTTAATGTAGTCGCGAAATATTAATTTTCAGCATTTAGAAAAAGCACAAAGAGCCTTAAAATATTTTGTAATATCGAAGGAAAAAATGAATATATAACACGAGTAATTCTCAAAGAATTTTAATACTGGCCTAGAACTTAAGAAAAGATATTGCCAAAATTAAGATAACTCACCTCCCTTGTGACGAAGCATTCAATGGGAAAAGTAAGTAGAATAGTCCCGCTGAACATGATTCTGGCAAAGTTCATGAGATCATCGTCCCAGCAATAATTTTCCATAAGATCACCCTGAACGTACGCAGTAAACGTGGCATATCCGATGATTCCAAAAGCTGTTGCGATCACGAAGGAAGTGAAGAGCGACCAGTGGGTGACGATGTCCCACTTTTGTTGTGTAGCCCTTTCTATAGATTCGTAGATAAGGAATGTATTATGGTGGCACATAAAGGCGAATGCCATAATTCCAACGGATGGAATAATGCCGGGAAAATTCGCGAATCGCCAACTATCCTCTTGGCTTGGCCTGAAAATCGAATCGATTCTACGTTTAATTGCTTAGGGATTGTCGTCATTTATTGTCATTTATCATCGATTGAAAAGGAAGAGAAGAAGGTGATAGAAAAAGACCAGGCGATAATATTGCACGGCAAACCAACGTAATGTACGTATAATACAAATAAGATGTGAAAAATGGCATACTTTGTTTCTTGCGGAATTAACGTAAAAAAATTGAAAGATTTTACGCCATCGTGCAGCTATAAACAATTAATTTTTGAGAAAAGGAAATGTACGTTAAGGAAAATTTTGAAAGAGAATTTTGACAGAAGAGGAAAGAAATTTGAAAGATCACTCACACAATTGCTGACATCGTACCCATCCGAATTAAAATGGCCAATAGAATGAAACCAACGCAGACCAACGAAAGAAACGAGATCTTGGCCAAACGAGCAACATTTCTATAAAGACACAGCGGTATAGTGATGCAAACGGTCGCGAACAAGACGACCACTTGACGATGAGCGAAAATGCTTGTCTCGCTCATCCCTGTTACCCTTATTAGCACTTTCGTCACCGTGTCGCCGACAACAACGTTATAAGAGACCATCGCTGAAAAGGAAAAGACGAATAAGTTACTGTACGAATGGTGGCCTCTTATATACAAGAGCCGCTGCACTCCAAAGTTCTCCAAACGAGCTTCAATGGCGCGCGAAAGCGAGTATTTTCCGATACGTTGCTTTGATTCAGACACCTGCTTCAGAAAGTTCACCAAACTCCTTTCTTCTTCTTTTTTTTTTTTTTTTTTTTTTTGTTCTTTACCTCAAACTTATTTGTTTTACTTATTTCTTTTTTCTTTTTCTTTACTTGAAACTTTGTTATCTACATATAATTGTGGAACATAATAGGTAATACGTGTTTCAGATAATTCTAGGTAATAAAATAGGTCGATGATTTAACTTTAATAGAAAAAACTCGCAATCGCGATTCTAATTCTCGTAATGAACGATTAAAAGCCTGCTATCCTCCAGGAATCTGCGGTATGACGAGATATGAAAATCATTTTCGACCAAATTATACTTTCTCCATACGGTTACAAAATTGCTTTAATTTGTGAAAAATATGAAAGGATCGTTATTGATACGCGTGACTTCGCATTACAACTTTATGCTAAAGTTTTTATCGAAGCATTAAAAGTCTTCTTTCAGGGTTGAAACTAAAGCGAGATTAAATCATAAAATTTGAAAACCACGGCGGGATCGAAACGTAAGATAACGTTTGAATGTTTCATTTTAGTATACGATATATAAACACTTTACTATCTTTCGTCAGTGTATTTCAAAATGTACGGCAAAATTTGAAAAGAAGATGTGATATTGAAGAGGAAGCGAGGAGAATAGTAGGATTAATCGTTATTACAACTACTACCCTGCGGTTATAAAAGATGCATATACCTATGAATGGATAAATGAACTGCAGAGTCGTAAGAATATAGAATCCTGTACGACCGAAACTGGCTCTCATTAAACCCTGGTAACTCATTTCACCGCAAATGTTTCCACTCCTAATCATTAAAATTAAAGAGTAATCAGTGAGGCCTGCTACTAGTATTAATAATACTATCCCGAGGCCAAATCCAGCCTGATGAAGAGCGTAGGGTATACCTGGAAATTGTATTAATCAATGTTTCCTCCTTCTTTCGTTTCTTCGTTCGATTCGAAATAATTGTTACTCCTTAAACACCGAAACAATCTTTACTTTGTCTCTTAAAAAATAAAATGAGTATTATTTTATAGATTTTTATCGTTACGATGCTGCAATATAAATACATAACAGATGGTGAAATATGTCTTCATAGTAATCGGTGTTATTTGCAAAGATTTACGAAGCGTTCGTAATTTCCAGCTTGCAGCTCGTCGATTCACTGTGATTATTATTAATTAATAAATGAGATCACTGTTGAAAATCGTTTTCGATCCCATAACCGATGGTACACGACCGAATGAACACGATGGTTACATAAATAGGAGATCCCTGATGAATCATTCGTCCGATACGAGATGATCCAAAGGGAGTAGGCATCGAGCCAACAGCTTCTCCCTGAAAAAGATAAAACTGATACGAATCCCAAAATTTAAAGAAGGCCAAGGTTCTTGATGCAAACCAAAGGCTTCGGATGCAAACCTATAATCACCTATATACGTATAAACGTATACTATATGTATATTTGAGTTTTTGCATAAAATATGTCTCATTTTTAATTTACAAACGAAGGTAAATTGAAACTAAAGTTATATATGGGAATGGCTGAGTAACGCGAGATGCTCAATAAAGATGAGCAGGCCATTAAAATTTCGCAAAAAGGAATCATCAATTAGAAGTGTTGACTAGATATTAGGATACATACTTGGAATTTTACACACAACCGCTTTTTATTCTACACAAATTGACATGTATAGATAAAACGAATATATTTCATATAATTGTATTACATTCAATTACAGTGACGAATTTTTCTTAATCAGGTATATATATATATAGATAGATAGATAGATAGATAGATAGATAGATAGATAGATAGATAGATAGATAGATAGATAGATAGATAGATGGATAGATATATAAAAATATATTAAAAATTTCTACATTTTATAATTCGGTGTTGAAGGATTTTTTTAATTATATCGTATATTCGAATTACCAATAACACCACTGCCAATGATGGAATTGATGAAATTAAAACTGGCCAGAGGTAGACTACTGAATTTTCCAGATTCTTCGTTCTTTTCCTATAAAATTATATCTCATTTATATCGACAAGAAATAAGATAAATTAGAAGAAGAAAGAAACATAGTAAGAGTAAGAAATCTATAAGTACTGATTTAATTTAATAAAACTCTTGTTATTTGAGGCAACAGAAAATGATCGAATCGTTCGTCGAAAGATCTCATAAATTGTAAATCCTTTGATTTACCACGTCCAAGCTTTCAACTATCTAATATTCGTATATATGTGTATTGTTATAGAAATTGTATATTAATAATAACCAAAATCAAATTTGCATAGAATATCTTTGCGTTGAAAATATTATGCGAATAGACATTTTAATAATAAAATATTCTGTTAGCATGATGCTCGACCGATGGAATATTCGCTCGATAGGAATTTATATTATACATATATATAGAAATATCATATTGTAGTTCGAACTCATTCAGAATGATTGAAATCCACTGTTCGATTTTCAACGTTCCAATTTGAATTAATGATCATCGTAATCGACGAAATTCATTATTTTCCATTCTTCGTATTATATATTTAATTTCATACAATTACAAAATATCAATCCTAGATATTGATTGTAACAGAACGAAAGCTGGCGAGAGGATAAAATGTTTCATGCAAAATTCATGCATACGCTTATTTAACTCTGACATAAACTACGATCGATCGAATATAAAATCTAGTTAATTAGCTGTATTTCTTACCCCGACAAGTTGTCGCATGTCGTCGTAAGATTCCTCCGAACCCAGACTGCCACCCTATTTTAAAGCCAATATTAATAGCAAGGTTCACTTCCGATTACTAATCACGATAAAATCATTAGGCGTAAAATTACATTCTTTGGAACAATGTCCTCCTTTTTTTTATTTTTACCTTTCTTTTATTCGATCACGTTATATTTGTCATATAAACGAATGATAATAATGGTAATAATAATAATTTATTTATGCTTTTGGCCGATAGCGTATTACAATGAGGTTGTTGCATTCTTATTCCCAGCTTCTCATTTTATATCTTTTACGCTATCTTACATCGAGCGTTTAGATATTATATTATATTCCTATCTTATCGCGTTTACATGATTTATTAATTAAACATTACTAATAATACAAACGAAATTTTCAAACAGAGAAACGATCAAATTTCGATAATTTTCATATTAGGCAGTACTATCAGAAACTAAAATTTTTCGATTTTTAAAGATGAAAAATTTACGAAATTTGTAATCTTCTCGATTGATGCATTTAATTCATAATATTATTATGGTTTATTAAGCTCGTCATAATTTAATAAAATTAAAGAGTTATAAATATGTATTGAAAATAATGAAAGTATCGTTATAATCAAATATATTGTTCCATACCTACCGTTTGATAGCGTTATTCCGAATATTATTGTTTATAAATGTTACGAGTAATAGAAATATTGGAATTGCCCTATTTACATGCCCCACCCCGTAGAGACTTATTGTATAGATATGTACGTAGTAATAAGATTTGTGCAACTGACGACGTTTCTGATACGATTGAAGTTAATTCATGGTGTTGTGAATTAAACTTTTAGTTGAGAAACTATAACTCTACTCTCTTATCAGAGAAGTTATATAAATTAGTATTAAATACATTAATTTATCATAATTTAACATAAAAAAAAGTTTCTTGTGAAATTTCATAATTAATATAATATAATATAATATAATATAATATAATATAATATAATATAATATAATATAATATAATATAATATATAAATTAAATAGAATTGATTTTCTCGCGCTTAGTCGTCGAGATGTTATATCCATTCGGGCCTCCATCTATCTATACATTCTCGATTACTACGTAAATAGGATAATAGCTCGAGGCATTCAGAAAATACTACCGCAGGATATTTAAAAGCATAGACATAAAGAGTAATAATTTTTGAAAATAATTTCAATATAGCACGTACAGACAGTAAAAGAAATGATAATAAAAAGATACGTAGAGAAAAGAACGCGTAGATGTATATCCGATGAGTTATAGATTTTTCCTCTTTGTCACGATAGCACTAAGAATATCTTTGAATCAAAAAAATACATCTCTCTCTCTCTCTCTCTCTCTCTCTTTCTCTTTGCTTTAAATAGTTACAATTTCGAAAAATAAATTCGTCAGAAAGAATCCGTAAAATCATTTCTCACGAATCACTTCAAAAACTCTTTACTTCAGATTTGCGTTTAACTTTGACTTCATTTTAACGACCGATCTCTAAATAACAAGGAGATCACGAAACTTTACTTGAATCTAAATTACGAGGCCAAATTTTCAATCACATCCTCCGATACTCGGAAACTAACGATAAGCAGGTACGTCTTACGAATACCACGATTACAGCGAGACAAACATCGTTTTCCGAACTTGCGATCTATTCAAAAACTCAACCACCATCGCGTTTCACACATTCACTTCGATTCAATTACAACCGAAACAACAGAAATCATATCGATTCGCGCAAATTCACCGTCCAACAGATACAAATCCGAAACTAGTCGCGCTGGCCACTTCAAACAAACCGGATTACGCGAAATCCTACCATTTATTACACCTATCCGTATTCCTCTGCAATGTTCGTAATGATTTAAATGACAGTATTAGCTCACGGCGAAGAAACACTAGTCGAACAACGCATTGTCTACATACGTCACCGTGTTCTCCGAAGAACTAACAAAGAAAATAACAGTGATTCAGTGAGTCAGGTGGATAGAAATCGTGATTTTTACTTACGTCCTCGTAGTTGTTCCTCGCGTCCAGGATATAGCTCTTCTCGTTCGCGTCCAAAGCCATCGCGGGATTTTATTGAAAGCGGAAGAATCGAAGATGGAAACTAGAATAAACGGAAAGCTTAAAAGGAAGGTTCGACGTGAGAGTAGGATCGAGCAGACGTCTGAGGCGACTGCACCCTTCCTATCTAACCGAGCTTCCGTTTTCACCTCCCCGTTACAACCCCTCCAGCGGCATGTACATACAGTGGTTGCGATGGGTGCGTGCGCATTGCACACGTTCCTGTTTTTCTGCGTTATCGAAGTCCGTCGTTGTCTTCGTTATTGTCCTCCCCCTCAATTTTTCCCCCGCTTCCGCACACGGTTTCCTTCGACCAACCCTTTGGGACTATAAACTCGAGCTATGGGATTAAGTCGAACGGAGACACACTGCATCACGTATGACAAAACGCTAAGCCTTTGACGAAATTCACGTTGAGATATAAATTGTTTACGTTATGTATATAAATTGTCGCTGTAATGCTGAGGAATGTGTGTGTATGTGTTTATGTGTTTTTTTATATATTTAGTGGTGGATTAAAGGTCGTTTGGACTAAAATACAGAGATATTTCAGAAGCGACGTTAACTGATGGTTTATATTAGTCGAATTGTTTTCACTACTGACGACGCGCTGGTTTTATCCACGATAACATGATTCATGTAATTACACTGTATATATTTTCTACATTTCCATATAAATGGAAATAAACTTGATGATAAAGTCTCTGCTCGATAGGGATACGTTTGTGTTGTATTATTTAAGAAGATGTTTAGTCGCAGCGTTTATGCAGTTTCGGTGCTTGTTTTAGAAGTTATAAATGTCAAGAAGGAATACGTTCAATTTGATGGAAAACAATTACTTCAATATGGAATTAAAATTCGCAACCTTCTTCTTTGCTCTTTCTTTTTCTTCTCTTATAGTTAATATCGTTATTCAAGCGCGTAACGCAACTATCGCGAAAATATTGCAGATACGCGATTTTGTATGTTTATTTAAGATTTTAAATTGCTTTGTTCGAAGAAGAAAATACAAAAATGTTCTGTTAAAAAAGAAACAGTAGAGGAGATAGAATAATGATCGGTCGTAGAATAAATTATAAATGTTATTATTTATTATGCTTTGTACAGTAAAGTTCTATCAAGTTGTAAAGAAATCATGCCTTTGAGTAGAAGATGATATTTATAGTCAGACACGTGCGAAACCAAAGGCACCGTGAACAATTACTGGCAAACATGGTTACATCTTGTTTTTAATAATCAAATTTTTTTTCTTTAAAGTGTAAAATACAATATTGAATATTACTAAAAGGTGATGTTAATGATATCATAATATAAAAACTATAACGTAAACAAGGAGTTACCCTAGAATTATTAGTTATCTGATAATGTTGCTGTTAGTTAAAACTCGCTCGTGGTTATTAAACGAAGACGAGAAATGAAAAGAAGATATCGCGTATATTTAATAAACAAGACTTTGACGCAAAAATATTTAACAATTTTAAAAAGACATGTTTCGTTGAAGGAACGATTTTTGATTACTGTAACTTCATTTCAATAATTAATTCTTAACAATTTTATGGCAAAAAATAGAAATTACATAATGAACAATTATCGATATCCGATTAAATACAATACTTAATATTTTATAACAAGGACACCAGTTATCGAATATTTTACTGACTGTACAAATTAGTTTGTAACGAAAAATAATTATACATAAGGACAAATTAGATAAATTAGATAAATAATAATACAATACCTCCTTAATTATTACTTATTAATGGTAATTCTTACATAAATAAATGTAGTAATAACAAATTACACAGGCAGTTGACTAATCATCGATTTCTGATTGATATTCACCAATTACGTTAACTTTGTCATAGCAGTATTTTTTCAAACCTGTATTTTTATATTTTAAAACACGATGGAGGCAAAAGCCACATTTAAAGCTACTTCGATAGATTCCCCGCTTAATGCTTATTTGAAAGATATAGATACCTGAATATATATGCATATTGCTGATCAAATTTTTACATAATTTTGTTCATTAAAACGAAGAGGTCTCGATAAATATTCTTGAAATCAAATGCAAATAGAAAACAGTGCTTTTATATATATATATATATATATATATATATAGTTATGTTTAAGAGATTGCATTGCCAACTTCTCTCCCTTTTACTTTTGTATACTATAGAATAAAATCTATCGAGAATAAAAATCTATTGAGAAAATCGATATTGTTGCCCGTGGAAGCAGGGGAAATTCGCAAGACATAATGTAAAAAAGAATCTCGTCTAACGCTTGTACTTGTCTAATCTTCGTATTCAAGAATGTCTCGAAGGATTTTGACAAGGTACCACGAACCAACCGTTGTTTCCGGAAACTGTCGGACCCACTTGAGCGTTGCTCAAAAGAGCATTGTTCGTCCTCTGATTCTTCATGATTTCCAACTGACGTTTTAAATTTCGATACAGCTTTATGAGAGACTCCTGTAATCGAGAAAGGAACTAAAATTAATAATTCGATTTGCAAAAGCATAATATAACAAGAATTTTAATACTGAAATAGAAACCTTCAAGGACTAGAGAAGAATTGATAGATTCTTTTTCATTCATAAAATTTGAAAGTTTGCAGATATTCTGCGTCATTTAAAAATTACTTTTCTGCGATCCTTCTACATAAACCAATTCTGAAATAACTTTTTTTACTGATAATCTTTGTTTATATCAGCTTACCTTTTCATCCTCCAGTTTCCTGAGTTCCTCTTGCTGCCTTAAACTGTCTATGGTCAAATTTTTTAGCATTTCATTTTTGTGCTGCCCCAAAAGCGCTATCTCCGTTTGCACCTTCAAATATTCTTGCGCCAGCTGTTTGTGCTCTTCGAAAATCTCTTTCGATCTTTCGCAAGTCTGATCAGGCGTCAATGGCCTCAGATCCGCGTCCAAAAGGCGATAAACGTTGTCTAGATCTTTGTCAGTCGTGCTATTACCTGTCAAACAATAATTATAGCCGAAAGTTAATCCGATTAATATAGATGATCGTAAGTAACTTATTTTGTTTTTACTCTATCCAAAGATGTTTCTGGTATAAGACCGATGCAAAATAAATTGATGTTTTCTCAAATATGACGAATACATTGATTAAACGTGCACATTATCAACAGATCAATAATCAGTCTAAACTTGAACTTGGAACCTATTCGTATAAAAAGTTAATTTTGATTATGTCAAAATTATAGCACACTTAAATTGCCGAATACTTTTACTCGAAACTATTAGAAAAAATATATAGAAATAAATGTACAAAAATGTATTTATGACTTATTTTACTTTTTACTAAACATTCGCGGGATAAAAAGGATAAAGGAAAACTTTAAAATAATAAACTTTGCTATGTTTCTTTCATGAACACTAAATTCAACTTGAATTGAAGATCTACTTTAGAAATATAGTAGTGTTATGTTGGTTTAACCCATTTTTAAACGATCACAGCAAAGTTATCGACTCTTGCTGTACGCCTATTTACGTTAAATCCATTCTGAATTTAAATTAATTTCACAACTTCTCGGCTTATTTTGAGGATAACAATACTATACAAACATTCGTTCGATACAAGTGAAATACCCTCGTACATTACTTGATTCAAAATTTGTTCTCCTTCTTTTCTCCAAAACAAAAACTGCTAGTACTAGTTATGCAATAATTACATCGAATTAAGGCATAATAGCTTCCGAAACATATTATAGAAACATTAATAATATATTAATTTCCGTACTAAGTCTACGGAAGCTACTCATTCCACCAATTTAAAATTTAATCCCTAATTTTGACCTTTAACTTTTTATCACATTTGGCGGGTTCAACTCCGCGTTCTTTCTAGCTCTATCGCGTGATTAGTAGCGACTGTTCGACGTTTGATCTTACAATGTTGAATATCATGTAAAATCGTATAATAAAAGCTCTATCGCAGTTTACTCGAAACCCTCCTAATAAAAATTAAAAAAGAAAGGCACCTCGTCATACCATCAACGACGAGAAGAAAAAGAAAAACAGAGCAAAGTACTAACGTAGCAAAACCCAGCACCGCTTTAGGGTGTCCGTGGCGACGATATTTGGGTATTCCTCGCACATTTCCAAATACTGGAGCCTGTCGAGGCTTCGTTCATAATAGAATCAAGTATTCGTTCACATGAAAGATGTCACTCTCCGATTAAAAGTTACCACGAACCACTCTTTGATCCGGAGGATGGCAGTCGATCGAACTCGTCCGTAAAAGATGAAAAAATGCAGATGGGGCAGGGGGAACGAGAAAACAAAATTTCCAAGAAACGAAAAATTTCTTTTCGATAACGAGGGTGAGAGAAAAAGAAGAAAGAAGAGAAAAGACGGTCGTTCTTGGTGATGTGTCGGGAGAGCACTAAACAAACGTGCATCTATATTGGGCCTGGTGAGTCAGCTACACCTGCTTCGAGGTATCCCCCACCAGACAGGACGTGCAAGCACGAGCCAAGAAGAAAATACGGTTCTTCGGCTCTTAATTCATCTTCAGGGCTGGATTAAGTCGAAGCTCTGATTTCCATGTTGATGCCGCAGCGAACAATTAAGAAATCCAATGGGGGACAGAGATATTTATCCTGGGATCGTCTTTCTTTGGGAAGCATATGCTTCAACTTTGGAAACTGTATCAACAAGAATAATATTTCAAATAAGAAAATGATTGAAAATCTATAATTTCGTTTGATAAAAGCTATTGAAGTAGAATATATAATTTATCACTTAATATATTTTATTCTTTATACTTTTATCCAGATCATTCGGCTTTCGCAGATATTTGGAAAATTAATTTATTTCTTCTCGGTTAGCCACTTTATAGTTTTATATATATTCAATCTGATAAAAGGTAGAAAGTGCATGGTCTGTTTTTATTTACTTGGGTCTTTTAGGACAGAGCTTTTATCGTCGTCGATAGGTGTCAATCAAAAACAAGTTCCCCTGATTAGTCGTTCGTTAAATTTAGTATACTTGTACAATGTGACTGTTTTCGCGGGCCCTTTGCCAGGGTAGATTTCGCCGATCGACGAACTCCCAAACTATTCGTCACGGTGAAATCACAACGAGCCAAGGTGCGATGTTTTAACTTCTTTCTATCGCTTCGTTCGCATATTGAAAGGAAACAATATTTGTAAGTAACATATGTACAGATTAATCACAAGCCAAATATACATAAAACTAGAAATAATTATAAATATAAATATTAATAATTTAATTCAGTAAAAATATATCATTTTTATCAAATTAATTAATAGATTTTGAAAGATTTTTAATAAATTTTAGTGGCTTTGATTGATTTCTTATATCTTCAAATTATATTTTATTCAATTAAACAGAAATAAAACCGCATTTCGCAAGAACTAAAGAAGAAAAAAAAACAAAGTGCAGACATAAGTGTTAATTATTTACAAAAACAATCGAATGACGACAATGGGTTTGCCTGAGCGCATCACATTCCGCGCTAAAAGGAAGGTTTTGTGGAACATACGGAGAACGTTATTTTGGGATTAGAGTACTATCGCGGTGAGTCACAAATTCAAAGTTCTCGCCCCGAACAAGTTCCCCTTCCTCTGCTGTTATAGAACAACGGCGAGACCATCGACAAATAACAATTTAATAATTGTGCTATACGTATATGATAAGAAAGCAAGAAATTATGTATTCCATAAAATAAAATGCAAGTATAAATATTAACAAAAATGAAAACGAGAGAGAAAATTTCGTTAAAACTTTCTATTACTAAACAAATGGAAAGCGTAATATTTATAACATAATATATCTACTTATAAATCATTTGTTATCGTTCGTATTGTAACTGTTTAAAACAATTTTTCCATAATCAAAAGCAAAATTGACTAAAACAAAATTTATAATTTAAATATTTTATAATAAAGATAATAATAAACTTACTTTGTGCAGTATTCTTTATCTTTAGAATAGGAGATTCCAATGGTGAGTCGGAACTCGGTAATCCCCAAGCATTCTGGAATTGTAAAACATAAGAATATGTTTGTGTCAAAGATGTAGATACGTAAATCATAATAACTACAAATCTTGGAAAATATTTATACTTCTTTAAATATTAATTAATAATTTAATGATATGTAAACAAATCATTATTTTTAAATTAAAAGTTACTAACCGGATCACACTCAACGTAAAGTTGAGGAAAATCTTTAATCTGGAATTCTTTATTGGATGGATTGTTTGCTGAAATATTATTTTTAGGAGGTGGATCCCTGAAATCGTAGAAGGGATTCGATGAACTGTTTTTTTCATTAAAAATTTCCGATTTTTCTTTGGAAACGGGTGCATTAGCTTTAATAGTACCGTTGACAGCATATCCATTTATTTCAGAATCCATAGTATCAGTCACGTCCAAAGTATCATCTTTAGAAACCTGGTTGTCAATAACTTCCTCTGACTCAACATCTTCTACAATATAAAATTACCTTATAATTAATTTATATAATCATTGTTGTTGTGTATAAATATTTATAAATAAACATTTCATATTTAAAATTATTATCTATTATTAGTAAATATTAAAAACATTTGTTAAAACTCAACTTTGGATCGCTTAAATTACTTATAAAAAATTTTAATAATATACAAACTTCGGGAATATTCCACTGGTTCTAGATGTCCATTAAAGAATTGTGATAAGGTCGTCATTATTTCTACAACAGCATCCATTGATGGTCTTTCTTCGGGAGATTTGTGCCAACATCTGAAACAACCGATCGTTTCTTTTCTTACTACATCTTACAAACGATTTATAAATGTTTATTTAGAATGTAAGAAGATAAGTAATAAAAATAGAGGGACATGCTGGCCAAAATCACATATATAAAATAATTTATCAGAATAGATAATTTGTTAGAGTAGGCATAACGAAAAAGATAGATCTCATTTCCTCAATACCCTTCTGCTGGAAAAATGACTTTAAAATCGAATATCGATTATTGACTATATCTTGATTATATTGATTATATTTTCAAGGATAATGTACCAGAAGAAATAGGTACATTTCATTTTTCCTATTTCCTACAGAAAAGTTAAAATATAACAATTTTAAATTTTTCTCTTTTTACAATTATACAATCGCAACAATAATTCATAACTAACATAAATTTGAATATTTTATGCAATATTTTCCATCCTCTCAAATTCAACACTTTCCCTTCCACGATCTACTGTCAACAAAATTTATGATGGAAATAACTGGGAGCACTTCTTAAATTTCTTGCTAGAAAATCCATGGAAACTACCATAGACAGTGATTTGAAAAGCAAGTCATTCCTTCTAGCGTTGAATCATCATGCGAAAAACGAAAGGGAAAGTAATCTCGCCATCTGGCACAGTCGAATCCTTAATGGACAAATATCATTGAAGACAATTTCACTTACCACTAAAATTTGCTCCCAGTGCCTAACCATTGAAGGGGATGAAAGAGTGGATTGTTGTCCCAAAGGAGAATCCATAGTTGCTAAAGGACCTTAATTTCTTTAAAAGAAAATATTATGATGAACTATGTGCCCCAATCTTCACCCTCACTTAGGACAAAACCTAAAATTCATAAGAAGAAATTTAGAAAAGCCCTAATTAGAAACGCAGAACAATCTCAGAATGGAGAATTATGAAACTGTTAAAGTTATCCTAGCACCAGGTAGATTGACCGCCACCTTACACATTCCTATTCTAAAATACTCTAAACTATTCTAAAATACCAGCATTCCAAACAATCAATCCGATACTCATACCCTTCAACATTTCTACATTCCCTCCTTATACCTCAATCAAATTCCAACTGATTATTGATTGATGACCGTTAATTTATTATTCCCTACTTCCCATGATCTTAGACATGATAATTAAAAAGCATAGCATTATCTTTTATTTTTTTAGTACTTAAGACCATTGATTATTTAAGAAGAAGAATAACAAGGAGTACACATGATCATATTAAATACTTTTAAACAAATGTTTTTCTGTTACAGGAAAGGAAGATTCGAAGACGCTATGTATAAAATCTTAAATTTCAACCTGTATAGGTAATAGCTTTTCACAATTTATATAAATTGTGAATAAATAGAAAATTCATTAAAGATTACCATAGTAATGATTCAATTACACAATTGAATCCTTATAAATAATATCAGAATAATATGATGACTCTTCAGAGAAGAATATTTTAAACATACAACTTTTATGTTATGAGAAAAGGGTTTATTCTATTACAATTTAACAAAATACATAGTTAAAAATGATTTGGGCACAGCATATGGAAAAATTATCAAGATATCATATACAAATAAGATAAGCAAGTAATGTAAAATAAATATAAAATTATTTAAAAAAGCTCTAAATAACAATCAACGTACTTAAAAACATTTTTCCACCTGAAAAGAAGTTTTTTCTATGAACAAACTTGTATAATCATCAATTATCAATCAGATAAAATGAAAATTTTTTAAATTAAATGTTTAATGATAAAGTTTTTAAAGAAATATTTTTAAACATAATAATGTTATAATTATTTTCAAGCGTAAAATATGTTAAAATACATAAAATATATTAAATCTAAATACTTGTAAATATACTTTTACATTTCAATAATCTGCAGTTAATTCCAAGAAGCAAATGGAGTATTTGTTATATTTTTTCCTACAACATATACTTTCAAATACTAATACTTTTTATCAATTACAATTATTTCTATCACATATTTACTAGCATGTGTCATTATTGAAAAAGATAATATGACTTTATAAAACAAAGAAAATAATTAATCTTAACTTCTTTAGTAAATTATTAGAACATGCTCTATTAATTATAAAAGTGAATGATTATAAATATTAATAAATACCTGGTCATGAGATCTTCAATTGGTTTAGGGCAACCTTCAATTAAAGGAGGTCTTTGTCCTACATGTACTGCCCACATTATTCTGTAAGCTGAACCACCAATTTCATCAAACGGTTTCTTCCTTGACAATATCTCCCACAAAATAACACCCCAACTAAACACATCACACTTTTCGGTATATCTAGAACCCTCAAATACTTCTGGAGCCATCCAAGCAGCAGAACCTTTGTTATTAGTCATATATGTATTTAGATCACAAGCTGTACCAAAATCACAAATTTTAAGAGTTTGTCCACCCATAACTAACAACAAATTTGGTGGTTTTAAGTCTCTGCAAATATAAATGAAATCTGTTAAAACGCTACAGATATCATTTTAATAAAAAATAAATTTCCAGATTGTTATATTATGTCCTCGATAAAAAAAAAATATATATATATATATATATATATATTTAACTTAATTTACCTGTGAATTAAAGGTTTTGGTTTCATATTGTGAAGATATGCGACACCACGTGCACATTGCAAAGCCCAACTCATTGCATGTCCTGCAGTATATTGTGGCTGAGGATTGCAATGCAAAACTGCAATACATTAATAAAACAAAAAGTAAATGTAATATTTAATTATTAATGCTTGATGATAACAAAACAATATGAAACAATAAAAAGCATTTAATGTCTTGTCAAACAAATTAAATCTTATGCATTATCAAAGCAAGCAACAATAATATTTAGGCTATAACAATAGTCCAGAACTCTATTTTATTAGAAAAATGAAGTTCTATACAATTTAAAAAAAGTTAATACCATTATATAAGGAGCCACCTTCTGCATATTCCATAACCAGGCAAACCGGATTTTTAGTACAGGCACCATAAAGTTTTACTATATTGGGATGCACAACTCTAGATAATTGCCTAACTTCTACAGTAAAGGCCTTTTTTTCACCTTCTGAGTTTATATACTTTATAGCAACATATTGTCCCCTCCATTTTCCTTTCCATACTACTCCAAAAGAACCTTTTCCGACTACCTACATAAAAATAAATAATGAATGATTTATTATTGATTTAATTTAGTGCTCTTCAGATTTTAAAATAAATCATTCCTTTTCGAAAAATGAAGTAACAAGTTAAGAATACTAATAATGTTAGATAAACATAGAAACTGCATGTAACCTCAACAAAATGAAAAACAATACAAAGATATAAAAATTTAATATTTCATTTATTATTCTTTAATATACTCTGTATCCTACTTAACAATGTTATTAATTTTTAATTAAATTATTTTCACACAATCTATGTCAAATTTTTAAAAGTGACATACATTTACAATCTATTAAAATAAAAAAATTTTCTTTTTCAGTTTTTTTCTCAACTTAATGATATTTCAAATAAAAATCTCTCTCGTTATCTAAATCAAAATTTGAATATTAAAGTACAGAAAATATAAAGGAGCTTCGTTAACATCAATTTGCTTAAAAAATATTCAACGATCGTCATTTAGGTTATATTTCAAACAAAATCAGATAATCAATAAGGATAAATTACAAAAATTAAACGCAACTGGATGTAACATTTTAGAAATGTCTTATTGAACGACGATTAAAAAAACAAAAATTTAACTTGTTCGAACAATAATGAAAAGTTACTGCATAATTATGATACCTGCTCTGTTTCAATTTCATCGTAGTTAATTTCTTCTACAAACTGCTGCTGATGGCTTACTAATTCTTTGCCCGCCATCACACACAGTCGACATCACATTAGTTTCAGGGCACATTTAATTACCGGGCGTATTTATCATGAACGAATATTTATTTAAACTCCGAGCTCAAGCTCCTTTGATATTTTCCATTTTATTAACATTCAGAAGGCATGTGTAGCGAGAAAGTTGTATCGATAGATGTTCATCATTCGATAGATCGATCTGTTGAAATACGATCCATCGTTAAACATAGAAAACGTGATTAAATTTATGCGCTAACGAAAACAGAAACATTAAATTATTTTCATTTAATCAAAAAGCGTACCAGTTAAGACATGGGAAGAAAAGTAGAAAGAGAAATATGTACACATATGTGTAAAATGAATGTACACTACGTACTACCAGGTACTACGTAACGACGTTTAATAAGTTTACTTCGGGGCTTCGGGGATAACTTTGGGTTTTCTTACTAAATAAAATACAATCCAATCACAGACTTGTTTTTGATGTCACATATATTCCATACATATATTCTCAATCATAAATTTATTAGTGTCAAGTTGCAAAATATCATATATATTCAGAAACATTAAAAATATATATTGTTATTATTCTGTATAAAATTTGACTTACATTTCATATTATAATCCTATACGGTTTAAAATAGAAAAAATTAAAATATCAATATATGTCCTCTAAATATAATATAGATACTGAATCAGCAGATGCATATATTATGTTCGACACTTTTAATCTTTGTTATACTTGTTATATTCTTTTATATATATATATATTCGCCCGTGCTATAATTAATTTGCTTATATCAAATAAGAAACAAAACAGATAATTATACATCGTATAAGTAATTTGAAATGTCAAATATGTACTTAACATAATTTAAATATAAAAAACGTTATATTCTGTAATTTAATATTTAATATGTATTTAATTTTATATGTACTTAATACTTGATGTTTATAATTTAATATGTCGTTTTGTGTAAATAGTAATTCGTTTAGAGTTTATAGAATTAAACAAAGTTTTATTCATAGATTGTGTACACGGTAATAATAATATTATTATAGTGCACATAAGTAAAATTATAAAAAAATAATAAAGCAGAATTATTTAACAGAAGTATACGTAGAAAAATTCTCATTTTATCATAGTTAATCGAAACCTCGATTTAATGCTCCGTTACGTAAAATCTGTTATACTATCATAAACTTTTAATTTCATTAACGGCTTATTACATAATAGGGAGCTATAACTTCACTTACAAAAAATAGATTTCGATGCTTCAGTAATTTAATTCGAAAATGACCGTGGTACTACGAAATATGTATATACATATATACTACGTAATACACCCTGCCCTGTATAAGGTTTTGTGTAACATGGCACCAATCAGAGCTCGTGATTTTTCCATTTAAAACTGAAAATTGTTAAGGTGGTAATTTGTCGTCGTCAATAAACGACTGTCCAATTACTTCTAATTCGAGTGGAAACATTCTGAAGAAAATTTGACTTTACAAAGATTCGTCATGTTTTATAATTATCAAATGTGAATCAATCTCTTTTCAAAATGGCAGAAAATCTTTCGAAACGGCCTCCTAAGGGAATTTTAAAATCATCTAGCAGCTTCGATAATCCAGATATACCCAGGTATAAATGATTTTTTAGATTTATTTCTTTCATATTGAAGCTATGGTTTCATTTATACATACATATATAAACGAGTAACTTTAAAGTGAATACGTTTTTATAACTAAAAATTATATGAGAGAGAGAAAGAGAGATGATGACAGAGTTAACTTGTGTTTTAAGGTTAGTTTAATTTAAATCATTCTTATATTTTTCTTTTTCTTTTTCATTTAATTACTTATATTTTATTTTTATTTTATTAGAGCATTGTCATAATTGTAAATTAATTACTGTCTTTCTTAATCCATTTAACTTAGTTTAAAGTTGTTACAGACTGTGATAGTTAAGTAAATTTTATACGTAAAAAATTTTAATTGTAATTTATCTATTGAACCATATTAATAAATATATCGTTTTTTATTATAATCTTACAACATAATTTTTTGAATTTGTAGGTCATAATCAGCGTTTTATCAAATACTGTTGGGAAATTGATAGTATTTTATATTAATTTTACATTTTGCTTGTCCCATAATTTAAAATAGTAAATATTAATGATAAATCTTTAATAATGTATGACAATTTTTATTACAGACCAAGCAAAGAAACAAAATGGGATGAAATGAATATAATTGCAACATTACACCCAGCAGAAAAAGATTATGGTCATATGAAGATTGATGAACCAAAAACCCCATACAACTATGAAGGCCTGCAAGCTGAATTTCAATTTGATCAATTAGATTCTACTGCAGTTGCTACCAAGTAAGTATTTATATTAATTCATTAGAAATAAATATTTTATTCTATATTTCTAGTTATTTTCATAAATATCTTCTGCATTGTACACATTGCTACATATCGCCAAAAAAAAAAAAAAAGAAAAAAAAAGAAAAGAAAAGGAATTTGGTAGCTTTCTATAAACTTCAATTACAAGAAGTGTATAATTTTGTAATATACAAAATATGTATAATTTTTCAAGAACATCAATAGTAACTAAACTTATAGTTACATTCATGTTAATACTAACTAGAATATTAACTACTTCTCATAAATAATAAATATGTCCGTAATATTCGTTTTATATTATTTTATTTAATAAAAATAATATAATTACACACATTCTTATTTCACAATATATATAATACAAAAGTGCATAGTGTCTTCCAAAATAATGTAGATAGAAAAAAAATATTATTTGAAATAGATTTTTAATTAATTTATGTGATACACAAATGTAATTGATAGTGCGATATTCTATAACTTGTAATCTTACTTTAAGGGAATTAATGGCATTAAAATAAGATATACATATTGCTTAAAAAATCAATGAATGAATTAACAAATTAAAATTAATGTTTATATTTTGTTATTTTACTATCGATCAATTTATTGTAATGAGTTTCTAATTATTAATTTTCTTTCTTTCTCTATGTTTGTAAGGAGCATATTATTTAAAAAATCATTTGAAAATTAATTTTATTAATATTATAATCTAAACTGATTGTTATTTATAATTTTCTGGAAGGATGCATTATGCTCAGATCTTAATATAAAATATTATATTCCTTTTATTCGTTTAAAATTTTTCAATCAGTCTAATTTATGATATCTGTTTAGAGTTTTATACCAGGATTGGCTTAAATGGAAACTATCAAATTTAAATTATGCTACTATTCTGTACTAAGTAGCAACATCACCATGTAGAGTATAGCATTGTTACATACATAATGCTCAAGTGTTGGTGTTGGAATTGAATATTAAGAATAGAATGAATGTATGCAAATGTATGTAGAAATTTCATGTTGATTTATTCTTTTTATTGGAATAAATCTTCATTGGTAAGTTTCAGTGCTCTTCAAAATGTACATTTGCTGTTTTTGCTCCTCAGAGTTGTATTCCTTTATTATTTTCAGTAATTCTACACAAAAAGAGGTTCTTGTGTGGAAAATTGCTTGAATTCTTCAGAAATATATTATTTAAATTTCCAAAATTTGAATAAACAGGAACAATTTTTAAGATGGTTCACATATTTACAAATACTATGATCAAACAGTTTTAATCGAATATACATGCACCAAGAAACATACAAAGTGTTTCAAAAGGTATGTAACATCCCGAAGTCGAAAATTACATGACATATAGTTATAATTTTTTAAACATTATTAATTGTCAAAATTGAATGCACATACATTTAAAATAAAATATTTTTACAAAACATTTTTTCATACATTTTTGGGGCATACATTTTTTAAATTTACATAAGCTAAATTTTTAAACGTTTTAATAATAAAGAAAATAAAACCAATCTCTTATGTTAATGTATTGTAGAATAATACTGAATTAACACAACCTGAGAAATCAAATAAAAGTCTATATAATATGCATGTTGATAATGAAAAACCAATATCCAATAAATATATGAAACTTAAGATAACTACAATAAATATATATTTTTAGAAGAATTTAAAAAATTATTATACATGTTATTGTTTAAAATCAAAATTTCCAATTAAGCATCCAATTTTTACAATGAATAATATAAAAAGTTTCTACAAATACATTATGCAAAAATTCTGTAACTTAACTAATACGTACAGTGGTCTCTGTTATTTTAAGGTGTTACACATCTTTCAAAAGTCTCCTTTACGTTTATACTTTTTTCAGAAAAGTAATTCTACTGTGTGAAATTTGAACACTTGAATGGAGTTGACATGCACTACAAGAAAAGAAGGAAAAATAGTTAAGTAGCATTAGAGTTTGAAGCATTATGGTAGCATTTTGAAGTACCAAAGAAATTCATTCATACACACATGCACATACAGAAAATCTTTTTACATATATTAGATTGTTAATCTCACTGTCGAAAATGAATTCTTACCTGGTAAGATATAATAGGATAAATTAATTTCTTTATTTATTTATTGCTATGTATTAAAATATTCTATGTACTATAAACTTTTATAACAACTTATTTACTTGTTGCATTCATTCATTTCACGAAATCTCCATTCATAATTTCAAAAGATAGTTTATATTGATACGACTATTATGCCTTACCATATAAAGATAAATGAAAATCTCTACAAAAGTAACAGTATTTTTTCTATAAAGTATTTAGAAATTTTTGATCATATAAATGCATGTAATACTGAACTCCACACAAAATTTTGTTTAACAATATACCTTTATTACCTATTTAATATAGCAAAAAAGTAAGTAATAAAAAATAATTTCTGTGTAGACAACTACTGACTGTGACATGAAAATCAAGATATAATGAAATAATAAATTTGAAATTCATTTCTCCTAATCTTACCAAATTTGTATTATAATTTATTTATATTTAATTCATTTCAGTTATAATATATTTATATTAACATAAATTTAATTTTATATCATTTTTTATTAAGAAACGTTTAACAGTATTACAATATTATTTTAATAATTATTTTTGTAATAGTATTAAGCATCATAAAAAAAGTTGCATACGATATATAATTAATAATATACACATAATTTTGCTAATGAATATTTAAATGAAAATGTAACCATATGTCATACAAGTAGTACAGATCAGCTACCTTTATAACCAATTACATCTTTACTTCGGAATGTTACATACTAAAAGCAAATTACATAAAAATACATGCTTGAACTACATTCAATAAGAAAGTATTTTACATTAAGTATAAATATGGGGTTGTAAAATGCCTATGATTTAATCAAAATGATTGTCTTTGGAAAGATTCAAATGAAGTAATTACAGACTACATTACAAAGATAAATTAGGATTTAAGGTATTGTTATAAAAATGTATGTAATAAGAAGGAAACGATTCATACGTTATAATATTTAAATGTATTATATATACTTTTTTATTTTGGGAACCCTACATAAAATATTAAGGTACTTTTGTGAATAATTATTCCATTTATTTGCTTTATTTCTTATTTTTATTACAATTAGTAGTATTAGTAGTTATATGTTTTGCACTTGTATATTCTTCAATTGTACTTGAAAATATCAACAACAATTAAATACATTTTATATTTTATATTTTCACAAATTTGGTTTTCCTAAATATTTTATTTCATTAATAATTATAGGTTTGAACAATCTAAACACTAAAAGTTCATAAATTTTGCATTTCTTTTCATTTCAAATTGTAAAGAATTTTCTTTCTCATATTTACAGATTGGCAGAAGGCAGTAAACCAAAAATATTTGAAGAATCAAGTGAAGATGAAGATGAAAAAGAAACCGTTGAAGAAAGAGGTAAGGAATTATAAACCTTTTCATAGAGATATATATTTTAATTATATTTGCATAAATATAATATATACCAATATATATGCCTTATAGTTGATTATAAATATCTTTCATTGAAATGATTTTTATTTTACTGTTATTATTATTAAAATTATAATTCTAAATATCCTATTAAAAAGTAATTAATTTTAATCAATTGAGGAGGAATGAGAAAGATTATTATCCAAATGTGATATTGAGTAACAAAAAAAATATCAATGTATATGGAAAAATTTTAGAAAAACGTAAAGCATTTGAAGCAAAGAGAAAGCGTCATTATCAAGAATGGCAAGTAGTTCAAATGGCACGAAAACAATTACTTGAACAAGATGAAGATGAAGATGAGGAGGACAATGAAGAAAATGAAGAGCATGAAGAAGACATAGAAAAAGATGACAATAATTCTCTTCATCCTGAAGAACATGATTTTGATCTTAAATTCAAGTGCATGCCATCTTGCAATATAACAAAAGGAAAGTGATATGGCGATGGACATTAATAAATAATATTATAAATTACTTCATTAGAATTTAGAGTTCAATTCTCTGAAAATTTTAGTTCATGTTAAATTTATTTACTATTATACAACTGACAAATGCAATAAATTACAATGTCCGTTTTACATGAGTTAAATGATTAAGTTAATAAATTTTTGTAATTGACCAATTTACTATTTTTCAATAACTGACTTATACATTAATCAGTGTAATTAATTACACAACGAATGTATAGTGAATTTATAAGTAATTAATTGCGTAATTGAAAGCACATATTAATAAATAATTAATAATTACACAAATATTTAATTTAATTACTTATTTTCAGCAATTTAATTATTGGCTATTCATTTATTATTTATTGAATTCAAGCTAGTACTTAGTTCTGTAATTGTACAGAATGATAGACATTCTTAATTCAAAAATGAAACTACAAATTTCTTTTGTTTATAAGAAAATCACAGTAATTTTCTAACTTTTATTGGTGCTGTAGTAAAAATGTAATTTGATTACTTTACTAATTACTTTACTAATATATAAACAGTAATTACTGGATACTGATATTTTAATGCATAAGTTGTAATTTATTTTCACGTAAATTCTTCTATTACATATTAAGTTCTCTTGCAAGGATTAAATGATTATTTATGTCATTTTATAATATCTGTTTGCTATGTAGAAAACCACTAATATTATATTATTTTCTTAATAATTAAATAATTAATTTTTCAACAGAATATTTAACATACTTCGATTAAGATTTATATTTATAAACTTGAGCAATACTTTAGTTTTTTTTTTTACATGAATTATAGGCTAATGATTTTTTGAATGCTCTAATTAATCACATTGCTTATTGAAATAGTTAATCAGTGATGTACATTTATAAAATTATTATTAAAGCGCTTATTAAATGTTTTATAAGATCCTAAGCAATTAGGAAATGAGTAATTCTTAAAGAATGAATTCTTTTACATAATTAGTAATGCGCATAAAAGATGGAAAAATTTCCTGAACACAAGATATTATTACAGATACACTCATACTAATTTATTATATTAAATTTATAATAGATTTCTCCATTTCATGCATTAAGAATTTCTCATTTTCTAATTATATATTACAGTTTACAAAATATTCTTAAAACAGGGTGTTCTGTAAGGTATGTGAGATGAGTAAAAGATTCTGAAATTAGAATCTTATTTTAGACATTTTTACATTGATATTATCTTTGTTCGCATAGTAATACATATCATTTAGATATATTAGTTCCTTTTATTTCTTTCACGATAATTAAATTTAACTTATGCATACTAAATATTAAGAAAAAGAAGTTACTTTTATAAATAAATGCAAAATTTTTGTACTAACATTAATATATTATTAAAAATTGCTGAATATTAATTTAATAAAACTGTATTTTGTCTATTAATAATAAAGTTTAATATTTTATTAATTTTTGCATTTCCTTTTTTAATATAAGCTCAATTAATAAGATATATGTGTATAATATAATCAATGTGAATTTGTCTAAATATGAAACTGTGTAAATCTTTCATTTGTAAAATTATATCTCCTTACATGTTTTATTTAAAATATAATATATTCCTTGTCATAAACATCTCAAGCCCTTTGATCTTGTTACTAAAAAATTGATATTATCTTTAAAACTAATTTATTATTTTATTACAAATTAAGATTTATATTAGTTTTCTATTCTTATTATAATACGGTGCAAACAACCAAGGCTTTATAAATTTGAAATTCTTTATATGTGAAGTATTATATTATACTTCGAGATGGAACATTATTATTTATGTATATACATATATATCATAATACAACAGTTTATGGCAAGAGAGATTATTATCTAGACAATCGAACTTATTTTTCGTTCAGAAATACTTCCTATGACGTGTAACAGGTATTTTTGTAGATTACAGTAGGATTCTTATACAAATTAGTTTTAGAAAAATAAATTTTCGTCTGACGGTTATCGTTTCAGAATGTACTTTACATTGTAAATATGTGTATTAACAACGAATTCAATGTATTCAGATTTAAAATGTAGAACGCAATAAAACCGTGAATCGGATACTAAATCAAATATTTTTCAGTAACTGATTATGAATATTATATATAGATTCAAATAATTGAATACCTGAAATAAAATTTTGAAATAAACAAATTCGCTATCAATGCAAATTTAAATTCATAACTGAAAATATGCATAAATTAGCATCATTTATATATAAGTTTAGAATAAAGTATGTTTTAATATATAATAATATATGCAGATATGTAACTATGTCATAAAACTTCAATAGACTTATAAAAAATATAAGTAACAGGATAAGTGTTTGATTCTCAGTTTTGTTGCATTACTATAAACAAGCTACTACGCTTAACTTAAATAGAATACTCAAATTTGCAGCTTTAAAGATAGATTAAGGTAGAAAAGAATAGAGCGTAATGGACAAATAGACCAAGGATGAAGATAGATGATTATTTTATTTTGTTTCTAAAACATAAAGAAACAATATAATGTAACGTAGAAAGCCATCCAATTATTGCAATTTATGTGCAATGAAAAAGAAAAAAAAAAGAAAATATATATATATATATATATATACACGCGCGCGCGCGCGCGCGCGTACACACACACACATACTATATCATTCTTATAGAAGATTAATATTTCTTTAGATATTTGATGTTTACAAAAAAAATGTTTCATATATTACATAAATAGTTAATCAATCATATTTGAAATATTAATGTAATGTCTAAATCATAACATACTTTAGTATAATAAATATAGAATTTTCATGTAAATTATTTTTGTCTTCTAGTAAGTTTTTAGACATTTTTTAGCACATATTTTATTTCTTTAAAAGCGTTTCTCATCATTATTACTAGCACTTATTTCATACACATTGCAAACATTTTATATTTAAAAATTATGTGAATATATTTATATATGAAACAATTTGCAATTTTCATAATTTAATAACATAAAAAATAGAAAGTATTATTCCCCAAATTTGAGATATATTTTGGAAGATGGAAACATATGGCATCTTTTCATTAATTTGACCATAATTTTTCATTTTGTTTTAAAGAAAATCTTTTAAATTAATTTCAAATTGTTTCGTTATAAAACACATCCCATTAATTCATACTACTGATAAATATACAAAATGTGTATAATTACAACCTATTAAACTTTTTATATAAAAGCACAATATAATTATTTGCTTTTCATTAAAATCCTATTATATTTCAAGAATGAATTATTCTAAGTTTACTAAATGTATATCCAGTATGATGTTATATATACATTACAAATTTAATAAAAACAAGTTTCGCAAGTATAATATGAACATTTTCTTATTATTTATTAAAACCAATAATTAATTATTGAAACCTATTCATTTATTTTTCATATTATTTCATTTGTGATTAGTACTTATGTATTTACTACAATACTTGATCTGTACTGAAAGAGAATAATAAACTAAACTAAATTAAACTAGTTGATCTGTAGTCTCATGTGGGAAATAATAGTAATCTAATATCATATAAATATATGATAAACATATTACTTTCTATCTAACGAGTCAGTCAGTTAAGTTAGGAAAGATAAACACATGACATGAGCAATGAACGCAATTAAGTCTACAGGCAAATCATAGAATAGGAACGTAGACATAATTGGTCACGTGATACTCCAGCTATTCGCCGGTAAGTAGTCGATAGTCACTAATGAATTTGATACATTTGATACAGCTTGCTAATATATTTGCTAAATTTGATACAGTTGAATAAGTTACCGTCATTATTATATTTTTCAAGATTATGTGACAAAATATCATATACGGTATCTATATTATAATTCATCTATGATTTTATCTGATTGTGTTACCAAAGAGGAAATTTCCTTTCTGATATTATATAGTCAATGAGCGTTTAAGACATTCTCAGTTGGTGTAGCAGTTTATATTCTAAAAAATATATTCTACTTTTCCATCTATGAGAATATATTTTTCATTTATGTCATCTATCAAATGAATAGTAATAATTAATCACACAGTAATCTTTTTACTTAGATATCTACCAGAATAATCAAAATTAATCATCGTTAGAGTACCAATACCTGTTAAATATTAATATTTATCATGTCAGGTAAATTCAAATTTGAATGACAGTTGATTTCATTAAATAGCAACGCATATTGTCACTTGTTTTATCTTTGCTGACAAAAGCAAAGTAGTTCTATTGTTTGTACCTATCGTTTATTTTTAAAATCTCATCAAAACGGGGGCTGAACAGTCAATTATGTCCGTCTCCCAGATGGAAAGTATCCTTTTATTAAAATTTTTCAGTTTTTACATATTTTTTCAAATTGTCGGTTTCAAGTGTTCTTTATTAATTTTATTCAGATGAATGTTTTTTTTTACTGAATTATGTTTGCAACTAATCTCTATTTCTATAAAATTCTTATTAATTCTTCAATTGTATTTAAATTATCAAAAATTGTTTCATACTGATTTTGTATCTAAGACATTCTAAAAGAATTTTCAAATATTTTAGGTTTTCTTTTTATGTTATTAATGAATGATTTCATTTTAATATAACACGTTATAATATACATTGTGATATAATATACGTTTTAAAAGCAAATTACAGTAATCTGTACATAATTTTAACGGATGTTACAGGATTTTGTTTAAAATGAAATTATATTTTTAAGGTTATGTGGTAATTTTTCTCATATATGTTATGTTTTGTACTGTTTACATTTAAGGAAATTTTATTAACAATGTATTTGAATGAAGACAAAAGTATTTTTCTAAATTAATATTAAGGAAATTTATTCAATCTCAAATTTGCTGTGAAGGAATTAGAGAGAAATTCCAAGAAATGCGAAAAAGAAGAAAAGGTGGAAAAGGCAAAAATAAAAAAAGCCATTCAAAAAGGTAATATGGAGGGTGCACGAATTCATGCAGAAAATGCAATTCGCCAACGTAATCAGGCACTTAATTATTTACGGATGAGTGCAAGAGTTGATGCAGTAGCTAGCAGAGTACAAACTGCTTTGACTACACGCAAAGTTACTCAGTCAATGGCTGGAGTAGTTAAAGCTATGGATGCAGCAATGAAATCAATGAATTTAGAAAAAATTTCAGGTAAATATTTATATTTATATGTATATGTTGTTGTGTAATATGTGTATACTATTGTGAAATATACATATTATGTATATTTCAGAATTTAATTTTTTACCATGATTTTATATGATATCTGAAAAATAATGAATAAATCATAAATTTCTAATGAGACTGTGTATGAATGTTTGTAATATATTATAACTTTAATCTTAGGTCTTATGGATAAGTTTGAAAGTCAGTTTGAAGATTTGGATGTACAAAGTTCATACATGGAGAATGCTATGTCTCAAACTACAACAACAAATGTTCCACAGAATGATGTTGATTCTTTATTACAACAAGTTGCAGACGAAGCTGGGTAACTACATTCCTTAAAGTTATTTTATACAATATTATGTAATCCTATAATATAAATTTATTGTATAATTTTTTTCAGTTTGGAGTTGAATATGGAATTGCCATCTGGACAGTTAGGTAGTATAGGTACCTCTACTATCAGTCAAGAACAAGATGAACTTACACAACGGTTAGCAAGACTTCGTGAATAGTAATACAGATGTAAAATCTAGTTACATCACAGGTACATAATGAGAAAGATATATCTTTATCTGCTATAATTTGCATTAACTTATTAACCTTTTGACTGCCATAGAAGAGTTTAATGGAAATGATCACCGTATACTATTCTTGTCTATAATTGCTTGGTAATTACATACTAGATATTATAAGCGCCTACAATTGCACATATTTAAATTTCAATTTCTTTTTTGTTTTCTAGCCATATACAGAGACTGGTTTATTTTGCAACGGTCGGTGTACAAAGGGTTAAAAGAAAACGTATAAAAACATTTTTTTTATGTATACTCCATGATCTTAAACCTTTTTCTTAAATCTTATTCATTTATTTCGAGTAAAATTATATAGTAATAATATAAAAAGCTAAAATCTCCCACCATCATTAGGTTTCTCAGTTATTTGTATAAGACAAACATATATTGTTCAGTAACTGTACATATTTATTTAAAATTGCAGAATTTCATTAAACCAATTGAAAAATATTATAATAATTAAGTAATTGAGAAATAATTGAGAAATATTATAGCTTAAAATGATTTCAAAATTATAGCAGTATATAAATATATTTATAGTCAATGGGATTATACAGAGTGTTCTATTTGAAGTTACGCATGCAATTATTTCCCAAACTATAGTTCGTTTTAAAAAATATTTCAAATGGAACTTACCCTGTCCTGGGAAGAAGGGCGGTATCTTATGGTGATCACAAACCTTCTCTAAGTGGACATGCTTCAGAGATTTCAAGGTGATCTTTATTTTTCTTTTTTATACAGAACTATATGTTTTTATTTAGGTAGACATGTAACCCTTTCCGGGATGAATTTATCGAACTATAATATATTGGTGTTTGAAACATACTGTTGTTGACTGTCCAGAAATTGTTTCTTATGTATTCAAAAGGATGACTTTTGTAGTCAGTACAATTATTTACTTTATTCCTATATGATAGCTGCACCTTCTCGAAAGTGACAGAACTAATTCTTCCAAATTCCTCACATTCTTGCAAAATTAGAGGCATATCGACAATCTTATTGCGAAATTATTGCGAATTTATTATTGCGTATAATGAACCATCGTAAATTAAATCGTTACCGGAGGAAAGCATACGTAATACTATTTGCAATAATATTGATTCCTTTGAAGCAACTGTCATACAAACTGAGGATATCTGCCTAGTAGCAAATTATAGTTATTAATAAAGAAAAACAAATACGAATAACGATAAATCGCATCATTTGTGTAATTTCGATTCATGTTTACATCTGAATCGACGCAATACTTCAGTAAGTCAAATCCTGAGAACGTTCAAAGAAAGTAAGTTTTTGAAAGGCAATGAATGACCTTCGAGTACCAACATATTATGAGTCGATGAATTCGTCACGAAATCAACTACACGCTTCCTTAAATAAAAAAAATACAGTTCCGTATAAAAAAACAAAGATCTCCTTAAAATCTCGGAAACACGCCACACCTAGAGAAGATTTGTGATCATCATAAGATATCCCTTATGAAATAAGGTAAGTTTTATTTGAAATATTTTTTGAAACGAGCTATAGTATGGAAATTAATTGCAAACTCCACCTGGAACACCTTATATATCTTTCTTATCTCTGTAACAAGTACCTATAAATAATGGACACGTTAAAATGTTCAACACAAATTGCTTGAATAAAAAGAGTTTACTTGCTATATATTGATGGATAAAATAAGCTTTTAATATAATCAAAACTCATTTGTTATATTATAAGATTAGATTTCTGTAGAATAAAAAGAAAGCACTATTAATTGTTATTAATAATTATTAATAATTATTGATAATAACTATTAATATAATTAATTTTGCACAATATTGTAAACATAGCAGGTACTACTTTCTATGATATGAGAAGGAATATACTTTTATATAAAGACAATTTATCAAAGGAAAGCTTTATTACTGCAATGGTATTTATGTTGTAAACATACTGTATGACAGAACAATTCAAGTAGATTGATTGTACTTTAAAAACAATTTGTAGCAATAAATGCTTGTATTATATGTGCATCATATATTAAATAATATGATGCACAGTTTATTATATATTTGTTTGATAAAAATAAATTTGTATAATAAATATTTTAATAAGTAGTATATTTTTATATGGTTAATTATGAAGAGTTAATCATGATGCTGCAGCAGTGCTGTTACCACTTTCTGAGGTATAATAAGGGTATTTCTGTATCCAAATTGTATCAAAAGGTTCAGCCTGTTTCAGAATTATCTTTTTCTTTGCATGGAGTTCTAAATATTTGAAATATATATCAATCATCATTGAGAATCTTCTGTACGGTCAAATTTAAGTGAAGACATAACAATAGAAAGTAAGAGATAATAAAATTATATTAATTAATTTAAATTTACCTAAACAGTGTGCAAAGGTGGATGCAGCATCAAATTTATTACAACTCTCTGGTGAAATTACATCATGAAATTTTATGAATGTCCTTTCACTCCAATGAGTTTCCATTAATGCTAACAACTCTTTTTTGATTAAATGTGTCTTTGAACTACAACAAGAAAAATATTTTTATGAAATGTTCAATTAACTGTTGGTAATATGTATTAGATTCATATATTTGTAACAGTATGAAGCAAAAATAACTGACACGGAGGAAGAACTGGATTTTGCATTTCTCCCATCAGATGATTTTTCTGTTATTGTCCTTTCTCTAAAAAATTTAGAAACGTATATTGTATATAATATATAGCAAAATTAAACGTTTACACTAACTAAATAATAATCAACTCTACCCAATTTTTTCTTCAAAACCTGTAATTTCAGGCAGTTCAATTAGAGGTTCTTCAAACTCCTTTGTTTCTTTTCTTTGCTCATCAGGAGGCTCTTCTTCTTCCCCTGCTACGAGATTTTCTGTTTGGAGGATTTTTTCTAATGTTTTAGATTGATAAGTAATTTCAGGTGCAGTAAACATAAGCTTTCTTGATGATAATTCATCAGTTTGATTCGGTAGTCTACTTAAAGCGCCCACACGAATAGTTTCTCCAGCTATAAAATTAAAATTGTATTTATTTATTGCTTTCTTTTTTTATTATTCACTTTGTTTATTTTTTATTTTGACGTTCGTTTATCTCTTCACTATTTTATCGAAATAAACGTTATTTACCTGTTGTCTGTTCAATTTCAAAATCAAGAACATCTTGAAAATCATTTTGAACCGTTTGTGCCAATGGTTTCGTAAGACAACTACTGAACAATTTATTTAATGTTTCTCCCCACAATTTATTGGAAATTTTCGTTGATGGTTGTCTTAGATATTCAATTCCTCGTAGTAAAATAGACGTAGACCTTTCTCTCCAAAGAGGTCTCTAAGAAATGAATAAAAATAAACATGTTTATAAACAATTGAATTGTATATTCAGTCAATGATTAAATTACACCAATTAAACAACTCACTGTATGAACTGAAACATTCCTGATATATTTTCGCATGACGCTACCAGACAGTTGAGTTCGTTCATCGAAACATTTTCTTGTCTTTTTTGATTTTACTACTTCGATTAATTCTATATTTTCAAGAACTGATAAACCTTGCTGTAATTGAAACGGTAATTCAGGTGCAGATGGAGGTTCGTCTATCAGTGGTGGTAGTGGTTCTATTGGAAGCGGAGGTGGTAAATTTTCTACAGGACTTATCTATAAATAGAAATTCTCCTATAAAATTTATATTACGTAGTTCGGAAAGGCAATAAAAAAGTTATACAATTTAGTTATACAAAAAGTGGTATGAAAAAATTACACAACGTACCTTGCTTCTTTTCGCAGGAATTTCTGTTGGAGATATTAAAGTTCTTTTCCTAGAAGTCGCAGGCTTTTTAACATCCGAGCCTAAAAAATCATATTTGTAAAAAGGACTAACTTATCTATAAATAAAAATACAATAATTAATGCACCTCTAGGAACGACAAAGGATTTGTGTTGATCATTTTCAGCGGATGCTACTCGTGTTTTTCTTTCAGTTTCAATTGTCTCAATCTCAAATCTGTTAACATCAATAAAAGGAACTTGCACCGATTTCTCATGAATTTCTGTCGATTGATCCCAAGGAAATCTTCGTATTTCGTTTCTAAATAATGGATAGCAATAATTTTATAAATATCAAGAATATGTACTTATTGTTCTATTCCATTGTATTCTAATAATTTTAATAATTTTAAACGAATCATATTTAAAATTATTAGAATTTAAAGTATTAGGATCAGAAAGTATAAAATTACTTTAAAAATACTTAAAACTAACAAGGATAGCTCTGGTCCGGCTAAGTATTGTTCCATATCGTGTTCGGATAGTATCCCGAAATTCATTTCATCTTGCATCTACATTTGAACAATGTAATGTTATAAATTTAAATAACGCGATATAAATCATATATAACATAACAGCACAAAATAGAATTTTATTATCATAAATAATCTGCGTTGGACTTGTCCTTTTTTTCTTTTTTAATAACTATTTTTTTACCAAACGTCCTATAACGGAAGTATATGGTTCTTCTGTAATTAAATGCGAATTTGATGGAATTTCTAAATTCCGGAACACATCTTCCATAGGAGGAACATCCGGTAATTCTAACGCCATTACCGCGTTAAATTCTTCATGCCTACGAAAAGATATTTGAAATATTTTCGCGTTTATTAATATTAACGCTTTTCTTATTAACAATTTGCCGAGTTATTAATATTAAAACTAATAAAAAGTACTTTATCAGTAATCAAATCTGAAATTCTAGAATTTCTGAAGAAATTAAGTGCTTCATAAAATTTAAATCTTTACCTTTTTTTGAATAATGTGCACTTCATTGCGAAAATATGATCTACAATAAAAAAAAAAAAAGACAAAAAGTAATCTTTTTATGTTTTTAAAGATAAAAGATGCTTGTTATATTACTGCGAAAAAGATTATAAAATATTAATTTCAAGATTTATGACCTTGAAAGTATTTCGTTTGGTAAAGAAGTATTTTCGCAGCACCGTACATTAATTGTGAAGAAAGATAGAGACTAAATCTGCCATAATTTCTCCCATTCCTCATTTCAATCGTTGATAAAATTTCTTCGCTAAAATTGTAATCGTAATCGTATATATAACGTAATTAACTTAATAAATAAGTACAGAAATAATAAAATATCATTGTAACAATAAGACAAAAGAATATCCACAAGAAACTCAAATAAATTAAACAAAATAATTAGTTGAAAGCGATCGTAAGAATAAAAAAGTACTTTACCAAGTAAGGACTATGTTAATCTTCTTAATTAATATTGGTCTGCAAGTTTCCTTAAACATCTTTTCACTAAAGGTTGCGGCTAACCAGCATTTGGCTAATTTGCCTTTCCTTCTGAGAGAAAGAAGTTCAGTTGAATAAAACATTGGAGAACTGACGAATTAGGATAGAAATTCGGAGGTGGCAATGCGAATCGTCACGGCAACGATTTTTGTTTCTAGAATTTAACGGAAATGTGTATTCTTAAACAATCGATCGATCGATTTTTTGAAGCGCCCTCCATCTAGGAAGTCGAATATCGCGCGTTCAGTTATTATGTATACAGGATGATCCAGTTTTTTCCGACCAAACTTTGTCAGGATATTCTATCGGTGAGATATGAATAAGAAAACGCTGTTATATAGGACATTTGAGACTGTACTAAAAAATTATAATAAATGTACGAAATTAACTATTATTCTATTGTCATGATTGAATGGCATAGAACATCGTGACAATGTTTAGCGAAGAAAAGCTGACACACCTTGTACATATCGCGACATATGCATTTATATTTAGAGAATATGTTACATTCGTACGGAACCTCGCGATGAAATAATGTAAGAATATGTAAGAATGAAAGTAACCTTGTAACCTTATAGGGAAAACAATTAATTACATATATTTTAAACTTTATAAACGACAAAATATTTTATTACATTGGAAATAGTATATTTATTGTAATGTAAAATAATACTTATTCATTTATTTAAGAGATTTAATTACTAAGAGATATAACTATTAATAAACAGCTCATCATTGATTTTATGGGATTTATAGCATTAATTGTATATTTAATGTAGGTTGAAATATTTGAAAATAGCGCTTTATTTTACTTTTACGCAAGTATAATAGCGATGGTATGACTCACGAGAATGCGTAATATGTAGATAGATATTCTTTACTTTAAAAGTACTTTATTACCAAATTTGATTTATGTATTACAATATAAGTTTATTCGTTTCGTTACAAATACTTTTACCATTTTATATAAGTTTATTATAAATATTAAAAAAGTCATAATTGAAAATTTTGCAACATATATAACTCATTTCAATCATATATTTAATATGTCTGAGCTGTCACTTTCTATCAGTTCTTGAATAACCTCTATTATACTCCTACGTAGGAGCATGAAAGATTATATCAGTTTTCTTCATTTGTGACAAGAACGATCAAGTAGAGATGTTTTCGAGTGGGCCGAATTATACGAAATTAAAAACGCATCTGCGGCTAGCAATTAATCGATTAAAGTTGCTTGAGAAAAAGAAAACCGAACTTGCTCAGAAAGCACGGAAAGAAATAGCTGACTACATCGCTGCAGGTAAAGTTGAAAGAGCAAAAATACGGGTTGAACACATTATTAGAGAAGATTACATGGTTGAAGCAATGGAACTCCTCGAAATGTATTGTGATCTTTTGCTTGCACGTTTCGGACTTATTCAACAAATGAAGTATGTATGTCATTCAAATGATTAAACATTACTTTTCCGATTCTATTTTATTGTTTCAATTTTTAATATTACCTTTATTATATTAAATATCATGAAATTAATAATAAAATAGTTGTCATTCTATTAGCAAAATGTTATAAAAGTCATTAATAACATAATTATTTTTAAATATCATTATATTTATTGTTATAGGAATTTAGATGAAGGTTTAGCAGAAGCTATTTCTACCATAATTTGGGCTGCTCCTAGAATACAAACTGATGTTCAGGAAATGAAAATAATAGCTGATATCTTAATGTCAAAATATGGGAAACAATATACAGAAGCATGTAGGGAAGAAGCAGTACAAACTATATCTGAGAAGTTGAAACATAAAATGAGCGTGCAATCACCATCTAAGCTTCTTGTAGAGAAGTATCTTATAGAGATTGCAAAAAATTATGATGTTGAATACGAACCAGATCCACAGGTAAAAAACTATGAAATGAAACCATTACTGATAATGACAATAATTTTAATTTTACTGTGAGAATGAATATCTTAATTGCAATATCATAGATAATGCAAGAGGGTCAAGATGCTTTATTGATAGATGTTGGAAATAACACAGAAAGAAATAATTTAGACACAGCTTCTGGAGGCTTACCACTGCCAGTTGGATTTATTGGGTTTCCTCAAGCTCCTCTATTACCAAATCCTGCATCCAATCTAATTGTGAGTAATCTCTTTTACTATGTAGTTATTTTGTATTTACACTTTTTATTCAAATCACACCTTTCAGAATTCTGAGAAAGGGCCTATAGGATTTGTAACTCCACCAGGATCATTAGAAAGTAAAGATCAAAATGTTCCTTATAATCCAAATAATGTTTTGTACAACATTCCCTTAGATAACTCAAATGGAGACAAACTTGTGAGTGATATAATTTAAATTCTGTAAATTAAATTATTGGATGATTAATGAATTCTTATCTATTAAGGAAAATGATCTGCCTCCAGCATATGCATCATTTCCACCTGATTTAAATAAACAGGTAATTTTAAAACAAAAATAATTAAACTCACTAAATATGTAAATGAAGATTAATAATATTATGAATAGTTAGATATATAAGTATATATTTATTTGTTTTTTGGCTTTATAGCCTGAAAAAAGGATTTGGCTTATATATATCTGATCCCTACTCATTTCCGTATAACTTTTAAAGCACCAACACATCTACTCGTCTGCATCCGTCCATATTCCCATCCCAAACACACATATCCCCTTTTAAATTTAATATTAAAAATCACACACACACACACACACACACACACACACACACACACACACACACACACACACACACACACACACACACACACACACACACACACACACACACACACAAAATGTTTTAAAGTGCTTATCATTAAACTACATAAAATACATTTTCTTTTCCACTTTTCCAACCAATAACGATTTCCCTTTCCAACATTTCTGCCTCTTACTATCCTTATGATTAGCTGTATTAGGTTTATTAATATTTTATTTTTACTTCCAATTTTTCAATTATAGAGCTGTTATCTATTATTATATTTGTTAAAATGATTATTTGTTATTATTATTTATTATTATTACTTGAAAACTTAGACATATACGTTTATATATTGTGTATTTTGTATTAATTATTATACATTTTGTGTAATACGTTTATTTATGATTTTTTATTACAGTCCGACCAGAAACCAAAACCTCAACCGCGATCGAAAATGCCGATGAATGATTTTCAGCTTCCAGATTTGCCTGCCGTGCCGTCGGAGAATGATTTACCCTCAAATAATCCATCTACTAGCGAAGACATTGATTTTGACGACTTAATGAAGCGCTTTGAAGATTTAAAAAAAAGAAAGTAATTTCTTATTTAAGATATATTACAAATATGTATGTTGTATTAAGACAAAAATATAGTGGAGTAGGTATAACTAAAAATAATTCCTATAGTTTAGTTATACAATATTGTAAAATTTAAGTAACTTTGAATACTGCAAAACATAATAGTATTGGCAAAATATTATTTGCAATACATTTGAAGTAGAAAACGGGAAGTTACAAATAGATTTGATTTCGAACGTTACATCAATATCATAAACAGTTTAACACTTTAATCTTCTCAAATAACTGAGATCACCAATTTTAGGTTCTTATATAATATACATTCAACATTTATGAAAGAAAATCATATAAAGAAATGTGTAATATTAAAAACATTCTACAGTGAATTTATTTCGAATATAATTTTCTTTTATCTTTAGAGGAATAGATCACGTTAACGTGATATTATGCAATGCTATGATATTTCATAGATATGAATTACAATATTGCTACAATAAAAATCAATTCTCCAATTTGATAAAAAAATATTATCATTAATAAAGTACAGTACTGGAACAAACAAAATTTGAAATAGCATTTGTATATATTGTAAAAAGGTGCATGTGTGTGTGTGTATATATATAAATATATATATATATATATATAATTACAGTTTATATATTACCAATTATAAGTAAACTTCTTAATTGCTTCAGTTTGAAACGTAAGTATAATAATATAATCTAATATTATTTTCTAAAGATAATATTTTTTCATAATATTATTTCGCAGTATTGTAATTCAAAAAATTATAAGATACTCTTTGTAAAGAAAAGTATATAAAATAATAGTTCAAAAGAATTAGTATTTATAGATATTGTGGTAGAATATTTAGAAATTTTTTTTTTAATACTCCTGCTGTTTTATATGCAAATAAATACACACAAATACAATATTATTGCCACATACGGTATCGTTTTCTTTAAGTAGCTACAATAAAATTACATTTTTTAATTTTCCCAATCTTCACATTTCTGGAACAAGATTAACGTATTTATTTTAAAAAATTATTTTTTACGAAACTGGCGTGGTATTTAATAAAAAGTACAAAAAAGGTTAAAACCTACCTGCTGTCCTTTTTCAGCCAGACACGTCAATAAATTTTGTGAGTATTCACATTTTTCTCGTTTATTCGCTTCAAGGTAACGAAAACATTCGATAATTGATTCTTCAACGAAGTCTTTCAATTCTGGATCTTGAATACTTTGAATCATCAATGGAATTACTAAATCTTTTTCTGGAAATCCTTTTTGATCTACCTATTAATCAGCAAGTAGTAACAATTATTTAAATAACATAATTATTGTTTATTTTTATTCTTAAATCAAATACGATAGTACTTACAGCATTTAATTCATTGAAAAAACATTGTACTATACACTGTAATAAATTAGAATATACATAGAATTATCAGATTAACATAAAATATTGTAGACAATTATAAGGTATTCAACTTAAATTCGTGATGCTTACATCTTGTTGCCGGTCAGTATTATTATTAAAACGTGTGTCCTCGTCATTCATCTCTCCATTATTAAAATCACTTTTCCTACTGCGCGAATCTCTAGAATTCCATGAATCTCGATCGTTGATTTTACGAATATGTTTTATATTTTGAAAATCTTTAACATTTCCCTTAATCGAGTGGTCGGAAGAGTAAGTATTCGTATTACTATTCCTGTCAGAATTTCTGTATCCATGAATAACTTGACTAAGATATATGTGTAGTTGCAATAGAAATATATATATATATAGAATATACAGGATGTTTAAAAAAATTGACAATATTTATAAAGTGTGACACAGAGATGCACGCAAAAAATATATATATATATATATATATATATATATATATATATATATATATATATATATATATATATATATTTTTTTTTTTTTAATTGACTAAACAAATTTTTGAGTAAATCCCATTTCTTCATTTATTTTTTTTATAGAAATATGCATTTCTACGGTCCAATAATTAATAATTTTCGCTTATTAAAATGCTCAAAATAATTACACCAGTTTTACCTATATCTTTGATTGTTCGTGGATTGATTATATGAAGGTCCACTGTCATTTTTGTCAAAGAAATTGTTGTCATATACCTCTTCCTCGGAACGAGAATCACTTCCTGAACTTTTGTCTTCCGTAGATGTAGAATCTTCCCCATTACCTGTATTCGAACTGGCATAACGGTTCCTACAAGTTTTCAGCACTTTTTGAAATTGTACGTCTATTTGTTGATTTCCGGAACGACATCTTAAAGACTGAAAATAAATTTGTAACTGTAATTAGATTACGGATATTTATACAAGTATATATTTTGCTTCGAATGAGTGAAATAGTAATCGAATGAGTAAAACATTGAAAGAAATACATATTTTCTATAGATTGGTTTTATTTATACATTAGTTGGAATAATTTATTATATTTATCTTATATGTACATATTTTTCATAACAGCATTCATGGCGTATGTATATCATACATACCTGCTATTTACTTCCTTGTTATCAATATTATAATATTTATAATAATTTAATGATATTAAATATTATTTCTTAAATCGTTTAATTTAAGAAATTTTATACGCTAGGCTTGTATAACAAGTACAACATAATAAAATATATAAATTCGTAATTTTTTAAAACTTACTACTCCCTCACGGAGAAAAAATAGAAGGATACAGCACAAAGTAAACGAAATAAAATTTTTCATGATAGACACTGTCAACGCTCCGCCGTTTTAACTAAACAATTATTGAAACCATGTTCTCTTTCGGTCAAATATATAAACGAAATGAACAGGAAAAAGGTGATGATAATAATTGCGTGTCATTCTATCTTTGAAAAGAATTTGAGTTCAGTGGACGTTTCATTGACATGACGTATCCTGAATTATTCACTTCCGGCCAAATGTAAATTGTGTAATCTATGTAATTGAAACGAACGTCAGGATTTTCGTTATCGCGTTAGAATCCTTTTCGCAATCAGGTACATGTATTCCGTAACGTTAAATAAAAATAATTAATAGCACAAATTAGATTTATAACAATGATATTCGTTTATTTATTTTACACATTTTAAAATAATATGCAGTAGCATATATTACATTAAAAGAGAAAGATTTTTAAATAGCGGAAATAATATAGTTTCCCGCCATTTAAGATATCCAATAATATCTATTGTAATCGTAGAAGAAGATTAGAGGGGAGGATAAAAGAGAGAGGATATATGAAAGTGATTGAAGGCTAAAAACGGCAAGGAAATCTACTGTGAATTTTGATAGAGAACTGTTGTTCTTCTATCTTGGAAATACAAAATGCATATTAAATTTCTTGTAAGTACAAATTTTTTATTTATTAAAATTTGCATAATAAACAAATCATTTGCTTATCTTTAATGGCCCAATTTGATTCAGAGATGACAAAATGTCATTCAAATAATCGCCAATACGTACAAATTTTATATATAGATCGTACATCGTATATTATAAACAAGTAAATTTAATTATTATTATTATTATTATTTTAAATTAAACTTTAATTGAAAATTCTAAGTAGTATCGCCATTAATATTATGGTGATAATAGAATAAATTTTACTTAAGTCCTCTTTATTCAATGATACTTATATAGTAAAATAATGATAAATAAAAGAAACTAAGATAAAGTAATAAGAATAAATAGAACGTGATATTCAATTGTGAAAGAGCAATGGACCAGAAAAACGTTCGCGTGAAAGCGAAACAACTAGAAAATAAATTCTTTAACGTGAGAGTTAAATTCATTGATCAATTAAACATATCCGAAAGCAGAGATTAAAACTTAATGACAGATTTCGTTTTATTTGAAAAAGCCTATTTATTTTCGATGTTTCTGTTATTCACCTTTTCCATCAATTTATTTAGCTTTTAACGAGTGCAGTTCTTACGGTCGCAATTGACATTCCATGGGCCAGCAATCACCGATTTTATAAAGGTGATCAACTATCATCGAGTAACAAACACAAAACGAAGTCAATAATAAGAAAAGATAACGAAGAATTACAACCCCAGAAAATCAAAGAAACTGAAAACGCAATGAATAGATATATAAAAGTAAGAAAGGAAGAAAATATAGATCCTTGGAAATTATCAGAAGATACAGATCGAATACAATTTCAAATAGAAGGTCATGAAGGACCAAAAACGTACCTTTTTGGATTTGATACTGGAAATGGGTAAACAATTGAAGTCTTAGAATTGAATTTTATTTGTGATGTAATTAAATAAAATTAATTTATCTATAGTAACTTGTATGTAGATTATTATGTAATTATTGTGTTGAAAAATTATACGCATTGTTAAATTGGTTTTGTAATACATAGTAAAATAACAAGTTTAAAAAATTTAATTAATGTTGTCATTTCTGTAAATTTAGGATTTAGGAAAACAATAGTTGGAAAAATAATGACATTTGCGTATAATAAATCAAACATACTGTATAATGGATTAAATTATTTTTTTCTTTTTTCCTATATTACTGACATATACTTCAAATAGTTAAAAACAGAATTGGAGAACATAATTACCACATAATAAAAATTCCAATTATCATTTATAAAAACTAGATTTATTTATTATAAACGTCCAATTTTTTCAGTATACATATACATATACATATACATCGTTAGAAAACATTACATATGCTTAGAGGTATTTAATTAACAATATACCATATATTTATTGCAGAAAGGATAGACAATACAGATTAGAAGAAAGGCATCGTGATGGTACGATAAAAGGACAATATGGTTATTACGATGCGCAAGGAAAATTAAGGAAGATTCAGTACGTAGCTAAGCCTTTTGAAGGATATACTGAGATACATCACGAAAGTAATGTAAGAAAGATAAAAAATTAATCAAAAATCATACTTCTTTATTTAAATATATTAAATTTCAATATTTCAAAATTCGTTCATTACTAAGCATCAAAGCAAATGAAATATTAAATAATCTAAATCACCATTCTATTAAAAGTTAATTGAATAGAAGCAATGAATGATATTATAAAAGATGAAATTTGGATAAAATAGAATGTCTTTCGCATAAATTTTGTTCTTAATATGATAGATTGGAAGAAGTAAATACCGCATACTTGAAAAAAAGAAAAAAAAAAAAAAAAGAACAACAGCCGTCAATGAAAAGTAGAAGCTAAATTTAAACGCAAATTTAAATATGCTATTAGCGAGAAGACTGTTAAGAAGGTACATATGCATATACACTTTTGTGTGTGTGTGTGTGTACATATAACACGCACACACACACACAATGTACATTTTTATAAATGTCACAGAGTTTCAAAATCCAGAATTTGCGAAAGTAATTTTCTCATTTAATCAAAGCTAATTTTCTCAAGGACTTTTTGTAATATTCGTGTTTTCTAATTAATAACTATGTAACAATGTTGCTATTACCTAAAATTCTTCCAATTAATACTTATTCTGATTAATCGTTAAATCAGCAATATTAACGAAATACCCTCGCCATTAATATCTGGTTTTAGGTAAAGTTAAATATAGGATCAAATTAATAATACTACTACAAAACTTCGTATATATTAACATCCTCGCTTGTTTCATCAATAACTAATTTTGATTAGTAATGTGCAATTAATTAATTAAATGTGGAATTAATCAATCGAAACTAGTATTGGAAAAAGACATTTTAGTATTAGTATTGGATATAAGATCTGAATATATGTACAATAACACCATATTAATAAATAAACTACAGATATTCATGCAAATGTATATTTTTATAAAAAATAGATACAGAAACAGAATATATATATATCAAAATTTGTTTTGTCAATAGAGATTTAAGAAAAAGTACCTTTTTATTTTTCACATTTTTTTTATGTATTTAACAGATCTTAATACATTATATATGTACATTTGCATAAATATTTACTGCCTACTTATAATCAATGTATATCTGGTATTCAAAAATGTTTCAATAAAATTATTAACGTAAAATATATACTTTCAAAAAATTCTCTTCTCTTTAGTTAATAATTGATATTCATATATCTATATTGTCATACATAATCTTTAATTAATATTTGTGCAATAGTGTTAAACAACTATTTTTCATAAATAATATGTCATTTTAAGCTAAATAAATAGGTTTAAAGTAATTATTAAAAACTTAATTTTTTATGAAATTATCTTAGAAGTTTCTATCTTTTTAAAATAACTATTTTTATATCCTAGAAATTAAGTTTGTCCGAAATTAATTCTCTCGTTCTTGTTGAATAGAACTCTTTTGCATTATATATTATTTTCTTTTTACGTTTTCAACCCTTTATTAAACTTTTAATTTAAAAAATGAGATTCTATAACATTAAAACATTAGCACAAAAGAACATAATTAACCTCATTTAATTATTGTAACAAAAACTTTTACTTTTTTTAAAATATTCAAATATTTTTGAACATAAAAATTAATCCTTCAAGATATTAATATATCTACTTCTAAAATTGTTATTCATTACAACCAATCAGTGCAACTAAAAGTACAATCAACAATGTACAGCTCATATCACATTTTTACAAGCTTCTGTGCATGTTTCATATAGATTTTTACATAAATCGTCTCGTGGAATACATCACGAGATGAACATAATTTGTAAACGCTCATCTAACTGCAACGTCAATTTCTCTGTATTCTGTATTCTGTATTCTGTATTTTTTCGTACTGTATTCCTTTTATTATTTTCCCATTTCTATCTTACTTCAATTTCTTGTCATCAGTTCCGTATGATGAACTCTTACTTATCTTGGACATTCCGATCATTCTTTGCAAAAGTAAATAAACTGAAACGGCGAAATTAAAAGTATTAATATTTAAACAATATATAGAATAAACATAAAACTGTGTATCATATTAAAATACCTACTTAAGAAGATACTACTCGCTCCTATCGAGAAATAAATTATCGATCCAGACAAGAGAATAATAATCAAATAATAAAGAATTGGCGCATTCACTACCACTGCCCAGAAAATTGTATTAACGAGTGAATGATATCTTCTTTTTAATGTAATCTTTTCTAATTTGGGTACCCCACTAAGTTCAAAGAAATCACCTGTTTGTTCAAAACTTTCTGCCATACGATCCTAAAGAAAAAAAAAAAAAAAAAAAAGAAAACAGAAGTAAGAATAATTTCATAGCTAATTTCATTAATTTGAAATGAAATCATACTTTTTTCTCATAATGTTTATGTAACCATTCTTCAGCACCTTTCTCGTCTTCTGGCACTTCTTCTAACGGTATCCTGAAAATACATATGTACGCAGTGATCCGTTTCCCCTGCAGTATGTTCGTTAACGTTGGTTTTACAGGATCATCTGACTTAAACTGCAGTTGCATGTCATAAATGTCAGAAATTTTGCCCCGCATATGCGGTAAACTTGCTACGAAACCCTTCGTTCGAGGTGTTAAGTGATAATTTAATATTGGGAGATTCGCTTTTTGGGCAAATTTTTGACTAGCTTCTAGTTTTTCTGCTGTAAATCGTGTTCCCTCGGCACATAAAAGCAACTGCATAAAGTAAAATAATAATTAAAAAATTATTTCCGTAAAACAAACGACCTTAAGAGTAAATTTAAGATATATTAAAAATCACAGTAAAAATATGGCAAAATTAAAGATCAAATGATTGAAATTGAATATCAAAAGAAAAATTCTTACCGACATACTATCTGGGTAATTTACAAGCTCTTTAATTTGAAAGGTGATCACTTCTTTATCTTTTTCCCAATTTCTTTCCATAAATATATATTCAGCAAATCTCCATGCCCACCCTAATATTGGAACATACTGTAATGATTTTTTTACATATGCTTTGCAATTCTGAAATATGCAAAATTTCACAATATTAGAAGGTAATTAAGTTACTTTCAATACATCTTTTATGTATAATTTTAAAACCAACACCAAGTATTCCAGTACGTTCACATATGATCCATCCACAAAGCCAGTCTATTTCATATCTGTGGTTCATTAATATATATTTATGATTTTTTCTAAATTTTTCTACATCATCCATATTCATATAAAGTACAATGTCTAATTCAGACCACCATTCTGGTACAAATGCTAACTCTGGAAATGTAATTTCAATTATGCAGTATAAGAACAAACATTTTCTTTCTATTTAATTTCTATGTCAGAAAAGAATTATATTCAATAATTAAAATATATTAACATTCAGATTAACTAGCTACTGAAGAAACTAGTTACAAGAAATAATATATTTAATAAAATTAATAAAATTAAGATAAAAATTTAAAAATTTATTTAAAGCAAAAGTATCTCAAAATTGAATAATTAAAATAACTTACGACTATATAAGGAATAGCAGAGATAGTAGTTAATCTTGCGATAAAGATAGGTGGAAAAAGGTCTAAGACCAAAGTACAAAAGACACTGGAAAAAATTGATGATCAGGCCCGATGTAAGAAAAGTTATACCAATTATAACATAAATCACATTAGATTGCTTCAATACTGATAACAATCCCATCTTTGACAATTTTTTTACATGTGTTCAGTAATGATAAAACATACATATATGTCTCCTGAAGATTTTTAATTTTAATATCTGTAAAAAAGTTAAACATGTTGAATACACATTGATAATAATTCAGTTTTAATTAATGAGATAAAATAGAACATCTCAAGTTTGTCAATCTTTAATCATAATTGAACTTTTAACCAGAGGTTTCTATTTCATGAATATCTAAATATACATATGTATACATATATTAAATTTTCATATAATTCTTGGAACACAGATATCCACATATGGGAGATCTCTATTCCACATGTATTTAAATACATGAACATACGAGTATTAGTACTATTAATAATAGTTTTAATATAGGAGTCACAGTTTTGAATTTTGAATGTGTATTAAGAAAACGTTAATAATAAGCTAAATAAGACATTAGCAATGATAATCACTTAAAAGAATCAAAGGCAAATCTTAATTAAGGTTTCAGCCACATAAGTTTTGAATTTTCCAATTACACCTGTCATTTCATTGATGATGATTTCTTCTAAAAAAGTATATTCTTATAAACTGTGCTAGTTTTACAATATTTAAAAAAGATTCTATCCTTCTCCAATGATTTCTTGTAACTTTCAAATTTTGTGCCACAACAGCAATTCAATATGTAAGCGATATAACTAGACTGTGTGTGTCACTGTCTCCATTATTCTGTGCAAGCCATGTTAGAAGTAACATGTTAGTAACATTTAACAGCAAAACAATTTTAAACCTCTCCTACAATATTTTTATTGCAGAATTCACAGATCGTTCAATCAGTGACCTGATTTATTTTGTCCAATTCTTTACAAGCAAATGAGTGAGGCATTGAAGCTGCTATTATTATCTTTTTCACACAATGTACTATCATATTTGCTATATAACGACTAACTTTACCTGTCATTTCATCAACTGAAATGCAAATAATGTTTTTGTACACTTAGAATAATTTATTTTATAGCAATCTTGTAAGTAATTATTTCTTAGAATTAACTTGTTGAGAGTATTTTAATTCGTACAGTTTTTCAAAAAATTTACAAATAAAACTTTATTTAAACACCACCATTGACAGCCACTACTGCTTTGCATAAATCAATATAAATAAACTTATTTTTCCTTGCCATGACCATTATATCGAATATTGTCATACAAATCTTCCAATTTTGCTTCAGCATTTCTTCTGTGCTTAGCAGTATCGGTATGTTGTTTTAACTAAAATTTTCATTCACATAAAATCTGAATCACAGGATTAATAAAAAAAAAAAAAAAAAAAAGAAAAATGATATTAGATATTTAAAGTCATTGATTTTAAATTATATTCATAATATAATAATATTATTGTTCTGTTTATAATAGTATTATTGTTATGTTTATCATTTGATCGCATACTTCTTTATTGCAGGATTCACAAGCAATTGTATCGCCATTGATAATCAAATGTATATCTGCAATTTCAGTATCAATATCCCTTTTTTATCATTACATATCTTTGCTTGTTTTCAGCATTGCACGATTAATGGAACACTGATGATATTTGTATTTTACTAATATTACAATGCAATTGACTGTGATATTAGACTTTGTAGATAACTTTTTGTTATCTATATCACTCATGATTTAATCAGAACATTGCCACAAGCGGTTTTTATAAACCACTCGTATGATATCATGAGACAATATTATAAATAAATTAGTGGTATAATATAGATCTGTTGTCAATACCGAATATAATAAGAATATGCGATGAGAAAGTTGCAAGAAACAAGTTAACATGATATTTGCCAACGTTTAATGTCTACTTTTGGACATTTATATGAAATATGCAGAACATATATAATATGTAATTTATACAAAATAAGGAACATTCTTTTATAACCCTCTAATGACAAAACATATTTCTATCTTGGTTCAATATCTTTTCCTACTTTCTATAAAAATATGCATTTACATAAACATCCACAATCTAGATATAACATTAGGAAAGCAGAATCCTATCATATACAACAACATTGAATTAAAATTGTTTCCAACATATTCAGCTGTTTTTGTTTACACTTGGATATTTGTTTCTCAATGTTTGAATATATGTTTCAATATAAAATGATTAATTGTTTTATAGCATTGACAAATAAGTTGAGAAACATGCTCTCAAGCTTTTCTTCATTTTTTTTTTTCTAACCATGGTTTTCAAAACATAGTTTCAAGTAGCCTGTTTCTTTATTACTTCTTTCTTATAAACTTTATAATTTGGCACTCGTAATTAGTATCTAATAATATATTGTGTGTATCTACTCAATTATGTTATTATATCCTTCATAACTCATATAATAAATAGCTTCATCTTCATCGAGCTTTGCATGCTGTATCATAACCAACTTCTTTGTTTCGACATTTAAAACATATATTTATGTAATTGAGAAAATATATTTACTCTATCAAAATTGTACTAATAATGTAGTTCAATTTATATGAATGAATATTATCTCTTTATTATGAATTTCTTCATAACAATGAAACAACTCTAGAAAATAAACAATCACAACACGATAATTATTACCCATAATGTCAAAGATCTATGTATGTCATTGATTAGTGTCAATATACTATATACGTATACGTGTATATATAGAATTATGCAGAAAATATGAATCCTTATATGTATACAGAAATCAAAATTCATTGTATCATTCGTATATTAGGAATATGAACTTTCTATTTCTTAATACACGTTATACGTGTTCCGTGTACACGTGTCACTTTATTATCCATTCAAAACTTTGACTTTTATTTCTAACCATATATACACACTTAAAACAATAATTCGGAGACATTTTTAAATAAAATGTTTTTAAAAATGAAGCACAACATAACGATTAAAATTGTTAGGAAAACAATTTGATATTTTAAAATTTCATAAATATCAAAAATATAAGGTATCCTTTAACTATGTATTAGTCGTACACAATAGGATAAATATTATCATGGAATTAAATCGCTACTTGATTGTATATATTAATCATACATAGTGTCTAAACTTTATTTATATAATACAATACAGAGAGAGATTTAGCAAGATGAAATTCATTATTTTTCTTCGTACTATTTATATGTATCTGATTTCTTTCGAAATGAAATGTATAACCTCATTCTTTGTTGACAGAGAGACACATTGAAGACAATTATTATTGGCCAAAAAGTATGAAAACTTTTAAAAATCATTTTCAAAAATGAAATAGATATTATAAAGACGATAAAGTAATGTATGCGAAGAAGGAACCGATCGTCACTTAGTTATGGAAAAGAAGATCAGTAAACGATATAAATATTTAAATTCATATAGTAGAACGAAAAAAATTTGTTAAAATTGAAATACAATTAATGAGAAAGTATATTATATTAAGAAACGTTTTTAATTTTAGGAAAAAGAAAACAAAACACTTGAAACAATTAACAAATTTTCACAATTCAACTCACCCAACTTAAATCATTTCTAAAATCTCGGGTCAAACAACAGTCGCGTGCAAAGTGCTGGAAGACACTAACTTCTATGTGCCTTTATTTACATGGTATTCACACACGCATAAAAGAAGAGATCAAAGAACGCTGATTGGTTGAATAAAACATCAGTTCTTGATCACTAACTAATGAATATCATTTCTGATGATCAGGTGATACTGTTGTTCAATAAAAAGAATTATGTAAGAATATATTCCATATTTGGTGTTTATCTAAGAATTCATTTTATGTAGGTTGGTATCCATGCCGCCTCCAGTACAGCGCGCGAAAAATTGAAAACAATTATCAGAGTATAAGAGCACAAGAGCAGAATATCATTCTTATTACAGAAGTAAGTGTTTAACACTATTTACTACCACGAGAATTTTATATACATATGTAAAAAATGAAGGAGATCTGAGAACGTCGTCATTCACATTGTAAGAAATTGTTAAGTGAGTAAAAAGAAAGAAACGTGTACATTAATATATGGAAATGCAACAGTTGTATACATATTGTAGTAAAAGGAACATTTCTATGCGCAGGCTATTCCACGCAGCTGGAACAATCTATAATGTTAAAATGATCTATAATGTTATAATGTTAAATGTTAAAAGGAAAATAGAAAACAATTTCATTAAGAAAAATTACACACATGCACTACATGATTCATCATTGGAAACCATTTAATTTTTTTTAATGAAATGTTTTTCTATTTGCTGCCGTTTTAACGCTATGGCTTGTTCCAGTTGTATCGAACACCTTGTATACACACATATGTTACATAATATATTATTGTTCAAAAGTACATGGCTCGAATGTAATTTATTTGCAAAACTACAAGAATGATGTTATCTTTATTAGAGCTATTGTATAATATTATGATACGACAAAATATATTTATAAAAATTAATATCAGTAGGTATCAAATATTATACGGCTGTTTTGATTGTCAAACTACAGAAAAGCTGGAGATAAAGAAGAATTGATCGTGACAGAACTTTCAAAAAATCAAGAACGGTACAAAATCGCAGAGTATGGCATGCACATTGTAAACACGATTTTCTCGGTACCGCGTTCTCTGAGATGGCCAACACGACATAAATTATACTTGACCGATAAACTTTAAAAGCATACATTACCAAGCGTATCACATTAATTAGAATAATCAACAGATCGTTTGTTTCATTCCTTTCTTATCTGCGAAAGATTATCTCGCTGGATGACTAAGTGATTTAAGCAATGCGTATCGAGTTCAGAATTTATACAAGGTCGTTGATGAAATACGGTATCATTTCCTGTTAACGAATCAATTAATATCTTCGATTAAAAAAGCTTTAAAAAATATCACTCCACGTCGGAATTTACTGTAAAAGGTGGGAAATACGTTCTTTGTATCACATTCCACTCCAATAATTAAATAATATGGCGTACACGGTTTATGGGCAATATTTTGATAAAATTAAAAAGATTTGATAAAATTAAAAGATCTTTTTTCTTAATATCTGAAAATATATTGGGATCATACATTATAGAGCATTTACTTCCCCAACAAACACAATAACTTAATATTATACACTATATATAAACTTAATATTTATCAAGATATAATACACAAGCCACGATAAAGAGATCGAAAAGTGTTTGTTGGTAATATTTAATGAGCCGACATAAATATTCGAAGTTGGACGCGGAAATTGTAGCTTAAACCGTTTCTTTTTCAGCATGCAACTTAATATTAACAAGATTAATTTCAACTTAATATCAACAGTTAAATGTTACAAATATAGAAAAGTTACCTGTAGCTTATAATAATGCAATCGATAGTGTTTTATCAGGAATGAATTATTAATTAAAAAGAATTGTTATATGTATATGTCCTCTTGCCCTGATTCAAATAATGTTGTATTCGATGAATTTGCGTTGAACACACAAAAATTAGGCTTACTTTTACGCCTTTCCCGCCTTTTAAATTCCGACTTGCCACACCATTCGCATCAAATATATGAACAGTGTTTTATCCATGTACAAATGAATAATTTTAACTCACTTAAACTTATCACCACCGGTAAAATTAACCGTGTTCAAAATTTTGTGTACAATTTCCTGTATGTAACGTTATCACATCGCTGTTTATTTCGACGATCTTTCTTAAAACATGTATACAATAAATTTTTCAGTATTTACTTCTCCTCTCATTTTCTTTTTTTCCAAAAAATATACGTAGCCTCTCTTACCTACCGCGACCGATCAATTTGATCAGTCGAGAAATTTATGATATTTACTTACTTAACTATTTTCAGGCCGCAGAGTTGGACGACATAGTGTACAATTTTATAATTCGAGGAGTGAGTGAGGGAGGGAGGGAGGGAGGGGAAGAGAGAGGGAGAGAAAGAGAGAGCATCACAGTATAAAAGTTTTAAAGCATTTTCTTTGCGTTATATGTTACAAGTGCAAATTTGAAGAAAGAAGTAAGTGCGTAATATTTTGATGTAAATTTTCTATTTCATATTTAATGAATTATTCTGTAGCGAATATTTATCCTAAAAATGTCCACGCATTGAAAAACTATGAAGTCATTAGACAAAAGGTAGATAACATGGACGAGAAGTGTTTGGATATTGATGAACAGAATCTTTCTGAAATTGAAAATAAAATTGAAAAAGATGATGACCTATTTGACATATCCAACGAATTGACGAATCCAGACACGGATAATGAAGAGAAGAGTATCTTGAATAAAACAAAATGTAAAAGACAAAGGGGAATGAGATTAACATTGAAGTACGAAAGTGAGTGTAATGTAGAGGACCAACGCATCGAAATTGCTGCTGATGGGACAGTTTCATAGGAGATAGAAGGTGGTTCCAAACCTGGAAGAGCACCAATTCACATAATATCTGTAGAGGATTATCAGGTCCGACAGGATATGCTAAACGAAATGTTATGAAAGGAAAAGTAGAGATTGCATTTTCTTTGATCATAGACTACCATATAATGAAAAATATACGTGCACAGAGCGTGCACAGAAGCAGAAGCATTTAGTTGGGGCCTAATTATTATTTTTTTTTTTTTTAACTATAATTAAATGCATTTTGTTGCTCTGCTGTATATTCACGGGGCATATAAGGCAAAAGATTTAGGCGTCTCATATTTGTGGAATGGCCTTGAACAGAAAGTGAAATTTACACAATAGCGTAACAAATATAAATGCAAATAACTGGCCACAATTGACTCGAGTCGTGATGAACAACGCAATAATCATTGCCTTCTCAACAATTGCCAACAGTTATTTGCGCATACGCTGCTACGAATGCATAATTATTGATAGAATTCACTGTAGTGGTACCGACAGCTTCTTGCGAATACCTGGGAAACCAAGATCGACCGTCGACTATATATATATATATATATATAAAATCATCGAAATCGGAGAGAACGTAGCTTCTTGCAGATTCACGCAATTATATTTCAATTATTTTTATAATTCGATATTTCAATTCAATTTATATAAAATGTAATTCTTTTTTATTGCATCATTTAAAGATAATATTTTGTCCAATTTATTATGTTGACAGAATCATCGCCACAAATATTCATATCGCCGAATTCTTCATCATGGTAGCATGACTTCGCTCCGATAAACCAATGCTTTACTGGATGCCAAGCCGCCTCCATGTATTATGAATTCTGCCTATAATTATGCGTCCGTAATAACGTATGCATTCGTATTGTTTGACGGCGGTCCTGCAACGCTTGGATACAGTGATGACCCAGCACCAAAGTCCAAAATTGTTGCGTGTTTTATTTGTTAGGCTGCGAGACTTTTCCGATTACGAAAATATAAGCTTGCATGGTAGAGTTCTTAGCGTTGCGTAGTGCGGTTTCTTTGATGACGAACGAATTGCGATAAGCAATGAGTTAAAGGGCAAGCAGGGAAACGTGAAGAGGGATCTCTACAATAGACATCACTGACCTAACATATACCTAACTCTTATCTTTTCTTTATAGTATTCCGAAATAACCGAAATAACCGAAAATACAAACAAAAGCTAAAGAAATTACAAACAAAAGAGTTAGGTTTGAGTTAGGTCATGACATGTATAGCCATTGAATATATTAGACATATCATATTGGAAAATCTGACATTTATAATCTTTTCGGATCATAAACTTATTATATTTGCTTTCTAATAAAAACTGGGAAAATGTTCGAAAGACAGTTCTGTTTTCTAGATTTTATTCAAAAATTGTCCATTAATATAATTAATATAAAGCACGTAAGAAATACTCGAAGTATTACTTCTGATGTAGTATGTAGTACATACAATCTGTGGAACCGATTGTGACCTAATATTAATAACATAGGCGTACGTTTATAACCTAGAATTGTCGATATTTCCGGTGAATGTTCTGTGAAAGTAAGACGTGTGAACGATAGATGATCACGTATCTTGGAAGATGTTATTTTCTAGGTTTCTATGCCACTGCACAGTTATGTTAATACGTAAATTTGACGAAAATCGCCAATTATGAACGGAAAGTTAATAGAGGCCTAAGAAATTTGCCTGTTGCTGGCTACCTCGCAACGGCCGGAATAAAAAAACTAACTCAAATCCAATACATATATTGATGATATCATTTTAAATTGAATTATAACAGATATAGATGATTCTTATAGCCTCGCATATACAATTGTGCACGAGGCTTTCATTCGAAGGATCCGTGAAATATCAAAACTCGTCTAACCCTCATTTACGTATACTATCTGACAATACCCATTATTATTGGAATTAAAATCGCAATTCTGTTAGAGTATTTATCAGATATTTATCAGCATTTCAATATGTTAAAATATTAGATTACATATTCTCTACTAACATATGAACGGCCGCAATAAATATGAACTTCAATTTATACTCAACGCCATCTATGTATAAATTAAGAGCGAAATTTAAAATCAACTCAAAAATTCACTGCAAAAATCTAAGAGAAAAGATTGAAGAAGAAAGATCAGGGATCTTATTAAAAATAGAATTTTCGATTCATTAAATTTATATATATTAGACAAAGAGTAGTTCAAGCCAATTAATCCTGTAATACAAAATTTGCATTACATCGTAACACAACATTTACACTAACTTCTATAGTTAGTGCAGTTATTGGAAATATTTTCTGTTATAAAACTAAAAATGTATTCCAGCGAAATATAATTTTAATCTTTTAAATTAAAAGACAATTAGTAACAATTTTTTTCCTTTAAAATTGTTACTTTGCAGAATGTATGAAAAGCGTGGCTGGAATGCAGCAAACATTTATTGAAATTGAATAAGTAAGCAATATATACGACACTAATCATTTCTAATGATTAAATAAACTACATATAGTAAATTTAGTTAATTTCATCTAGAGAATTCTGTCTAGAATTAATTTTATCTAATTCTTCAATTTGCATTTCTGAAAGTGATAGATGTATGGCATTGTAACCTCAAATTTAATCGAGCGATTACTTAGGAATGAGCAATAATTTCACTAGTAACGTATCGTAAACGTTTTATTACTTGTCCTATTGTTATATAACATATGCTCTATAATTTTCACTCACATTATGTTGATAGCATTGAATTGTCTATTGGCCAATCAGCGGTAGTCTTGACACGCCCCTTGAATATTCGTTTTCGGTGACTGAATGCAGGTCAGAGGGTAAACAATTTCAATAAATTTTTCATTGATTTTGTAGTTTTTATTGATTGATGGTCTGAGTGACTTCTGCCAAATTCTTCAATCATTTAAAATGGTGAGTTTAATATTTTTAATCTATAACTGTAACATTATATTATTTTATTAATAATGTCAACTAAAATCAGTAATAACACTTTTTAGAGATAGTGTTCGATATAGGAAAGTCTAACTTTATAGAATCTCCCATTCACGATAAAATTTTTGAAAAGGTTTTTTTGTAAAAGATGTTTGTGTATTTTTGTGATAGTGATATTCTAAGAAAAATTTTTACCTAACCTAAAATGAAACAAACGTCAAAATGGCGCCACCCAGTGACATACATGAAAATTTTGGTTCTTCGGTCATTTTAAAAAAATTAAAAATATAAATTCATTTATATACTTTTTGTAATGTAGATAATCTTTTGTTAACCCATATAAATGTCTTCTTGATGTAACTCGTACTAATGAATTAATATTGATATCTCCTAATATTTCTTTCCTGTCTTCTATTGAAATTAGTGAAAGTTAATATATATCTTATCGCTTATTTATATTGAATTTCATGTGGCTTGCCGCCTGTTTATGCTAAATTTGAATTATATTAATTATACTAAATTATATTTACTACCATCACACTCACTACTACAATTTAATTATATTAAATACTAAGATGAAATTTATATAAATTAGATTTATTCAAGATGGCATTAAATTAGAAATATAGTATAGTTATATTAGACTTAACAGTTTTATTATAAATGTATAGAATTCCATTTATTAAAAGTATGATTAGACTTACAAATTCACTGGGTTACAGAATATTAAAAATTAAATCAAACTTAATTTTAATGTTAAAGACTGAACAGCAAATGGATTGTGCTTTGGATTTGATGAGAAGACTGCCACCTCAGCAAATTGAAAAGAATTTGAGCGATTTAATAGATCTAGTGCCATCTCTTTGTGAAGATCTCTTATCCTCCGTTGATCAGCCCTTAAAAATTGCAAAAGATAAAGAATCTGGAAAAGATTATTTACTTTGTGACTATAATAGAGATGGAGATTCCTATAGGTAATTGTGAAAATGTGCTTTGCTCTATTCTGTTATTAATATTGTTATTATATTTAGTTTTACTAATATTACATTAAGAACGAAAAAATAATATTTTACATTATAAAATTATGTTGCAGGTCCCCTTGGAGTAATACATATGATCCACCACTAGAAGATGGTTCAATGCCATCTGAAAGGCTTAGAAAATTAGAGATAGATGCAAATCATGCATTTGATCAATACAGAGAACTTTACTTTGAAGGTGGAGTTTCTTCTGTCTATCTGTGGGACTTGGATCATGGTTTTGCAGCAGTAATATTGATTAAAAAAGCAGGTGATGGTTCAAAGAAAATCAAAGGTTGTTGGGATTCAATTCATGTAGTGGAAGTTCAAGAAAAATCCAGTGGAAGGATTGCACATTATAAATTAACTTCCACTGCAATGCTCTGGTTACAAACTAATAAACATGGCTCCGGAACAATGAATCTTGGTGGAAGTCTTACACGACAGGTTCTTTTCTAATTAATTTCTAATTATAATTAAAAAAAAAAAAAAAAAAGACGAGATCTTTATATGTGTTAATTATTTTCTGTACGACATTCAACGAGTATATCACAATTATGTGAAGTTATTTCCTAATACATTTTTCTTAGGTCGAACAAGATGCCCAAATAAGTGAGAGTTCTCCACATATTGCTAATATTGGTCGTATGGTTGAAGATATGGAAAATAAAATTCGAAATACCTTAAATGAAATTTATTTTGGAAAAACGAAAGATATCGTAAATGGTTTAAGGTCTGTTCAATCTTTAGCTGATCAACGGCAACAAGCTGCCCTTCGACAGGATCTCGCGGCCGCGTTACAAAGGAGAAATGCCAATAATTGATCTTCCGAGGAAGATCAACTTTCCTTCGATTTTGAGGAGTGTCAATAAAAAAGAAAGAAATAAAAGAGAAATCGTAAATGATGAAATTAAGATTCGAATTGTTACAGTTACTGTGACGTGAATTTTGGACAGTTTCCTGTGATATGCAGGGTGCAACGGTAAAGATGAATTTTTCCTGAAGTATTAAAGAATAAATAATTGAATATCAATTATTAATTATGTCGAGATTTTGAATAAAATATTAAGAGACATTACGAGAGTGTCCAGGTTTACAGATATATATATATATATATATATATATATATATATATATAGAGAGAGAGAGAGAGAGAGAATATGTTTAAAGGTATGTAACACCCTAAGTTAATGTTGTATTTAAGCCCCGAAGTAATTGATTTACGATAATGCTCATAGAGTGCATATTTATGTTTAAAGCTTTTCGTTTTTAAATACAACAAATTTATATACTTAGATTTTACCACTTTGTGCAATCTTTCTTGTATTGTTTACTACTCATTGAGATATATTTGTATTAAACATCAATTTATAAAGCATTGTTATGATGTTCCTCTACATTTTCATAGTCTTATGTATTGTTTATTAATTTTATAAATTACTATATTTCTCGTTATATCCACCAGAATTTGATCTATGCAAACGTACGGAACTTTCATAATAATGCCATTTTACACATTTTTTATATAAAATTATTCACCGTCTGGTTAGCGAACGATGTCTAATGTATGTAGGCATAAGTTATAAAACATCTTTTATACTTGTATAGACGTATCTCATTTTTACAATGAATAAATTAAAAAAAAAAAAAAATGCATTCATAGTACATACAAGATACATTTTCGTTACTGTGTTACATATCTTTGACATGTTTTTCATGTTTATGCGTGTATGTTGTGTGTATGCTGCGCTCGTGTAAATCCGAGTCAAATATACGTTTATACGTGTATATATATATATATATATATGTAAATGTATTTTGTATGTATACGTATATATACATATATAATGGCACTCGTAATGTTTTCTTAATCACTAATAATTATTAATAATACGAGATATAAGAGTATTAATGTTTGAAAATGTAGGAATATTAAAGAGAATATTTGCGAATAAACTTCTAACAAGTTGTTCACTAATTTCCTGCCTAAGTACTCAATATTAGTAAATAAGTTTCAAATTGCATTAAATTTAAATTTGAAAAAAATATTTTCAAGTTGATTTATGGTTTCCAATAGCATAATTAAGTCTTTAATTGATTTTAACAGATATTAATTAAACTTGACTAAAAATATCATGCAAATTTTATGGAATACTTTTTGTAATTAAAAGAAACTGTTTGTTTAATATAATTGAGTTTAATTTTTTGTAATCACTAATATTGTTAGTTCCTGCATTGATATTTTTGAATATGATATCAGTAGACTTATGATAAGTAGAAAATTTTAAATAATATGAATGAAATTGAAAAGGACAAAATGACAAGAATTTCAATTTAGTTGTTTTCGATAGTTTTAATTAACTTAAATGAGTGTAATATCATGTCAGTTAATAAAATAAAAAAATAGCAAAATCATTAAGACTCGAAGTTTCAGTAACGTGCTATTATAAGAACAACAAAATATCATCGAAGGTTGACACAATAGCACCGACGGCTTTTTTTATCATTTATTTATCCATTTATCTTCCATTGATTTCCGCCGTATAAACAAATGCTCGTTGGTATCCATTTACTTATATACTTTACGTCTGTGTTTTTTTGTTTCGAATTTCGTAATAGTGTACTTTCGTATATACTTGTATATTTTCATATACTTTACCACTGTCTGTACTTGTATATGTGTATTCGTGTGTATACGTTGTTTGCCTATATACGCCAATGCTGGTTATGTTATTTTTTGAAAATATCTATATACCGTCTGTGTGTGTGTTAAGGTTCTACTGTACTTTATGATTTCATACTTTGCACATTAATCTAATGCGTGTGCAATAGAATTAAAGAATAATATTTCAAGAATATATTTTATAACTGAAGTAATTACATTTGACGTACCAATAATTATACCACTTGAAATGAGTTTTATTAATTGTTTAGATTCTATTTATTGCTACATAAATACTAGTAATTATTGACAAACTATATAATTGATAATTTTAATTAAGTATAATTGAGATTTCTTTACACTAAAAATATTTTCGAAAACAATATTCTCGAAATATCATTTCACATCCGTGCTTATAAAGTAGATGATTGATTTTAATTTGTTTGGTGCCTGAAAATTATTTTTAGTACAAATTGTTAAAATTTAACGGAACGACCAGCAGTGGTGTATAATTAATTAAACCGAATATCGAGAAGCAGAAAAAAACGATTTCCGTCTCTCGTGGTTGAAATACGACCGTGAGGCCGATTGATTCGTTTTTTCTTCTTTTTCTTCAGTTTCTTTTTATCGATTAAATTCATTTATCTAGGTAGTCTTAATCTTAAATTAGTCTGCTTAGATTACAGTAGCTTAGTTGTTTCTTATCATTCATCTTTTATATTTTTTTTATAGGTTTTTTTATGTTTTCATAGATGGTATGGTCTGATTTGAAACCGAGCTTCTAATGTAACTTAGGCAGTTACATTTTAACTCAAACTTCAAGTCAGAAATCAAAATTGGGTGATAAACTTAAAATTTCAGAATTCAAGTTTGAAGTTACCTTTGAAATTATATCATGTACGGAGTCTGAAGTTCAAACTGAATTCTAAAATTTCGTGTTAGAGTTTAAGAGTTCAATATTTACCGAGTTTGAAGTTTCGATTCTAATCTCAGAATATCAAAGTTCTGAAAATTGTTAAATATAAAAACGGTCCTCCTACAATACGAGTTCTAAATAAAAACTACAACTTTTACAGGAAATTAATAAAGATCCATCAGATCTATGCAGAAAATTAAGTTTTACTATTTTGAATATGTTTCTGTAATTAAAAATGCAAAGTTATGGTTTAAATTTCAAGCAAGAAATATAAGTTTCAGCCCTTTGTACGAGTTTGAAAAATACATTGTAGCGATTTTTATAAATTCGAAACTAGGAATATATTTTTTTAAAATCTAAAGAAATTTGGAATACAAATTTTAATCAAACAAGAAGTATAAAATTAAAAACATTCAAGAATAAGTTACTGTCAGGTAAGGTTCTTTAGACAAACAACAGATATTAAGCATTTCTAGTAAGACATCAATTTTCGTTAACAATGCTTCAGTAGCATAGAATACTAATAAAAATTAGACAGGATCATATTTATATAAAAAAAAAAGTCCGAAACTAAAACAAGATATTAATTTTAAATTAAGCTGGATGCTATAAAACATATAATTTTAATAAAAAAGATGTAATGAACTTGAATGAAGGAGAGAGAAAAAGACAATTCCAAGCAAATATAGGATGTATTATAGAGGAATTAAAATTCTAATGTAATTGGAATTCTATATATTCCTATAGAATTGCAGTTTCAGTATAACAGAAAATTTTTAAAATCAAACTTGTAAAGGAATTGAAACTTCAATTAAAGTATACAGAGAAAAAGGGGTTAGTGTAAGGAAACAAGATTTTTAGATGATTAGAACTTTAGAAATATTGGGCTTTCAATAAAATCATAAGTTCGGATAAAATTATATGTTACCGCTGAGAGACGTAATTGAAATTCCAATAGAGATAAAATTCTAATCATGTTCAAATTTTAGAAATCACAAATCAAGGCAAAATAGTCCTCTTTCAAAATTTCCCAATGTCAAAACTGCCTTTTAATCTCAACAGTTTAAGCCACCAAAACATTCATTTTTTCCAAGGTCTAAGCTGATACTGTTTCTTGGTTTATTCTCTTTTTATTTGTTTTTTTTATTTTTTTTTTTTGTTTTTGCAATTATTTCATTATTTGTAATCCTCTCCTCCCTCACACTTACACGCTCACGCACATTGTTTTTCTCTTCCTTTCAGTTTTTAAATTACATGTTTGCTTCTTTCCTGTCCCACGTTATTTCTTTCCCCTTCGTTTTATTCTTTTCCCAACTGCCCCCACTCTCTTTTCCTCTCTATTTGTTGTTGGTAGTAGTTCTTATGTTAACCATTGATCATCTTGTATTGTATCTTAGGTTTCTCTTAATAATATATTAACTGTGTGTGTTTTGTTTACTTCTTTAATGTGGTGGTGGAGTCTGGACTGAACACAATTATTTATCAATGGCAGTGTTAGTTTTAATGGCGATCACGACTTCTTCACCACATGCCTTCAGTACAGTGCACTGAAAAAATAAAATATTTTCCTGCATCTTTCTGTTAATATAAATATATTGCAAAGAAAATAAGTAGAAACAGAATGATATTGTTTATAATACAAGATAATTTTGCACATTAGTCAAGCAAACAAGAAACTTGTACAGAAATTTGTGCAAATTGCAAAATATAGATGCTATAATAAAGAATAAGCATAAATTTTATTAATATTTAGATAAAATATTTTATAATTAATCTTTATTAATCTTTTCTGTAATAGAACAATACTCACAAGAAGCTCTTTCCCAGCCTCATGATCAGCACGTAACTGAGTACCTAGTTCACCATCAGGAATTTTTAAATCTTCACGGAGTTCACCATTATCAGCCATCAGGCATAAGTAGCCATCGTCAGATATGTCTGCTAGCTGTAACATAAAGACATACGATTTATTTATCTTTTTCCATAATCCTTCCCCTCCAGGTTAAGATGGACTTCCAGTTACATTTCTATTTGTTTTGCGCTTGTGATCTAAATAGAAACATATATATTATTTACGTAAGAAAAACTTGGCAAAGGATATTGGTACTGCACAATTTAATTAAAAATAACGATTAGTATTTTATATTTATAATTTCTTTCATAATTAGAAAATTTTTATGTTATTACGATGTTATTAACCTTATTATTACAATATTATTATTATTATTATTATACAATATTTCCTATATCATTCTATAGAATTTGTCAATAAATAACTATCTTGGCGAATAAACACTACAGAAATAATAATTTAATATAAACAATATGCATGAGAAATATTATTCTAATGTAGAGTAATTTTATAAAGTTACTCTTAAATAATTACCTGATAATCTTCCCGCTTAACAAATGGCACATCCATATTGTGCGTAGATGGACAAATGTCCTCATATTTTTTTGAAGTAAAAATGTCAATGCCTACAAGATGTACTTTGGCATGGCCATGTTTTCCTGTTTTAGAAGTTGACATTTCTACAATTTTGCACGGCCGAGATTTCAGCATGACAAACCCGTTTTTGCGCAGAGCTGAACACTGCATCGGGTATGTTACAGAAGCACCAGAGTCTCCAGTCTCAAAGTGAGTATCCTCTATGTCTGCCATCCTTAGTTTCTGTTATTCTGAAATAAATTAAAACAGATTAAGAATTACATATTTTTACATATTTTATGTCTCAGAGATTTAATATATCATATATAATTAACATTGAATTCTTGCATATGAGATATAAAATATTTTTACATATAACACATACATTAGAAAAATAAATTATAAGAATCTAATATTGTTTTTTATTAAAAATGGTAAAGTTCAATATTATGTTTGTAAGAGGAATCAATAACCTAATTAATTTTTTATGAAAGGTATAGAACTGTTTTATAAGTTACAATGTAATGCTAAGATATGACATTAAAATTTATAAGAAAACTAGGAAATTAGAACACTTTCTAAACTGCTTTTTTCTCTTCTTCTTTTTTTCTTTTTTTTTTTTTTTTTAACTTTAGCAAATAAAACATTCTAGTAATATTATTAGTATTATTGAATTTTATAACTATATTTAACAGCATCATATCGTTAGAGCTTTATGACTATTATAATTCCTACAAAATCACCATATGGTATGTAACTTATCTCTAAAAATGATATACCTAGTGAGAAGTTAATAAAAATCATTTAAGTTGTTATTTCAAATACAAATGAAATGCACAATACAAATGAAACGCAAAATACAAACACAAGTCGAATAGGAAAGCTGTTGCAAAATACAATGCTATATGATGTAGTAATCTATTATATTTCGTAAAACATTAGAAGTACATCAAAATTATTATACAAAAGTGCAACATGAATATAAAAAACAAAACTATACCATCTTTCACAATATGTTTTGAAATCTGATACTTCAAATGTATTCTACAACTTTACTCTTTTAATATTAAAAAAGATATTAACACGTTTAACATACAACTTGGCTGCATTTCAAATTACAAACAAGAGATTCAGCAACGTATTACACAAAAATTGTTTAAAACAGTAAAGAACATGTTTCATTGTATGGAACGAAATATTTAAAATTGTAAAAAAGCCGAGTGTTTTCGAGATATTACAAATAATAACAAAAAAATGAGAAATAATAATAACATTAAGTACGATATTCAATGCTTGAAAATGTTTGCAGAATAAACGTGAAACGCAAAAAGTATCGGAAAGCTACCGTGCTAATGAACAGAACGAAAAATGAACACGTTGTGCAAGCACAATCTAACCAAAGATTCCAACCCGGCTGACAGTTCTCCAGTTATTAAAACCTCTCTATGAAAAATGAAGCGGAAAGCCTCGCGAAAGTCAAATTACCTTTGAGGACGAGTTTACTACGGTTTTTTGACCGTTTTCCTTAAGAAGATGGCGCGAAAAGGATTGCGTGCGGTTCGTTGCCGAAATTGCCGACTCTCGGAAAACGTTCAAGAAATGACGGATACGTACTAGCCTCGGATACTGGCGTTCTTTGTTCTTGGGATGTTTCAGTAGCACGTTTTGCAAACTTGTTCGAGTGATCACAAGCCGACGAGCTAGACTCAGCGTGAAAAAAGGAGAACAGACTGGAGATACTCACATGTGATCAAAATGGACACTCTAACCAGAAGAGTTGGCTGCGCTTGCGCGAACCGCTAATCGGCGACAGGGGGCCACTCGGATAGATCCACGGATTCCGGCTGGGAGTGTTTGTGGGGGTAGAGTTAGATGAGAAATATCGTGCCAGTAGGAAATTTGTGGCGGCCCATCGACCAGCTTGGCTCATAGGCCACGGGCGACGCCACCTTACGAACGATGAAAACGCCACAAAACCGAGACGGCCGAGGAAACAAGCGTTAATCGCGCGACTTCTGTTTTAGCTCACGCTAACCACGGTCATGACAGTCGCAAGATTATAGAATCTATTGCGTACTTTGGATGATTTGGTATTTAAAATGAAGGTTTCTTTAGGAGTATTAAATATTCAAAGTTTAAAGGGACTGATAGATTTTTTTTATAAACGCGATAAATTCATATATTTAAGCTAGGATATACACTTTGAAATAATATGTTGTATTGATTATTAAATTAAAAAGTATGTAGTACTACTTAAAAACACAAGGTTGATCCTCTCGATACAATAATAAAATGGTATTTAAATGTAATGTATTATATTGATATCTCTGACATCAATTAAATTTGTGCGAAATTTGATAAAAATAGAATAAAATTTATTATAAAGTTTGCACCAAAACAAACAAATTACACTGAATGAATCCCTTTGATAAAAGCTGCAACTGACGTTATTGGTATATCTGGTAGAATACCATGTCCCAAATTCGCTATATATCGATTTTTGCCAAATTTTATTGCCATGTCTCGAGCACGATCGGTTATTTCTTGCTATAGAAAAAGAGATACCTTGATTAGTAGAAATATAAATAAGGACTTAAAAAAATGGTTGTGTATTAAGTATTCTAAATATAATTTTCTGTATAAAATTATATAAACCTCAGAAGCATATAATGCACATGGATCTAAATTTCCTTGCAAAGTGATTTCAGAACCAAATCTTTTTCTTGCTTCTATAGGATCAACATTCCAATCTAAACCCAATACTTCATAAGTTTTGGACTTTGCCAACACTTCTAAGGAATTCATAGTTGCACCTTTAGGAAAAGCAATCTAAAATTTGTCATTCTTTAGGAACTTAAATTAAAATAAATCACCATAAATATGTCGTAACATTTATTTTACTTACCATTGGCACTTCAGGAATATTTTCTTCCTTCAATCGCTGTCTTACTTTGTCGCTAATTTCTTTCAAATATTTAAACGAATACTTTTCAAATAATTCGTCATTAAGGAAATCACTATGACTTTCAAACACTTGCAATAACTATAATAGAAAAGTTACATTGCACTTCATTAATTAACATTGAAATTATTTTATTTTATTTCTATATTTTTTATAACATTGTAATACTTTTTCAACAAAAAAAGGACAAGTCTATACCTGTGCTCCAGCTTTTACTTGCATTACGAGGTAATCAATGATGACATTCGTAATAAGTTGTAAGAGTTTGTGAGAGTCTTCTGAATACTTATATAACCATTGTCGTGCCTTTGTCATTGTTGAACTACCTCCACCTTGGATCATGTAGCTCATTAATGTCCACTAATAATTTACAAATATAAATACTGAAAGTACTTGCTTTATAATATGTAGGAATCGATTTACTCACTGGTGCACCAGTAAAGCCAATTAATGGTACTTTTCCCTCTAATTTATGTCTTGTTAAAGTTATGGCGTCTCCTACATATTTTAAATCCTTTTCTACATTTGGATGAACTAATCTAACTAAATCTGTTGGATCCTTCAAAGGTTTGGGTAAAATTGGTCCCTGCTTTTTTTATTACAAATTATTATTATATTTATATTTGCTTTCTAAAGATTTTTTTTTTTTTTTTTTTGTGTACGATTATATGAAACTTTAATATATATATATATATATAAAAAAAAAAAAAACAAACCGTTCCAGGAACCATTTCAACAGTTAAACCCATTGCTTGTGGTAGAACTAATATGTCAGAAAAGATAATGCTGGCATCCAAGTCAAACCGTTTTATAGGCTGTAAAGTAACTTCACAAGCTAAAGCTGGTGTTTCACAAACAGAAAAAAAGTCATGTTTTGATCTGATCTCTTGAAACTCTGGAAGATATCTTCCCGCTTGACGCATTATCCATATTGGAACACGTTCTGTGGATTCTCCTTTTGCAGCTTTTAAAATCAAATCATTTTTTAATGGTGGAAATTCTGTCTGTGCCATTATTATCTGGAAAAGATTGATATTTAAAGAAACTAATGTGAAATATTGAATTAAAAAATATATACAAACATACATATAATCTTAACTAGTATATTTTATACAATTTAGAACACATTGTTTTTATAACATCTTTTCAGTGCTTTTACAAAATTATTTGCTATTGTATACTTACATAGTACAAAAATATAAAACTGTTGTATAAATAATAATCTAATACCGTGTAAATTATAAAATTTATAAAGTATAAAATTATTAAAATAATTAAATAATATAATATTTAAACTTAAGCTTTTTACTAATGAATCCTTTTACATAAAATATTTCTTCTGTTTTATCAAAATATATTACAAACGATAAGAAGATACAATGGTATGAATTGCACTTTTGCCATATCTATATATGTATAGGATGAACGTTTCAGCTAATAATATGGAAAATTTTGAACATGTTTACTCATCTATACGTATATACGCTCTATGGTTAATTTAACCAATCAACACTTTGTAAATGCTAGGGTAATAATTTTAGTTTTAATAAATTTTTAAAATTTTTTACTATTATGTATCTAAAATTTATAATTATATATAAATTTTAGCGTTATATTCAGAGCTAAATGAACAGTAAAAATAAATATTCTTTTATACATAGTATACAAATTTTACTATAAATTGTACTTATAGTCTTAATCTGTATTAACCTTTATGTTTACAGAAAATATTTTGAGAGCAAGAACTTGGCGCGTTGTACGCCGTACATGAGAAATTTGTTTTCTACATCGACGTTCCTCGTTTTGAATTGTAAAGCAATTTATAAAAAGCGTTTGATTTTTCTGATTATGCGTTTAATTTGTAGATACGACGAAGAGTCATAATAAACAAATAATAATTTGCATATTAATTTTAGGTGTTTTCAGAAATGGATTTTTTAGAATATACTGATGTGATTGCAGAAGTTAAAGGAGCTATGGTAAGTAATATATTACTTAAAGTTTGTAACGAGTAACAATACTTTTCATTCTCTCTTTTACTTTCATTCTGTGGTCGCGTTATATCATTTCTTTATTAATGTTTAAAGTTAGATTAATAAGTAACATGTCTAGATGAAAACCACGTTTTTATTGTATTTTATAATATAATTGCAAACAAATTGTATTCTATCTTATAAATATTGAAATTATTAATAAAAATGTTTGTAATAATTCATCAGTTACTTTCGATGGTACTATTTATGTTACGATGGTAATGAGATAAATAAAAATTTCTGTATAATTGCAATTATATATGACTTTCTTATGTACAGACTCCTGGGCGATTGAAGCTTACAGACCAACATTTGATTTTTAAAAATCAAAAGACAGGCAAAGTAGAACAAATTTCAGCGTCGGATATGGAAATGGTAAATTATCAAAAATTCATTGGTACCTGGGGTCTTCGAATATTTCTCAAAAATGGAACTCTACATAGGTTTCGTGGATTCAAGGAAGGTGTAAGTAATAATTTTTAGTTAAGAATAAATCATTTTTTAATTTTACGTTTTATAATAAAACAATATTTATTTTTAGGATCAAGAAAAAATTGCAAAATTCTTTCTACAAAACTATAAGAAAGATATGCTAGAAAAGGAACTTAGCCTAAAAGGTTGGAATTGGGGTACAGCTAGGTTTAATGGTTCTGTATTAAGTTTTGATGTTGGTCATCATACTGCTTTTGAAATTCCATTGTACGATGTGTCTCAATGTAACACTGGTAAGAATGAAGTCACATTGGAATTTCATCAGGTAAATTATTGATAATATAACGTGTTTAACATTAATAATGTTCCTTAATATTGAAATTTTGTACATTTTTCAGAATGATGATGCTCCTGTGAGTTTAATGGAAATGAGATTTCATATCCCTATTAGTGACAGCGTAGATCAAGATCCAGTAGAAGCATTTCATCAGCAAGTTATGGAAAAAGCATCTGTCATCAGTGTCAGTGGAGATGCTATTGCAATATTTCGGGAGATTCAATGTCTTACACCACGGTATGTATATATGTTTAAGAAATATAATTTAAAAGGTTCATATATTAATATAACTCCCTCTTCCAGTGGTCGTTATGATATAAAGATATTCCAATCATTTTTCCAATTACATGGTAAAACTTTTGATTACAAGATTCCAATGTCAACTGTTTTAAGGCTATTTCTTTTACCACATAAGGACAACAGGCAAATGTATTTTGTGGTAAACATTTTGAAAATTATTTTTATTTTTTTCTTTTTAATTATTTGTTTTATTATTATCGTTAATATCTTTCACTTAGGTCAGTTTAGACCCACCAATTAAACAGGGTCAAACCCGTTATCATTATTTAGTATTATTATTCAATCAAGAAGAAGAAACTTCAATTGAATTACCTTTTTCTGAGTATGTATCTGTATTTTACTCAAGCACTATGGTTAAAATATGAATATGTTTACTATTCATATACTTATATTATATTATATTATTGCAGAAAAGAATTAAAAGAAAAATATGAGGATAAATTACCAAAAGAATTATCTGGGCCAACTTATGAAGTTTTAGGAAAAGTAATGAAAGTTATTATTAATAGAAAACTTACTGGACCTGGAAATTTCATTAGGTAAGCTTTTTGTAAACTGCATAGCCGAAATACCATAATATTATATGTTTTATTATATGTTTTTATTATATGTTATTATATGTTTTTAATTTTTAGTCATTCTGGAACGCTTGCAATCAGTTGTTCATTTAAAGCAGCTGCAGGTTATTTATATCCTTTAGAAAGAGGATTTATTTACGTTCATAAACCACCAATCCATATACGTTTTGAAGAGATTGCGTCAGTAAATTTCGCCCGTGGTGGTGGTTCTACAAGATCATTTGATTTTGAAATTGAACTGACTAGCGGTGTTGTTCATACATTCAGTAGTATAGAAAAGGAAGAGTATGGAAAACTTTTTGATTTTATTACTTCCAAAAAATTACGGGTTAAAAATAGAGGCAAGAGTGTAAGTATGAATTATTGTCGTAATTGTAATTCTCTAATTAATTATATTAAGAAATTCTTTGTTTTTGCAATAGGATAAATTGAATTATGACAATGACTTTGGAGATAGCGATCAAGAAGATGAGCCAGATGCGTATTTGGCAAGAGTTAAAGCAGAAGCGCAGGAAAGGGATGCAGAGGAGAATCAGGATTCTGAGGAAGAGTCTACAGATGAAGATTTTAATCCGAATCAGGTATGATTTTATTAAAATTTTTGGCAAACATACAAATTTATATACCATGTATATATATTGTTTTAGGACGAGAGTGATGTGGCAGAAGAATATGATAGTAATCCAAATAGTTCAGAAAGTGAAAATGAATCAGATGCTTCAGGAAAAAGTCAAAAGAAAGAGAAGAAAGAAAAAAAAGAAAAGAAACCAAAGTCAGCTAAAACCGTGGTAAACATTTTACTTGTATTTTCTTTACAGTGTTTTTAATATTTATAAGAATAAATTTGCAATCGTACCCATTAGATAATTTACTAAGAATGGTTTATCAATGCATGTATTGCCTTATTTAGTCAGAGAAGCCAAGAAAACCTAGAAAACAGAAGAAAGAAAAAGACGCAAATAAACCTAAGAGACCGCCAACTGCATTTATGATATGGTTAAACAGTGCTCGTGAAAGAATTAAAGCAGAAAATCCTGGAATTGCTGTTACAGAAATTGCAAAGAAAGGAGGTGAAATGTGGAGGGAACTAAAAGATAAATCTGTAAGACCAAAATTGTTTTAATTTCTTACATGTAAGTCCACAATTATTTAATATATACTAATTATAATAGGAATGGGAACAAAAAGCAGCAAAGGCAAAGAAAGAGTACACTGCATCAATGAAAGAATATGAAGCTAGTGGCGGAGGTGGCGATAAGGAAAAGATATCAGAAAAGAAAGAAAAGGGAGAGAAGAAGAAGAAAGAGAGTAAAAAAGAGTCTCCCAGTAAGCTTATGACCGGAACCAGTTTCAAAAGTAAAGAATATATTAGCGATGATGAAAGCAGTAGCGATGAAGATAATAAGGTATGTTAAGAATTAAAAATATAATTTATTAGATATTTTATTATTATTATATATTATGATAGTAGAAATATTATTTTAATTAAATATTCCTATAGAAATTAGAAAAGAAGGCTACGGATGAAGACAGCGACGGAGGTAAAGAAAAGAAAAGCGGAGATAAACGGAGTGCGGTAATTTCATTATATTAGTTGTGTTCTATTAAAAACATTTTTAAAGATATATTCTATTGCATATGATTTTATTGTAGGAGGATGACGACAAAAAGTTGAAGAAGAAAAGGAAAGAAGAATCGGAGGGTAGTGATGAAGAACCTATTGAAAGTACTCCACCTTCTAGCGAGGCTGAATCTAAAGACAGCGATTAATTATAATTTATATATTTCTTTAACAACCACTTAATTTAATCTTTATTTTTACAGAAGTATCTTTAATATTGATGTATTTAGTATTCTTAAAATCATTAAAATATGTCCTATATTTACCATATTTCAAGTTATAGTAAAATATTATATTAAATATTTATATTTGTACGGTTCTGATTTATTTAAACATTTCTAAATGTTTTTAAAATTATTTAAACTTAATAGATTTAAAAACAGCTATAAGATATAATATTACTGCATATATGGCTTTATTAATGAAGACAATTAATAATTATAATCTGTAATAAATATGATAATTTAGTGAATAATAAATTGATGTGAATAAATGAAGTTCTTCAAAAAATATTGAATAGCATTTCCTTTTATAGTCAACATTTTTGACGAAAATATTATGATCTTCATAATATGATTTTATTAACCAAAAGATGTCGCTTAGTAGTATAATAAATATATAAGTGTATTTTGTATTTACATACATAAAAATTCTAGGTTAGGATTAGTCGAAGCATTGTCAAAGAGATATTGACGAAAGAAAATTAGAAGAAAATGTTAATTTCTAAATCATAGCTTCAACCAAACATTATATAACATTTACAACATATTTAATTAAAAATGAAGAACATTTACGTGTAAATCTAATATTTCATAAAAATGGATATCAGAGAAAGTGCAGGATTTTACGATTTGTGTGTGAATGTACCAGGAAATCAAACACAAAATTTATATCCCATTTTATCAAAATTATGTGAATATGGATTCAAAACAGTAGCAATAAATACTAATGTAGATGAAAGTGTACTTGGAACAGAGAAAAAGAGGAAAAAAAAGGGCGGTGATAGTGAAACATCACAGGGTATTGTTCTCGAAACAATCGACATTGGAAGTATAAGAAAAGAATTTGACGGAAGATTAAAAATTTTTAGTCGAATTACTTTCTTTTGTTCTGACTTTGCAAAAACACATATAGTGAATCATTGTTCCAGTTTAAAAAAATTCGATCTATATGCTTTTGCTCCAAAAACACAAAGTGCTTTACAATTTGCATGTACTCAATTAAATGCAGATATAATTACATTAAGGTCGAATTCTACATCATTTAAACTTAATAAAAAGCTATATGATCAAGCAATTGAAAGAGGAATACATTTTGAAATACAGTATGTAGATCTATTAAATGTTGAATCCAGAAAAAATACTATCCATTATTCTCATCTGTTTCATACATACGGAAAGAGTAAGGTATAGAAATATTTATATATAAATGAAAATAACGGTTTTTTTAACACTACATAGTCGTATATTACAAAACAGCACTAATATAAATATTAATTTATATTAATGCTTAGCCTATAGATAATAATGTTATTAAGTATCGAAAGATTTATTGACAAACGTACAAAGGATTTTTCTTTAAAATCCATGTCTAAATAACAAACAAATTTCTAATTAACTATCTTGTTTATTTAGAATGTAATATTATCCAGCGGTGTCAGTGATATTAAGACAATACGAAATCCTTATGATCTTATAAATTTGGCATGTTTATTGGGTTTGAATGAAGTTCAAGCAAAAGCTTCAATATTACATCAATGTAAAAGACTTCTGTTAAGAGCAGGTGATGTACTATTGCATGTAAAAGTGCACATTTTCATAAAAATAGAACTAATATGATATAATTATTAAGTTATTTGTCCTTTTCTTTAGAAAGAAGACGTAGAGGGAAAGCTGCTTTTATTATTGAAGATTGTACAGAAAGAACAAGCATCACTGATGGAGACTCAAAATTTCTAAAAAAATTGAAAGTATAAGTTGAATTGTAATAGATGTTTTTTTATTATTTCTTTAAATGGTCAATCAAAAATATGATAAAAGAATAAATATTACTTTTTACTTTAAATTTACTTACACTGAAATAATAGAATTCTTATAATACATAGGATATAGATATAATAGAAATTAACAATGATAAAAATTTGATTTTTATAAAAATGTTAAATAAAATATTTTTGAATATAAAATTCCATATATTTCTTTATTTAATATATCTAAAATAGAACTAATTTTTACTTTTTGTAGAGAAATATATATTTTCCATTAAGAAGAAAGCAATAAAGCAATGTACGGAAAAAGATAATTACTTAAAAAATACTTTATATATCTTCAACAATTCCTTAAATAATATTTTAGGCTTAAATGATTTTTTTTTTTTTTTTCTCTCATCCCTTATAGAAAAGAGCAATTGCTTTTGAGGAAAACATTCCTTTTTTTCGTATCAATCACTTACAAATTGCAATTTTTATGGATTTTACCTTATATACAATTGTTCTACAAATCGTCGTCGATTAAAAATTTTATATTAATGTTCTATACTAAAAAATATATAAGATATATACATAACATATGCTTTATACTGTAAGTAACTTTCCGGAACACCAAGGACATGGATGAAAATTCGGCTCAAACATACAGGAATCTTTACAATCTTTTATCTCTGTCAGAACATCTAGGAGTTCCGAAACACTTTTATTTTCTACTCGTGGATCTATTACTTCCTCTTTTCTTTTTATAGTTACAGAATCACTAGAACCCGTTGCTGAAAAATAATTTGTTGTAAATATATATATATTAAGTTGGAATACATGTTAATCTCTTTTGATTAATACAATATCAATTTTATTATGTAAATAAATTTCAAGTAAGATAATTGAAATAGAACATTATATTATAAGTACCTGTTTCAACTTGACATTTTGTTCCATTGGAACGTATGTATTCTTTGCTAAGAAAGTCACTAACCAAAACCTTCAATTTATGTAATTGCTCTTGTTGCTGATTTCTCTGTTCAAGTAATTGTCGAAATACCTGTTCTCTTTCTATTGCTCTGTTTTGTAGAACAGCTCTTTGTTTTTGATATAATGTTATATATTCCCCTAAAAATAAAAAAAGGGAGATATTTCTATGAATATAAAGATAAAGTTAGAGTGTAAATAATTATTTAAAAACCATCTATTTATACCTATTGTCTCTGTTTCACTTTGAAGCTGTAAAACGAGATGTTCAAGCTTCTGTTTCTCTTCTGTAAGTTCTGCAACTCGTTCCATTGTTTCTTTAAATCTTTGTTCAAGCTTTTTTACAGGTTCAGATATTATAACATCATTTTCGTTTGAGCTTTCTACGTGTATTTTTTCTCCCGATTTTAATACATTATTATTAGCATTCACAGAATGTGAATCAACTTCAGAGATGGAACTTGCTACATATTTTTCTTTCAATTTCTCCGTAAGTGTTTGTTTTTCCTTTTCTAATCTTTCTATAGTAATCTGAAACAGAAATAGAGCAAGAAAAAAGGTTTAACATCAATGAACGAAATCTTTTAATATAATCAAACAAATAATTACTATAGCATGTTGAAGTTCTCGTTGGAAAGTATCTACATGATGCGATTGAGCTTGATAATGCTGTATTTGATCTGCTATTTGAGCATTTTGAAGTCTTTCTTTTTCAACCTCTTCAAGAATAGCTTCTTTTTCCCTTAATTTTTCTTTCAGTTGTCCCAACTCACTTTCTACGTTATTTAATTGAACGTTTAATTTTCTTCCTATAGAACGCTCTGCTTGTAGTTGTTCAGTTAAATCCAATTTAGCATTACTCTTAAAATTGTATTAAAAATTTATATAGTTTATTTACTCTTATTTAGCGCATCATTAATATGTTCTACCAATATTTAATGTTACGCTTACCAAAGAAACAAACGCATTTTCCATATCAGTCAGTTGCTCTTTTAATTGTCGATTTTGATGAACTGCTCTCGATGCCCCTAACTGTTCACTTTCGAGAGCACTGACTAGTTTTGTTACTTCTGCTCCTTGATTATTTGCATCTCGTAAATCATTTAGATTTTTTGTCAACATTTCAATTTGTGAATCCTAAATATATGGAAGAAAATTTTAATTAATCAATAAATCGATGTAATTTTAAATAATTTTTATTTACTTTCTATAATAAAAATTAATACAAAAATGCTACCTTCTCAGATAATAAAATGTGAAGCCTTTCTTGTTCCAATGTAAGTTCATCTATATTTTTCAGCAGATTATCCGTTTCATCTTTACGATCTTGTAAAGATGATAAATTCCCTGCTTTTTCTCTTTCTTGTTGTAATTGTTGCTCAAGCTCTGAAATTCTTTGTATACAACTTTGTTCTCTACGTTGTAAATCTTCTATACCACCTCTTTGTGTTTTTATCTATAAATGACATTTAATTTTTTAAAAATTTATCATATTTCGTTGCGCCTTCGAATTTCATTACAGAGAATATAAAAATACCTCTTCTAATAATTTTGCCTGCTGGGTATCTAATTGTTTGACATAATTCTGGTACTGTTTATTGGCTTCATCCTTTTCAACACTAACAATTTTCAGAGCTTCTTTAGTTTGTGCTAATTCTTGCTCCAAAAGAATTACTGCATGTTTCTCCTCTTCTGTTGTTGTAGCAACTTTCATCTACAAAGGCAAAGAAGTATGTGAAAAATGTTTCACATACAGTTAACCAATGATAATGCACATGTATTACCTGTTGTATTCTAAGTTCGCTTAATGAAAGCAACGCTGTTTTTTCTTGAAGTTCTTGTTGAACAGCAATTAATTCTGTTTTCTTCAAATTCAGTTTTTGCTTTAATTCTGATGCTTCTAAACCCAAATCTTCTTTTTCTTTCTTCAATTCAAAAAATCTGTTATTAAGAGAATTGTATTCACTTTGTAATTGATGAATGTTTTTCCTCAATTCTTCATTATTATTTTTTACAGTAGATATTTCTTTCTCTAATTCAGCTATGCGAATTTGTGAATTTTTTAATTTTCTTGTCATTTCTTCGGATTCCTCTAAAAAATATATTAATTTCTAATTTATTAAAAATTTATAATCACGCACGTACGCGCACACGCCTGCCTAGAAGATCTCATTAATTAAAATAACGAACCTGAACTTTGTCTAATGCTTTGTTGAGCTTGGCTAAGAGCAGCAGTAAGTTCTGCTTTTTCTGCTATTAGAATGCCAGTAGTCTGGGCATGAACCTGAAGTTGCTCTTTTAAAGGATCTATTTCTTGTGCCAATTCTACCTGAAATTCTGTTTCTTTTCCTTCTAACTTGGCTTCTAACTCTGAAATCCTGCTACGCTAATTAAATTATTAAAACAATTTTATTTCTGAACTATTTCTTTTTTCAACATTTAGATCTAGATACTTTTTACAAAATTTATATGCATGTATACACTTACGGCATTACTAAGCTCGATATGCAACTCATTAACAACTTTTTTCTGCTCTTCCATATAAGGACTTAAAAATTGATTATGATACATTAAATCAGTATCAAGGGATGTTTCTATATGTTCTGACTCATCTGTTAAAACATCTGCAACTGCAGAAGCCATCTCCAAGAGATGTTCTTTTTGTACTTTTGGAAGATCATAAAAATCCACTTTACACGCTGCTTCTGATGTATTAATTTCCTGTACACTTTCTGCGTTGACAGTTTCTTCTGTAGAATAATGTGCTTCATCATGATTTATGGTATTTTCTGAAGTTACCACTGAATTTGTGGATAGTACTTCATCTTTTTGAAATTCTTGAACTATATCATTTTCCAGATTTCTTATTGTCGACACATTAGTTACACCTTCTAAATGCGATGTGTCAGTTTCTGCGTTTTGATACTGCAAAATTTAACAAATTAATTAAAAAACATTTTGCATTTTACAACAACTAAAATATAATAAAGATTACAAGGAGAAATGTAATTGCATATGCACACGGATTTAAATAAATAGATGTCATAATTATTATTATGATATATAAATTTATTTCACCTGCGAAGATAATGAATTGACAGAGTGACGTTTTTGTTTCACAGAATCGTCTGGATTATTTTGCATTTTTCTTAATTGAAATTCCCTGAGCTAACAAAAAAAGGAAGTTTTATGAAACATAAATAATGATAACATTTTTTTATACTAATCTAACTTATGAAAGAAACTAACTTATGAAACCATAAGGTTTTAGAAATTATTTAGTTACGTTTTAAAGCGTAAATATTATGTAAAATTAAAATTCAATAAACGTTTGACAACTAACATAACCTAAATATTCAAAGATACAAAAATATAAGAGAATGAATAATTACAATGTTGCTAGAACTTACGAAGTCCTATAAATATATGTATAAATTTTTTGTACGTAAATTGAATATTAATAAAGATACTTATGTAGCTGACAATACTTCAAAACATTATACCTTTTTCTTAGCGGCCAACAATTTTTCGCTTTTGCTTAAATTCATGTTGACATGTAACATGAAAACTAATAAGTGAAATCCTTGATTTTATTTTAACACAATTATTTACATCATCATAATTAAAAATATTGTATTATTTGCTACCAAGGTTATCTCATGCCTACTTAATCCACGAATATGATCGTGTACTAATCGCTCTTTTATCCATTGACCTAATTATTTAGTTAGATGGCCAACAGTGATTGAATTATACAAACCGCTGAATTACGCTACTTATCAACAATTTAATATAATAAAAAAGTAAATAATTTTTCCATATAAAATGTTTAAAATATTAAACACTTATAATGAAAAAAATTTACCATGTATATTTATAGATTATATACATTTAATATCAGATAGCTTTATATTATATATACTTTATAGCAAATACAAAGTTTTATACATAAGAAATTGTCTAAATATTAACAATAATTATAATAATTTTGATATTATGATAAGTTGCAAAAAAAAATGAATAATTTATGCGAAGGCGAAAAACCCTAGCTAGAAATTTGTTAAATTTTTTGCTGATGATTGGATTGAGATACGCACAACTGTGAATTGGTGCGATGAAAACGTAGAATTGCACTTGTATTAAGAACTTTCAGTTTTTCTGCAAAAGTTTAAATCAAAGGTGAATGTAAAATGTTACTCTTACTTTTCAGTAATTGTTACTTTTACACGTTACAAGGCTTATATCAAATAATAAAATCATAAAATGTGAAATATTTATTTAAAGTGAATACCGTATTAAATTGACAACAAAGAAGTTTGACTTTGGTTATTAAATTTTTTATTACAAAGTTTAAATCTAGCTTCATATTTTTAGTTTTATATAATACTTTTTATAAATATTGGATAATTTACAAAATTATTTTATTAGATATCATATCAGTTGGATATCATAGGTATATGTACACATACGCACACACACGCACACACACGCACACACACGCATACACGCGCGCGCACGCGTACGCGTACGTCTACATTGAGAAGCTTGTAGAAATTAAATGATATTGTACGTAATAAGATTAGAATATTGTGCTTAATAGAAATCTAATTTCCATAGAGAAACTAAAATGGGTGTACCTACGGCTAAGAATCCTGAAGCTATGGATGTTGAAATAATCTTTGAGGGTCAAAATGGTGATGGAGATGTTTGTGACAAAAAAGATGCTGATCTTCAAACAATATATGATATACGCGAGCATGCTCGTCAAATAGAAAAAGCTGTACAAAGCAAAGAACCACGTTTTATTTTAAGAGCTCTGCGTACACTGCCTAATACACGTCGCAGATTAAACTCGAACGTCTTACGTGGAGTAATTCTAAGCTTTTATCCTAAACCGTGTGCCGAACGTGATGCATTATTGTCATGGTTAGAAGACTCTGCTGAGTTTGAAGAAACGCAGAAACTTCGCATCTCTACCGTAACTCCGCTACCTGAAATTGATACTTACATTCATTTACTAGTTCTTGTACGTTTAATCGATGCTGGAAAACATGAAGAATCTGTTCAATGCTCTGAGGCATTGTTGCAAAAAATTATTGCTCAAAACAGACGTACAATCGATCTGATCGCTGCCAAATGTTATTTCTATTATTCAAGGGCATATGAACTAATTGGCAGACTGGATAAAATTCGCGGAATATTGCACTTGAGATTGAGAACAGCAACGCTTAGAAATGACTTTGAGGGACAGGCTGTATTAATTAATTGTTTATTACGAAACTATTTACATTATAATTTGTACGATCAGGCAGATAAACTTGTATTGAAATCAACTTTCCCAGAATCTGCCAGCAATAACGAATGGGCTAGATTTTTATATTATTTGGGGCGCATCAAAGCTGCTAGATTAGAGTATTCTGCTGCACATAAGTATTTAGTACAGGTAAGTCTTTTAACATTCTTCTTAACATATAAATTTCAAATCAAAATGATATCAGAAGAAATAAAATTCCGAATAAAAATTGTGTAATTTAAAATTAATGTTTTATCTTTGTTACAGGCTCTTAGAAAGGCTCCGCAAAGTACTGCAGTAGGTTTCCGTCAAACAGTACAAAAACTGGCTGTAACTGTGGAACTTTTACTTGGAGATATTCCAGAACGTCAAACTTTTAGACAAGCTGCTATGCGTCGTGCATTAGCTCCATATTTCCAATTGACTCAGGCTGTGCGTTTAGGGAATCTTCAACGTTTTGGGGAAGTTTTAGAAAACTTTGGCCCACAATTTAGAGCCGATCATACATTTACTTTAATCCTGAGATTGAGGCACAATGTTATTAAAACTGCAATTAGGTCAATTGGACTGTCCTATTCCAGAATTTCTCCCACAGATATTGCAAAGAAGCTTGGTTTGGATTCTAGTGTTGACGCTGAATTTATTGTTGCTAAAGCTATTAGAGATGGTGTAATCGAAGCTACCTTAGAACCGGAAAATGGATACATGCGTAGCAAAGAAACTACAGATATTTATTGTACTAAAGAACCATTACTCGCGTTTCATCAAAGAATTACTTTCTGTTTAGACTTACACAATCAAAGTGTTAAGGCTATGAGGTATCCTCCAAAATCCTATGGTAAAGATCTTGAATCGGCTGAAGAACGTAGAGAAAGAGAACAACAAGATTTAGAGCTTGCTAAGGAAATGGCAGAAGAGGATGATGACGGATTTCCTTAGATTGTTTATTTTTTCGATACATTTAATTAATAAAATGATCCAATAAAATCATGAAAAATGCTTCGTGTTACACTTTCTTATATTTAATATCAGGTACACGAAAATTTTGTTCTCATATTGGGAAATTGAAAACCTTTGATATACACACAAAAAAATTTTATAAAAGCGTTGTACTTTTTATAAGAACAAATAAGCAATGAAAGTAAGTTTCGAGAACACAAGATTGTAAATACATTTATTAATATTTCAAAGTTAATGAGGTATAAATCTACTCCTTGTCATAATATCAATTAAATATTATACGATAAAATAAATAGCAAATAATATTGAAGAGTCTTTGAAATATTTGAACTCCACAAATTACAATAAAATTGCAGACAATTTATATTTAATAAATTTTTTGTAGTACATCATTTTGTATAACCTTTGTTTTCTTATTTATTCGGTAACTTTTCATGTAATTAGAATACAAACTGTAGAAACTTTGAACTTCAATTATGCTTTTATTAACAATGTTTTAACAAATCATCATTATTAAAAGTCTGAGTTAATCATAATTAGATATAAAAACAAATATCTAAAAATAGTATAAAAACATTTACACACGCTCAAAACTCGCATAAATATAACAATATACCGTACGTATCCCGATAACTTTTTGTTCCTAAAGAACATTATTCTCTTTACATTAATTTCATTTCAGTCCTTTTTTGAAAAACAATTTACGACAGAATTGTTCTATTATCTTCATAATATTTTCTTAATAGAATAAATGTTAATAATTATGTTTTTTCCAAAATAAATGTAATGTATTTGCGTTGGAGATCCTTTTAAGAAAATATTTTTCTACAAGAGAAGAATTTTCGAGAATATAAATGTGATAAAAAAAGAGAGAGGGAAGAACAATGTTCGTATTTCGGTATGTAGATATTTACATAATTATATCTTCATAAATAAAACTGATTTATAACTAAATACTTGCAACGAATTATTCAATTATAGATACTATAATACAATCACTATACAATATTTTTACTGTACAAGGCTTCTTCCTCTCCGTTTTTTCCGTTTGTGCAAATTTGATAATAAACCCATGAAAATATCTCGTAATCCAGTATTAAATTGTTCAAATATTGATTAAAAATGTTGATAGAGATCTTTGGTCATTGGTTTCATGGAATACTGTTGCTTTTTGGAGATCTTTCTGGATTCTTTCTAATCATCAGTCTGAAAAAAATAGAATTTCCGATAAATTAAAATTAAATTAAAATTAAAAAACTCAATTTTTCAAAGTATCACAATCTATAAATTTAGATGCTTATGTTATTTGTAAAATAATCACAATTTATTTTATGCGCAATACTATATATATTTCAAAGTGAGAAAGAATAATATAACGAGTAATCTTGCCTTGTCTCGCTTTAAGTATGTGATAAATCAATAAAGAAAGTAAAAATAATTCTCTGTCCATTAATATTTGAACACCGTTTCCTCTAAGACTCATGTTTGGTGTTAGAAATTCACTTTCCCTATCATCCTCGACATTAACATCACGGTAACCATGATGTATTTTTCCAAAACATAAAAGATTCATATTTCTATGAATTCCTTTACAATCGTATTCTTCAAAACCATCACACTGACATGTACTCAATTTTGCAGCCTTTTCTTGTCTTGTTAAGATATTTATCGAATTTCTACATCTAAAATATTTGCCTTAAGAAGTCATTTGTGTATTATATAAATTATTTTGTAACTTCGTATCACATATTTTTTTAGATTTTATTTACTTTCGTATTAAAAAACATATTTACCGTCTAGTACATTTTCGTCCTTGAAACATACTCTTGCAATATTTATTGTAATATGTAAGCGCAGTTTGGCAAAGAGCGTCCGCATTACAAATCCAAGTTGCTATTCTGCAGGACACCCTTGTCCTATTCATTGCCATTGTTACAGACGATCTACATATTTCTACTCTTTGTTTCGACTCAGAACATAATTCATCCTCACATTCACACTAAGTAACAAAAACAAGATATAAATATTCATTAGAAAATTGTATCCTCCACATAAGCAAAGTACGTGCAAATAAAATTTAAATAGACGTAATGATACAACTTCAAGATCAAGAAATTAAAATTAATACAAGGGATAGATTTATTAATTTGAATTAAATTCGGTATCTTGAAATGGCTTAATCTTTATTATTAAAAAGAAAAAACAAAAAACAAAGAAAGAAAAAAGAAACTATAACCGACGAAATTTTATTGTTTTTTTTATGAATACTTTAATGAAAAAAATAACCCAATCGTTACTATATCGTTTATAAACATACATATACATTGTATATAAATATTTGTATACGTTTTTGAATTTGTATTACAAATTGTTATGCTTATAAAAGATTTGCGTGGAATAAAATATTAGTTTAAAATATTCGTTGTTAGTGTTGTATCGTTGAATATTTACATTGATATTAATCAGAGTAAACAATATTTATTTTTTATCAAAAGCAGAGATAATATAATAAGTACTGTCATAAGTTCTTTGCCCTCATCGGTGCTTGTAAGAGCAATAAGGGCATGTTGACAGGTTTCGGAACAATCATTCCCTTGGAGAACGGGTGCACAACCCGTGAGATAGTGTTGCAGAGCTGCGCCACAGCCTGTTCTGAAGGCGCATTTTAATTTTGCTTCCTCACACTTCATTATCGAACTTTCCGCTGTATTCCACATTACTGTATTAAACAATATCACACTCATCAGGAGTATGCTCGGTTGATCGAACCAACGTGACATCTTTCTAAAACAGTTTTAAATTGATACAGGTTTAATTTCAAGGATTTAAAGAATCTTTAACACTTTCATATGAATTTATAAATAACAATAAAATATAGCTACAGAAAATTCGCAATTAATATAATTTAATTCCGCTTTATGATATTTATGTATGTATATATGCGGCTAATATTTTCATCGACCACTTTGTACCGTTCTGTTCTCTCGGTAACTTAATAGCGTATATGTACGATTATCGGACGTTTCAAATGAATGCTCCACATGCTGTCTTAACATATACATATTACTTTCTTTTATTCTTTATTTGATCGTATAGGGGAAGGAGGGTAAGACGGTATATGTAGCTAAGAAGAAAATCGAATATGTTTTTCATATAACATTTATTGAAGTACTTTCACGTCCAAATATATATTCTCTGTTAAATTCATACAAAAAGTCTGATATTATAAAAATTAAAAAATCAATAATCATTCTTTTTTTATCAACGGCATTTTATCTAATTATATTCTATCAATTATAGTTGAAATATAATTTATTGAATATGTTTTAGAACAAATGAAGGTAGAAAACTTCTATTTTCTTATACTTGTAGTTCATTTGGTGCTATTCTCGAACTTTTTGATATTTTTTCCTTCTCGCTTGCTAGGTTTCGTTTCATTTTTTTTTTTTTTTTTTTTTTTTTGTAGATGCCTTCTTAGACTGAAATAGACTGGAATTGTCTATATGGCGAAGAAGTTAAAATTTCAATTTTCCATGTTGATTGCTTCTCTTCCCTTTTTAGTCGACGTTACCTCTGGGATGATCATGGCATAACTTCTCTTGGTCAGACATTGTTGACAAAATTCACTCACTCACTCATCCAATCCCATCTTGCCCCATAACATGCTAATACTTTACGTGTCTCTTTATAAAATAAGAAATTATTTTATACCAAAAATTCTACGTTTGTGAAAGAATAACTTATAAAGTAGACGAATTTGCCATTTTCAGATCAACAAAAAAAATATGCACAACTGCACAAAACGCTATTGCAAGGTTTATGTATGCTTATGACAAAATTGGAGAAATTGGAATAAATTGCATTGTAATTTATGACACGTGTAATCTTTCACATTGATATTTTCATACTGATATTTAACTCCTGCTGATGATCTCTTTGTTTTCATTTTGTATGCACGGTAATACACATCCCCAGTTTCTTGTAAACAGCAATTTTCCATCTTGCCCTATCTTCCCCTATGATGCAACAGTGATAAAATGTACGAAGAACACTTGTATGTGTTATAAAAGTTCGACTCAAACGTTATCATTTAGATTTATTAATTTGTTATCAGTTAATGTTATAATTGTGGATTAACTAAAATAGTCTGTTCGTTTTTTTTTTTTTTTTTTAAGATTTATAGATTGCTTTAAAGAAACGAAGAAACGAAGTGAATAATAATTTTATCTTGTCTACGTGTTTATTATGATTATAGATTTGTAGTATTTATATAGCATTAGATGTGCGTAACTTGCATTTTCAGCATTGTGCTCGGTGCCAAGTATATATTTGCAGATTCTTGTAACGGATGCATAACAGGAAGAGATATTCCATGGTGTTCTTAAAATAAGTGGGATCTCTGTTTGTCATTCGAGTTAATAGGAAAGCTTTTGCTACTCAACTTAAGGAATCATAAATGCCACTATGAAATGATATCCGTGATTTCAACCCTTTAAATATTAGAAGTTTCTCCTATTTGTATTAAATTTTTTTTATGCTTCCTTATGTCTACAATTTGAGAACATCAAGACGTTTGACGTCTTAATAATCTAAACGAATCAAGAAATCTAAAAATTCTATGCTTTCTAAGAGATTCGGTAATTTTATTCTCACTGCTTATAAAATATTTGAAAATCGATATTATTTTTATTTTATTCGTCTTTTCTGCAGCAAATATCGCTGTAGTTATGTATTAAAATATCTATCATTTATATAAATGAAAGTTAGTATTCTTATCTCTCAAAATTTCTAATTATACTAACTAACGTATTACTGATCCCTGACGTAATATAATGTTTTTCCATAGCTATAATATGGTCAGCTAGATCAATGGCTAATGATTCTAAAGGAAGAATTTTTTATATTTACTTGAATTAGTATCAACAAATAATACGAAATATGATTTAAAAAAAGAAAAAGAAAAAAAAAGAAACGTTCCAAAGTTTTGTTCTTTCTTCGATCGCAGAAACTCGCATCGTCTTTTTACTTTAGAAATTTCGTAAAGTTACTAATCGCGATTGTGTTGGAAAATAATACTCTCGTCTTGTACAAGCAATCGTGAAGGTGGTAGAATAACATCCTGTCGATTGTTTACACATACCTAGTCTGTAATTAGCCAAGTATATTTGACAAATTTTCAAATTAGATTTTTTCGAAAACAAAGTCTCATATTTTTTCACGTAAAATCACTCCATCGCCAATTATATTACAATCGTTGGGACACACTGTACAGAAATCTACGTGTTTTAATGTTCAATGTATCCAATCAATCAGTAGAGAAGATAGAAAGGACCACTGTTAGAAGTTCTACCAGAACAACGCGGTTGAATGTTCTCCCGCTTTACTACTCTCCCTTTCTCTCTCTCTCTCTCTCTCTCTCTCTCTCTCTCTCTCTCTCTCTCTCTCTCTACTATTCTCAACTGATACCAGTAAAAAAGCAGAGTACAGCAAAGAGAAGGGGATGAAAGAGAGCACGTGCGCGAGCGCGCATACATAGTGAGAGAAAGAGAGGGGGTAGATTCTACCTGTGAGCGCTTCATTGCCAGCGCTAGTGCCGATGCTGTTGCGCACCAGCCCCAAAATGGACCACCAAGACGTTGCAGACGTGGCAACGAGGGACAGATGGCCAGCCCTATAGACCTTCAGTGATCATCAACTTTACTTTACACTCACGTTTAAATCTCGTCTCGAATGAAACACGCACCAAGAGAAAGAGATGTTGAAACAGTTACAATTAGGGTACATGGTAATTTAATCGTTGCTCTTGGGAATATTCAATCAATGCTTATGATTCTGGTGATCTCATTCAATTAAGCCGTTAAGTCGATGGTGATCGTGGTGATATTCAGAAGAGATTTGTTTCACACTAAGAAATAATGCTTAAACAAACACAGATTATGAGACGCAACTATTCGTACGAGATGGAACACTGTTTAACACTTATCAATGACTGGCATTATTAGGATTATTAAAATGATCAAAAATAATCAATTGTTTTCTTTAGAGAGATTTGATAGATCTGCAGTAGCGTATTTCGGAGAATTTTCTTTGATTCTTTATAGAGAATTATCGTTTATAGAGAATATGAACTTATCTCTTCCTTTGTATTATGTATATTTTCATATACTTTCCACTTTGTTCTCTTTGGTGCAAATATAATATTTTAGTCATCGTCAATTTCAGTGTTAAATGATAATTGATTGTTATTATTAAAAAAAAAAAAAAAAAAAAAAAAAAAAAAAAAAAATTGGTCAGTAATTATAAATTACCGAGTTCTTTTTACAAATTTCCTATTCTTTAAAATCAAGTTCAACGTTCGCTATAACGAAAGCCGTATTTTAAATATATAATTTATTCTAAGTAAATAGAAATACAATCTTTTATTCAATAAATATATATATTATATCAATTAATTATATGTATTAGTACATTATAACACATTATGTATATTAATTATTATATTATATTATATCATATTATATTATCTTAATAAAGACGCATACCTTCTTTTTTCAAATATGTATCAGTAATCGTGAGTGCATTCAGAAGCGAAATGTATACATTGTTACATACTTGTGCAAAATTCATCCATCAATCCATATCGATGTTTTAATCGGCGCGATTAGTTTAGCACAGAACAAAAATTAAATTATAAAATTACATTAACATGACAGTCATAAACTATAAATATACCTTTATTTGTTTTCTATAACTAATTATATTAAGAATGTAGATTGTTGTGATTTTCTCAAATTTATTTTTGTCAAAGTTTTGGCTAATAAATATATTATTGCATATGTAGTGACGATTGTTATATTATGTAGTAAAATATTAATACAGAATAATCAATGAAAAATTTTATTTCATTATAAATTCTTAGCTATGTTGTTTATTGAAAAATATTTCTTTATTAATTTATAGATATACTTTTATTTATTTTCCATTTAAATTATGTATTACTCGATATTATATTATTCACAACTCTTAAAATATGATACTGAGTAAATATTAAATATGGATATGATATGAATTCAGTTGCTTGACATTTCTATAAAGATGCAAATTATAATGATACTTTCTTAACAATTTAATGGATTTACTTTGAGACAGTTGTGTTTTGTATTTTTGAAGAATTAAAATATCGTCGCCTATTACGACATTATAATAAAATGCAACGTACAGAAACAATCGACATTACAATTTGAATTTTACATCTTACTGACAATAATCAATTTTAACATTAATCTTGTTTATATTTGATATCTGTCATCAAAATAAAAATGCTTTTTTAGTATTTTGCAGCATTAAAAACTTTATCAAACACTAAAACCTTCAAAGAATTTTATCAAATATATAAAATGAAAGTTTAATTAATCTATCATGTATTCGCTTCTAGATGTTGGATAAACAAACAAGCATCAATATATATCTACGTCCCAAGAATTACTGAGAAATGTCTTTATAAACACATTCGATACGTAGGAAATAATATTGTTTACTAAGATAATGCAAACAGATATTAAGGTACAAACCTTACAAACAATCACATTGTTTTGGTAGCCTAGAGAGATGAAAATATAGGATCCCAGATACAATCTAATCCGCCACTGAAAACTGCGATTCCGTGTCAAGAATTATAACGCACTACGCGGAAAGAGAAGAAAATAGAAACTTACGAACGCACGGTCACCGAGACACTAGATTGAGTTGTGACGGCCTGCCCCGCTGCGCCGAGAAGCTGCGCGCGTCGCTCTTTTCCCCCCCACCATTGGTCACTGGCCCGGGACCGAAATGATTACTGATAGATTTAAGCCCTGATTAAAACTAAAAGTTTGAACATTATCATAAATAAATTTCATGTCAAGGAATTTCTTACCACAAATTTGTAAACTATGCGGTTCATGCTGAAATAAGAGATGAAATTTTTTAGACTGTTTAGTAAAATAACAAAAAGTCTACAGGTTTCTAAATTAGAAAATTCTAAGAAATTCTACGAAATTACGAAAAGTTATGACTTTGAATATGACTATGAAATAGAAGGAAAAATATTATTATATATCCGATAGTTTACTATACCTTCATAATGACTGTATGCTATTTATCAAATATAATTTTGATATTTGATGAGAGTTTATAATTTCAGGAGTTTTGTTTTCATTTCGAGGATAGTTCACAGCCATTGCTAGCTCTATCCTCCACCCACAGGGGTCCAAGATGCCCCAACCTGCTTGGCTGATTGAGACACCAGCCTGGTTCCAACACTGCTCTCTTCACCCCCGTCCTCGCCGGTACCCTTCACAGAACGACGTTGAACAGTCCGGCATTTAGATGCGTTCCGTTCTTTCTTACGTTTCTTCTTCCAGTGCCGACCTTCCATCGGGCTCCCTTTCAGGCCCCTTACTACTTCTATTCCTTACCACGAGCGTTCACCGGGCTGCTGTGACTCTCAACTCAATTTCACTCCTTTAAACGAAGAGCTGTGGACAGCGAAGGAGATTAACCGTTTGAGTACAAATTGTACCGGTCAATCGATTCTGCAGAGAGGGAAGGAGCCCAGGAGGAAACGAAATCGTTAAACACGACACGACGACGTTCTGCCTATTACGCGTTATTAAATTATTAATGAAATTATGAAAATTGTATTTCTTGCTCTTATTTCTTCGCTTGATTTTATTACTGGATAAGAATAAACAAATTGTTATTCACGCACATATTTCATAGGTTTCTCTGTACGAGGGACTGTTTCATGTATTATATTTTCAATTAAAATGTAAAGTGCTAAGTGGACGAGTAGATTAAACGAGATGATATTTGTTCTTGGATTAACGAGTCGGCAAGAAGCGCGCGTGTCTCAGTTTACTTAGGATATCATAATTAAACGATTCCGTTTTCGTTTACTCGGGATCGATGTTCTCTGTTAATGCCTCCGTAAGTTTTGCTGAACGGGGTAAAAAATCCTACTCGGTTCTCAATCTGTTCATCAATTTGTTTGCTCGTTATCTTTTTTATGGCACTCGATACATGCGAATCAGAAGAAATTCATAACAACGTGCTCCGACGTGAATTACGAGGATTGAAATTTCAGTCTGATCATCGAAATCAACTTCCTGTGATTCAGGGCATACGATGGAAGATATAGATCAGGAAATTCTGATGCGGCACGGACGATTTATGCTAGAATGGAGGAAATAGATCGTCTGATATAATAAAACGGAGATATGAGAACGATAGCTCACGTAACAGGATGATATAAATTTATCTGAACAAGCGAATGTTAGTTATTTCGTCCTATGTAAATGCATTGGTAACAACATTGAACGAGTATTGCAAGAATCTAATTGACATTCTAGGCACTTTAACATATGCTATATAATGAACGGCAGCCATTCGGGGCACAAGTACCTAAAAAATTTACAAAATTTGATAAAATTTGGCGTGAAACTTGAAAAATCATCATTTTACTTTCTTTCTCGCAAACTTAACATAAGGATATATGAGATGTTCGTTAAAAGAAAATGTTTAAGAAATTATTACGTTCAGACTTTCTTCTTTCAAACTTTTGTTTTTTAGGACTCCATTATCCTAAAAAATATAAAAAATACCCAAAGTGAACTATATTTTTTTTACAATATTTAATGTATAAAATAGATCTCTATGTAAGTTCAGTTTCGTTGGTTATGTTGATCAAAATGTAAATCGATATAATAGATCGTAGTCTATTTATGACGTAGGAACAACTTGTCGACTGAACAAGCATAACAAGTATCAGATCGAGACTTACTAAACACACGCTATATTCATGATTAGTGTGGATATGTAACTGCGGTGGAATACATTACAATGTCTAGAAAGAACAAACTCGGAACAGTATTTTAACTTTGAGAGCAGCACACGGTTCGGCATGACGGTTTTTGTTCCCTATCCGACTCTCTCGTTTTCTCCCTCTGTTTGCCTCTCTCTCTCTCTCTCTCTCTCTCTCGGTCTTTTTTCTTCCTTTCCTTCTTGCTGTTAGTTTCTCTCGATGGTCTTTTTGATCTTCTCGAAGCAATTGTCCCAAGCGAGAACCCGGTCGAGGCAATAACGACCGCAGGCCCGGCCTATCCTGTACCTTCTGACGTCTTAATAAAGCAATCGTCCGATTTCTTGAAACTCCTCCTCCTTCTTTTGCTCCGAGCCACGCTCCGAAGGCCTTCGAAAGAACACTCTTTGCTTCGCCCAACATCATCAGTGCGATTTACAGGCTGTTTCTGCATATTTCAAATATTTTGCACATTATACAATTTCTCGTTTAACAAACTAATTAATATCTTTTTACACAAGTTCAATAGATACCGTTTTTCATCATGCTTTCTGCTCCAAGTACAGCTTGACTACTTCAAATAAGGATAAATCTAAATCTAAATCTAAATCTAAATCTAAATCTAAATCTAAATCTAAATATAAATACAAATACAAATACAAATACAAATACAAATACAAATACAAATACAAATACAAATACAAATACAAATACAAATACAAATACAAATACAAATACAAATATAAATATAATCAAATTAAATATAATATAAAATCAAATCTAAATATAAAAAAGAGTTTTAAACCAAATTTATAGTAAAATCTACCTTCGTCTTAATATTTATAAGAAGTATCGACTAACTATAAAAACTTAATTATATTTGTGAATTAATGTATATTTTATGAATATGCTGATAAAAAAGCCCAGTAGGTTTACTACAGGTAATTTTACGTAAAAATTTAACTGCAACCGATTTCCGAATCAATCAATTTCTTTTTTTCAGTTCCAGCAAACTATAAAAAAATTGTTTTTTATTAAGATATTTATAAAAATTTTAACGGACGTTGGTTATTCTTTTTCACATAGGTGTTTACACATCTTCTTATCTTATCTCGTAAAAGATTTTTTCAATGCTAATGAGAGGGGGCGGCACGTACCTTTATTCTACGCATAATTTACAATAATTTTTTTCTTTATAAAAGAATACTTTATTTAATTTTTATTTTATTTATTAGTGATAGTTGCGTCACTGTACGTTGCATTACAGTTACATCGATGTAAAAGTAGAAAAAATGAATGTTGATCAACATTGGAGAAATAAGAAGAAATACGTGTTATATATATATATATATATATATATATATATATATATATATATATATATATAATATGAATCATCAAACTCTTTTCAATATTTCAATGAATTTTGTTTCGATCAATATCGTGCACCAAAACTGTATCTATCCATTCATCTATCTGCTATAACACATAACGTTTGCTAAACTATAATTTCAAGGAACGATACAATTTTAAATTACGCACATACTTTTATATTTGAAAAGATACTTCATACAATATATAATTAGTAAAATTCAGACTATTCTTTTTATGTCTTTTTCAGGATTGAAATAAAAATAGGAAATTAATCAACTTAGTAATTTTTATTATAATCGTTACAAACGTTAAATGCGAATCGCCATTCTCATTTCTTATGCACTAACACGCTGGAAAGGAAGCGAATGCCCCGAATAAATAACAAACGAAACAAGAACATAGAAAAAGAAGAAAAGAAAGAATATTAAACATGAATTAAGGAATGTATCACCGAGAACTATCCGACAGAGAATGGGAAACAGCGTTTTTACTTTGCTACCATTTTAATGGATGTTATCGATGACACTGGAGTAATGAATAATTCAAACGAAATTAATGTCATTTACTATCTTAAAAACTACATACGAACTCTAAGACTGCTAAGGTGTAACGGAACGGCGTCTTTCTAGAGAAACTGAACGAATATGTATCGGATAAGTGCAATAAGATGTTTAGTACATTTAGAAAAATGCTTACTCGATGATTATTATCGAGGTTTTTCTTTCGTTGATATATATATTATTGTACAGCTCTGTTGGAAAATAGAAGTGATTGATTATCGAAGTTCCTCCTTCGGTATTTTAACACATACGATGGTAAAAAGAGTAATGAAGCTGGCCTTTCCATTCTATCACATAATAATCATACTTTGCTCATGCACACATATCAATATGTTTTCTTTCGTATTGTATAACGTAACTGTACACGAAATCGCTTACATGCCTACTATGTACACTAAGTTGTTTCGATTCCTTAACCCATCGATTTTGGAAATTTTGCTTGCAGATTCAAGGTAGATTCAATCGAATCGATATTAATATAATACCGAAATGATAATAGTATTAATACAATAATAAGAACAACGGTAATAATAATAGTAATAGAATGTAAACATAGACATGTGCAACAGTATAACAAATACGGTAGTATATATTCGAAACGAACATTCAGATTCAAGCAATGTTCTTCAAGTTATTCAAAGATCGAACATTCAATAAAAAAAATACTTATAATTTAATATATTTTAAACCGTTTTATAATTTCAATAATGTTAATTGTATATATATACACATATATATACACATACACACGCGCACACACACACATATATGTATGTATGTATGCATGTATGTATGTATATATAATATTATCATAGATACTCTGTATATTGCTAGGTTTGTACTATTTTTTTTTTTTTTTTTTTTTTTTTTTTTTTTTTTTTATTTGAAGATTTATAAAATAGGGAAAAATGTTGAACGTGTTGTGTGCGAAATATCGATACCGATCGAATTACCTGATATTAATTCAAAGTTGAGTCTTCGATTTATTGCGTCTGTAAATTCGAAACTTAAATACGACGAAAACGTTGTCTAGGAGATCAGGGACTGTTCATTTATTATATCGTATTAGCTTATATAGTCACTTTCAATACGCTTGAAATTCTTTATATTCATTGCGTAAACTTTAAATTCATAGCGTTACATAAGGGATTAAGCTCACTCTTTTTGTTTTAATCTTGCCTTTCTTTACATTTGCTTGACACAATGAAAGAACCGTCCCTTATCATACAATTTATGAAAGCTATTTGTATCACTTAATCTAACATATTTACAAATTATCGCGTCATCAATATGAATTCCAAGGTACACGTCACGTAATAATTCATTTGTATCTTTTATACAGAATAAAGTAATACAAATTGCGATTATCTTTGACAATTTTTAGGAATACGTGGACATGTTTCGTCGACAATATTAACTAAAACCAAAGAATAAGAAAAGTCCTATCAATGGAATACATAATTTTTATATTAATAATGCATATGCAAAAAATATTCACCTGTAAAATATTTTCTTAAGTTTCTAATATTTTATTTTTAATTACCAATTAATAATTACTAATTTTTAATCATACTAGAAGTCGTTAACATTTAAGCATAGGAGATTTGTGGCATTTCAAATAATTCGAAAAAAGGTCAAACATTTAATATTTCACGTCATTTCTACTTACCATCGGAAGTAGAACATTCCACTTCATGAACAATCTATTTCATATAGATTATTTAGCGCTAACTATTTGGAAACTAGATTTTTAGACTATGCCCAATTCAATTTTAGCATATTTAATTTTCATTGAATTCATTTCCACGTATTCTTCTTCCTTCAAACAACATTCAACAACTCTGTCACGCCGTATATTTCTTCCAGCTATTTAATCTCAATTTGGCACTCATTTCCTTGCATCGTCGCTGTCCTCTTCTGTACTGTACCTAAGCGCAGAATAAACATATTCTTGATTTGAATTCTCATTCTCGTCCTCTATTATTCCTTGCTGAATCAATATTTGATTCCCATCGGTCACCATTAGAACAGCACCTTCCAGATCATCCAACTGCATGTTTTCCTCTCTCTCCTCATTTTCTTCGTCTGTCTCTTCAATTTCTTCGTTCCCTTCGTGTTCTTCTGACTCATCAATCCCTTCGTTTCTTTCATTCTCTTCCATTTCTTCGATATCTCCGTTTTCTTCATTCTCTTCGTTATCTTCAACCAGTTCACTGTCCCCATTTTTCTCAATTTCCTGGTTATCTCCAGGTTCTTCTAGATCTTCGTTTAATTCTATCTCATCGTTTTCCTCAATCTCCTCATTATCCTCATTCTCTTCCTCATTTTCTTCAGTGGAGTTTTCATCAGATTCGTTCTTCGTATCTTCAAAATCTTCATCGCTTCGATCTGCAAATGTTTCAGATTCCAACTCTAAAGATTCATTGTTAGGTAAGTGTTTTTCATATAGATTCATAGATTTCGGGGAGGATCGATTTCGAATCTTTGATAAATCGCACATGTCTTTCTCAGTTAGAGGCACTATAGGGCCTAGTTTATGACTTATCGGCTGTTCTACAGGCATATTCTCAGGAAGCAGAGGCATCATGGGACTGAGAACAGGAGGTCCATCATCATCCGATAAATTTGCATCATGTTTCTTTGTTTCTGCAATAACGATAAAATATTTAGCTTTTCATATATTCACTTGATTGTTAAAAGATGTACGCTAACAAGATCGACATTTTTTCCTTGTTGTTGATTATAATAAAGTAAATTACTTAATTTTAGATTGATCATCATTTCTTTCAATACCTGTATTTTTGGATTCTGGAAGATGTTTTAAAGGATAATGCTCCATGTTCTTTTCATCAATTTCTAAATTATCTAGTTCTTCTGAATCCTCACTCTCCGAATTGTAAGTAATTTCTCCAGTTGCCCTAGATTCATCCTCTGATTCATGTTCCTCTTCGGCTTCGGTACTACTACCACTTTCTGATTCTTCTGTATCTGCTTCTTCTTCTTCTGCTTCAGATTCAAAATCCCCTTCTTCCACTTCTTCAATTATCGCATCGTCAGCCATTAGACTTCCCTTTTGATAAGAGTTTATGTAAAAACATTAATATACAAAAATATTTTCGTTAATTGTAGTAAGTATATTATTTTATATTTTTGTAATTAGTTACCTCTGCTTTTTCATTATTTTTCATTTGTTCTCCTTCTTCCGTCTTCGTATTACACGTAGTCGAATGTGCAGCTTCATCGGTAATATTTTTCCGACATTTTGGACACCAAGTACTAGTACCTGGATGACCGATGTGAATACTCGTGTGTAATAACAATTTGCTACGAGCATTGTGATACCTATCAAACATAAATTCCCGATTATATATCATGTATATTACAATACTATGTACAAGTACAGAACTAAGCGTACAATACCTGCCGCAAACTTTACATGTAAAATTATTTCCTTCAGTTGACAATATCGCTTCGTGTGCAGCTTTCAAATGTTCTGCCAAATCATCATAATCTTTACAAAGTTTCAAACATACTCCACAAGTGACTGCTGCCTCCGCACGATGGAAACGAATTAAATGTTGCCATAAATGTTTCTTTGCTGGCCATTGTTTTCCACACACTTCACAAGCACATTCTGTATTTGTTGATTCATCATAAACTTTCCTGGAATCCTTTCTTGAACATTTTATTGAAGATTTCGCTCTGAAATTGTGATTGTGATATATATATATATATATATATATATATATATATATTATTCATAAATTAAGATTAAGAAACAATAACACAAACAGAAACAATAGAACAATAGAATTAAGAAACAATAGAATAAAAGAAAACAGATATTATATTGTATTTTACAGTATTTACCTCTGAGTGAGTGGCATAAGATTCGGAAGAGGTCTCTGACCAGAGAGTTGAAGATTTATATCTTCAAAGAGATTGAAATCAGGAATATTTAAATCTGATGTGGTCTCCTCTTTCTTAATTTGATTATTATTCTTCAAAAATTCTTCTTGGCTACTTAACATGTCATTTCGTAAAGATAAATTTTCCTCCTACAAAAGGGATTTGGATTGATATAAAATCAAAATACATTAATTTTTTTGTTCAAGAATGCTACTTACTCCTTTTCGTATATTTCGTCTGCAAGTTGCAATATGGTTCCAATATAATGTTTTAGTGCAAAATTGTCGCCTACAATTCTTGCAAGAGAAATTCAGTTTACCACGCATTCTTCTCTGTTCATCCTGTTTTAATCTTTTAAACATTCTTTCCGGATCAGTATTGTGCATGTTACGATAATGTTTTGAAAGTGCATCGCTGTTTACAAACATTTCTGGGCACATTTCACAATCGTACGTATCCGTTAAGGACCTTCTCCTTTTCGAGTCACTAGAATCTTCATCGCACATATCTACTTCGTATTCTAAATCCTCTGGTTCTTCTTTCACTATTATATCAGGAGACTAACACAAAAACAGTAATTTTATATTCAACTATATAAGATATAGTTTTACTATTATTTATAGTAACTTTTATAATTACTTATTAAAAGCCTACCTCTATTCCAAAATCTTCGTTTTTCGACCCAATATCTAATCTATGTTCAAATGCTGCAAGTTGATCTTTGGGAATATTATGTATTGTTTCATAATGATCTCTAATTGCAGAATCTTCAGTGAAAACAGCTAGACATTGTTTACAAGTCCTAAATACTTTTCCATGACATTTTTTAGTATGATCAAACGCTTTCCATTTTGAAGCATATTGTTTCCCGCAAACTTGACACGTATTGGGTCTTGAAAGAACACTGGAATGAACTTCTTCTACGTGACTTTTAAGTTCTTTTGGATCTTTCATTGGTATTAAACACACTCCACAAGATACACCAATTTCATTGCGATGAAGAGATAAAACGTGCATTTTTAACTTCAGTTTATTTTCAACGGTATCACCGCAGAAATCACAAACGTTAGGAGTGGTATGATATCTTTAATAGAAAAAAAAAAAGAGGAAAGAAAAGAAAAAGAGAAAAAGAAAAAAATAGAAATTAATCACGATTAATCACTTATAGGATAAAATATTTGTGCATCGATAAAGATATAAATGCTAATAATTATTGTTAAAGTTACATACCTGTGATCTTTTCTATGGGCTTCTAAATCTTCTTTAGTTCTGAATAATTTCCTACAGGATCCAAAATTACAAGTTAAATCCGGATGATCCATATGCTTCACCCTGTTATGTGTCATAATCCCTAATTTCGAGGTGATTGTTTCATTACAAAGATGACACGTGTATGTGCTATGATGATTCTCGATATGCTTTTGCAAACTGGCACGATCTTTAAATATTCTTTCACAAGCTCTGCATCTCGTTAATAATGCTCCAGGGTCTTTCCTGTAATTCTGACATCCTTTCATATGTCTGCGCAATAGATACCGCTTGTGAAATCCTTTATTACATTTTTCGCAATAATGTAAACTAACTTCTTCGGTTTTAAATTGTCTATTATCTTTCCCATCCTTTCTAGAATCAGGTTCGTATCTATGAATTTTTGAAATGTGTGCTGCTAAATGATCTTTTGAAGCACTAGTTTTCATACAATAAGGGCAAGTTACATCTTCATGACCTTTGTGAACTCTGTTCACATGTTTCCATAAATGTGAAGTTCTTCCATAGCATTTATTACAGAGATCGCAAGGGAAAAGTCCATGAACGATTCGTCTATGATTACATAATTTTTCTAAATTGGTAAACTTCAAATCTGCACAAAGCTCGCAACTTAATTCTGTTTCCCTCATTCGTCCCTCTGCTTTATTCTCGCTATTTTCAGCCCCATTTTCACAGCTTTCCTCAAAACCATGGATTTTTCTATGTCTGGACATTTTGGATTTATTCGAATATGGTCTACCACAAATGTCACAGCTGAAGTCGCCGTTCGTTAACGGCCAATGTTTCGATCTTACATGAGTACTCAGTTGCAAAACATTTGGAAACACTTTTAAACAGACACCACAAATTAATGGAACAGTATCCGAATGAACGCCCATAACATGCTTCCAATAATCAACTCTACTACCCCAAAGTTTACCACAAATTTCACAAGTATTTGGGGATGAACCTTGAATTGCGTGATGCTGAATATGTTCGTTTCTGAGTGACTTTGTAGCAAAAATTTTACCACAATCTTCACGATCGCATTTTATGGCTGATTCATTGCTATGAGACGAGCTAACATGTAGCCAACGTTCCCATTTACTAGGATGTGAACTCCCACAGAGTTCACAAACAAAAAAGAGATGATATTGAGCTCTATTACCGCCACCATTTAAACTCGAAGGGTTTAAAGGATCTCCTGCTGGTACTAATTGTTCCGACTGTGAAATTGAAAAATTTGCTTAATAAAAGAATGTGAGAAAATTCCTCGCTACGCTTAATAATTTGGTCATTGTTATAAGTATTCTTACTCTGTGTGCATTTCTTTGATGTCGTATTAAATGATCTTCATTAGGAAACGATTTATAACAAATATAACAGTCCACTTTATCGCTATCCTCTTCATAGTCAAGCATTTGTTCTGCAGTTTCGTTACCGTTAATGTTCTCTCCATAATAATTACTATTTAATTGAACAAAAGTAGCAGGATCATAATTTGGATCCACATTATGTATGGATACATGAGCAATTAATTTTTTTCTGGAATCATGTTGCCTACCACAGATAGTACAACTGTACCTATTAACAGTAACAATAAAAATAGTTACAGATTTCCCATTATTATCAAATAGCATTTATATAATTTGAAACGAAGTACCTTCTTTGTTCAGAAAGCAGTAATTTCGAGCCGCCGTGGTACATATTTACGTGGTTCAAAAGTTGTGTGTTGTCGGCACAAATTTTTAAACAAACACCACATGCAAATGCCGCGAATTCTTTGTGAGTAGCACGAATATGAAGCCAAAGAGATGCACGGTCATTAAAATCACGAGTACAAATTTCACAAACAAACACAGTTTCAATCTCAATGAGATTTTCTTGTCCGCTCTCATGGTCGTCTTCATTTTCTGCATTTGTCTAAAATTAAAGAAAAAAAAAGAAAAAATGCAGAATGAAGATTAAATAATCTAGCTTTTCTCTTAAAAGAAAGAAAGAAAAAGAAGAAGAAGAAAAAAAAGGAGAGAAAGAAAGAAAGAAAGAAAGAAAGGAAGAAAGAAAGAAAGAAAGAAAAGAAAAAAGGAAAGATTCTGTTAAACTCTATAAAACGTACATCTGGAGACAATGGAAATTCAGAAGAGGTTTTACCCTCATACGAATCGAGATCCATAGATTCATTCCAATTATGTGAAACAATTTTCTTTAGACATTTATCACTTTCCACCATAGGACATGGATCAACACCATGTAACGTTTGAATATGCCTGCTTAAAGAAGATTTAAGAAAAAAGTCTTTTTTACACAAAATACAAATGAATGGTTTATCCGCATCGTGAGTTGCTTCGTGCTCTTTTAAATCATTAACTGAAGTAAAACATTGAGGACACGATTCACAATACCATTTCTTAGTACGTTGAAAGTCAGTATGCTCTATTAAATGAAAGAAAAAATTAATTCTTGTTTCATAATTGCATGAATAAAGCTTTATTTTGTATTCAAGTTACCTGTTTTCGGTAATTTTTTTGGTTTGCAATTTGTAGTAAATTTGTCCTCAAAATCTCGCTTAAGACTATCTCCTTTCGTTAATGCTTGTTTTAAAATCGTTAATTGAGGATTTTTCGCTAATTTAGCTTCCGCACTTCTAAATAATTAAATAATTTTAAATCACTTTTATAAATAAAAAAAAAAAATCGGAAAAAGAGAAAGTGAAAGATATGAAATATATTTAACCCTATAATAGAGCTAATAGTACCTATAATCTTTGCCGTCGTCATCGCTTCCAATACTCGAAGCTTCTGAACTATCCACAACTTTATTATCATTAATCTCGTTTTTTCGTGAAAGATCTAATCTCTGCCCTTCAGTACAAATCCTACCATGAAGGTTCAATTCCATAGCATCCGTGCAAATCTTCCCGCAAGCATTGCATTGATATCTATTTTCTGGCCGATAGGCATTGTTCAGTGGAACCTCCGTAGGTGCTGGAAGACCAGCATGACGTGATTTTATATGTTCTTCCAAATTTGTTCGGGTTGAGTAGATACGGGAACAATAACCGCATGTCACTGCCGGATGGCCTCTGATACAGATATTAGCATACCGTCATTGTTATTATCATTATTAATATGCATCAATATCTATCAAATATTCCCTTTACATATTAATATTAATTTTACAATTAATGTTCTGCTTTGCCTCTTCAGAATAGCATGATACTCCCCCTCCTAGAATTATTCTTGTTGATGTTTTAGATCTTTTCGTTATGATACTACGTATCATACGTAAAAATTGCACGAAAATACGTGCAATTGTTAAATGAAAGCACGTGAGTTAAAAAAAGACGTACCTGTGAGTTGTAGATACATGACCCCAACGATGTTTTGCGGTGGAGTATGATTTATGACAGAGATCACACTGATAGGGCCTTTTATACGATGTATGATCATCCGTAAGAACTTTTTCACCAATCACGTCACCGGCACCAACGTGAATGCGTGCGTGCAAGGACAAATGACCCTTTGAACTAAATGCTTTGCTGCACAAGGAACAAACATAAACTTCATGTTGTTGAGACGTATGCTGTAATAATGTAAATTATCAGATTTCATTAGACACGTCTAAGCTATACCTTCGATTGAATTTAAGTATAATATACCTCTGATAAGTTAGTGGAAACATCCTGATGTTTCAATACTGATTCTTCAGGTTCTTCTGCAACTATCGAGGTCATTTCCAAAAAATCACTTGGATTTGTCTCCATATCCATTTCATACTCCTCTGAATGACGATCTTCAGAGTCGTCCATAACTGTTGCTGAAATAAAAGGAAAAACAAGAATAGAATAATAGAATATTATTTCTTAATACATATTTTTCATACATTGAAATTGAAGAAAGCACCTTCGTCTGTCCCACTGTTATCAATTTCTTCTGTCTCATGATCAGCCTCTCCATCAGAATTCAATCTGGGTGGTGTGCCTAAAGCAGCATTTGGATTTACGATAGGAGCTTCCGGAATTAACACTGGTATACTTTTCCGTCCTTCGAAAAACTCTGAATCATTACAGCATGTCAAGATGGTCGTAACATCTCCATTCTGAACAATCAAAAAGGATGTTTTAAATAATTAAGATTAAAAAGGGACAACAATTTTTTTTTTAAACGATTAAGCAAATTTTTATTTTTACCGATTCTGAAGGTGATAAACACCTTTCCAAGAGAGCCACTGCATTAACACATGCTGTTCTAAAATCATAGAAATTTTCCAAATTGTACATACACCGATAACAGAGGCATTTTGGTAGTCGATCATTTTCTGCAATCTGAAATTAAATATTTAAATATTAATGTTTTCATTATTATTTAATCAATATATAAATGAACTTGATGGACTATGCAACGCGACAATTAAAATGAGTACAATTGGCATTATTAAAACTAATATCAATAACATAAATGATATCAACAAAGATGTATAGTACTGCATTTAACATTCGTTGCAACGTCACTATGAAAATGTTCCAAGTGAAATTTGGCAATAATGTTGTACGCGTGCCTAGGAATTATATAATATTTCTAGACTCACAATGATTGAAACGTGTATTTCATACAACAAGTAAAAAAGTAATTTCTGATGTATCATAATAATATTATCATTGACATTATAATTAAATTTTCAATAACTTCAAAAGAACTTAAATCGTACTGTCAGAAAAATTGTATACATGTAAAAATATAAATATTGGAAGGTACGGCATGAAATAAATATAAAATGAAATGAACTTAAAAGAATTATGATAGTTACATATCAAAATGTTATATAAATATATAAATTGAGAATTTAAAGAAGAAAAAAGGATGGTACTTTGGAATTTATATAAAAAATGTTTTAGAGACTTTAGAATCCATCAAAAAGATATTAAATAAACGGAAATAAAAATTACAAACATTTAAATATACATCAAACTATTTAATGCAAGAACTATTGATATTATATTTACATAAAATATAAAATTATATAGAGGTACATTGTGAAAACGACAAATTAAATTAAAAAGAAAAAGAAAAAGAAAAAGAAAAGGAAAAAGAAAAAGAAAAAAGAAAAAAGAAAAAAGAAAAAGAAGGGAGGCATCGATTCTAACTTTATCGTGAAATAATACAATGAATAATAAGATCGAGCATATTTCAAACAAGGAAAATAACGTAATAAATACTTTTCATCGGAAGAAAACAAGGCGTGAAAGCCAACTAAAAATACTAACAAGAACAATTAAAACGAAGAAGTAGCCCGATAATAAAATAAAAATAAAATTGACGGATCATTTAAAATTAACACCAAATTCATCGATCTTTCAAAATTTATCATATTTCTGTAACAAGTAAGAATTGAACTGTGTATATAAATTAAAACACAATTAATAAATAATATCCAGAGAGGAATAAAGCTGTGACTAACAGAAATCATCATAAAACGCCACGCAAACTTGATCAAACTTTTCGGAAATATGAAAGACAGGAAGCAATACAAAACCACTTGTGACTTCACACAATTGCGAGACACATTTAAAGAAACTATAAAATAAGAAAGTCATTAATGTAATATATTTCCGACATAGATAAGCGAAATGTTGTAAATTGAATCGCAAGTTCCTCGTTAAATGGGGAACATTTTGAAAATGATTTGAGAAAGTTGACACGAAGGGAAAGGAGGTTGACGTGTAAAGAAATCTCTGGTAGGCGAACGATGACGAACCTTAAACGGCAGACAAGCTTGTATCTTGTCAACGAGCTGTCTGTTCTTGCCCTCTTGACCGAAGATGTCCATCTTGACGGCGTCGTAGGATGCGCATAGTCTGCAGAGCTCCTGGTAGCGTTCCCTGGACTCCATCGTCGGCGTGGCCACGAAGATGATCACGATACTGGCCCGAGGAAGTTGGATAATCCGGATTTCCTCGTGGCAGTGTTGAAAAAGGCTCTTCTGGCCCAGGCTCGGCCTTCTTCTTCTTCTTCCTCGGATCACATCCTTCGGAGCGGGGATCCGCGGCTCGCTGCGACACCGCGCGGCTTCCGTTTACAGGCTACTTCCTGGCGATTTTCACGACAGTTAAGGCCCCGGGCGCCGCCATCTTGTACACAGACACTTGTTCCATCACCCCTGTCGAGCATGACCTCCTCCATGTCCCTGGCTATCATACGCTTACGTAGAAATATCCGTCGATTTTTCGATACTTTGTAAACCACGAATTGTATTTTGGTTTTATATAAAGTCCAGTTCGTATTGAATTCATTTCTTTGATATGAGGAGAAATTTTCAATAAGCGTCAAATCGACATTTTCAGTAATCGACAAATGATCGGATTGGTCCATCATTATCTGATTACCGATGTTTCCTTATCGATGAATTTATTGTTTAGATGTTAGAATATATAAAAAATATAGAACAGAATATAGAATATTAGTATTATAATTGTTGTTATTATTATTTTCATCGAACCCTTTTTCTTACCTTATCTAGATATAAATTATGATGGCTGAAAAGAATATTGGTACACCGTGGTATGTATTTATTATGTTTACATATTAATAAGTTAGGCATGAGTATATTTTTCGTACGATTTAATAATATTTTCATGCGAATAAAAATGTTGGTGCTATGGAAATGATATTCATATTCATTGTAAACTAAAGATATATGCCAATACAGAACGGTAATAGTAACAGTAATCTCGAATTAGAATATCACCTTTTCTAACAAATCGAAGATACACTTAATTGTAAGTATATTGTCTATATGCATACGTGTTGAATATATACGTATACTGAACATGTGTAATATAAATAGTAAATACTAATGTTGATATAAAATCGATAATTTACGTTAAATCATTCGTGAGGAAAGAAGATCTATTAACATATTCAACATTTGAGTAATATCCAGAACTATTATTATAATTAAATACATGATCGAGCACATGATCAAGAAGATTGATAGATTTATGAACACCTTCAAACTTAACCTATTTTACGATAAGAGATTATTATAAGACTTTTTAAACAAGCGTAATGAATGATGCGACTAGAACGGGACAGAAAAATTTATATGTATTAATATCGTCATCATTCTTGGTTATCGCGGAATCGGTAAAATATTAAATTTAGGTTAACATCAGGTTTTAGTGGTGAAACCGTATATATCAATAATTTTATTGTACAAAAGAGTATAATATTAATTGAATGCGATTAGGAACTTATAGTAAGTAAGTAGAATTTGAAAATGTCAGTGTCTTTTTAATGTTATTATTCTACATTTAAATATATGAAGAACGATTAAAGAGTTAGAAAAATATATTTATATCAAGATAAAAAGAAGGAAAAAAAAAAAAGATTTTAATTTTTAGCATTATAGGAAACAATGGGTAGTTATTTTGATCCCCTTGGTTTTACTAAACAAACAGCAACTTTGTTGCGTGGTTTGGGTGCATCTGAGTTAATAGTAGAATGCAAAAAGAGAAATATATCAACGGATGTATTACAAGAGCTTACTGTACAAGAGCTAATAATGTTAGGTAAATTGAAAAGTTCTTAACATATTAATAACGTTAAATAATGAAGTGAAATTCGAATAAAAACTTTTCATTTGCCTTTACCAATACAAATTTCATTGTTGTAATTTACACTTATTTACAGTACATATATATATATTTATTATCTGATCTAGAAATTTTTAATATAGGCATTGACCCTAAAAAGGCCGAAGAGTTAAAAAATTGTTTAAACGCCAGGAAAAGAAGATCCAACATTGTAATAACAGATGTTGAGGACAGGTTGAATATTATTTTGTTAAAATTATTTTAAAAGACTTCTCCCTTGTATATAGATACGTAATTTAACGAGTAGTTTTATCAAGAATTCATTGTTTTTTTAGGATTGAACATTTTCTTGAAATGATCAAAGATGGAGAGCAGCAGTTCTGTTTGATACAAGCATTTATGGCTTATTGTCGATTGAGACTCGTTAAGGAAAGAATTAATATTTTTATCGATCCCAACAAGTGTTTGAGTGCTTCTAAGGTATTACCTATCGCTATCGCCGCAATACAGACAGAGTTGGAAGAAGCAAATAAGAACCTTTCTGAACTTGACGAATTGATTTCGAGGGTAAGTATCGAAGAATTTTCCAATGAAATCACAATACAATGCCCCTTTGTTGTTTCATGGTATTTACGTAACATTAAATATTTCAATTTTCATTATGTTTTACAGTTAAAGACAAAACCAAAACATACTAACTTTCATCACGTTTGCATCGCTATGGGTGCATTAGGATTAGTAACGCTTCTATTATCTAAGATGTATATAACTTAAATGTGTGTGCGTGTGTGCGCGCGTGTGTGTGCGTGTGTATGGATGTAAGTACCAAGTATAAAAATTAAGGAGATATTATATTTTACATAAAATCAATTTTTTATACAAAGTTTTAATTTATTTTATTTTTGTCAGAATTTTTGAGAAAGGTATTATAAACATTTTACAGATATCAATAAATTTTTGGTTCTAGAATAATCAGCCTCCTTTATTATTAGTAATATAATTCTTTGTTATAATAAGATTTCACACTACATTATGATAAATGTATGATAAAATAATAATAAAATATTAATGATGAAATAAATGACAAACAATTTAAAATATAGATAGAGCAAAAATTGGGTCAAACGAAAGATAACTATATGGAAAACATATAAAACACTGGTCTGACAGCACATTTTTAAATGGATTGCAAAGAATGATAAATAAAATTAAACGATATCACTCGTACATTAAGTACATGATTTATTATAGATTGTTATAAATTTTATTTTTCATTGCAATAACAACAAGAATAAGAGCAACGATAACAAGAACAACAACAACAACAACAACAACAACAACAATTTAAAACTTGATTTAGTATCAATGATGATAAACAGACTGATAACATTCGTTTAATCGCGCTAATATTCCTATAAACGTAAATTCAGGTTAATGAAATTAAAGAAACGACCGTACGATCGAATAGAAACACTAGAAGCGACTGGTGAGTAGTGAATCGAGAAGGGTGGAATTCTCGATTAATTTACGTTCCATCCACCCGAAGCGCCCTTGTGAAAGGATACACCCTAAAAAATTGGGTGGTGGGGATAGAAAAGAGTAGTGTCTCTCGGCGCATGCGCGCTTCCATTAGCTTCGAGCTTTCAAATTTCAGCTCAGTCGTAATAAGATGGACGGTGGAGCGTACGGTGGAGGAAAGGCAGGAGCCCCTTTCGACCCTATTGCCTTTATTCAAAGGCCTCAAGTCATTTTAAGAGCCGTATGTCTGGTAAGTTCTCTCTTGGAACGTCTAATAACGATTGCTCTGTACTAACGTCATTACGTATTAAACGATATTGTCGATTTTACGCGACGAACATTGATTTTAAAGGGTGAACCACCCCCACCAGTTTCATACGATGGGGTTCTATTGATTTTTCGCAAATTCCAACGATACACCCCATAATAGAAGGATCTCGTATAATTTTCTATTGATTTTTCAAACATATTTTATCTAAAAATGTTCGCGAGTCGTACGAGTAAAAAGTCGAACGAGTAAAAAGTCGAACGATAAATCGACGAATCTTTAATGAAAAATCTTTCAAGTAAGCGAGAGAAATTTTATAAGGCGTCGATCGTGAAAGTGATAGACGATTTTTAAAAGTGATTCGAGGTATCGAAAAATGAAATACGATAATTTGAGCTTAATGGCGAGGAGTCTAGGGCCATACTTGAGAATGTTTTTCTAGCTAGCTAGCTAGCTAGCTAGCTAGGTAGGTGTCCTGTAAAGTCGAGGAAACGATGCAATGAGTGCGAGTGGGATGCCAATATACGACACGAGCAACGGGCACTTATAGATATGAGACATTTGAAGTTCGCTGCGTGAACTCTCAGTCAATTTCAAGAACGAAATGGTGGGGATAGCCTGATAGGGATAACCAAAGTGGGCAAAAATTGTCATACCTGTGCAACCAGTATTGTACTTAAACCCGTTGCATTTAACCCTTCTAATTTTGATATCTTAATCTAGTTGTTATTTTCAATCTATCTATCTATCTATCTATCTATCTAAGAAAACGGATTTGCAATGTTTTGTAATAAAAAAAGCTAATAAATTTTGTAATACAAAATCGATAGCAATTCTATATACCAATAATAAAATTTCATATTTTAGGTTAGACTCGAGATATTTTCTGTCGTTAAGAAAATATAGTCGGGTGGAGATTGACGGAAAAGTCGCAGCAGGTTTAATTAAAACAGAGCAAAGTAGCCCAGGTCAGTTTTGGGGCGAATTTCGAAATGAAATCGCGCGTACAATTTTAATAAGATTTTAATTACCACGGAATACAGGATGGATAGCGAAATTGGGTCGGATTATATTTCGAGTTTGGTTAGAAATAGATTTCGAGCGAAATAGTATTATCTTGTGACTGGTGACTTGTGACATGTTCAGAGATGTCTACGAAATACGAATACACGCTTCTTTTCCATGAAATTGCATATCCTTTTATACATAGATCGATTGTTCGGAATATACTACGTAAAGAGGCAGTAGAATACAATATATAATACGAAGGAAATCGATATTTCAAATTTTTGACGAGTCGTCCGCCTTATCAAGGATGTTCGAATATTCCATCCATCTTCGCGTACATAGCGAGCACTTTATGAATCGTTATTTCGTATCTTCCATAAGAGAATTAGTACGGCCGCTGTTTCTAATTTAACTCGGTGTTTTAAGTCTTTTTATCTTTTAATCTCAAGGATAAAGTCTAAAGATAAATAAAGATAAAGGGTAAAGCTGGTAAAAAGAAATCAAGAGAAATCGAATCTGGAGATCGTGTAATGGCCGTGGTGTTGTGCTACGCGCGTAGACGCATACGGTCTATATGAATTTATCGTGGCTGTAAACTATCAGTAAGTAATTGCGCGGTGTTGGAGTTTTCGTGTCTTCGAATGATCTAATGTTATTACCTGTGTCATACGTCCGAAAGTGTTTACAATTGACGTATCTAATGTATCATCGGTGAAACGTACGACCTATTCAGAATTTTAAACATCTTGCAAACTGATTCTTCCTAAAACGAATGGACTATATTGATCTTTGTATCTTGGTACTTTTCTTTACATAGAGTTATTTACGTAGTAGTTGAGAGAAGCAGAAGCAGAAGCAGAAGCAGAAGCATCGAGAGAGGCAGATCCGTTAAAAGTATACATTTGCGTTTTCTAGACATTTTTCAGACAACAGAAAAGTAATGTCGTAAGAAAACTAATTTTATGATATTTCTCTACTCTTGATCAAGATATAATAATCTGTTCCAGCTGTGTGATTCATACAAGAACCGTACAAGAGGTAAAAAGAATTGTAAATTTTGATGCTTAAAGAGTGAAAATCTAATTTTATACAGTTCAGTTCTATAATATACATCTTCTTAGATATAGAAACGAATTTTCTAGCGTTTTCGTTTAACAATTTAATGACACGCGAATAACCCGTTTACAAAGAGCGAACGTTCTTTGACATTGATAAATCTTGCATATTAACGTAAATTTTGAAATTGAAATTTATTCGTAATGATAATTATCTTGCTCTTGCGAGAATTCGTATTGATATCAACGATTAAAATAGAGTGTAATTATTAGGTAAAAAGAATCTTAATTATCTGTATTTTTAAAGGAAATTTCAAAGTTGGAAAATCGACAATTACTTTTTAATTAGAGATATCGTAACGGCTGTAGTTCTATTCCTACGACTATCTATCGATCCTTGTTGCTACTTTGTTTATAATTTATCTTAAATGAAACATTTTTATTTCTCTTAAGCAAATAATCATCGTTATAATTGTTCTATCGATCTGCCAATTATTCTTTACTCTCGATTGTTTTCTTCGTTCTCAGAACTGTGACCTTCGTCTAACCCACTTCCATCTGAAGACGGATCTGGACCACGTCGAAACTAGATTCGATTTTATATAAATAGACACGTAGGAAAAAACAAATATCTCATGGAGAATCAAACGGAAATCTAGTTTGAGAACGGATATTTTAGTTTCAACGCAGAAGGAAAGTGTTCCAACAAACTTGTGCGTTTAATTAAATACCGCGTCTCGTTTCTATGTTGGAACTTGCTTACCTATCTTTGTATATTTCGTCGTATATTTATTTGTCAAATAAATTTATGTACGTGTTTCGGATTAGCTAGCTAAAAAGCAACGAATCTATCAAGTAGTTGGTATGTATAAAACATAAAAAAACGTGCCTAAATTGCCAACTAAGTTAAAGATAGAGCGATATTAGGAAGTCTATCGATATTTGCGTATGCGTGTGTATATAGTTGGAAAAATTGATTGGCACGATTCACGAATTAGTCACGTAAACAAATGACACTATCGTAAGAGGTAATGCCTGTAATGCGTGTAAAAATTTAACACGGATCCGATGAATCGTATCCTTTTGATCGTTTTCATCATTTCGTTTATTAAATCCTTCGTCCTTCGAATTGTTTCAATTATTTTAAATTTTATCAAAATAGTTGTTCCAGCGATTTAGTTTATCCCACCGACTTGATATAGTATCGCCGATTAATTAAGAAAGTTAATGAAAAGCTAATCGAAGAGAACGATCGATTCGAAGTTTCGTTTATAAAATTTAAGCAATTTTGAACGAAAGTTTTACAAATCGAGTCAAGTTTTAAAAATCTAAGAAAAAAATGTGTATGCAAGAAATTACAAATATTGTCGTTTAATCTTCTAGCTCTTCGCGATAATCGTGTTCGGATGCATAAGCAACAAGGGATACATAGAAAAACCAGACGGAAAAGACGTTTGTCTTTACAACGGAGACCACAATGCTTGTAATTACGGGATAGGAATCGGAGTCCTCGCCTTCCTCGCCAGCATTGGATTCCTTGCTGGCGAATATCTTTTCGAACAGATGTCTTCCGTTAAGACCAGGAAGCATTTCGTCCTGCTCGATTTAGGGTATATTTCATATTCTATTTGCCCTAAAGTAATTTTCTTTGTTTTCGGATTATCGATACCGAATATTCACTGTATAAATTTCATCATCGCTGTATAATAATACTCGATTTCTCAGGAAATTCAAACTAATAAGTTACTTACTAAACTGTCAAGTTACATCTCTGTAATTGCATTCGCAAAAATATAAATTATGCCGGCTAGAATTGACAATTTTTCAGCGCTTCGATGCAAAATATTCATACTCGATGTATCGTAATAATTTAGTTTATAATTAATAATAATGTGTTTTAATGCTTAGGTTTTCTGGCTTTTGGGCATTCCTTTACTTCGTCGGATTCTGTTACTTAACCAATGCTTGGAACAAATCGGAAACGCCGGAAAATAATTACGGAGTGAACAACGTTCAAAGCGCTATCGCTTTCTCCTTCTTCTCCATTTTTACCTGGGTACATTCATCAAATATTTTTTTATCGTATTCAGTTTCTAGATAAATGTATGTAATCAGTTTCAAAATATCAATTATCTCGTTCGAGTATGCCTTCTATATTAATGTCCTTTCTACTTTGTACAAAGATTCGCTTTACTATTATTATTCGTTTCTTTATAGCGTTATCGTCTGTTTTTAATTTAATTTAATTTAATTTAATTTAATTTAATTTAATTTAATTTAATTTAATCCTTCGATCTTGAAAAGGCTGCCTGTGCCTGGTTTGCCTTCCAAAGATTCAAGCAAGGTACCGATGCTGCATTCGCACCGAGTTACGAGGCGGATCCTGTTGGTGGGACAGGATATACGAGTTATCCCGATGCGACTGATGCTGGCTATCAAGAACCGCCGTTCGGTCAACAGCAACAGCAGCAGCAACAACAACAGCAACAACGGATGCCCGATTTTCGAGCACCGGCTTACTAACCCTCTCAAACATAGTTTATCACTATTGGTAAAGCAAAATTTCTATTAATCTGCCTTTTTACGAAAACATTCTACGTTCGATGTCGAAATATTATCGAATAACAATCGGAAGATATAAAATTGATCTATTCCGAATAATGAATTAATAATGAATTTCATTCGCGCTAATGAGAAATAACGGGGCCGATTCGACGAGACCGATGAGTTTTATGACGGAGCGTTAATTTTTAACCTTTAAATTATAAAGGCGTGTATTTCATGCCCGGGTTATTTCCACCGAGACAAGTCCATCTCCTCTCTCTCTCTCCCTCCCCGTCCCGCCCCTTCGTACATACTGACCGTAAAAAAAATGTTATTTGACAACATTTTTTATCATAACCTTAATTTGGAACGTTCATACGTGCTATACGAATTTCGTGGAATCTTTTTAACAAGTATCGTTTACTAAAGAATGCGTCGTTCATGAAAGACCGGTGTCTACAGTTTCACGCTACCGTAAAAGCGTTCGCGGTTTTACGTTCAAGAATATTAATTTCATATAATCGATTTTTGTTTCGTTAATATCCATATAACTGTTACGAATCTTCCTCTTTACCTCTAAAAGTGTAAAATTAATTCTATGCTTTGTATCATCCTTTTAGACCTACAACGCAAGAAAACAATAGGAAAACAGAAGACAGAAGCTCTGCGAGGAAACTTTCAATGATAGAGCAATGTCGATAGAGTAAGTTTTCATAGTAACATAACTAGTGGATGAAAGAGAGAGAGGAGAGACGAGTTAACGAGGGGAATAGAAAAGTGGGTAAACAGGAAAAATATAAAGAGAGAAAGGAGAACAAGGGAGAGAATGTACGCGTGTGCGAATACGTATGTGTGTATACGTGTATGACTGTGACAAAAAGAAAAAGAAAAAGAAAAAGAAAAGAAAAGAAAAGAAAAGAAAAGAAAAAAAAAAATAGAAGGAATGCGTGGATGTGTACGCGCAAGACAACAAAACGTTACTTGTTAAAACTGTGCTTCTTATTGTTGACCACTTATAAGTCTTACACCTAAAAATCAATGGCGTAAGCGACAAAGAAGAAAATATTTAAAACATATGAAAAATCGGGTTACTGCCCTTGGATGACACATTTGGAACCGAAAAATAAAGAACAGGAGTGAACAGCGGCAGTGAAAGCAAGAGGGGAAAAAGAAAGATGGACACTTACCATCCATTGAATTATATATAAATATAAATGCATATATATAAATTTAATATGCGTGTGCGCGCGCGCGCGCGCGCGCGTGTGTGTGTGTGTGTGTGTGTGTGTATGTATGTGTGTATGTATGTGTGTATGTATGTATGTATGTATGTATGTATGTATGTATGTATGTATGTATGTATGCATATATATATATATATATATATAAACACACACACACGCACACACACATATTAAATTTAAGATGTGCCGAAAATCGAGCGGTACAAGCGGGAAATATAAGATTATTAACTGTAAACTGTAAACTGGTGACAAATCTAGTAGAAGAGTAATCTTTTCCACAGTGATACAGGTTTCAGTTCGGTCGAATAGGTTGCGATTAAAATTTTTAAACGTGCACGCAGCTTCGTTATTCGTTATTCTCAGATTTAAGAACGTGCTTGAGAATATTAACCGTTTAATGCTTCGTGCGAATTTTCTACAGCTGCGCTTACGTTATTTTATCGTGGACGGAAGAGAAAAAGGAAAAACGGGAAAGGTTAATAGGTTTTTTTCAATCTCGAGCCGAAGTATTTTATATTTATCGTTTGTATTGCCGTTTTTAGAACACCGTGTGAATGTACACCGTGTATATGTATACATTTTACATATATATGTAATTGTAAACGGATAAAGAATAGCGGATCTGTAATAATTCTTAAGTAGTTACATGCACATATATTTTACCGTGTTAATATAACGTGTTCATAGAAAATCGCGAATACGACCGTACTACTGTTAACGACAAGACCTATATCGAACAAAAGAACGAAAGATATTACCATTCTGTTGGAAATCGAATTAGTTCTTGATTCCATTCTATCATTGCCGTACTATCTTATATTATAGGAGGATCCTCGATTCGCAATACGTTGCGCGTTAGTCTTGATCTTACGTGAAAATACCGGAGGCTTACCGATACGACGCCATCATGACCTGTTACGCGCCTGTTTTTCAGTTTATACGATAAATTCGTTACAATTTCCTCCGACAAAGAAATATACGTAAAAGAGATATCGAAGTCACTTCGTTAAGTTTCGTCGATTATGTTTTCTTATGTTGTGATATTACGTTATTGCTACTATATTACGTCGTATGGTTATTTAAGCGTATTAGAGAAATTGGGAAAGCAATGTTTCAAGCAATTTAAAAAATATTATTCGATTGGTACGTGGACTATCGAAAGAAGCAATGAGAGGAATTGTCCTACTTTTATCAGTAATGAAAAACGTTACCAAGTTATTTTTTAAATAATTTATTTTTTTATATTATTTTGTACAGAAACTAATTCAATGATATTTTCCAAGTCAAATTGTTCTTTACCCAGTTTCTCAGTGTTGTTGATATGAATATTTCAAATAATTTAAAACATATAGATTATATATATATATATATATATATATATAATCTATATGTTTTATATATATGTAATCTATATATATTATATATATATATATATATATATATATATATATATATATATATATATATATATATATATATATATATATATATATATATATATATATATATATATATATATATATATATATATATATATATATATATATATATATATATATATATATATATATATATATATATTTAAGGCATCTGTATGATTTAAACGAAGATTGCGAATATGCATTTTCTTTCTGATAGTAACTTTGTATTGCCCCAGTATTAAATTAAATTGTTACTTAATTACGTAAATGATTCCATATCGAATACGTTTCTTGATAACGATAAACGATCTTTTACATTCCCTTTCTAGCATTTTTAGATGCTCCATCTTTTTTAAATACGTTTATTAACGTTTTTAGCAATATTGGAACGGTGTTGAACAAATTCTATGGTCTATGAATCTCGTGACTAATTGCATGACTATTCTTTTTCTCATGCCGATTATACTGCCCCGTTTTGAAAAAAGCAAACTTAACCAGCAAGTTGCATGGCAATGTCGTAAAATAATGATAACGAATAAAATCGTTTTTTCGATAAATTGTATCGTTTTCCTTTCCGCGCTCTCGGTATTGTATCTAATGACTATTCGATTTGATGATACCATAACTTTCATGTCCAGTACCGTGGCAATACTACGATGATAATACTACGGTAATCGAGAATAGGTAAGGAAAAAGAAAAGAAGAAAAGATGAAAAGAAGAAAAAAAAAAACAAAAATGTAATTAACTATGGTTACCTACGAAAAAAGATAAGAAACTATTATTAAACTTGTCGTTTAAAAGGACAAAAGGACGATATACGATCGAATTAAAATTGCGTCTTATATATATTCCTTAAGGATTCTACTATTGAAATAATATTGTAATATCGTCACTATTTCGGGCAGCTTTTTCTAAAGAGAAAATTCACCGTTGGGCCAATATGAATTCAAACTTTCGCGGTATTTAACTTCCACTATGAACTTCAGTTTTTGTATTGACAAGTATTTATTAATTCACGATGTGAACGTTATTCTTGCCGAGAGGAAAGAAATATTTATTAAGATGGTATCAATAATTAAATAGTTGTTGTATCATTGTGATTATACCAGGTGTCTCGATGTAAAAAATAAATCCACTCGCGTGGATATAGAGTATTTTATCCCCTATTTTAATATTGTGTCGTATTATTTAATGTTTAAACGTTTAATTTTACAAGTAATCGTTGTATCAAAATCGTTCCTTACTGTTATACCATTATAATTATATAATTGTATCATTTGAATTAAGTCTAATCTCAACAAATAAAAATATTATATTTTGGATTTCGATTTTAGTTATCACGTTTAGTTTATCGAACGATTTTCTTAATCTGCGAATAATTCAGAAAGACAGAAAATCGATTGGAGATTTCTGAGACGCCTTGTATATAGAGTAGTTGTATTTATATTTGAAGCAGTAAAAATCTGAGTGTTTAGAAAAGAAGTATAATCATGTAATTAACTATAGATGAGATACATGTAAGTAATTATTTTTATGCGAGTCGAACGATCGAACGGATAGCCAAAATCGATAGCTTCGATTCATTCACTCTCCCTAATGTGGTAATATCAATGTGGCTTGTGCGCCAATTGAAACTGCGTTTTGCCTAGGGGAATTTTGCGAACGGAGCAGAAACGGAGCAGTTTTATTTTCAACGTGTCGTTTGATTGATTTTTCCGCAGTGAAATTTACATATATATTACGGAAGGCAACGAGAAATGTGAAACTCGTTTAATTACTATGGGAAATTCTATAAAATTCCGACAAAAGTTTCTATCGTTTAACGTTTAATAATTAAACGAACAGAAACGTTTGCAAAAATTGGGAAACTTTCAAAGAAAACTGCATTAAATGTACATGAGTAATTATTATCTTTTAAATATATGATTATCCTTAACGTGGCTACTTCTCGTTGCTCTTCACACTGTATTTCAATTTGTGGCTCAATCTATTTTGACATCGATGATGCAAATAAAACATTCATCGTCGACTAGCGTTCCTCAGAATTAAAAAATGATTTCTTTTCGGTCATATTGTATTCTTTACATTTGTTGAAAGTTATTAGAATTTGTATTATGAAATCGCAACGTTTTGTTGTTTAATAAATTTTGAGTGCCTAATCCATGACAATTATTACTGTCCCTGTCTTTCGATGTGTATATTTTTTTAAATAAACTTGCAGTCTTTGCAGTGTTGCCGTTCGATAACTACCGTGTATTATATTTTTATTATATCTGGTAATTTCAATTCTTCGATCATTTTTATATTTCGTTACATTTAGGAATTCTTTATTTTTCCATCGTTTTGCTGACGAGAATAGGGAATATTCGTAAATAGTTTCAAGGTCCATGGAATTATAGCATTCCTAGCGGTCTTCCCGTTGAAAACGAAAGGTAATCTTCCGATTGCAGCATCATCTTACAAAAACTATCCTACGCAGCTGTTACTGCAGTCTACGCGCAATCTAAACGTATACATACTTACGCTGTTTTATTCTTCAAGATATATTCTCTCAGACTTAACGGCAAAAGTTCGATAGAGTCGATATAATAATTAAAAGTAGACCATGTTAATTTCAACTTTTTTTTTTTTTTTTTTTTTTAATAATAATATTATAAATCCACCGATTCTACTTGTTAATTTAGTTTTTAGACTTTTTCGCAAACTAACACCATTATTCGATTTGTCTATTTATTTTAATTTTTTGCGTGTGTTTTCTCATTTAACGAATACAGGACAAAACGCGTCATAATTTCGAGAATACGAAAGCAGCGCGTGAATTTGGGGCTTCGTATGGTCGATAGATCGATCGTTCGTCGAAAGAATTCCAACGACTCATCTGGTATCAGCAACACCCGCTACGATAAGCCAGGTTATGAAACCGCCCACATTTCGAATCGTCCCTACGCTCACTTTTCACTGTTCTTCCGCAAATTAGTGTTCACCGTTCCTCTAACCGAACATTGCTCCGGCTTGATCGTTAAAAGTTAGTTTCGTCGAGCTTTTCTCGAAGCACGGTAATCGTTTGTGATCGATTCTCTTCTGTCCTCTCGAACGGTGTGTTCTAATAGTGAAAAGCGAATAAAGTGACTTACGAAACACAAGAAGAGTATATCCCTTGTTAAATTTATTAAATTTTGTTACTCAAAATACCGAATTCTTATGTAATTTGCCTGAAAATTATAGCATCTCATCGATGTATAATGTCTACAAATTTACATTCAACGTCTGGAATTATACTAATCGACGTTAATGCATGCAAATAACGATAGTAATAGTTGGTTGCAAATTCATAACGCGGCAAAGTTATTTTAAATAGCTCTAAAAAGATTTCAGACACGAAGATAAAGTTCTATTATTATAATTGACGTCAGTGTTGAATTTCTATTAAAGGATTATCGAATATTGTTATTTTAAATGGAATATTTACTCAAATAACGTTATCTTTGTATCCTTTAGCATATACTGTTTCAAATAAGACATTGTGTACAGATCGGTTTAGTAAATATTAAACGTTGTTGGAATTATAATTTCTATGTTCATAAATAACAAGAATATTATTAAGTTAAGTTAGTTGTGTAAATGCAAATAAATATTGTTTTATTCTTTTATTTCTTAATTTCTTTAGTTACCGACGGAGATCGGTAGATAGTAAGAAAACGTCAATATCGACTATTGATTGAGATGAGGATATTCGGTAAATTGTTTCACCATGGGAAGAAAAAGAAGAAACGGCATGATTTAAAAAAATGTACACAAAGAAGAAGGAACTACGTACCTCGAGATAATTTTCTTTTAGCTGGAAATCAACATGGAAGGGACAGAAGAAGACGTAAGGTAAGCAAAGTGCATTTTTATTCATGTAAATGTTATTATCTAACATAACACAAAGTATTATCTCACAGTAGCTAGATCTTGTATAATTTCATTGTTTTAATAATCTTTGTATAATTTAATTTTGAAATTAACTTGACTATAGATTTACCATAGGGGAACCCATTAAAAAAATGTTAAAAATATAAGAAATATGTTAGTATTAAACGTATATCAATTATTGATAATATTAATACTATAATATAATATTAATATAATATAACGTAATATTATCATTAATTTAATTTATATCAATATTATCGATATTTATAAATATTATTTATAATATTTTCTGATTACAACAGTAATTAGAAGCGAGATTGCCATTACAAAAATATTATCCCAATCGACTCGAGGCTTAAAGCCATCGCTAAGGACATACGCAAGGAAAAGCGCCAGTTTAGCTGGAATATGACACACCTCACAAGCAGCTGGAATTTGTCTTTCTGGCTCAGGTATCGCTCTTTTGTGTCCCCCGTTCTAGCTCTCTTCTAGATTCGCAGGTAGTAGAATTAGATTTTACGCTGCACAAAATAAACGCGATACAGGTTAAATCCTAGAGATACCTATTTTTCGTGGTACGATAGTTACCGACCATCGACCAATCATAAAGCATACACCTGACGTGTAATGCCCTTGAATATAATAATTTATATACTTTTTAATTGAATTAAGAACGAACGAATTAAACGTGTTCTTGATTTAATATCGTAATATCGGATAATATAATCAATGACGCTAAAAAGAATAATCGATGGAGGGACTAAAGGATCGATTAAAAAGGGAACAGAGTTAGATGTGTTTACATACTGCTTGTTTTGTTGATACGCCAATTTGGCTACTTTCAGCATCTCGTACTGGTCTGCTTATAATACGTGCCTTCATCGTCGTATACGCGCACGTGCTTCAAGTCCAGATGTGACTTTCACATAACGGGTGTTCCAAACCAAGTATAAATCAGTTGTATCGCTAGCATGTTTGTTAAGCTAATTGTTATTATATTTATTCGTAACAAACAAAGTGAACAATTTCGAAATAATCGAAGACATTGTGAAAATAATCTAAATTACTATCGTCTAAGATGTTACAAGCTAATAAATAAGTTATGTTATATCGCATCGATGGAAACTAAACTATCATTAAAAACAGCTAGAATGTGACGGTATCTCATATTTTAATTCAATTAACTTTTTAAATCTTTTCTTGTTCTGCACAGTGTCTCAGCCTTTGATATCTTAAAATCGACAAATAGCTAAGATCATTTTTCTTCTAATTCATTGAACTGGTATAAACATTGATACCTTAGGTTAGGTTAAGTAATTGTGTGTAACGCAATAACATATGATACGCGGAGATATAGAATGTGGACATAAATGTTTAAACTGAATCCTTAAACTTGATACACGTATTTTGGCTCTGCAGTGTATATATATTATGCTGCCACTTAAGAGGTAAATATCATACTATGTTGATGTCTTTCATTACAACTTTCTACAAACATAACGATACCATTCGAACAAAAGGTGAAATAATCAATAATCAAGATACATGTATGAACGCTTACTTTACGATGTTTCTAGTAATAACTTTGATGTTTGTTAACAGTTCGCTACTAAAAGATCGTGTATAATACAAGATATCAAAACATTATGTATCGTTTGTACATAAACATTTTTAGTCTGAAGAATTTCAATCAAGGTTAAGATGGTTTTTTCACTTCAATCAAGGTTTTTTCTTTTTTCTTTTTTTTTGTTTTTTTTTTTTTTTACAGATACACCTGTCTTTCTTAGAAATACACTAAAATGAAAAAGCACATAGAGTATGCAAAGTACAATATGCTTTCTATAATGGTCAAGTAGGTGAAACAATTTTCTACCGAGGTCCTACATTTTAAATTATATTTGAAAAAGATACGAATTTATGTAAAAATCCATGATCTATGTTTACTGTTAAAACGATAAATCCAAATAGCGGATACATGTTGATGCCACGAGATCGGGCCCATCACTAGCGAAGCCGAAAACCGGTGCGCAGGCACGCGCATGCTGTGCGCTCCCTACTATTCCCCGGGTCCTCTAGCGTAGGTCCGTGGTGCCCCTACCATTTCCCACTGTCCGCGACACGTTCACTCAAGCAGGCTTCGTACTCTTCCCCGCAGCCGCCAAGCCCGTTTCTCATCCGATTTGCGTCGACCTGCCGCCTGCTTTAGCCAAGCCACGCTCCGAACTATACGAGCCGATCTTCGGCTCAAGAATTTCTCGACTTCCCGATATGCGTACAGCCGCCCTAAGCTGCTACAACTTTTGCTCGTGTATATACCGACTTTCGTCTCCGTTTCGAGTGGTCTGAAGTGAACTCAGTGATCGTGCAAGTGTTGCTGGTGAAGCTTTTAAGTGTACATTCTATGCGTGAAACATCGCTGGATATGTAAGAAAAATTGTGCCGCCGCAATTTCAAGTACCGATAGGTGGATCTTGGATTTTCTGGCCTAAAACACACCGTGGGATTTCCAAGCTTCCGTTTTTCGGCGGACAGCGATTCGTCTGGCTAGAATTGTGAGATGTTTTATTTCGGATCTTTCTCACACCGAATGTTACGGTTTGTTTCATTTCTGTCCCAAAAATCATTTCGAAAGATTCTTATCTTATGGTCTGACGCAAAAACAGATAGAGTTTCTCAGTTTCGTTTTTCCTATATTATTTACGAATATACGTATTTCGTTGTATTCTCTATAAATATATCGTAGATTATTTCACGAGGTTTCTGTAGCACGAAGCTTTTCTAGCGAAATAAGAATATTAATTATAAAACCTAAGGTTTATTTTTTAATGCAACTCGTTTCTTGTTTCTTATTTACTTTATTCGATAATTACTAAGGAATTTAAAACAATTATTCTACTAATTTTTCTACAACGCTGTGAAACGAATCTTTCGCGTTTCTTCGATTCTCTAATATAGATAGATAGATAATCAATCGAATGGTAGCTTGTAGTAATTAAATGTTAATTAAAGAGTGGATGAATGTTTATAGTGGTTTGAGAAATCTCGTCGAGCGAATCTCTAATAAAATATTACTGATGGAGTGGAGTGAACGATGCGGAAGTTGCGGTGCTTCCTTGCTTTCTGAAAATTTTTTCTCATAGAGTCGTTCTTTTCATTGGCCGAGGGTGACTCGGATGATTGGAATTCGTTCTCCGCTGACAACGTGGTACTGATTTTTCGAACGCAGCAAGACACCATTTCCCTCAAAGGTTCTCGTTTGCCAAGAGTCTGTACGTTTATAGCAGTTTGAACTTCTCCTTTGTAAATCGAGTTTGGAAAATGGAAGTTGGAACTATGGAAGTAGTGGAAGCACCGGAACTCCCTCGATATGGAATCCTCCAATCTCGTTCCTCGTTTTTCCGAGCAACAAGTGGTGTTCGACACAACCTTGATATTTTAGATTTTTACGAATCTCTAAGTAATTTGATATTTCCATGAAAAAATACGATAATTTACGATAAAATATATCTTTGATTAAAAGTTTAGCGTGTATTGTTTATAGATTGAAACTAAAAGTAAATCTAGAATAATTTAAGAATATAGGTAAAATTAATCGAGTCATCGTATACTGTACGATTTAGGGAAAGTTTTATTCTCTTTTTTCGGCGAGAACAAAAATCGAGAGAAACGAGAGGAATGAAAATTCACGTAACATAACAAATTCTTTTTCTAAAATTTCTAATATGCGAAATACGCGTGTTCCCTTGTCTTATATATGAATTTTATAAATTTACAGCGTTGTGTGATGGAAGATAATGGACACTGGTGAAAGATATAGACTTGCAGTGCAGTCAGCAAACGTGCGAAAAAGCTAAGTAAATAGATTAGAAGTCCCTTTGCGTGATTTTTATGAAAGATCGCCGATGAAATTGCCGAAGAGAGAACGGAATACGCGTTTCCAATGAAAATATCAAGAAATATCACGAAGGAAATCTTGCGATTCTAACCTCTTTCGAACGTCAAAATTTTCAGTAAAACCAAAACCAAAAAGGAAACGTAATTAATTTATGCGGAGAGAAAAAATTTAATCGTTAACACCGAAACCAAATAGCAAAATCTACGAACGCTATAAAACAAGCTTCGAATATGAAGAATATTCTGAAATGATAGAAACGTATATCAGTTTCGGACGTATGAAACAAAAAAGAAAGAAAAGAGAAAAGGCGATTAGCTGTTGAGATCGAATTCGGTTAGCCGAGACGAAACGTTCAAGATCAACGAAGAAACGTTGGTGTGTAAAATATGGAATTAGAACGACGAGGAAAGTGAAGGTCTGATCGCCCGAAAGGAAAATGGAATTCCATAAGTACGCGTTGCTTTGAATTGTCCGCGTGTTGCGCTCATCGTGCACGGTACGCAACGCAATTGGGGAAACTCTTTTATTGGAAATGAGGTCGTGCGATCCTACGGTATAGAGCGTAGAATATCGCAGAATACTCGTACAATAGAACAGAGAGAGAGAGAGCGAGAGAGAGAGAGAGAGAGAGAGAGAGTATCTGTCGTAGGATAAAAGGGAAAGAAAAAAAGAAAAGAAAAAACGCAAAAAGCCACGTTGGATATATCTGGGATGCACGTGGGATTGGCTGTTTTCACGCCACTGCTTGGGACAGTTGGGACGCCTATGCGTCGGAAAATTCCTCCGAGAAGACGCATACCCCCGTCATTTGTGTAGCTAACTAGAAACGCTAATTAATTTATGACCAACTTTTTAAAAATAAAGTTCAAATTGATAGAAGGGAAAAAAATTAAGAGATTTAAGATCAAAGGAAAATAGATTTCTATACAGACAGAACCCAAAAATAAGTTTTTAGGAAAATTTAGTTGTTGTTCCGAAATCTGTGGGAGGAATTTTTCCATAAGGCAAAATTTACGAAGAAACAAATTATACGCGAAGCAATTAGAAAAGTTTAATCGAATCTTTAAGGAGAAAATTTGCAAAAAAGAAGAAAAAGTTGAAAAAAAAGAAGAAAAAAGAGAAAGAATATCGTGAGAGAAAATTTTCCAAAATGAACATTTTTATGTGCAATTTTCTCGGCTGAAAGAATTTATTTACTAAATGCAACATGCGTATTGATCTCCATTGTTGCACGGATAACGGAATTAAGTAAAAACGATGGTAAAAAGTGTCGAAATTGAGGCGAGTCTAGGCACGTAAACATTTTTGATCAAAGTTTTGTAGAACGATGATGCAGCTTTAGCTTAAAGAAAGAGTATATGGATAGGAAAGAATGCGCGTGTAGTCAAGATGGTTGTTCGGAGGTGTTAAACGGAAAGACATCGAATTTTCAAGACGAAGTTGCTCAGGGCACGAGAATGGATAGAAACGATAGCAACGTGGGTGTCGGAAATTCGGCTAACCCCCCAAATTCGTCTTCCACGACACACGGTATTCTTCACAATACTTCCGTTGGAACCGATGCACAGGTGCGAATTAACAATCATGCACGAATAAATGAAAGTGTTTCAAAAATATCGTTGTCTTTGTTTTAGAGAGATAAATAAAAAATTTGAAAATATTTCTTGTCATTATAATTATTATTACTAAAATTCGACGAATTTTAAGGATTTCAAGGATTTTTATACAAACGTCATAAAACAAAATTTTGTTGCAAAATTAAATTGACAACAATACAATTTATGTAAAATCTGGGTTTTGTTACACCGAATCATGTTACGAATTCGAAATAAAACGTGATCCTGGATTTGGTTCGAGTTAAATGTGTGTTAAGTAGAAGAAGAATCTTGTTAACGCGAACCCCTAGAATTTTCATCCAATTACGTACTTACTCCGCTTGTTTCTTTCTTTTTCTTTTTTTTTTTTTCTTTCTTTTTTTTCTTTTTCGATTTCTCGCTATCTGTTCACGAGGAACTAAATTCATTGAAATTTTATAGGGTGGGGCGGAAGGAAAGAAAAGAAAAAAGGAAAAGACTCTTCCATATGCCTATGGTATTCTCGAAACAATGTACAATTCGTTATCGTAAAACGAATAAGATATAAAAGCACGATAACGAGTTTCTCATTGTAGATTAAAATACCACGAGTTTTTTCTAACTTATTTTTATACGAAAATTTTTCAGAACGGCGACAGAGGATGGGAGGTTCATCATGTTACTGTTACCAGAGTTCCGGGTTACGGATTCGGTATTGCTGTTTCTGGTGGTCGGGATAATCCCCATTTCACTAATGGCGATCCTGCTATCGCGATTTCTGATGTCTTGAAAGCTGGACCGGCCGAAGGAAAATTGCAGTAAGAACATTTATCGAGATTTTTTATGTGCGTGCACGTGTGTGCGCGCGCGTGTGTGCGTGTGTGCGCGCGCGCGTGTGTGTGTGTATAACGAATATATTTATTAATTTTATCAACGATATAATCGCCGTTTCTTATTTTATTCTAATGCTCTAACATGTAAAATAGTTGATATATCGATATTTATACAAGATTGTGATTCAAAATTGTTTGACTTTTACCAGACAGCAATGAACAGTATAGAAATTACAAATATTTATTGTAATGCCAACACGCGAAATTATTTTCTAGAGTAAATGATCGCATAATATCCGCCAATGGAATATCGTTAGAGGGCGCCGATTATGGAGCAGCAATTCGTGTTCTCAGGGATTCCGGATCGACGGTTCTTTTAGTTGTTAAGCGTAGAGCTTCGTCGAATACTTCTGGAAGTATAGGAAATTCCACTCTTCAGAGTCATCGGTTGACTTTAACGAGAAATAATAAAAAAGATGGTAGATAAAACACACTTTTTTTTATCCATAATAAAAATAACATCGATCCAAAGACACTGGTGACTAAATTGAAATTTTAAATATTAAATTCTAAAATATTATAATCGACATTTGGAATTTAAGAATTAAATTCAATTACCTATTTTATAAACTTTCGTTCGTCGATCGATCTAAATATACTTTTCTACAGATTTCGGAATTGTTCTTGGTTGTCGTCTTTACGTGAAAGAAGTAACTCGAGATAACACTGGGGTAAAACCGGGAGACGTTTTAACACGAATCGGCAGCGTGGCTACGGATAACATGAGCTTAAAGGAAGCTAAGAAATTGATGGATCAATGCAAAGATAGATTGTCGATCGTGGTAACCCGAGACAACTCCTGCTGTCACGTTCAACAACAGGCAAAGAGCGAAACTGGTGAATATCTTTCTGGGACGACGAGTTACAGTAGCCAGAACTTGTACGTTCCACCTCCAACGAGGCAACCGATAGAGGACAAGAGCAATCTTGTTCCTAGAGGTCGTGCAAGAGGGCCATTGATGGATGTATCTCTCAGTCAATTGGATCTTCCTGCAACACCTACGGTAGATCCTCCCAGGCCACCGCCTCCTAGACCAGAAGGTATCATTTCGGTGCTGCGGTACTCTGTTTATGATTTTCAAAAATACGAACAACGTCTTGTTAGAATCTCGTTAGAAAGTTTTGTTAGAATTAAAGAAAGAATGGTAAAACGTATTTTGTTTATTTCGTAATACTTGCATGATTAAATATTATACTTGTACGCGAATCAAATATATTACGATATAATAATGAAAAATTGAAACGTCGAATCGATTGAAAGTGGAACGTCTATATTCTCTTTTAGATTATTATAGCACAAGGAGACAATTGTACGATGAAGATTTATCTAGGAATAAGCTTCCAATGTATGTGTAAGATTTATCTTTTATTACCATTGCCATCAACTATTATCGCATAAAGATTTATTAGATTTATTAACAATAATAATTAATATCGATTAATTTTTAGGCCCGATCCTCGATTTATTACTTTCCAAAAAGAGGGATCGGTGGGCGTTAGATTAAGCGGTGGAAACGAAACTGGCGTTTTCGTGACAGCCGTTCAAGCTGGAAGCCCGGCATCTCTTCAGGGTTTACAACCCGGAGATAAAATTTTAAAAGTAAAATTCATTTTACCGATCTCCTTTTAAAACGAACAAAATTGATATCGCGTACGAAAGCATGTACAACTCTGATATATGTTATCATAGATAAACGATATGGACATGAAAGGAGTAACAAGAGAGGAGGCTGTCCTTTTCTTACTTAGCCTCCAAGAACAAATTGACTTGATCGTTCAACACCGACGACAGGAATACGATCAAGTAGTGGCATCTGGAAAGGGCGATTCTTTTCACATAAAGTATGCTAATTCAAATTTAAATAGAATTTTAAAGAACTGATACACCATTTCAATCGATATACATTTAAACGTGTATATTTAAAGAGAAATCTTTTACCTCGTATCATATTGCAGAACTCATTTCCATTACGAACAACCGCAAAAAGGTGAAATGAGCTTTCGTAGCGGAGATGTGTTTCACGTTGTAGACACGCTGCACAACGGTGTTGTCGGTTCGTGGCAGGTGTTTCGTATTGGTAGGAATAATCAGGAAGTACAAAAAGGAATAATTCCAAATAAAGCACGAGCCGAAGAACTAGCAACGGCGCAATTCAATGCAACCAAGAAGGAAATGAGTGCCAGTGAAAGCAGAGGTAGTTTCTTTAGGAGAAGACGAAGCAGTCATAGACGTTCTAAATCTCTTGGCAGAGTATGTTTATTTTTCTTATCTACTTAATAAAACTCCTGGCATAGTTTATTCGTGTGATTACACGACCGATTGGTTGTCATATATATATTTTTCTAATTGTTTATCATTTTCAGGATCATTGGGACGATGTAGTATTTTCAGACAGTGTTAGCAAATTCCCAGCGTACGAAAGAGTAATCTTAAGGCACCCAGGATTTGTGAGACCTGTGGTATTATTCGGTCCTGTTGCAGACCTAGCTAGAGAAAAGTTGTTGAAAGATTTTCCTGACAAATTCACGTCTCCGCGTGAGTAGCGACTGTTTTTTAATTCGCGTTAAAATTAATCGAATAATACTCTAAACGTTGGTTGTTCGTTCGTAGAAATGGAAAATCAGTTGGATGATAACATTGGAAAGAATACAAAGTCGTCGGGTATCATTCGACTTAGTGCTATCAGAGAAGTAATGGATCGAGGAAAACATGCTTTATTGGACATCACTCCAAACGCAGTGGATCGATTGAATTACGCGCAATTCTATCCTATAGTCATTTTTCTGAAAGCTGAAACGAAACAAATTATCAAGGAGATGCGTGCCGGAATTCCTAAGTAACTGTCTATAGAACAACAAATATATTCATGTTGTTTTTCGTATTTCGTAATATATATGTATGTGTGTGTGTGTTTTTCACACACATAATTAGACAATCTCGAATTTTGATTTCAGATCGGCGCATAAAAGTAGTAAAAAGCTTCTGGAGCAATGTCAAAAATTAGATAAAATTTGGGGCCATATATTCAGCGCGGTGATTACATTAACCACACCGGAAGCTTGGTATCGAAAATTACGAGAACTGATCGACCGACAACAACAAGGACTACTTTGGATGAGTCAAACCAAGGTAAGAACGTTTTTACGTTTCCTAACGTTTCTTTCTTCTTTTTTTTTCTCTTTTCTCTTCTTTTCTTTTTTTTTCTTTTTTTCCTTTTTTTCTTTTTCTCTTTTTTTCTTTTTTTTTTTTTTCTTCTTTTTTGCTCGATACAGCAAATAGCACGGCCTGATTTTAAACAACTAATTGAAATAATCAAGACCGATTAAAGCGATTTTCTCTCAAATTACTTATTTTAATTTGTAATCTAATTTTTACATCGATAGACGAAAGATCAGAATAAGATCCTTATTTGCATAAAATTAAAATAGGGATAATTAAATTTCAACATCGTACGAATCACGAAATCCCTACCGATGACAGTGAATGGAATCCCGTTGGTGAAGTTATTTTATAATAATTTATTATAGCCGTCGTATGGTCGACACATGACGTGGGAGCCATGTTATTCGTCCGCTAACCCTCGCGAATTACCTCCTCCTCCTGTACCCCCGCCGATTTCGAAGGAAACCATATATCACGACGTAAACGAAAATGACACATATCACACGGACAAGTTATTTTCATTACCTTCTTATCCGTCTTTAACTTCTGATGTTGTCCGTGAGCAATTTTTCGGCTATATTTAAATCCCGCTTTTCCTAGTTAGGTGTCTTGATTATCGCCTTCAAAAGAATCGTCTACGTTACTATTCTCTTGAACATTTCAAGTATTTTATTTTACGTATTGACAAAAATCTTGAACTTTTTTCAAATTTCTAAATAAAAAATTTAGTTTTGCGCATTAAGTGCAATTTAGCTTTACGATTAAAATATATTTAAATATATCGTTCAATCAAATCGAATTTATTATCATAATCCATGAAAGATTTCTTAATATAGTTCTACATTAAAGATGACGTTGGCGGTGTTGACGTTGTTATAATATTTTAAGATATTCGAGGCACCTTATATCTTATGTTCGATTTAATTTGCATGGCTGAATGTTCATAGCTTTAACGGAAATCATTGCAAGTTCAAATGAAATAATCTCACAGTATATTGTTGAAACTTTTGTAACTATGTATTTGGAAGCTAGTCGGTCTACTTTACTTACTAAAAACATGTATCTAAATTGCGACGTTACTACGAATGAACAAATTTCGTTCATAATTTCGTTGAATGATATAACGTAATGTAACCGTAGAAACTCCTTACTTTATTATTGACGAAATTAAATATACATGTTATACTGAAATGCAATGTGTACCACCTTTTGAAAGAAACTATACGAACAGTACTGAAATAATTTTGTTTTTCTAATAAAAAATGAGTATGTACAAAGTTAAAGTGCTGACAGGGTAATGCTAATTGTATTTAAAAAGAAAAAAACTTTTTATCAAAAAATAATCGGAAGGATTCTCTGCAAATTTCAAGTTGTATGATTAGAAATGCAATTTAGGGCAAGAATTAAGAGTATATTGTCGAATAAATAAATAAATATATATAATACACACACACACACACACACGTATAATATATTGAAATATATAATTAAAACCGTTTTATAGGAATTTTTTTTCACCATTCATCCTGCATCTTGCAAAACTAACAGAATGTTTTATGGTATATTTTGTCTCGACTTTGTCATGCGAGTCCTTCTAAGCTGAGTAATTATCGAACATTTCATTGTCCTCGGGACAAACTAAAAAATGATTGAAATATAAAAATACTTTTTAATTAGAAACATTTTCTATTTCATATTTACGCATAAATCGATTTAATTCCAATTTGCTCTGTAATCTTCAAAGTATTACCTTAACTGAATTTCAGAAATTAAGCTTAACCGAATGGCAAGTATTTGTTTTCCGTTTGTATTTTAACCCTTTCAGACATCATTGCGGCAATACTATATTTTTGTCTCAACTTTGTTTACAGTTTATAGTTAATTTCATTGGAACGTCTGATTATTTTTTAACGAACTGAACAATTCTTTGTTCAACGATGATGTATTATGACAACGATGCTTTATGATACACTTTATAAGTGTAAAGGTCTGAAAGGGTTGAATAGAGCATAAATCTCTGTAACGTGTTGTCCTCTGTGTCCTGCGATGATAGCCGGAAGAAGCACTCTCGGATGACTTCCTATTCCCGATGACTTCTCGCCTCTCCTATGCTTCCTCTCCGGAGAGTGACTTGGAACTTAGTCCGGCACCAGCTTTGCCGGGTGCTTTGGGTGCACCGTCTAGATTGAAAAGCAGCTCTGATCCAAGCATCGCTACACAAGACGACATTGCTGCACCTCCTCCATATTCGACCACTTACCAGGTGAACAATTCAATTATATCAATCGGGGGATAATGATTACTTTTATAAAATATTGAAAATATTGAATAATCCTGAATCGAGTATAAATTCTTTATGAATTAATGAATTTATAATTATTTATACTATAGATATAATGCTAGATATTTTAATCGTTATAAATAAAATCTGAAGCAATCTCTATCTATCTTTCTCTAGCAATCCTTCGAACAACCAAAAAGAAGATCACAAGGGGGAATGGGAGATGGAAAATATGGATTTTCATTATCAGGGCAAGTTAGCAATCAATCAGGATCACCGGAATATTTAGGTGGTTCGTTCGAGCCACGATCCTCTTCTCATCATAGTCCTCCTGATTTACCTCCGAGAGTGGATCGTAATGCAAAGCCGAGTAGTCAACAGCAAAGAAACACTATCGGGAGGTCTGCGCAAGAACGGTTGCTAAATAAGGCAGACTCGGTATTGGACGTTGCAAATTATATAAATGCAACACCTCATAAAGCTAATGCCACATCATCGCTTGAAAGAGCCCAACCAAAAGCGGTAAGGCTGGCTTAATGTCATTATATTATTAACAGACAGCCATATTGGGTTATCATTAAACGATAATTTAATAAAAATTATCGTGCTGATTTTAATGTCTTACTACGTGTTCATAGGGAAGCTACGATAGCATGTCTTCTTATGATTCCTATAATAATACAAATGGAAATACCAGTTATGGGGTACCGGGTTTAAGTACATCAACCGGTCGATTGGGTCCTAATGTTCCAGACGACTTAAAAAGCAGCGGTGGACCGGCAAGGCCACACGATCCTTACAGATTCACTAGATCAACCGCGCAACCAATTCCAAATCATGATTCCCAACCACGAACCGATTATGCCAAATACAGGTATGTTTTTATTATAGGTGGGGTCAGGATTTAATTAAACGCGTAGTTCGTAATTCTACAGAGAAAAGCTCATATGTGAAAATGCTTCTTAATGAATGAATTCTTAAGCTATATTTGTTTACTGTTCGTCTTTGTATTCTAGAACGATGGCACGAAAACCTCGACCATTGAGGAGAGTCTGTAGAATCTATATTTCTAGTCGAGATACGCTAGTCTGAATTCATTTCATTGTACCTTTTATTATCCTATATTTCATAGATATAGATAGTTAGATACACGGGCATTCGTAGAATTTTAATCATTATTTACTATACAAAGGATCATATAATTATTCTTAAAGAAATTTCATTTTGGAATTTGAATGCATTACACTGTTATTAAGGCTGCTATTATTAAGACTATTTATTTATTTATTTATTTTATATCGGATTCCTAGCTTTTATTTCATAGATTTAATATTTCTCGCCTTGGATATCTTATTTTTGTTCTTCACGATCTTTGTTATTATTTATCCAGTACCTATCACACTCCTGTACGCTAGAATATTTTGCTTCGTATATTGTAGCCGCACGACTGATTACAAGTCGATAACGTTACCGCAAAATAAACCTGGAGGATCCTACAAGCCAATACCCCCGCCGAAACCAAAAAACTATAGGCCACCACAAACGAGTTTGACTCAAACAGAAAACAATGGAAATGAAGTAAATAATACTCATCAACATTCGAAGAGTTATTCCATTGCTACTTCGCATGTAAGTGATGTATTTTTACGAGAGGCTGTTCTCGTATATAAAGATAAGAAAAAACATTAAAATAAGAAACTTTGACTTTAGGTAGAAGGTATCAATAATGTCCAACGAAATAGTGGACAGTATTATTACAACATACCACCACCAAATCGACATGATTCGAATCTCGGAAATTCACACCACAATTTAAGTCACTTATCTACGCCTGCGCACAATCACAGTTTGAGTCATACGCATGCGCATTGTAGCCCGCCAATGTCGGCTCATAGTCATAGTAATAGTGCCAGTCAGTTAAGCCTCGGTCTTTCGCATAATAGAAACAGTGTTAATCACAACGGGTACGTCGTCAACAATGGACACAATGCACCTGGACAAAGTTTCCCAACGAGTCCAGGACATAATCGAGAACCGAGTGGACTAGATCTCGCTGGAAGCAGGGAACAGAGAGGAAGCGCTTTTGAACTTTATCGCAAACCTGTACACCATTACAACGCGAGGTAAAACTTCAATTTGTTACGTTTCATTTATATCTTCTTTCATATATTGCAGCGTTCAAACTGTCAGTCATTTAGAAAGAAAAAGAAACTAATACAGAAAATCTTTTTGTTATTACAGTTAACAAGTGCAAAGATTTATAATTTTTTTTTAATGAAAAAGAAAAGATTAGAATTATTAGTCTTGCTAACATGACATTAATGATAGAGAACATGAATATTTGGACGTCGTGATAAACCTATAAATGGCAACGAATATACATAATGAGAAAGAAGATCTCACAGGAAGGATTAATAAATAACTAGGAAATTGAATCTATCTCGTCCTTTCTTCACTTTCACTTTGTATATACGATTTTAATAAAAAAAAAAAAAAGAAAGAAAGAAAAAAAAAGAAAGAAAAAACATATAATAAAGTCCTTGCAAAAAACAACCGTTAAATTAAACCGTTAAATTAAAAATTGTACTAACGAAACAAAATCACATTTCTCCTTTCTTTTATGGGAGAGAAATTTGTGCTTGAACAGTTTATGCAAAAAAACAAATTCCCTTAGGAGTATTTTTGAAGAACCGCTAAGATTTACTTCTGTACAATGTCAATATACATCGATAACATGAATATTTTTATTATATATCTAGAATTTCTTTTACTAGTAAAATTGACAATAAATCCCCATATTTGGGAAATTTCTTCTAGTATCTCTCCACAAAATTTCCTAAGAAGGAAAACGGAAGAACAAGTTAACTCTTAATTGCTATGATATTTGATAAATATTTTAAACAGATACAAATCTATAAACGTATCTGAAGATAAATAATTATAAAAGGTAGAAGCAAGTATAGAAATATTTCAAACGGCAGTTTCTAAATTAAAACGACTTGAGGTTCCTTAATAAGTCAGCTACGTTTATGATAATCGTATAATTATGTTAACAGAACATAGAATAACGATATGTTAAATTTTAATTTAAAACATACATTAAAACAAAACATTAGTTTATAAATTTAAAATACAACAAAACATTCATATGCATTCCTCGATGCATGATTTTTATATTTTATAATCATACCAATTAAGAGTTATTTCCTATTATTTGATTCTTAAAGATATAGCAACGATCTGACTACAGCATTAACTAGAATTCACAAATGAAATTATGTAATCTCTTACAAAATGTAAGCTCTTGTTATCACGGTAGACTATACCAGTGTTCCCATCATTACGACATAACATATACAACATAAATAATTTAGTCGATTTTTTTCGCGATATTTATTAACGATATGATGTATAATACGTAATAACGGTATGTAATACTTTATGTTTATAAATTTGTCCGCAAACTTATTCGCGTTCCATTTATATATAAAATAAAAATAAGATATAAAAATAATAGTCTATCTTACTTTGCAGATACCTTAATAACTTATTGTAAATGTTATAAAAAACTAAAATGTGAAATAAAAAAGTAAATAAAGAAAGTTGGAAACACTGGTTGTTGAAGAAGTAATCCGGTATAAGGCATAGGTAAGATGGGGATAATAGAATCCTAAGATTTATAATTAGTTCGTCAATGGTGAAAATAAGCGAACTCGATCGCAAATCACGAATTTCATTCTCATACGATAATGATATTAAGTCAAAATCAACGTTATCGTTTATAAACGGTGACTTAGCCTTCGTAATAGCTCACCAGAACCTTGATTATCTGAAGAGACAATCACAAAAATACGTAGAAATAAATTCATGAGATTAACTGCCTAATTACATTGAATGTTTTCTTCTCTGCTTCTATTATACTCAATAATTTAATTCGATGAGACATGTATCAAACTTAAAATCATATTACTATTGAAATGCTGTGTAATTTTTGATATTTTGTTGATTTTTTAAGCCGTAGAGAGGTTTTCATTTTATTTACAACTCCATTTTATTTTGAAAGCTTTATTGCACTGTGAAATCTTTGAAAAAAAAAGAGAAAGAGAGAGAGAGAGAGAGAAACAAAATTAAAAGTAATTGCGATTAAAAGAACTATTATAATAATACATAAATATCAAAAATAAAAAAGACACTTCTGTACGTCGATAATTTATCAAATAAACATTGAATACAATTTGCGCGCGTCCGATAACCAAGGTTCTCGAGTAATTAAGAAAAGAACAATTCACTTACTCGGCAACTAGCGAACCATATTAAGCGAACATACATCTATTACGCGCCAGTTATTGTCAGTTTAATCCCAGAGTATTCTAAGACGACACAGAAGAAGAAGAGGGCGATGATGTTCACTTAAAACCCAATAGCCATTCTGCGACGCCGAGGTAGTAAATGGTTTGTGCGATCCCGAAAAGGGGCGCTATCACGATCATTCTGCACGCTCCACCTTTGAAGAATGCAGTTGGACCTTCGTTCTTCAATGTTTTACTGCAAAATAGATAAATATAGCAATTATACTGTTTCAGTATATTTACACAATTTTCTAAAATTATCCAAAATATTAATACTTTTCTATTATCTTTTTTATTAACGCATTGGCATTAACTCATTGGTATAGTTATCTGTCATACAATATGAAACATTATATCCGTTTCTTATTAATATGATTTTCAGTTATTCAAGATTACGATATTTTCAACACATTCAGAACTGAATATTTTTTGGTCAAGCATAATAATCTTTTGCCTGAGGAAACATAACGTGCACAAGAAACATTAGCGTGAAAAAATTATTATGTCGATAATAATTAAGATAATTAAGATGGTTATAATTTTTTATACGAATGTCACACTCACGTTATGCAGTCCAGTACACCATCGTATGTTGGTTCACCGGGTGCCTTTTTGATTACTTGCAATCTTGTTTTGACTACGTCAAACGGATTCACTGATAATGCAGCTATAGAACCAGCGGTACAACCAGACAAAAACGAACACCAAAATACGGCTAGACGATGAAACGAAAAATGTTAAATGTTAAATCTTTGAACTATAAATAAATTTTCAGGATGAGATCGAAACTTACAGGAACCATCCTCTCTCTTTGGCCCAATATCGTTCAGTCTAGCGAATAGTGGGAAGTAAATAATAGAAAATGTGACATCTCTAAGCGCTGTTGCACCAGTACCTTGATAAAGCCCCAAAATGCCTCTTTTCCGCAATAAATCTTTCGTTAATGATAAAGCCGACACCTTTGGTACAACTTTCCCAGCTGTAATAATTATTCGTATTTACACGCTATTAATTAATCCTACCAGATAAATAATAAGCAATAAATAACCGTCGATATTTTGCTATTAATTGTCCCATCAATTTATTTTAATTAGTGGTCTTTGTAATTGACAACTGAAATCTTAGAAATGTCGTATGTTTAAGAAAGGATTGTACGTTTAAGAAATTTTAATCTTAAATTTCAAATATGCTAGGAATTTGAAAAATATCGTAATTCTTAACTAAAATTGCGTTATGCTTATTTTATGTATAACGGATTTTTGAATACAGTATTTTTTTTAATATAAATAACGCTACCAAAATCATAAACATAACTAACGCATTCGCTGCTATTGAAATGCGGCCATACTGTTTCGTTTGTCGTTCTTTTTATCAGACTGCACAAAAGCAAACTGCAATGATTACGTCAGCAGTATTACGACGATAATTAAATCTATGCAACGTTATACGCCAGTAGCAACGAACGTGTTAATAAATTCCAGTCAGCTGTTAGTTTTATATTTTATATCGTGAAAAGTGAATAACCAGTGCACACAAAGAGAACCTTTGATACGAAGGAGGGAGACACACCTGGATAAATCAGGCATAACAGAAAGAATTAAAGATTTTAAAAATTGGACAAGAGAAACTTAATCGTGAGAAACACCAGGTTGGAGTAGACGGATTGATTAATAATTTCATTTTAAGAGAAGAACACTGCTTGTGAAGAAACATGATGTTTTATGTTAGAAAGTAGAAAAATTTAAAAAAATATATCTATTTTGTAAAAGAATTTTGTAGAAAGTATTAAATTTCGTCCTCGAGGGAAACATTTGTAAAACAAGTCAAAGTTTCCAAAAATCAAAATTTAATCCTGGAGAGTGCGTTAACAATAAAAAAAAGTTTCTATTCTAATCTTGAAACAAACGCAATCCTCTCAAACCGTTTACCGGTCCATATTTGATACGTTGCCATCCGTCTGCAATTAAACCTTCCCGTCGTGAAATTTTTATCGGCTATCGCGGACGTCGTGTAGCTGTAAAAAACACGAATCGAACGAAATCAAATTTCCCGAATCCAAATCTAGATCGCAATTCATTCCACGTTTCAGTGAATGTACTTGAAAAATTTGTGATATACGTTAACGCAAATAGAATGTAAAATATTTTACGTGCTATGTGAAAGAATTACTCACTTTTAAATTATTAATAATTCCTGCCTTGTGCTCGTTCAATGTTTAAAGATCATTTTAGCCTAACTGTTTCTGTAAATAATTTGGTTTTTAATTAATTTGCGAATATTTTACAAAATTTACCTTCCTTTGCTGCTGCCGCTACTCGTCCAGCATCTTGCATTTGAATTTTCAGTAGTTCCATCGGTGTTGTGACGATAATTTGACATGCTCCAGCTAATCCACCGGCGAGCATTTCACGTTCTAGTGGCAGTTTCTGTCTGTGCAGAAAATCGATAGATTTTAACTATCGCTGCTATTAGCGGTACTTTAACTATCAACATTGTTATCTCTGTATAATTATCAACATTAATATTAGATCAGTATTAATGTACATTAAGCACTTACATTATATGTATATGTATACATGTATATACCGTATATGAATGAATATACCGTATATCGACATTATATCGAGATATGAATATCAATGTCGGTATCAATATCGATCAATCGATATAGATTATAGACATCACTATTATTGCCGGTATGTATGTAGTACTATTCTTAATAGTATGCACATCTTTACTTAATAATTAATTGTTATTGGAAGAATAACATACCCAGGCCCTGTAGATAAGTAATAACGAAATGTATCGTTGGCAGTGAGTTTGATTGCCTTTTCTGGTGTGATTAAAAGAATGTTCACACCGGATCCTTTATACATGCCGAAGTAGCCTTCGGCATTGTAAGTCTTCTTAAAACAGTCAAACCTGAAATACATAATTTTTATGATTAATTAGAAAAACCATTACATTTTATTTTGTACAAGTTGACTCGATGTGATTATCCTATTTTCTTTTCTTAAAGATTTATCAGAAGCTATAATTACTCACATTGATTTGTACATTCGTTCGCCACTAGGGCCAATAACTTGATTCTGTAATCGTGTTTTAACCAAGTCCAGTGGGAATACCACAGAGACACCGATGATACCTGCGATCCCGCCATTTATAATTTTTGGAAGAAGTCTAAAATTTATTTGCGACATATATATATACATATATATATGTACACGCACACGCACGCACGCACGCACACGCACACGCACACAAACACAAACACACACATATACCGGTAATTCATTAATTGTTGATTAAGCGTAAATTTGTACACGCTTATGGCATAGCATCGTTACGGTGAGAATCAAATATATTTGTTAGTTATGATTTTTTTGCATCGAACGGATTACTTACTTAAATTGATCTGGAACTTTATTCACGCTGTCCTTTTCCATTGAAACTATAATTTATAATTTCCTCCCTGTTACAAAATTACACATGGTGGTAAATATAAGATAATGATTATATACGCTTGTTATTGTATACAAAATTATGCGACACAATTACATTCTATGTGTTATAATTATTTTTGGATAGAGACAGTGGATTATATTTTTAAAGCAGTAAAAAGATTAATGCGAAAATTTGAAAATGTCTTGAACAGGAATTATTCTAGAGTCGATCGTACATCTTAATTTCCTCATCACCGATTCTATTTTTATTTTTATTCGATATTCATTCGTTCACATGTAGGTAAATATTTTGTTTTAATAAAATATCGTTTTTCATTATGCAATTTTTCGTTGGTAATTATCTTCTTCTAAAAACTTAAAATAAAATAAGAAACTTTTTGATCTCTTTTCTTACGATTAATCCAAGTGCGTTATCGATATCAAATCTAGATTTGCATACACATATACTGTATCTTATATAAACTTTCAATTAATAGTAATCAATGTACGTAATGGCAAACTTATATTTTCATCTTGGTGGATAAAATTAACTATTAGAATAATATTGTGATATAAATAAGCATATGGAGAGTATCTGTTCGTCATTAGGTTCTAAGGATTACAAAAAGTTTTCTGTACATACAACTTACACGCATATGTATAATGACACGTGCACAACTATGGATGCAAATGGTCCTTGTTAGACTGGCAACATTGCCACTTTCAACTAGCATTTCTCGGCGAGAAATATGACCTGGACACATCATTGATTTCTTACGAAAGCCAGAGCTTCCAGCAGACGTCGCGCCGTAACCATCAGTTTGACTAGCAACGACCATTCGAATATTATGAGAAACTAGTAAATATGTATGGCAAATTACACTTTCTCTGTTATATTGATTAAAGATTTCAGTTAAGTTTTCTAAAAAAAAAAAAAAAAAAAAAAAAAGTGATAATACATGAAGAAACAATAACTTTAACATTGCATGACTTTTAAAAACGTTTATTTTTATTCGGTATACATATATAAAAACATACTGGGTGTCCCAGCAATCGCGGTACAATCGACAATAGGATGATTTTACGCGGAAAAAGAAGTCGAAAATATACGATAAAATTTATTCATAAAATATTTTGTTCTCAAGAAAAATAAATTTGAAAATTTATTGCGCGCGTATGCTAGGTCAGTTCTTAACTTGAATTTTTATCTTATTTTCTCGTATACATAGAATAATCATCTGTTGATTGTTTACGCATATCTAACCTGCGATTAGTCAAGTTTAAGCATACCTGACAAATTTTCAAACTCGATTTTCTTGAAAACGAAGCGTCGCGTGAAAAAACTTTATTCTATATTTTTAATTTGTTTTTTCGCATAGAACCAGCATTATTGTCGACCGTACCACGATTGCTGGGACATCCTGTAACCATGTACGTGAATAAGATTTCCTTTTAAATTTCTTTCTTCAAGTTTCATTCTTTAAGCTTGGATGAAAATCGAGCAATCAGCAAGTTTTGTAAAATAATCCTACTCAAGCCTTTCAACGTTTTCAGCGATTTTCGATGCGTTACAATTCGAGGGGTTTCGACACGAGTGTCGATCGATTTCTCTTCAATGAATTCCGTCATCGCGACCAACTCTACGAGGTCGGTTTCACTGAATACATAAATCGAGATTTTTTTTTTCTTCTCGTTCTCTCTCCCTCTCTCTCTCTCTCTTTCTTTTTTCGTTTTTCTTTTTCTTCTTCTTCTTTTTTTTTTTTTTTTTTTTTTTTTGTTTAAATTACCTACATGATTAAAGCCTATGTTATAAAGTGAAAATACACAAATTGGTGTCACAAATGTGCTAATTTTACTAACAATTTCTGCTCGTCATGTTTGCCCTAAACATGTTGGCAACTTCGGTAACTAAAGTAATAATGGTTTGATATTTCAAACTTCGTGAAATTTCAAGGAAATTTCAATTTGCGTACAACCCTGCGATTGGTTTACTAACTTCGTATTTTAAAACTTCTCACACTTTGCAGTTTCACGCAAATATTATAAATTCTATCCAATCATATAAATCCTTTCATTTCAATCTATTTCAATCATATAAACTCTTTTCACATTACTTTAAATAATCACCGAACTGCGGATTTTTATTTAATAATGTTTATAGAAATATTAATATCCATGGATATCCGCGGTCTAATAGTAACGTTTTAGTAGAAAGACGGAAAACAATTTGCATTATAGACTAATTTGAGTTTCTGCATCTCTGAACGTTATCGTTCAACCTTGAACGTTAATAGTATAATAAAAAAGATAAAGAAATCATTATATAACGAGTTGATATCTGCACAATAAGAATTGCATTATGCACAGATACATATTCGCTAAATCTTATTGTGGATAACTAAAAACCTATATACATATGAAAGCATATGTATACGTATACATACATGACGATATATCGCGATGAAATTAATACGTCTAAATCTGTATAACTTTATTTCAACGTAAATGACAATGTTAACAGACAACGTAATATCGCATCACGAGCAAATATATGAATGGAAAGTAGAATATTAATAAGAAAATAAATAGGTATATATCTCTAAAGAAGCTATAAACGATATCTTAAGCACGGGAATCAATAATCTATCGATTATATACGCATCAGTTAAGTATTATCAGTTGAGCATTAAACGATGAACATCTACATACATAAACAATTAAACGTTAAATATGGAAGAAGTAATAAAGTAGGTTAGGTAACGACCATACCGCCTGAAACTATATACTAGAAAGGTTAGATTTTAATTTATAAAAAATACTTCGAGAACTTCCTTCGCAGACTATCTCGCTATTATTTTCAGCCGCTTACATTTCACGGAAAACGGTTTTTCAATCAAAGAAAGATCTTTAATCGTGAATCTTCGAAAATTCAATTTCTTCAAATATCCTGACAGAAGTCTACCGATCAATGTTAATGTTAACGATAAACAGTAAAAAGCGTAAAACGATACAAATGTGAATAGTTAAATTGGTATTGGCAAGTCATATTTTTCAGGTAGTTGGTAAAATTTTGGAATGACAGCCAACCGGAAATTCAGCAGAAGACATACTCACCGATTGAAAGTGGAGAGTGGTCGTGATCGTTGGTAATGGTCGCTCACAGAATTTCGTTGACAAAATGCAGTTCTTATCATCGAGAGCGATAGTAAGGATGACGTAGAAAGTTCAATCTCAAACAGGCAGTGTGACTAGCATGATACCCGGGAGATTTCGTTTTCACCGAGGATCTGAAGAGATAAAAGAGAACTACGGACCACGGGTGGAACCGTCGTTCACTTACGTCACGAGTTACGCACCAATCGCAATGGCCTGTATCAATGAAAGAAAGAGAGGGAGATATTTATGAGCGACGATGGTCTTCGTTTAAATGTTTAAATAGTATAAATTAAAGCAATTATTGATAAATATACTTGTCAATCGATTGAAATGTATTTGTACTAGATACTTAATTTGGACTATAACTTGAATAGGAATGAATTTCATTATTTGACGTATAATTAAATGTACAGGCTGTTTCAGTATTGATGGTACAGACAAAGTGGGGTTATTCTTTATAAAAGAATAAGAACAAAATATATAGAATAAAGTACATAGAATGAAATTTTTTTTCATTTAAGGCTTCGTTTTCGAGAAATTTAAGATTGAATATTTATCAAGTATACTTGAACTTTGTTCATTTCGAACTGAATTGAATCGAATAATGGATGACAAATTATTGTACCGGTAAAAGTATGTAAAAAATATAACGTAAAATTTTGTCATAGGACGTTCCATTTTTGAGAAAATAAAAATTGAAAATCAATCGAGCGTCCGTGTATCGAGCTATTTTCTTGAAAACAAGGCCTTAAACGGGAAAATTTTATTCAACATTTTTCACTTAATTTCGCATATAAGATAACCTTCTGCTGATTGTTTAGTTCAATTACCAGTTGGTACTGGTAGTCAAATTCATATATACCATTTTTAAATTTGATTAAATTTGATTTTCTCAAGGATGGAAAACCTTTACTCGATATTCTCGACTTATTTTTCCATGTAGAATCATCTCCACTTCGTTTGAACCATCTGGGTATCATCAATACCCTGTAATACGTTTAATACGTTTGAGTATTGTTGAATTACAAGCAACGTAGTGTTTTTAACACTGTATTAGTACGTTATACAAAAGTGAATTTTAACAAAAAATTTGGCAACGGTCGTATCAGATTTATTTACCTCCTTTACATTACATTCGAAATTTGAATTTTAAAGAATATTGTGAGTACCGAAGTTATATAGTCTTGAAATATTGTGAATCAATGATGGTTAATGATAAGAAATATTGTAATTAATGAATAATAAACATTTTTGTATTTAACTATCGAGTTCTGCATTTAATTTTTATATAGTTTTATAAACATTGTAACATATAGTATTCTTCATTGTATATGTAACTTGCAGTAAACAAATCAATTAAATCCCACCGTTCTATGAAGATGGCACTGCAATCACAATTTAAAATACAATTTAGAATAGGAAAAGTTTATGATATCAAAGAATAACTCATTTATTCTGCTCCACTATGCATTATTCATTTGAATTCTTTAAATAGTAATGTTGTTACTTAAATTTCGTTTCTTTCTTGACGTAGTGCATAGAAAACATTGTGTAGCTGTTCGAAAAGTAATACTTTCGTTAAGTATCTAACCCTCTTTTACTGTGAGGTAAAGGAATATCGCACTAAAAGTTGTATTATTCCGATTCGCTTCCCTCCTTACATCATAATATTGTTAACAATACCGGACAATAATGGAAACATTTCAATTAGGAAGTTCATCCGACGATGATGATGATATGTACTTAAATTCTGTTGCAAAGTTAAATGGTACGTATATAATAATTATTAATATTATTGTTGGTAATGTTTTTAAATTATTAATCTACGGTATAACATAGAAACAGATGATATAATTAAAAATTGACGTATAGCCTTAAAGAAAAAGCCGCCAACATCACAACACAATGATCAAAAGGAGGAGGAGGAGGAGAAGAAGATGCAAAAAAATAACAAAGAGTTGGTACACATCTAATACGTATGAAGTTCATAACAAATTAGTTTTTATGATTAGCTTTATAATTATAAATTACATATATTATACATTGTTAGTACCTTCTCGCTATAATCTTATGCTAACTCAAAGTTTTCTATTACCTTACAGAATTCTAGAAGACTCCGACAAAATTAGAACGACAAGAAAAGCAGAAAAACAGAAAACAAATCAGAATACAAGAGGTAAAAGAAACACTACTAGGCATCGATCGGCAAGACAAAGACAAGTAAACAATTAGAGACAAACGTTCTTTTCATGAATCCATGGAATTATTAATTCAATTAATTTAAGTACGTTGTATATCCAATTTCGTTGCTGTTCTTTTTAGAAAAGAAATGCAGGGCAGATTGACAATGAGGCAGATTCAGATCTAGAAATCGTTTCTATAGATGGAAAACCAAAATCACCTGAAAATGATTTATTCGTTCTCGAAAGCAGTACACAAGAGAATTCACATTCTAGTGAGACCGAGAATTATGAAATAAACATTAAAATCCTTTGGCGATCAAAGGACATACATCGTTTGAATATTTGTAAAGTACGTAATCAAAATATAATTACATATATTTCATAGTCATATCTATGAAATTATTACAATTATGTCACATTAATTAAGTATTTGACAAACTATTAATTTTATTGTTTACCTCTTTATTTCGAAAATAAAAATATTTCCATTGTTTTAGAATGAAAACTTTCGACAAATTTTTGAATATTTTGCTAATTTAGAACAAGTATCTATAGATGAAATTTTAATAACAAAAAAAGATGTAACTATTAAACAAACTGATACACCAGCTTCCATAAATTTGTCTGTGATAGACATACTCGGTAAATTATTCATTGCCACTTTGATTTTCTTCGCACAAAGTTATAGTTTCATTTAACGTCTTTTCCAAATAAAGATAGAAAAAAATGTTTACAGAGGGAGGCATCGTTAAGAGGGACAGTACAGACACTATGCCTCGAAAAGACACGAACAATGAAAACGTTTGTACAATAAAAATACAAACAACAGGCAAGAAAAATCTAACTGTTTCTGTTAAACGAGATGACGATTTCAAAATTTTATTAGAGAAATGTGCTCAAAAATTTGATGTCGAGGAATCAAAAGTAAAACTATATTTTGATGGTGAATTAATTGCGGCTACAGATACACCCGATTCATTAGATATAGAAGACGAAGCTTGTTTTGATCTTCGATTATCTTCCTAGTTTATAAGAGACTTATTTATAAAAAACATATCTGATAAATTTATTTAAAATGAAATTATCTATTTGTAACTACAAATTAGCATATAATTAACTAATTATATGTCTCGTACAAAAGAAATTAAGTACTTCGTTCCAAATTGATCAATTTGTAAACTTTTTATGGGACATACATAAAGTATCAATTAATAATAATTATGAAAGAGAAACAATATAAAATACAAAAAAATATAAAAATCATTAGCAATCTATAATAAATATATAAAAATTTGTTCCTGTTGAATTTTAATAAAAAATTGTACGGATCAGTTGTGAAATAAATTTATGTTAAAATTAATGGTGATCCTTCGGTGGGTGGCAATTCCATAGTTTCTTGCGCTTCCACAACTCTACTTCTAATTATATTTCCCTCGGCATCTGTTTCATCGATCGTTATCAGAATATTCGATATCACTGGCATAGATTTTCCTTCGTCATTTTTCTCCCCCGACATTTCTTGCACTTCGTTATCTTCATTTTCCTCTTCATTTTCATCCAAATCTTCGAAAACCTAATAGATAACATAACATTTTTGAACATCAAGCTCTTTCACAACTATTTATAAACTTCACTGCAAACAAACATATTACCTGAATTTGAGGCACACTGGCATCTTTATTTAATTTGATTTTAAATTTTTTATTTTGCAATTTTAGGTGGTTAGTAGAAGGATTTGTTTCTTCTTCAACAGCTTCATATCTGAACATTTGTAATCTGTAACATCCATCTTCGTCGTGACTGTATTGGAATCGTGTATGGCCACTAGGTAATTGCAATTGATGCGTCTCGATTAAATGTCTCGTTAGTCTATAGCTTTTCCTATATTTTACTGGACATTCATGACAGCAATACCATCGCACCTGCATTGTGTGAACTCGTTCGATGTGCCTTAAAATATAAATTTATCGCCATGAAGAAACTGAAGTTTTTTCCCTTTTTTCTTTTCTTTCTCTCTTTTTTTGTCGAACAATCAAAATGAAATACATTAAAATTTTTTTGCCCCTCTTTATTTGAATTTTCAGGAAACAAAAGGTTCCAGTACCTATCAAGAGTATATGCGCCCTTGCATTTATATTGGCATCCTTCAAAATGACACGAAAAGTTAGGTCCTTTTGTATGAACTGTCATATGTGTATCTAGATCCTGTTGAGATTTGGCAGCATGATTGCAGAGCTGACAAGGAAAACTCCTAGTAGAGACATGCCGATATCTAACATGTTTGGCTAAATTGGCTGGTGAGTCACAACTCATATCACAAAGAGTGCATTTATAATTGAAAACATGCATTCGCATATGATCTCTCAAAATTCCTTCAGTTGGATAAAACTTATTACAATGAGAGCACTGGAATCCCTGAACTAATATAATAATTAAGGTAAGTTATTTTTATAAATGTAACGCTTAACAAAATAAGTTATTATATTAAAAATGACCATATCTATTTGCATATCAAATTTCTGACAAATATTTGTAATTAACTGGTTTAATGATCCTCTACAATTGAAAATACTATATATAATATCTGGATAGACTATGATAGTTATAGGAATTATTTAACGTTTAAATATTATATCTTACCATCAATTGGAATTTGCCGTTTGCAATGTATATGGAATTTTGTATTGGAAGCAAAGGTAGCACCACAATCAGGACAAGCAACGATCTTTTCTTTTGTATGATGCCTGATATGATTCCTCAATTTGTACAAATTGGGATATAAGCTGCCACAACCTGTCCACTTACATTTTACACCTCCTTCAATTTTATTGCCTCTAGGGCCTTCCTCAATGTGAACAGCCACATGATACAAATATAACTGATAATTTCTGAAGTGCTTCAGACATTCTTCCCAACGGCAAAGAAGTGGCGCTGGAAGATCCACAACATTTTTCCATTCGGGATCTCTACGACATTTCTGAAATATTAAGATTTTAAATCCCGTAAATATTTTTATATCTCTATTTAATTTTTAAAGAAAACTTATATAATTTTTTATTAAAACAATATTTATAGCGAGCAAATAATTATAATATAGAATCGTCGAATAAATATTATGAAATAAAACGGTTAATTTGGCTGGTCACTTATAATTTACTACTAGTAGATAATTTCTTACAGGTAATTTAATCCTGGTGCGAACATTTGATCCGATACATTTCAATTTAGTATGATAGGCATGATAATTAACATGCCTAGAGATCTCATCGGGATCATCACTCTCATACAAACAGCCAGTCCATTGACATATGTAAACACTGATTTCTTTCTCATTGGTCCGCGTATTTAAATCTGACACGTGTGTGGCCACGTGATTTACGAATCTCTCGACGTGATTGGTTTCATATTTACAACTGGTCCATTCACATGATAGATGATAAATTTCACGTTTCAGCGGGAAACCAACTCTTCTTTTTGTTCCACATTCAGATACGGAATCAAACTCGGAATCAGTATTATAACTATCATCGTCATCTGTATGTCTTCTCTTACATTGCGGTTCATCTGTATATGTAAAATTTTTTTGCAATTCTACCCAATCGTTACACCATTTCTGTACATCTTTACTAGTGATTAGTTTCTTTCCAAATTCTGCCATTTTGTCTTAATTTACACTTTAATATTCATATTGTAAACTTGTTTCATATAACACATACAATCTTTATTTTCTGCATTACTATAAAAGCTTATTAAAACTTATCACAAAATGTCAAACACTTAAAAAGTTCGTTAATGTAGATAAAATATTCGGTGTCCTGATTAAACCGAACCTTCTCAATTAATCATTAACTTCCATCTTACATTCCCCTAATCAATGGTCATGCTCAATACTTGTGCTTGAATACCTAACCTGATTCTAAGCCAATGCGAAATAAATGTAAAAAAAAAAAAACGTCGTATTAAATTTATAAAAGTTTGTTACTGTTTTTATATTGTGCACACAAATGTTACGAATATTTTAAAATAAAAACATTTGAAAGTTAACTACCAGCTCGAAGAAAATGAGACGCAGAATTTTCGTTCCACTAATTTTACTGCAAAGACACTTTTGTGAATGTAGATCCTCTACGATCTATGCACTTTCTTCCGGTTGTTACACTTTCTTCTATATTTCTAGCATCGCTCAAATTTTTATAAAATTAATATATTTATTATATAGAAATTTTCATTTGATGGCTGTGCACTTCGACACTGCTTTTTATCAGATGGGACATTTAGCATTCCGCCAATTTTAACTGCGCATGCGTCTTGCAATCACAAATTTAAAATTTTAAAGTATTTTATGTTTAACTATAAACTCCAATGTGAAAATGAATACGAATCAAATGAAATTATTATTTACAATTTAACATACAATATAACTGAAAAGATATTAATTATGTCTATATATTTATGTTTTTATTTAATTAAAAAAATCTATTCTCTTGAAGTGAATTATATTTAATTTACAGTAATAGTCCTGTTCTATCGTATTCGCTATACTTTAATTTAACTACTTTAATTTATTAAATGATTCATTAAAATGATAAATGCCTTTTTGTATTAAAGGATATGGTAAATGTGGCGTAGCAGTAATTCGCGTTTCAGGACCAAAAGCATTAGTAGCATTGGAAAAAATGACAAAAATATCATCTCTAAAACCTAGAACAGCCTTCTTAAGAAAGATTCATGATCCTCAGACAAAAGAAGTTTTAGATAAGGGTCTATGCCTTTGGTTTCCAGGTAATATGATTCATCGCTTAATTCAAAGGAGTGTCTGTCGTAGTTATGTATCGAGAATAAATAGTATAAAAAAAAACTCATGTATTCAATGAATAATGAATTTCAGGACCCAAATCATTTACTGGAGAGGACTGTGCAGAATTTCACGTTCACGGTGGTCCAGCAGTAGTGACATCAATTTTAAATGCACTTTCAAAGTTACGTTTTCATCTAGCACCTCCCGGAGAATTCACAAGGAGAGCATTTTTAAATGGAAAGATAGATTTAACTGAAGCAGAGGGTATAGGGGATTTAATTGAAGCAGAAACTGAAAAACAACGTCAGCAGGTACAAATGAAATTACTGTAATATTCTTCTGAAAGAATACTTTTTAATCACCTTATAGCGCTAGAATTTACTATATTGTAACATTTCCTATTGTAACTTTAACAGGCCTCTAATCAAGCGAGTGGTTCCCTCCGTCGTCTCTATGATTCTTGGCGTATTACGCTTTTAAATGTTCTTGCCAATTTAGAAGCTTATGTTGATTTTTCTGAAGAGCACAGTGTAACATCAAATGTGTTAGAAGATGCTAATGCTGTTGTGCAAACATTATCTACAGAAATTCAGCAACACCTTTCTGATGGAAGAAAAGGGGAAATTTTACGCACTGGGGTACACGTAGCAATTCTTGGGGAGCCTAATGTCGGAAAGAGCAGTCTTCTAAACCTTCTTTCTAGAAAAGATGCAGCAATTGTTACATCTTCACCGGGAACAACGAGAGATGTTATAGAGTTAACGACAAATATTTGTGGATATCCAATGATTCTTGCAGATACTGCGGGAATCAGAAATAATCCAGAAAATAAAATAGAAGTGGAGGGTATTAGAAAAGCAAAAGAATACTCGAAAGAAGCAGATTTTGTTATATGTTTAATTAGTGCGGAAAATAGTATAAAAACTTCTGTAGAAAAGTTTTTAGAACAATATAAAAATTATTTGGGAATAGATAAGAAAAGGGTTCTTGCTGTACTAAATAAAATAGACTTACTTAAAGAAGAAGAAAAAGAAAGATGGAGGCAGCAAAATGTTGTTCCTATATCATGTAAGACGCAAGAAGGTTTAGTAGAGCTTACGAACGCATTAGGAAAGTGTTTCGAGGAATTGTGAGTATTTTATTTTTGTAATATTGAAAACCAAGTAATATAATAAATTATATGAATAAATATAATTACTAGCAATAAGTATAGTTTAAACAGTATTTCTTTCAAATAAAACATTTCTATTTTATTGCATTAATCTATATCTTTAATTTCAGATGCGGAGATCCGTCTCGAGAAAATCCTGTAATCAGTCATGCACGATATAGAAATCATTTATTGCATGTCTCAGATTGTCTTGAACTGTATTTAGAAAAGACTGTAGTACCAACTTATGACATGGCTATATCCTTACAAGATATCAGAGACGCAGCAAGAGAACTTGGCAAAATTACTGGTGCTATCAGTAATGAAGAAGTCTTAGATATTATCTTTAAAAACTTTTGTATAGGCAAATAAAAACCTATTTGAACATTGATGTTCATATTTATCTTGATGCTTATTGATGATAATGAGAACACAATTGTGTAAATTGTTTTATGATAAAAATAATGATTTATTTAAATATATATAACGCATCCATAATAAAAATTAAGAGAAAATCCTATTAAAATCATAATTGTCAATTCTCAGTTTTCTTCTCTTGTTCTGTTCCCAAATGAGCTACATTCACTTCGTCCAGATTTATGTTCTGTTCTTTCATGGCTTGCTGAAACATAATTATAATGAATAAAGTACACCCTATAAATTGTAACAATACAATTGTTTTATAACGAGACATTAAGTAATAAAAAATTTGTTTCAAAAGATTTAGAAATGGCAACATGGAACTTGAGCATAATAAATTATTAATTATAAATAAATTTTGAAATATACATTCTAATTTTGACTGGTTAATCGTAAAAATTATTTACAAAGTTCATGATTCTGAGATATAAATGTTAGATTCTATATAATTGTTCACGTTTTCAAGTGATTTCTTTCTAATTGTATATTTAGCTCTTTCACATACTCCAATAGGCACAATAATAAGCTAACAAAAGTAAGGTTAGAAATTCAAAAATTCAAGTTTCTCGTAACTCGTTTTAACTTACCGCTACACATTTGGTATAAACTTTAAGTAAAGGTGCACATTCGCTATCGTCATTGATTCCACGCAGAAATTTCTCAGAGAACCAATCATTAAAACAACGATCGTACTTTTCTTTCAATTCTTTGCAAGCCTCCATAATATATTCTTATTTAAATTATTAATTAAAAAATTAATGAATTAAATCATCGCCGATTAATTCTAATAATTCTGTTTAGTTATTCATACAGAGAAAGAGGAAAATTGTGCAATCCGCATGTTCCAACTTGTACATTGCTTTAATTCATGATTACTGTCCCCATACAACACAGAGGTTACTTTATCTCAGACATCTTTTATGAGATTTTAAGATGTGATTTAAAAGAGAAACAAATACGGAAAATGTACGTACAACCACACGATGTTAATAATTATTTTGGATTCCAGTTTTATCGAATGTTCGCAGAATCATAAGTTCATTTTCACAAAATTTTGTAAAGAATATAATTCCCAAGAAATCGCATTCATATTTCAGTTTCATGACATTTTGATATTTAGATTTTAAAAACGGTGAATTTAGGAAAATATGAATTTGGTTACCTGAAGGCATTGATTGTACAATTTAAAATGATTCGAGCACATTGAATCGTCTAAATCACCTTTAAGAAATTTTTCGGAAAACCAAAGTTTGAAACACCCATCATATTCTTTTTTAAGATTATTACAAGTTTCTGCTATACTGTTCATTTAATCTTTCAATTTATTACAAACTCTAGAATATAATTTTACGTAAGACAGTTCCTCGTAATTTCTTCAGGGATTAATAATACCTATAAAAGAAATCTTAGATTTATTGGTTATAAATCAAATTAGAAAGGCAATTGAAGTTAATTTATATTAAATGCTTTTGACTCGATTTGCAATTTATTATCGAATTTATGGTATTTAATATCGATTAGAATCGATTAATCGAATTGTATTTGTCGAAAATCGGAGTTATTTCACGATAAGTTGAGATATTTTAAGTTTTATAAAATTCGTTGATATCGAGCATTACGATTCAGCATTCTAGAGTAAATTGTCTCGATTAAAAACAATTTAGAAATAACTTACTTTTTAGAATGCAAAATTATCAAACTTCAATAAACGAGGAACACGAGTACTTTGTGGTTAGTAAGTAACGTATTAAAGACTAATCATTGATCAACGGTTCTCAACTTACGTTTTCCTAAAATGCGTTAAAGTATTATGAATTCGTGGTTCGTGTAGGGAATTTTATCATAATCGTTAGCAACAATTGCATTTAATGTTATTTTTATTATTATATTTTGCAGAACAGAATTTGTTTCCTTTCTGCAATATAATAATAGCCATTATAAAGAAAAAGTTTTATGAGTGAGTACATGTACGTACGTATACGTTCATTAATTTGAAAAGTTTCACTAAAGATATTAATAATGTAAAATTTTAGTACGGATCTGTTCGACTTTTAAACAAATTCTATGAAAGTTTAAATGCAAAGAAAAAATCAATGTTATTTAGTCGTTCTAACGAGATTAATGAAATTGATTTGGTAGTTTTTACTAGAAAATATATACATTATAAATATTTAACATTTAAAATCACGCTGGGGAACAATGTTATCGTTAAAATGATATGTTTTAATAAATTTAGTTAAACTGTTACAATTGAATGAAATAAATCATAATTAAACTATGACGATTAGTTTCACTTAATAGATGCAATACACATAAAACATAAAGGTGAAATATTCACATATATTAAGTGGAAGAGATACTTCATAAATAATAAAAATTAGAAAATCACATTTAATTATTTGTTATATGTTATAACAATAGTCTTAATATATCGATTGGAACTTGCATCGTTTGATCATCGACCAAAACAATGTCAAATTTTTCCATAAATGAATCCAGGCTGCTTTCAACCTGTAAAAGATCAAAATTTCTATTGAATTCACAATCTCTTTCTAAAAATTCTAATTATAAGACAAGGCATACAATGATAATTATTTGTTATAAACAAACACAATGCAATAAATAGTACTTACATTGTCATAAAGAAAACCAATTTTTAGTACGGCGCATGTATTCACCATTCCATCGACCATTGATGCATCTCCTATGGTATCACCCATTAAAAAAACATTTTTCCTTCCTTCAAGAACTTTAAAATAGTCTTGTTCTATTGCATGTTCGTTTTTATTGAAAACATGAATTAGTCTTTCATTTTGAAAGCCTGCCAATTTTCCATCTTTGTATTTGAGAAAATTGGAGATTATCTAAAAATGAATATTACAACTCTGAATATATTCTTTCTGCCATTATTGCTACAAGTTTAGAAAAAGCACAGAAGATAAAGAAAATTATACGTGTTAACCGTCACCTTTACATTATCAAATAGAACTCCTTGAGTCTTTAATATAGCCTCGACGATATCTCCTAAACCAGCACTAAAGACTAGTACTGGAATTTTAACAAAGTGCAGTTTTTTAAAAAATTCTTTAGTACCGTCCCTTAAATGTGTTCCATAAATATTGCTTATTTCTGGTATTTCGTCAGGAGTAAAAGGTATTCCTTTCAATATTTCCTCTGCTGCTATCATCCATTCTCTCATTGCCTCTGTTTTTACTTCGATAGATAAATTAGGATCTATTTCGATCGGTCTGTATTTTTGATAAAGACGACTTGATTCCTTCGCATATGTTTCTGGAAGTTGCTTGCACTTGCTAAAGATTCCTATTTCCCCCCCCCCCCCCCACAAATGTCAAAGCAATAAATAAAAAGCTGTATTAAATTTTACTCTGCATAAATTTAATTAAGCCTTAATAGATGATTATAATAAGATAATGTTTATAAATTTACATACCAAAGCTACTGAGAACTTTTTTTCCATCGACGTGTTGTTTAGTTAATGTTAAATCAAAATCAGTGACTATCTGAAAACAATATTTTCCAACAAATTTAAAATTATGTACATACGTGTAGATTGAAACTAGGAATTTATGCGTAGCTGATATGAATAGAAATGAAAAAGTATTTTAAGAAAATGCATACCTGTAAAGAATTACATCCATCTGTCAACATTGTGTTTATTGTCCTTAATAGACGTCTTTTGTCCTTAATATGTACATGTTTTAGTTTCAATGTTGGGAACTGCATTAAAAAGAGAAAATTTTAAGAATTACATCGAAATATATTTAAATTTAAACGTAATCTTGAACTTTAATTAAAATTTTCTAGTATCTATTATTAGATAAAATAGAAACGCATAGCTTATATGTAAAAAATATATAAAGCGCTATTGCGAAAGATATTTACATCGTCGTTCTTGCAATCATCATGAAATTTCTATTATTAGAGCGAATTATTTTTAAAAATTATCTCACCGTATCATGACAAATATCTGTCTGTCAAATTACGAATTTCCTTATTTTCTTTGAAACAGGATTGGAGAGAAATATTTTTTAATAAAAGAAGACCTCTTGAAAGATATATTTAACATTATTTATTTCATAATATTACATATATTTTGATATAAATAAAAAATTATGTTACAAAGAAGGTTCAATTGTTAATCTCTTTTTGAACATATATCTATGTAAGTTGAACATATATATAAATGTATAAAATATAAAAGGTGGAATTGAAGTAAAAAAAATGTATTACATATAAATATAATAATAGTGATAATAGTAGTAGTAAGTAGTAGTAGTAGTAGTAGTAGTAATAATAATATTATAATAATAATAATAATAATAATAATAATAATAATAATAATAATAATAAGAAGAAGAAGAAGAAGAATAAAATAATAATAGTAATAATAATAATAATAATAAAAATTTCTAACTCAACAACAGTTAATTATGAATTAAATATTACATAGGTTAGGTTACTAAAACCTTCCGACAGCATAAAATATCCTTTTTGTATCATATGTCACACACTTGATTATAATTTAATAATTAATTAAATTGAAATAGATTATTGAATTTACAAGTAAAGTGATTGTTGAAAATGTACAATATACAATAAAGTTTATTATATAAGAGGTTAAGTTTGAATATTTTAGCATATATTACTTTATTTTTTTCGCTTGCTAACTTATTAATCATTATGTGAAATGATATATGACGTATAAATTCGAATTTAAAATTTAATGTCTTTCGTTATGTTTTTATCAATTTTATCTATACGTGTATTAGGGTTTTGATACTAGAATAACAAATTGTTAATATGTAAAGAGGATACTGATTAATATTATAAAAAAAGATAGACATATTTGGGCACTTTATTTATTAGTTAAACGTAAAGATTAGTATTTCGATCGATATAGTACACTTTCTATATAAAAAAACATGAATTGTTAAAAGTTAATATGGTTAGACACAGATTATTATTCGTATCTATCAATTTATTTTGAACATGTTTCCTGTATCAGTATATTTACTTTTCCTATTACGTAATTTTATGATAGTATCACATTGGATTTTATATCTTTTTCTATTTTTTAGATGAATTATAATTCTAATGAAATGTGAGAAATCGATAACAACTAAAATAAACTATGTTGCAGAATTATAAAGGAGATACAGTTACTTGCTTAACTAGATCCTTTTACCGTAGAGAGAGAAAGAGGGTATTTGAATGATGAATAACAAAAAATTCTAATCCAAGTAAGGTTATGATTTAAGATAGGGAACGCGAAAATATTGAAATGGTACAGGGTGAAATGCAATTGTCTGGAAGAAAAAGCCGCGACAAATTTAAATTACTTACATCATCCAGGTTTATTTCGGAAGTCATGCTCTTCTCTTGCGCGACGAGAAACGAAGTCTTTGTGTTCAGCAAGCTAACTGTTTTTCAGGCATCGAAGAACCGCCACGCATCCAATTAACCAATCAGCTACGGCACGTGACCCGTGTATCTATCACGTGATCTTAACTGACTGTGGGAACTTTTAAACGATCGATCTAAGTCTAACGGGAGAACATAGCGAAGTGTCGATCATCGATCTCGACGAACTTCATAGATTATGTAATTCTTATAAAAATATTTGTCCATATTAAAGGAGTGAAAACCGTCTGCAAATTTTGTGCTGTAATATCTGTTTTGTCGAATATCTCGGAAACTACTGCAGATCGAGCGATTGTCTAAATCGATGAAATTAGTATTTCTCAATGACGAATTAGATGATATAAATTATTTTATAAAAGAATCTGTTTGTTTGAATAATATGTTAAAAAATAGCGTGTTTAGTTATTCCAGGTATATGTTAAGAAGTCCTCCTGAATATTTGTTTATAAATACTACGTCTATATGCACAAATTACGGATAAATTGGGATGTCGATTTTTGAATTACAAAGAATTTATTATATTTGAAATTTTCACGTTCGATGTGGAACGCGGAGTACTCGAGTTGTTCCTTGTTCGTATATATATATATATATATATATATATATATATATATATATGTGATAACTGTGAGAAGAGTTTCTTTTATTGCTAGACACTGATTCTTATTTTTAGGCAAGTAAAAAAACTCTAAATAAACAGTTGATGTGTCAAACTTAATGTTTGAATATTATGTTCGCAATAGTGGTATTGTTTGGGGTTAGGTCAACATTGGTAATTACGCACAGCTAATACAATTTCGACAACAACATCGGAAAATGGTAAATTGCTTGCTCCTTTATTTGTAGCAGCGAAAGAAGCATTTATGCGAGGAAAATTGAATAAAGAACTTTTAAGGGCATCGTTTGGAAGTGTATTTCTTAGTCCGTTGAACGTCGGATAATGTAGAGTCCTCTTATTCGATTCATGGAGCGGATATGACGAAGAATTGACGATAAATGCAATTCCGGAACAAAGGAAAACGTTTAGATTGCGTAATTTGGGAAAATTTTGCAAGAAAGCTTTCAGATATAACGATTAATTTAAATCTCTTTGTTTTCTAATTATATTCCTAATATTAGGAATTTGCATAAATATTCGCAGTCTACTTATACGCAATAGTTCTACTCGAATAATGCTTATGGAAAGGTGATGAACACAGGTATGAAAATTCATTTGTTTTTTACGAAGGAGAATATTTAATAGTATGTAGATATAGTAATAATAATAATAACAATAATAATAATAATAATAATATAATCATTCGTATATTTGATTTTCTTAGATTAAATACATTATACTTTGTAATTATTCTTAAGATATTTTTAACGAATTATACGAATAAAATCAATGTTTATATATAGATATCTTATTGCACTAAAACGTATTTATTTAATATAATCGCTAATGTTATCGTTCTTACAATTATCGGAGATATGAAATTTAGCGGGCGTTATCAAAGATGTGAAAATGTTTTATAATAGGAAATGTATCGCTACCATTGTAAAGATTTGATAGCGGAATGATAACTTGGACTGTGCTCCGAATAAAATTGGGCGTACCACCTGCGATAAGCGATTATACTTTTATCTTCTTTGACCAGGAGCGGTCGTTTCTCGAACTTTTTTCGATTCCAAATGGCTACGTCTCTTTCGAACATTAAACACTCTCCTAGGAACAACATACTAGCGTATGGACCAAGCAATGGTGGACAGTATAGTACGTGAGTCACCTGATGATACAAATAACAATTAGAAAGAAATTCATTTTGGTTCTTTTTTTTTTTCTTTTTCTAGAAAATAAGTTCGTTACCATCCTCTTTCAAGAGAATGTTATTTCTTGTAAAAAAAAAAAAAAAAAAAAAAAATTGTATATTACGAGGAGAAGCAAATGGCTAGATTTGACGGCGTTAAATGTATAATCGAGGCTTTAATTAAAATTAGAACCTTTTGTAAGAGGGGTTCCATCGGTGTCACCGTTTGGAAAATACACATGGATCCTAGAGAGCTGTGCATCATGAGTTCAACGTATCCTGGGCCGATCTGCTGAACGTTTACGTCCAATGGTAAAACTTGGAATTTCTCGAACAGAATCAGTCTGTGCCGTAAAGTCATGTATGCTCTGTGCCTTAAATTTTCGCCGTGCTGTTTCTCCGACTCGGTTCCGTTCGAGTTTTGAGATTCTAAGAAAGAATTATGCGGTGCCCAATTAACGTTCGTCCACGAATGACGAGCGAAAGCAGAAAAGATACGCGCAATTTTTGCAAATATCGCTGGTCCGTGCACCGCGCTGAGGTGTGCCGAATCGGCACCATTCTCCGCAACTTCCTATAAAAAATGTAATATTTCTATCATAATGTTATAGATTCTTTTCCATCGGAATTCTACCTTCTAATGGATATTTTGTCACGTCAGATTCTAAGGTTGATACGATTTATTCTCTTTTCATAAGTTCCGTCTAATTAAATATATTATTTCTTCTTATGGGTTATATTAATTCTGCTTTAGCTCGGGGATCATCGTATTTTTATAAACACGGCTAGAGAAACAGAGGTTGAGCGAAAATTTCTTTCGTCTATCGAACCTTATTACTTTTATACTCTGGACATATATATGGCGCGTTCTGTGCATCTTTCGCACATCTTAAATTTCCTGTAAACGCTTAAAAATCCACAGTCTAGCGATGATACGTAGTTACGAGTTGTTTACCTGTGCAAACCCGAAGCAACCCGATTCTTAGGATTCGTCATGGAGGCTGCAATCAAGGAGTCCAAGATCCATTTCCTATTTCAAATATCCATCAGCTTTACTTAACAGATATCTAAAAAAAGGAAAAAGAAAAGAGAAGGATACTAAGAGATCGCCGTCGATCTAAACGTTAATGGCTACTTGGTTTCCTTGATTTTAGTTTCCATGATCGATCGAATTACCCCGATTATCCTTATTTATCTATTATCTCTAAATGTTCTAGAGATACAACATTAGATATTTTCTCGCAGAAGCATATACAGAAGCATGTAAAAACTATTCGAGTGGCGCTAAACCTCTTCGAAGCAAAAAGCAAGATCCGCGTCCGTTCGTTTTGTTGCAAGATGGACGAACAACTTGTACAAAGCGAAGATGAAAGGACAAAGAAATTACAGGCAAACCGATCGAACTGACCTGTATATGACAATTGATAAGAAACTCGTTTCGACCCTGATAACGCCATGTTCGATTTAGAACGTGACTAATCGTTTGCGGCTGCCAGTGTGGTTCTAATCCCTCGGCGTGGTGCCAAACGAAGATAATTTCGTTAGCCTCGCAACTTTTCCAAGTTTTTGTTCTGGCAATATGTGGCACTAAAACGAAACGAACGACGATACAACGAACGATGATTAAAAAAGGTCGTCGTACGTTATAAGAGAGATAACGAACGATCGAAATCGAGATGGTAAATCGGATTACCTTTGTCAGCATAGGGTATGTAATCGCATTGTCCATCGGAACCGCGAAATAGCCAACCGTGAAAGGGACATTCTAAGCAATCACCCTTTACACGGCCACCCTCTGCCATATTCGCACCCAGATGAGGGCAATAAGCGTCTAAAATTCTCACCGTCCCATTATCTGTTCTTTAAACGTGTATAAATTGTTAAACGTAAATATTAACTATACGCACAGTAGACATAGAGGGCGTGCCGGAGATCGTGGTACAAGCTGAAAGGGGTTGATCCCTCGTGCGAAGGTGGAGGTAGGGTCGTTTTCGAGAAAATCGACCAGGAAGTTCGGTCGTGTACGCTCGTGGCCGAGAGTCGGCGAGTTTTCTCGCACTTGGGTATCTGTTGCGTTCGATGGTTCGAAAGAAACCGAGAGGGTGTGATTTCCCGTGGAAACGACGTTGAACATATAAAACGAGAATTTTCGGCACGATCGTCCGCTTTCGAGGAAACGGACTATCAAATTTCATCCGGCCGAGTCTCGTTACCTGTGTCAAGTGCGCACGTACTCGACGGGACTTCACCCAAGTGCGACGAAACTCGTTCAACCGAGACTCTCGTTACCTCTCGAGTGCACGCGTACTGCATAGAACTTCGTAGTGGCTAAGTGCGAAGAAACCCGTCCAATCGACTCTCATTACCTCTCAAGTGCACACGTACTCGACGAAACTTCATATTTTCAAAACATACTTTTTCCACTTACCTTCGCACGATACTTTACTTTCCCATGCATACATAAATATCGACGAAAAACGAGGTTTGCGCTTTTAACAATTTCTTACATCCATCGTAATATTTCTATAAATTAGTACTACTAATACGTACTAATTTCTACCGAATATATGGTCGTTGGTATTTCTTCTTATAAATTAATTTATCAAAATACCTGAAGACGGCAAAATTCTGTCCGAGAGCAGCCACGTGTTTTACTTGACCCTTGTCCAATTGAGAACTCTCTAACAGGGCAAACCACCCGTTCGGGTAAACTGGAGGAAGCTTACCCAATTTACGCTTTTTCGATTCCAGGTAATTCGCTAAAACTCTTTTGTTGTCACCTTCGAATCTTAGGTCCTGAAAACAGCAGAGCCGATTATCCGTGGAGCGTTTTGTTAATAAAAGATTAACGATACACGAAACGAACGGAAATAACGGTGAAACAGGTATCTTTGATAACGGACAACGTCATTTTAATATATCGTTTTCAACAAAGCGGTAATGAAATTTTTGATAAACGGATTTTCGGTAATATCGATAAAATCATCGTTCGCTAAACTAAAGATCATGACGTGCAAAACATGGAAGCGTATCACGTTTTCTTTTTGTGGATAGAAAGAATCGCTGATACGAAGAAAAAGGATATTGTTCTGGCGTCACGCGTAAAAAGAAATCTGCTTTATCGTTTGTAAACATAATGTCATCGTGCTGCCTTCTCTACGCACCCGTGTGTGTCGTTTGCGTTAAAAGTGTATGGATTCGGCTAATAGAAATACGAAAGGAGTGCGAGCGTCGACAAATTTTAGTAAATCTTCTTTTCCACTTTCACGTTTCCGAGGAATCGATATAGGCGTTAACGTTTCGCCGAAGGTAATTTTATCTTACTTATATACTTATATACTTATAACGTTATTATTATTATTATTATTATTATTAGCCTTTGATGCGTAGATAATATTTAACGATATTTGTTAAATTAATATTTATTTATTGAATTAAATCGAGTAAAAGTAAGATACTTAGTGAAACGAAATCGAAATTTCATGGAAATCCAACGTGATTCTCTCTCTCTCTCTCTTTTCTTTTCATTTTGTCAGATTCTTTTATAAAATAGATTAGATTAGATTTCATTTCAATTCGACATCGCGTAATTAATAATATTTTATTTCGATAATTTAACAAACTGCTGTAATTTCAATTAGTCTCGAATCTCTTTTACAGACGGAAAATATCGATCGGTTTGAATTTGAACAGTGGCGAGAAGGAGAGTAAAAGATACGATATAAGTAGGTAAACCGGGCAATGGTATCGAAGAGGACTCACCTTGATCCAGTTGATCTTGTACAAATAGGAAGCAAGGAGAATACCAAAAAGCAGAAGAAAAGCACCACCGAGGCTCCACCATCCGGCCATCGTTGTCTTCTTCACCCTCTGCCCCCGAACGAAGAAAAGCAAGTGCACTCTAAAAACTTGTCCCTCTGGAACACCTTCGGAACCACCTCTCTTATTCTCCTTGCTCGCGCTTCTCCTCTTTCTCTCTTTCTTTTCTCCTTTCCTTCTCCACTGCCACTCGGCCTCTTCTCTTTTTCCTTTCTTCCTTTTTCCTCTCCTCTAGCCTTCTTTCTCAGCACCTCGTTTTCCTCTTCTTTCTCTTCTTTCGCTCCTCACCACTCTCTCTTCCTTCCTTCCTTTCTCCTCCCTCTTGCCTCTCTACGCCATTCCTCCCTTCTTCCTTTTCTTCCTCTTCCACTAATCCCGCTCTTCGTCGCGTTGCTCTTATTTTTGCTCCCCCCCCCCTCTTCTTTTAATATTTTTCTACACCTGTTCCGTACACTTGTCTTTCGAACTTTGTTATGTTTTCGAACCTTCGCTCCTGCGTTCGTAATTCTTTGGCCGCTCTGCGATCTCGAGCCGTTCACAAATTTGATCGCAAAACGGAAAGAGAAGAAAGAGAAGAGAAAAGAAAAGGAAAAGAAAAGAAAAGAAAAGAAGAGAAAAGAAAGAAAAACCGATAGGAACAAGATATCACCTCTGTCGATTCCAGTTCGTTCGATCTCTCCTCTTCTTCGTTATTTCTTATCCTCGATACTCGTTAGTCACGTGAACTTATTCTTCTATTTTCTTTTATCTTCTTTCTCACGCGCGTCCCTCTCGTTAACGGCCTCTTAACTCTTCTCGTTTCGTACAATGTATCGGTGGTCGCGTTCCCTTGGCTCGTACGATTCCATATCAGGTTTAACTAACTCGACGTCTAACGCAAATGGTTGCGATAGAGTAGTTGGAACGAGGGGGACGATAGTTTGACAGAATTGGAAAAAGCGAAGAGGCGCGCAGGAGGGTCTACCAGACGGATTCCGAACCCTCGATCGTTTTTCGAACGACTGAGCCACTTCGTCCTTAGACAGAGCCTTTTATACCTTTCCGAGGTGTACCAACGTCTCCAACGGTGTCTATCGCGGAGGACCCATCGACCTTTCATCGGTCACATCCTCGATTTTCACTCGAATAGAATATTTTTCTCCCGGAAAAGTTTATTTTAATCGTAAACGATCGATCTTGCGTAAAAAAACTGAACGCGAGAGACTAATTGCACCTTGCTATCTATGTTTCTTTAAAGAATCCGTGTTTTTAGGATCTTGCACCGATCGTTTCTACTTAAATACCGCTTGTTCGTTATATTTCTTTCTTCTAATTTCCTGTTACGTACGTTCGCGTTTCTTCAAACAAGTACAGACATTCTAATACACGATGTAATATATTCGAATCGTATTACTTTCGATTTCATTTTTATATTTATCATCGATTATTAAATTGTAACGTGTTTCGTTTTACGATAGAAGCTACGTCGCAATGGCGCTTATGAAATGTAATACATAACGCATCGTGGCTATTCAAATGTCGAGGAATATTTGTCAGTGAGAAATCGTATACCTGGCCTTTCCAGCGAATGTCGATCGAGCCGATCACATCGGTTACCACATTTTTCCGCTTAGAATTATGTACAACCACGACCGATTTCCAAGTCCTTGTTGCATATCTTTTCTTCTATCGCGAATCGTTCTGTTTCTGTTTACCCTCCTTGTCTTTTCTTTCCCAGGTTTCGTTTTATCAACGCTGTCGATCGATTTCCGACTGTTTCTATCTTTAGTCCTACGCTTTTCCGCATTTATTTTCTCCTCGTTTCGTCTGCTCCGCTCTTTTCCACCGCTTCCCTTCTTTCGTTCGTATCTTACGATCGGCTATCGATTTTCCGTAAATCACCGGCTTCGAGTCTTCTTCGGCCAGGATACGCAACATTTTCTACCTTCGAACGTGAATAATATCGTACGTTTAGTTTAGAGACGTCGTTTGAATTTTAAACCGGGCCACGGAACATCTGGGTAAGTACGAAGTTTGAAATCTTAGAGAGTTCAAGGTCGCCGGGAATTTATATGTAACGCAACCAAGTACTGCTTTAAACAGTTGTTTCTAGCGAGAGAAACAAATATCCGTTCGTGGAATACTCCACTGTTAAAAAGTATTCTAGAAAAACGTTCACCGAATCGCGAGTAAAAATTACGCGTTGACAAATAATTATTACGTTCTGTGCTCTCGAAATAATCGGAATATACGATCGGAATAGGCATCGAAATAAACAGTTATTTCTCCGTTGAAAAAGAAATTCTGCTCCTGTCGTTTGAGAAAATAGCTTGTCCCTTGTGGAATTTTTATGGGAAAGAAATGTTACTCTTAGGAACGTTTCTACGAGGCTCTCATAGGTTCTCATAGAAGAGACACACTGGGATCACTCGGGACAAATGGGACACACTTGGCATCCGTATAATAGGAGTTCCATGGAAACGAGTTATTCCAGAAAGATGAAAAAAGTACCATAAGACAAAAGGATATCGAACCGTTAACTATTTGGTTTCATTTAACGATACGTTAATATCACGTTTCTTTATCGAATACGAATAGTATGAAAAGCACAACATAAGCAATATCGATAGTTTGGTAAGAAGTAGCGAACAGAAAAGGGAACTACGTTATATAGAGCTATATAGCAATTCTATAATGTATTGTAATATAATATATTATATACGTGTATCCAGTAACGTCGTTAATCTATCCTAGATGTTTATTTCCAAGGGAAACGCAAACAAGCTTTCGATTGTGAATCGTTTACGTAAATAGATAAATACGCAAATAAATTCAGACTATTCGGAATGTCGATCTAATTGTAATAATTACCTATTACGCTATTTTTGTGTTATTGTGCTACGATAATCGAAAACTTATTTAATATCGTTATCACGCTATCACTTGGCATAGAATCTGTTAAGAAGCTTCGCGATTCTTTCGGTCCCTGATTGTTATTTTGTTTTATTATAACGCATTGCTTTTGATTATAACGTGATAAAATTTTAAAAGAAAAAAGGAGAAAAAAGGTACGCGATGTAATATCCGCAAGAGCGAATACAGGTATTGTAAAATGTTTCGACGAAAACGAATCGATATAATTAAAATTTATTTATCTATTATTTATTTGTAGACCGCGGGTTTTTATGAATTTCCGATTTTTACAAAGAGAACCAAAGAAACGAGACCCACGTGATGATGCGTTTCATCTGGAAACACTGGAAATTATGGCGAGCACACCACTTTGAATATTTTATACGTCTTTGTATGTTACATGCGTTTCTGTAAATTACGTGTATACGATAAATACGTGTATATTCGATAAATTGCCATTTACATGGATGGGAAAAACGAGGCAAGGAGATCGATGGTGCGAGATCGAATAAAGTATAATAGTTGGCGTAATGCGATGCAAGTTACTTGCTTTTTATTTATGCAGAGCTCATAGGTACATTAAATACTTTACAGAATGCCAAAGGTATTTAATTACACGTATCTTTTAATTCGTACACGCTTAACAGTCAATTCTTCTCTCGTTGTTCATTAATGTTCACAGGCATAATTACATCAAGATCGAAAAATTGGATCAATGGTAGAGTTAAAAAGATTCACTCGTACACACACGCTATTTAAAAGTATTAATTACAATGTCGATTAATCGGCACGCGAATTTATAATTGATAAACGGCTATTTAAAACGCTTCTCACCGGCTACGTTTCTTTTTCTCGATTAATATTTTATCGAATACACACGATTACAATTAAAAGACACAATCGTTTAACGAACCGACACGCAGCAAGTTGGGATGATCAACGATCGAGCGAACGAACGAACCGTTATCGTTCGATCGTTCGGTAATCGATCGGCGAGTTAAATACGGTTAAATAAACAAGTATCGATACAACGGTCTTAATCTTAAAATTACAATTCGCCAATTTATGAAACAAATAAATAAACGAATTAAACGGACGATCAATTCATTTATGTATCGTATCGCGCGATATAATATTCGTATACTACGATAATCGTAAGTCGTTCGTTCAGAGATATATGGTATCACGAACACGCGATTAACGCGATCGATCATTTGCAAAGTAAAAGCCAAGGCACGGCGGTGAAGAACCAAAAGTAGAAATATCTACGGACAAACAAGAAAACAATGTAAACGTCTCCTTTTCCTAACGCTTCTTTTCTTTTTCTTTTCTTTTTTCTTTTTTTTTCTTTTTCTTTTTCTTTTTCTTTTTTTTTTTTGTTTTCTGAACAAATTTTCTTCGTTTTCTTTTCACCCGATCGTTAACTTCGTCTGTGGGACAATTCAACGGTAAAAAAAATTTGTTTTCTACGAAACAACGAACAATGGGGAAAACAGATTTTTTTTAACCGATCGTCGAAAAGAAACGGAATGTCCACGTGAAACGCGAGTATTCTACGCGAAAAGTACAATGATATTGACCATTCTTGCGCACAATTTATCTCTTAATATCTTATGCGTAAACATGGTATACTTTCAGCCTAAAATACCTTCTCTTTTCCAATTCTTCGAATATAAAACAAAAACACAACCCGGTTAAACGTTAACTTTGATTCTTCGAGCTCAGGTGATTAACATTAACTCAACAGCTGGCATGTTAACATTAACGAAAATAAGAGAGAACGACAAACTTAACAAGAACAAAGGGAAACGCGGTTAAATTTTCTTAACAAAGAACTAGGAATTTTTGTAACGTCGTTTGAAAATCAATGACTGACAAATAAACGAGGAACAAACTTAACGGGCTAGAAAACGAGAACAATTATTTAAAAACTGAACGATAATTTTCTTACCGATCGTTATAAAACGTTAACTAAAACAATCCTTAACTCTTCGCTCTACTCGTCACTCCGATCATTTTCTATTATTATCATCATTTAAGAAGTCGGAAGTAAATTAAAAATATTATTACAGTCGATTCTACAATTTTCTGCTCAACGCTGTACGTTTTTTGACTAATTAATTTTCACGTGTTATCCCGAAAGTCGATAATTTCGATTCTATATTGTCAAAACGATCTCTGAATTTCCAATTGAATTTTGTTCATTCTGTTTGGCTTATAAAATGGGGCAGAAAAGGTGAAGAATTCTTCCTTCTTTTCTTTTTTTGTTCTTTTTTTCTTTTTCTTTTTTTTTTTTTTTTTTTTGTTCTTTTCTTTTCTGGCAGTTTCAGCTGATAACCTTTAATTTTAATTCACGAGGTATCTGAAAGCTTTAATTTAAATATAGCTTGTTCGGTTTTGAATTTTGCTTCGACTTTAACGCTACTTGTACTCTATTTTATCTGCTACGTTTCATTAACTTTGAGATTTTGTTAAAATCGTAGAATTTCGATGTAACTGAAATGCCAATCAATAGAGTTATTATCATTACACTATGTTTGACGATCGATCGTCGTTGCTTCTTGGACTTTTGTTTTTATTTGAAAGAGTTTCAAAAGCTTCTCTTCGTTTTTCGGTTTATTCATTTTTTTCGGTACAACGATTCTCAAATTTATACTATTTCTCATTTCTGTTTTCAGACTATGAAATTTTGTTCAATGATCTTCCGACGCGCATTCGGCTCAGGAATCTCTAATTTTTTAAAATTTCTCTTATCCTTTTTCGCGTTTCCTTTCTTTCCCTTAAATTGAACTTTTTTCTTCCTCTTTCTCTTCTTCCTTCGTCATCCGTTTTGTACTTCTCTAAACGTTCTCGAAACTTCAACAATCGGGGTTCCGTGCTTTGGATCCTGTCGAGCCTTTGACGCGCCCTTTAACGCTTCTATTTTTCACAGTAGTAGCCGTCTTTCTTCATTTCCTCCTTCCTCTTTCCCGAATTTAACGAAATTTTGTTCCGTCTGATCTTAGTCTTCCTATTTCTTCGATTTCGGTTATTCTTTAAACTTTAAACTGCGTGTCTCCATCCGATGATCCCATCTTCGAGCTGGTCCTCGAGACCTGGAAGGTTGTGAGCGTTAGCGAAAGCCAAATGAAACACGAAAGGAAATCAAATTTGCTAATTTACAAATTGATGAGGAACAAAGTAACGAACGATAGATAAATATACGTGTCGTTTTTAAATGATTATTTCGGTCCGGTAAATAATACTCTTCTGGTATTCTTTGTAACGTTAGATTTTTAAATGATAAAGTGAAATTATATCTGAATCAATTGTGCAGCATATCGGAAGAAACGTCGGAAGAAACGTATTAACATTTTTGTCTATTATTCCGATATATTATTCGCCTATCTTTATCGACGATAGAAACGTTCGATTGCAACGATGATTCGTGCTTTTCAACGGATTTCGAATTTTTCTTGACCAACGCATAAAATTTGTGCAATTCGAATGAAAAAGTCTTATCTCTTTCTATTTCGCGTTTCTTATATAAAATACCGTTTAGTTATATCGCATTGGAAGATCTTTTTTCATATAATTCCCCTTTTAAATAGAAATCTTATAATTTCCCTTTTAAATAGAAATCTTATTCGTGGCATACGAGGAGTATATTCTGTTCCAACTATATATGTTTAATTATATGTATAATTTATTTATAGAAACGTTGCCTCGTGCTATTGCGTGTATATCGTCCGAAATGTTCGATCTTAGAACTGTGATTGCGTATATCTTGAATTTTTTCACATCGTACGAATATAAATCAAATCGAAATTATGCGGTAAAGAAATTTTGATTCAACGGGATTATTTTCAAATTTCACGATATACGTATTTGAAGTGACATACATACATGTATACGTCCATAAAAATCATTTGTACTCGATCTTTATTGTTGTAAAATTCGTTATTTCTTTTTTTCTTTTTTTTTTTTTCTTTTTTTTTTTTTAGTAAGTACAACAAATCAGTGATATAGATAAACCCGTGATAATTTAAAGTTTATGACATGTTTGGGAATACATATATAATAATATAACGGCGAAATATCCGATATTTGTTTCTGCTCTTTAAACGAATATCGCATTGGACCGTTTGCGTGTAATTTAAATAATGTTCGTTCGCTGTATTTCTATATTCTATTTCTTTGCATTTATGTTTCTCGTACATCTCTGATAATTTCGTCACTGAGAAAATTCATTTAATCGTAATTACATAAAACGTGAATATTTAACCGTAATTACATTTTCTCCCCGACAAAGAATTTATACTTTTTACACCGAAGATAAAACTTAATACCATAAATAGCGTTAGTTCGAACACAGTTCTTTCCTGATCCAATTAGTTTCGTTTAAAATTTTTTAGTGGAATTTACATTCGAATCGTGACAGAATTTATGTACACACAGTTTTATAATATCTTTTGGGTAAAGTGAACATTTTCTACGATATTTCCAATCGCTGTTGCATACAACTATCTTGAGATTATGGAAACATGGATTTCTAAAAAAAACTTTTCAATCAAATCGCAGGCCAGTTTATTTTATTTAGAAAGGAAATTTCATTGGACTCGAACAAAGATCTTCGTGGGCTTGAAAAAGGTCGAATAGATTTCAAGTAAAATCGAGATAAAATCTCAGATAGTCCGAAGAAGATTTGGATAAGTTCTAAACGGAATCGTTTTTCGTAGATCCGGACAAATGTTTCATAAATCTAAGAGTTAAACTTTTTTCTAGATGTGGAATCAGAATTCAGGTACAAAATGCTTAGAGCGCTTGCTTTTTAATTATAGATTAATTACGAAAGAAATCGCCTATGTTTCGATGTTTAAGAGAATCGTTGTGGTAAGAAGCGGGTGGAAGATCCTTTGGTAAGTACGAATTGTTTAAAACAATACAGTATTTTTTTTTATATTAATTTTTTTTATATTATACTTGACGCGGCATGTTTCCTTAGCTTCCTTCCTTCTCTAGTTATAATTTTTCAGTCAATTTGGATATATTTGATTCTCATTATCGCTCGATATTTTATTCCAACGCCATTTGTCGTAACTATATTGGAGCTCGAATTTTATGAATTTTCAGTTTATAATCCATTTAATTTCCATTTTCATCCGTTACTATTACAAATTCAGAAAGTCGCTAATTTATTGATTATCGTCTTTTCTCTTATCGAAAATCAGCAAATTAAGTACTTCTTAATCGATATCTATCGTCGATTTGCATTTTTCCCTCTGTTCAACTGTTTCATATCTAACTTTTGTTACAAAAATTATCTTCTATTAAAACTGCAATTCGATGTTAAACTCAGCAAGATAACGATTATTCAAGATAATAATATAATTATATAATTATAATAAATTGTTGTTCGCAAGCTTCGATCATTTCATAATCGTATATTATTCGGCATCTGCTATTTTGAAGCGGGAACGTTGTAATGGAATGGAATGGAGTGGAAGAACAGAGTATGTCTCGGTTGTTATCGTTGATATTTCCTATACTTTCTTTAGTTCATTCGAATTAAAAACAAGGCTATCGATTTGACAGGAAAAACGCAAGAAATATCCGTTTCATTGCTATTTTGATACTCAGCACAAATGCACAAACGTTCGATTAAATAACTATCGAGATTCGTTTTCTCCGTACTATGCAATATTTGTATTTTTCGCGATAATCAATTTCGTCGTAAATAAGCATCGGTCGGTGTTTTTGTCGGTTCGTCAAATAACTATTTTCTATTCTTGTCATTTGGACAAGCGATTTTTTCAATTTGAGAAGTATGTTTAATTCGAGTAACGGATCTTTGCTACGAAAATGTATTTTCCGCTTCATACGAGATCCGCTTGTCAACTTGCGATCTGACATCTATTTCAAATAAATCTACTGAAATTAGGCGATCGAAACAGCGTCGTTATTTCCATCGCTACATTGTCACTATTTTTTATTATCTTCTTTCGTGGTGTGTAAAACGTTGGAAATTTTTCAAAGTAAACGATCTTTAAACACTTTTCGAAATAAAAGATCGCGCGATCGTTTGCGGCAAAATTTGTGCACCATGTTTCAGACCACCGTCCTTCGTATTTACTGCTAAAAGTTTCATAGTATAACGTTACAGAAATTCTAAAACGAATTAGTGACTTTAATGCTTACGTTCGGAAAAAAGTCGCAAGACAAGTGTTCGACGATATTTTGGAAAGTTACGATACTGCACAATTGATTCTATCGATTTAGAATTGTATTTCGTATCGTATTAATTTAGAATTTCAAGCATGATAGAACCGTTGGAGAAATAGTAGCGAATAGAAGCGAACCGGTAACCTGTTTTATATTTTTGTATATTGTTAATAACGGTCGAGACAGAATCGAATGAAATGTACGTTCAAGTAAATAATTGAGATTGACGGTTGGAAACTTTAACTTTGAAAATTGTATTTGATGGATGTTGTATAAATGGAGTGTTGTGGAAAATTTGGAAAAAACTTTTTGATCGGATCTTAGTGCCTGGATAGAGTAGGGCCGAGCGAAATTGCGTTTTTAGAAAATAAAGTAAATAAATAAATAAATAAATAAATAGTCGTCATTGATCGTCGATGAATCCCGCCTGGTAGGAATAATTTTGAAATCTCTTATGTGCAATTTCTTTTTTAGTTTCGCGTTAGAAGAATTTTAGATATAATAATATAAGAGAATGAAAAAGCGAATGAAAGTAACGAAAACAGCGTGCTAAGCTTAGCTGAGATCCGGATTCGATAATTTTTAAACGATGCATCCGCTAATATAATAACACTACTCGTCTTTTTAGATATCAGGAAACATTAAAGATGAAACCATTTGTGTCGCAGTATTTTACAAAAGCTTTACAAATATGTAGAATTTTTATCCGATGAGACTTTTCCGATGGAATGCTAATCGATGGCTAGAATTTTTATTGGATCAAATTTTATCAATGGCTAGCAGTTTTATTAATTTCTATGTAATACAAGGGATAATATAAGAAATATTTGCTCCTATTTCGTCAAGTAGCGGTTTATTCTTCTCGTTCTATCGTTTTCTCCGTCGTCGTTGCATTATTTTATTTATTATTTCGATATAATGATCATATACTGGGATAGAATTTCTGTTAAAAATTTAATGGCCAACTTCGAAACAATCGACTAATTCTTATTCTTACAAGGATATTATTGCGGCAACTTTCTTTTATGCTATTGTGTAAACGCCAATTTACCAACTTGCTTATTATTATTATTATTATTATTATTATTATTATTATTATTACTTATTATTTCGCACGATTTTCGATCTCTCAGCAACTTTCGTTTCATTTTAAAGAAAACACTGAACAAACTGACACGTCTATCGAAAGATAAAATTATTTTCGATATTCCTACAGAACTGTATCCACAAATTTCTAAATATTAATTTAATTTCTAATTCTAAATATTAATTGTATTTATTTTTATATCATATTTTTCCCAAGTGTAATCTTTCTTCTTTTATTACGCTTTGCGGGATCACGTTCTGACGCAACAAACGTCAAAAATGATACGTGGCATTGCGTGGCATTGAATGAAAGCTATTTTTCCGATATATGCATGCTTTCGACGATCAAAAAGTACACCTGAACAACGCCTGCTTGATACGCTCTAGGCGTTAATAACAAAATTCATCTACATTAACCTGAACCATTTATCGATGTAAACAGCAAATTGCGATACATTTAAGAAATAAGAGTACCTTTAAAAAGTGAACGGACGTACCGGACGTATGCAAATTCTTTCGGCATTTTTTGTCTAAAGTTTGCGATATTTTTCTCAACTAACTATTGCACTGTAATAGTCGAAACAAATTCAAAAATACCAAGGATGAATAAATACGACTCCGTAAAGTATCCGCGAGTATTTGGCGCGGAACTCGCAAGAGGCGCTGCTACGCGCAAATTAGTTGGTCACGCTGCTGCCGGCTATAGGCGGCGTTAGCCTCCAAGGGTCGTTTCGTGCACGTTGGCTATAACCGTCGTTTGGAGCGAAAGGGTTAATACCGCGATTCCTATCATATCGCGCGATATAATATAATGTAACATAATAATAAAGGAATCGATCAAACTAAAAGTGTTTGGTTATTGCTGACATATTGCTGCAACAGGCAAGAGGCATGGTACATCTTCCGATGATATTACGCTCTGAGAATGAAGGAACGTGGTGGATCTGTTGTTTCGCGAAGGTACCATCAACCAATGACTAAATCGCGATGCCAAGAGTAACTTTACGTACCGACGCAATTGCGACGAATATGAACAAACTTTCAACACCCGAGCATTTCGATAGTAATTTGAACGTATTCCGTGATGAATACGATTTTCGTTAAATTCAGATATGAATTACTGTTCCTTTATGCGAGTCTCTATCAGCTGTGTGATATGGTTTATTTTACCTGGCGTTCGATAATTTTGTTCGATAATTTTGTTCACAGAAATCGCATCGTTCGAATATAGTCGAATATAAACTGTGTATTTAAACAGAAATTTATTTTTCGAGCGTGACGTTGAATAATTTTGCACAGTTCGCGAAAAGATAAAGCAGCCCATATTTATATATGTTGACATTTAAATCGGAATAATTGGAAAAGACGAATAAAAGGTATGTACCGAGTGAGTATTATCGTTTCGGGTACACGCTACGTAGAAACGCGAACAACGTCGAAACCAGCTTCTTTTTGTGTTTTTGTTTTTAACATTTCCCTCTCGTTGTTCCGAGATGTTTCAAGATATTTCAGAGAATCGTTAAATTATACGAGAAAAGATAACGAACAAAATACGTTCGACGATCTTTTGCTTCGTAGCTTTCCCATTTCGATACGTAGTATCGACATCTATTTTCTAAAGCACAAACGAATCCGGAGATCGTAATTCGTTTGTTCCCTCTCCTGAAATATTTTGGAAACATCTTTTCGTTATTTCAAATCTTGCAGTTCCGTTTCCAACGATATACGATCGATCGTTTCTATTATTTATTTCTAACAAATTGCAACAAGCTCTTCGTCTCCTGTCAAACTGTAGAAATTTATTCAGGAATTGGGCTTGTTCGTTTGCGTTTAGTGCGAGTTTGCGTTTTGTAGTTTGTAGTTAATGCGATCGATTTAAAATACGCATGTCAAACTATTTACGTTTATTTAACGAAATCGTTATGGATTTATTTCCGATGAACGTACGAGAATTATCGAAATGAGAGTCGGATTGACCTTGAATTTCACGTAACCGTAGATAATTGTATTTTATTTATCCTAGTTAGGATTCGTAGTTAGGTAGAAAAATGTACGAAACCGGTTCGATAAAACATCGCCGCTTAATTTTCAACGACGAATCGAATACTTTATGTGCTATGACATAAAGTAACAATTATCAAAAATAAAAGTACAAATTGCGTACAAAAATGTTGTTTATCAACATCGAAATAACACGTTCTTTGGTTTCTATCGAGCAGAAGAATGATATTTTGAACGTTTCTGAATGAAAATGATTGTGAAATACCGCAACTTCTTCTAAAATAACTCTTATTTCGTTCAGTGGTCGCAACAAGTTGTTTTATAAATATTTGGAAAACCTTCTGTTACGATTTCATTGAAATAACGAGCACCTGTTTGACAACATCACCTATCAGTTTCTTTTTCTCGGTATTTTTCGACAAGACAATCGTGAATTTCGTGTCATCTTCGTTAACGATTCTTCTAACTTTCGTTTCAGAGACACACTTCGGAGAGAACGATACACGAGGAATCAGAATCTTCGATCGATAAAATACACTGGCGAAGGGAAACGTTTGCGACTACTTTTAACTTTCTATTTCTGCCAAATTTAATCTGCTAATGGTTTCTTTAATCAGCTGGACGAGAAAACGATCGAGTGTCGACGAAAATCAAAATAAGAACGTTAAAACGATAGAAACAAACTAAAGAAACTAAATAGAAAGAATGATGCTAAATGGTGAAATTTTTGACATAGTCTATCGAAACACCAAGACCGTGTATAATTGCCAGATACAGTACTCACCATTGCCGGAAGATATCGCCGCGAATCTTCCTCCAGGACACTCTGTGACCTTTCTGCTCGGGTAGCGAGCTACTTCTGCGGAGATCGAAGGCAGGTAGCGGCTCTTAAATAGTCGTTTCGACGGGTGCACGCGTGTTACGACGATGACCCGTGAGAAAATTTCTTCGCACAATACACACCCTGTTTCTACGATCCCACGGGGTCAAAGGTAGCGCGCAAACCCTGATTTTTACCTGTTTCCGGGCTGGCAAAAAGGGGATGCTCGGTTAGTCGGACACGCAGCAACCAGAACCGATGACGACTGTGTGTTGTGCGAAGAGGGGAGAGATGGTAACGGTCGTTTTCTTTCAGGTTCTTTATGCAGAACGAAGGGTGCAGGTTTCGATTCGTGAGAATTAAACCTGGCAGGAGTTTTATTATAGAAAGTACGAGATACCTTTAAACATTAGAAGCATAATCCATCTTCGGTGTGAAAAGCGAAATTGTCATAACTAAAACGTGAATTTTTATCCAAATTCATATTTTTCAGAATAGAATTTAAAAAATAAAGAATATGAGTAAGAAAATGGAAAGAACCTATCAAGTATCATAGAAAGCACTATACTTTTGATATCTTATATAGTCTTTTTCATATTACGCGCATTCTGTACAATTTTCCACTTTCAAATTTCCTATAAATCCATGAAAATCCGCAGTTTAGTTATTATATTTAATTGGCAGGAAGTGAAAGGCTTGAAATATCCTTAAACATTAGAAAGATCATTCACTTTTGAAAATTATGAAAAACAAAATTGCAACAAAACTACACTGACGATTATTGTGAATTTATAAGAATTTTAGAAATGCTAGAATTTTAGAATTCTAGAATTTTAGAATTTTAGAAATTACACAGAATGTGGCTAATAAATATAAAGAAAGTGGTTATAAGTGCTTTTTTATAATAATGAAAATTATGACCTTCTATAATAGTTAAAAGGTAAAACAAGGTCTTCTTCTAAGGGTTTACCTTTTAAATCGGAACGCTACTTCTTAATCGAGAACATTATTGTTAAGACCAGTTAAGGCTAACATCAGAACCTCTTTATATTTTTTCAGCTTTTTTATATTTCTCACGTTCTACTTCTCTCGACAGATGTTTAGAGGTATTTCGAAACATTGACATTATATGTTGAAAAATGGCGAACGAGATATTTCGCCTCGTATCTTCCTCGTTTCACGAATAGTTCACGAGTAGTATAGCTACCTTTCATCTACAATAAAATTTATAAAACATCATACCATATATAATACCTTTATAATAATATAAGGAGATTTCAATCTGCTTTCCAAGCACGAACTTTGCGTTTAAAAGTGGAATGAATTAAAAAAATATAAAATTGCAATTTTTCGACAAAATCGTACCTATGCGAAGTAATCGTAATTTATATAATAGTAATAAAATTTATGTAACGGATACGTGCGTTTCGACCGTTTCATAATACGAACGCGCAACCTTGTCGTTTTATTCTTCTTTTACCCTCTCACGCTATTCAAATCGTTGAAAGCGGTTCAACGACAAGAAAATCCAGTTTTATTCCCCGTTTAACCATCCTACAGTTCGTCTCTGTATCTCTAACCCGTTCCGCGTAAATTATAATCCTACGTGTATAAATTATAATCCTACGACTTTATTTACTTTGATACAAGATTTATATTTATGTTATTTATATAGTATACATATACACACAATATTATGTTATAGATTTACATACACTGATATATACATATACATACACATAGGTGCGCGCGCGCGCGCGCGTGTGTGTGTATAGTACCTGTAGAATTAAATCTAAAAATTTCGTAAGATTAGAATTCTATTAACAATGCACAACGTGCAATGGAATATCCAGAAATATTGTTAATAATCGATAAAGAGCAAGTTAAGGCAATATATTATTTTATGTAAGAAAAATATTAAAAATAAGAGCCTTCCGTTTAAACGAATAGACTTAAGAACGTTTAGGAAACAAAGGGTAGAAAATAGGAAAAACTCTGTACAAGGTTGCAAACGGCGAAAGCCGATAGGTGATTTCACAATTTTATATCGAAATCGCAATGTATATGCCTAACAAATTCATTCCCGATAAACATTTTATTACATGCGCGGTTACTCCGTTATAATTTTCGATGTATGTTATGTTGCAATTAACTATCGTAATGTGATCTTATAAATATATTGCACACGTTATTACCTTTGTTATGTGTTTATGCCACTCTTCGTGTACATAAAAAGGAATTCTTTTTTACTCGTTCAATAACATTACCGACGGTAGTTCTATTATCAACCTATATACTCCTTTACCGACGCACGATACTCTATACAAATCATTCGGTACACTCCTTGACAAACGTGCGCATATATATATGCACATGTGATCCGCCATATTTATTTCCTGAAAGGTTTATCATTTATATTTAAGTCGCGAAATTAGATTCAGCTAAGCCGTCGTTTGATTTCAAATTTCTAAGATATATAATTTCGAGAACATTTCGTTAAAATATCCTTCTTCGTGAGAAATATGTCAAAAATTTACTTCAAATAGATGAATAGTAGCGGAGGTTGTCAGCTGGGAGTGTGGCGGCTCCTGTAATCCGGCTACTCGGAGGCTAGTTATGATGGAGGGTCTGAGAGCGGGGGTTCCTGTTGGTGCGGGACTCACGTTGACTGGGCGTCCGCGCTAAGCTCGCCATCAATATGGACATCCTGTCGAGGAATCCAGGATGCCCAGGTTGGCTAGGGAGAGGCGAAACGGGTCAGGGGGGAAACCCAGCAGCCAAAAGTCTCCGTGGCGGGCAGTAGCGGGATCGCGCCCGGGAGTGGGACCGCAGTGACAGCCTGGTCAATATGACTCGACTCATAACTTTTTTTTTCATCTTTTTCAATTTTTTTATCTTATTCCAGTTAACATAGGCACCATAAACATATGTTTATTAATCTAATCGCTTAATTTTTTACAATAAAAATCTTTATCCGTATGAGCTGTTATAGTGATACAGGTGTCTCTATCTGCTGTATCAATTTTTCATTCTTTTTCAATATCTGTTATAAGGTAAATACTTCTTTCCCTGCGTTCTCTGATTTGTGGTGGACTTCTGTGTTGTACCTGTTGTTCTAATATACTTTTCGAAGATATATTTCTTTATAACAATTACTCGGTTAAAACATAAACCAATTGTTCTTTTGATTTAAAGAAAAAAAAGAGAGAGAGAGAGAGAAAGAAAGATCAAATTAATCAATTAACTATGATGCTCGTATAGGAAACTTATTAATTTGTACATTATTATTCATTATTTCTGTCTCGTATACTTTCTCTTCGGTACAATGTTATGTTGCGTAAAAGGATATTGACATTATATTCGGTATAAGGATTGGAAACTGTATAAGACAATTCATAGAATTTCAAGATAATATTATTAAACAAGAAAATATAAGAAAAAGTACAAGTAGAAGATATGGTTATTTTTATAATTTCTGTTTCTCTTTCTTTGCTTGTTCAGCAAGTGCTTCTAAGCGATCGTGTTCTGCAATTAAAGCATCAACTTCACTCGTAGGAAGGATCCTTGTAATAGTTTTATCGTTTTCTCTTATTAGGGTGACCATTTCCACTGAAATAAAATAAAAAGTAGTTAAAATATTACACAATTTTATATTTATGAAACTACATTTAAATTATA